>NC_135620.1:54187291-54790000 GCF_053574225.1 Canis aureus
GCCATTTACATCTAGATGTAGCAAGTGGAGTCTGGGGACTTGGAACTGCAAGTTGAAGGGCTAGCTGGCAGAACTCCTGAGGTATGGCAATATTAGAAACCAGGGGACACAGTTATACCTTGCCTGCGAATGACAGCAGACCTGGATACCATGAGACATGTAGGTGTTTAGTTAAGGCCTCTTCTAGAGGCTGGGCGGTGAGGAATGGGCAAGGATCATCCTTATGGTTCCTCTAAGAGTTTGATTATCTTTTGGAATCTTAAATGGGCCTTTAAGGATTCTTAAGTTCTCTGGTTAATTCCCTAGACTCCAGCCTATGGGTGATGTCCAGAGCATTCCTCTAGGCTTCCATATTGACTTGCTTTCTCCTCATACCATTGTATTGGTATGACTTCCTGTGAGGCTTGGCCTTAAGTGGGTATTGAACAGTCCCAACCATAGAAGGCAGCACTGTTTCTAGGGCCCTCTCAGCTTTGGGGATGAGCTCAGACTTCTCTTTAGACCTTAGTCCTTGGGCACCTGCTTTGTCCCAGACCTTGGATTGGGTGTGAGGGATACAGATAAATAAGATATATATTAGTGAGATACAGGAGATGTTTTAAGAGAACAGAGGAGAGATGGCTAACTCAGCGTGGTAGTATGGTAGAGGTGGTTTTAAGAAACAGGAAGTGAGGCCTGATGTTGAAAAAGCAAGGAAAAGGGGGATCCCTGGGTGGCTCAGTGGTTTAGTGCCTACCTTCAGCCCAGGGTGTGATCCTAGAGTCCCAGGATTGAGTCCCACGTTGGGCTCCCTGCATGGAGCCTGCTTCTCCCTCTGCCTATGTCTCTGCCTCTCTCTCTCTCTCTCTCTTTCTCTCTCTGTCTCTGTGTGTGTCTCTCATGAATAAATAAATAAAATCTTAAAAAAAAAGCAAGGAAATGCATTCCAGGTGGTGGGAGTAGCATGGGCTAATGTGTAGAAGGGAGAACTGAAGCTGTTCAGTGTGGAATGTTTGTTGGACTGGGTAAAGGAGTGGAAGGAGTGAGCAGAGGCCAGATTATGAAAGACCTAGAAGTTTGAAATTTATCCTGAGAGTGATTGGGACCCTTAAAAAGCTGTAAAAGGAAAGTGACTTATCTGGTCCAGGCCACTCTCCTGAGCTCTGGCCCCATATGTCTGTGAACTTCTATGTCTGCCATTCACTACTGTATTCCTAGCACCCAGCACAGAGCCATAGTGGGGGGGCATTGTCAATTTTTATTGTTCTGCCATCTTCTCAAATTCATAGTGTCCCAAACTGATCTCACTTCTCCTTTCATTTCTCCCCTTTTCCTGTCAACCTCTTCTTTCCTGCCCACTGCCCTCCATCATCTTGGCTTCTCTGTCTTGGAGCATGTATTCATTCTGTGGTGCCCAGTCTGCCCTGAGGGACTGGCCTTTGGATTATAGGTAACATCTGGCACCACATGGCTCATTAGGGGAAAGTTTTCCAAATGTCTGGAGCATATGCTTCCTCTTGCCAGCTCCAAAATCTGAAAGTAAACAAAAGCAGGTAAAATAATGAAAACAAGAATAAGGAAAGCAACGAAGCAGATTGTAGAGAAGAAAGGATTTGACTGAATCCACAAACTAGACCAAGGGTTGCTCTGTATCTCAACTTGAAGATATTAAACTCTACTAACAGTGCTCATTCTGCTCTTCCTTCTCCTTCTAAATTACTATATTTGTGTTTCGAATAGGTAATATATGCACCTGGCACAACATTCGAAAGGTACAAAAGGCATACAGTGAAAAGTAAGTCTTCTTCCCCTCACTCCTTCCAGTCCCCATTTCCCCTCTCCAGAGTTAAGTAGTAACTAGCTGTTAACTAGTTCCTTCTATTATTCTTTCCTTCTTGAAACACTTTCTCCTCATGGCCTTTGTGACTTTATGGAACTGTCCTGATATTCCTTCTGCCCCCCACTTACTCCTCTGTCTCCTTTCTTAGTGTCTCTGCTTGATGCATATTGTGGGACCCCAGTGCTTGGTCCTGAGACAGTTCCTTTTTTACTTCTCCATTCTCTTGCTAGGTGTCTCTAGTTTTGAATACCACCTCTAGATTATGCCTTCCAAGTGTATTCTGTGAGTCCTAATTTCTTTGAATCTCACACTTTATATTTAACTGTTTACTTGGTGTCTCTGATTGGATGTCCAAGAAATGTCTCAAACTTAGTGTGTATAAATCAAAGCAAAGCCAAAAGTGAAAATCTCTTTGATTCCCACTTACTTCTCCCAGCCCAAGCCTCTTCTCTCTAGTCTTCTCAGTCGATGGCACTGTCATTCACCATTTGCTCAAGCACCAAATTTAGGTGTCATACTTAATTCTTCTTTTCCCTTTATTTCTCTAGAACTAGTCCATAAAGTCTTGTTATCTCTACTTCTAAACTAAAGTGTGCTCTGAATGTATCTGCTTCTCTCTTCCCATTCTGAGCACACCTTCCATGAGCTTTCTCCTGGACTGCCACAGTAACCTCCCAGTCATCTCTCTGCTCCCACTCTTGCCCCCTACAGTCTGTCCAGCACTCTTCTGTGTTGATTGGTGCTGACTGACTGCGGGCCAGGGGCTGTGCTGGGTACTGGGATATTCCTACAGGGAAAGGCAAGTGTCTTTGGGCATCTTAGTCCAAAAGCCCTATCCAGAGTCTGGCACTGGCCACGCTGCTAAGGCCTTCCTTAGGAAACTCAGCCCAGGCATACTAGGACAGTCTAGGGTCCAGTCAAAGGCCATTGTCCCCAGCTCCTTTCAGACTGGTTCCCATTCTACTTCTTATATTGACCGTCCTGGTTTCTCAAGTGTCCTTGCTTTGGCCCTGTTCCTTACATGACTGCTGATGTTGGCTCAATTTGGACTCTCTCACTTGGCTTATGCCTTGGCAGCTCCTGCAGACCTGGCCTCCAGCGCCCTTTCTCTGATCCTATCACAGGGTGAAGGCTGCTGCATCTCTGCACTTTCCCTGCTATCTACTGATTGAACCTGCAAAAGGGAGAAGCATTAGATATGAACATTATAGTTTGAGGAAGGAGCACATTTTAACCATTGAGGTCATGTCCACTGATCCTTCTTCAGTTCAGCTAACAGCACAAAAGATGTGAAGTAAAGTGTTTCTTTCCCCTGGATTGTCCATCCAGCAAGGAAATGGGCCACTTCCTGCATGTGAGCTCCCACCTTAGGGGCTTGCTCGCTGCAAGGTTATTGTAGTGGTGATTCTTGCCTCAGGAAGTGGGATTGATGAGATGACTTGTGTTAGTATTTCTGGTCCTTAGGGTTTGACACCAAAGAAGGACATCTGCTTTGGGTATCAGAGATGGAGGTCTCTGAGCAACTAGGTATGTTGAGCTCTCTGAAAGGATCCTCTTTTTGACACCCTTCTTTAACTCAACAGACATTTTTTAGCACCTGGTATTTGCCAGTTGGTGTGCTAGGCATTGGGATGCAGTGATGCAAAAGGGCACAGAAGGATTCCAGGCAGGGGGTAGTGAGGTCTTCTGGCCTGGCATCATCAAGGCCTCCTTCCAGCCTCAGGAAGCTTTACTGGAAGTCAGTGCCTTGGCTGGCTTGTTCCATGGTATGGAGCTCAGTGGGATGTCAGAGCCCGGAACTTTTGTCAGGATGAAGTTTAGAGGTTTGTCTCGGTCAGAATAACCACATATGTAAACAAGTGGCCTCCAGTTTCTTGGGCCGGCATAAGGCCATTTGTCCAGAAGAACAGAGAAGCCTCACCAGGAGCCCTGTCCTCCTCTGACCTGCTGGGTCCGGAAGGCTTAGGTAGCTGCAGATGCTGCAGAGGAGGGACCAGAACGAAGGGACTCTTCTGCCTGCCGAAGAGTAGGGAGGCCGTACGTGCTGGGGTGGTGTGAACTGAGTCAACAAGGGTCAGGGACCTCATCCAGAAGAGCAGCTTAGATGTGGCTGTTGTGTCCAGTAATGGAAGAAACCCAGCCTGATTCAGAAGGAGCAGATGTATTTGTGGGTCCCCTGTGGCAGAGCAATGGGAGGGGAGACAGAGAACAGGCTTTGGCTTCATAAACATCAGAGCTACCCGTACCTGTGTTGATTCATTTGTTCACCCATTTATTCAGCAGATATTCATCTATGCACTTTACATTAGGCTCCATGTCGGGGGGAGCAAAAATAGCATAAGACAAGGTTTCCATTTTCAAGTTGCTTACGCTCTGGAGATTGCCTAGGAGGTAGAGTGGCCTTTCCCCGTGGTGTTAAAGCAGAGGCTGGACAAGCAGAGTCCCTTGGGAGGGCTCAGTAGGGAATAAAGGAATTTAGAGATTCAGATTAGTGGGCTGGGTGGGTTTGGACTAGCGGCCTCAAGGAACTTTCTAACCCCAAAAGAGAGCCAGAGTGGAAATGGGGTGGTTTGAAATGACCTTGAGGGGTTGTTAGGAAGTGCTCAGGACTAGGGATTAGCATAGAGGAGGCATAGGCCTGATAGTTAGGAAGGCCTGGGTGTGAGTCCCCAGACCTTAGCCAGTGCTGTGGATCATAGCAGATTCCACGCACCTAGGAAAGACAGAGGTGGAGAATAGGCAGGAGGGACCCAGAGCTTAGAAAGACCTCAGTTCTAGCCCTGGAAGCAAGAGGCCAGAGGAGCTTTGTCCCCCATCCTTCAGCAGATTCTGTTTTCCTTGCTTCAGTAGCACCCTTGCTGTCTCTCCCCTCCCACCACTCCTGCTTTTGTCTTAGGGTCTCCAGGATGAGTGTCAGTACCTTCTTCAGCCGCAGCTGATTGTCCGCCGTTTGCTGGATGTTGCTGTGCTGGTGCCTGGCCGTCCCTCAGAGCAAACTCTCTCCGCTCACAATCGCTCAGCGCTGTACAAGTAAGTTGAATACTTCCCCAAATCTGACTCTTGCCCTCTTCCTTCCCTGGCCTCAAACAGGGAACAGGGTTCTTTTGGCTTCTCTGCCTATCTACCTGTTCCTACTTTCCTGCTGGCCAACTTGGGCTGCTGGAGCCCCCAGAGCCTCCAGGGTGGTTTGGACCCCAGCCTACCTCCCTCCTAGCACAGAGGGAAGGAAGCAGAAAGGCATCCTGATTGCCTGTCTCCCCTGTCCTTCTGGGGGACACAAATGTATTTTCCTTATTCTGGGGTCCTTCTCACCCTCTCACCTGTCTTTTTTTTACCCCCACCTTCCCTCTGCCCAGGGTCTTTGTGCCCAGCTTTACTTACAGGGTTTCAGCACAGCTGGTATGTGTGGGGAGCCGTGGGGTGTTGGCCTGCCCACTGACATTGCGCCTACGTCCCAAGGCCCCACCTCTGCACAACTCAAGCTCTGTGTCCTGTGGAGGTGCCTCAGTATGCCAGCTGGAGCTGGCACTGCCCCCCTGGGGGCACTGGGTCTACGTGCGTGTGGAGATACCATCCCGGGGTCCTGGCAGGACCATCCGCTTCCAGCTGTGTGTGCGGTTGCAAGGTCAGAAGGCCCACATCCACCTTGGCCACTCAGCCTGGGTCAACTTCTGTGGCTGAGAAGAGGCAGTCATGGTGGTTGTGTTCATTGACCCTTTGCCACGTCCCTATAATCTCCCCAACCCCATCCAGGCTCCTTCACACACCCTAAAGCCCTTCCACCTGAAGTTTTGATTCATTGGAAGGCCTTTAGATAATTTTTTGCACCTGACTGGGGCTAACTAAGGGACCACCTTACTATCCTTGATTTAATTTCTCTTTCAGTTTCCCAGGTGCCAGGACGCTATCCTTGCCAAAGCCCATGCAGATCAGTGGGAGGGCCCATCATCTGTTTCAGCAGTGTCTTCACTGCCTTTGGGGAGGGAGAGATGACCTTGACTCCCTGACATCCTATTGGCTGTGACCTCTAGGAGTCCCTTGGGCCCTATCCTGTGACCCTGGATGCCCCATACTTCCAAGGACATTGGATTCTAGTTCTCATCACTCCCTACCCTTTGCTCATTCCTGTCTGGCTCAGATCTGGTTTGTGGTGAGGCTGCAGGATTTGTGAGAGTGGCAGGCCCCAGCACTGATTTCCTCTGCCCACAGAGTGCCCACAGCCCAGCCTGTCCCGTGTCCTCGTCCCTGGAGCTGCCATGAACATGCCCCAGTCCCTGGGCAACCAGCCACTGCCCCCAGAGCCGCCATCCCTGGGGGCCTCTGCGGAGGGGCCTGGGGCCACATCCCCACCAGAGCACTGCTGGCCAGTGCGCCCAACACTGCGCAATGAGCTGGACACCTTCTCCGTCCACTTCTACATCTTCTTTGGCCCCAGTGTGGCCCTACCGCCTGAACGCCCTGCAGTGTTTGCCCTGAGGCTGCTACCAGTGCTGGACAGCGGAGGTGTCCTCAGCTTGGAGCTCCAGCTCAATGTGGTACTCTTGGTGGAAAGTGGGGAGGTTGCTCTGGAGGGGAACTTGAAGGAGAAGATGTCAGGGGTGTGCGGGTTCTTACCTCCTTCTGGAAGCACATCTGGGTCGCTTTTGGCCCACTTTGTGATTAGGGACAATGTCTCAGCCCAAGTCTGATCAACAAACATTCCCCTGAGTTTTGCTCTCTATGCTACTAGGTTAGCCAATCCAACTCAGAGTGGGCTCAGTTATCCATTTTATAGGCTAACCTTCTACCTCTTAAGGGCCTCTATGGCAAGTGTCCATGTTCTTGCATATCTCCTGTGATAGGGAGTTCACTCCCTCTTGAGGTCATAGAGTCCATATTTAGACAGCTCTGATTGCTAAAGGCAGTCCTGACAGTCCATGAAAATCTGCCTCCATAATTTCTACCCACCAATCTTTGTTTTGCCCCAGAAGCTACATCCAGTAAATCTATCTCTGTCCTTCTCTTTTTTTAAGTTAATAGACTTGATTTTTCAGAGCAATTTTAAGCTTACAGAGAAATTGGACAGAAAATACAAGGAGTTCCCATATTCCCTCTTCTGCTGCACAGTTCTCCCTCTTATTTTACATCTCATATTGGTGTGGTACGGTTGTTACATTCCTATCCTGTTTGACAGCCCTGCAGATGCCCCTCATCTCCCCCAAGCTGAACAACTTCAGCATATTAGACCTCCCCCCATCCTCTGCCCTCTCCTCTGGTCATAGTGGCTCTGAGATAAGTGATATAAGGGGGTCTGATCAGGGTGGCAGTCAGTGTTTCTGCAGCCTGAGGTCAAGTTCCCCCTTTGAGCTGCCACATCACCCCACGGGATCATCTGGGGCTGTGGTGAACTAAGATTTCTGGGTCTTCCTTTTTTCTTTTTCTTCAAACCAGTTGGTATGCATTTACTTTTTTATTATAAAAATAATAGGATCACATGTAAAAGCTTTGGAAAATCGAAGACCTAAAACTGTGTGTCTTTTCGTTTTTTTTTTTTTTTTTTTTCTTTTTGCATTAGTCTCTGTGTTGATCTACTTGTAACTAAGGGACACATAGGTTTTTGTGCCCTGAGCCTGGTTCATGTGAAATGCTGCCAATTCCCACCTCACATTTTTGCAGTGAGCTGTTTAATTTGAATGAAAGAATTTAAGTCCATCTTTGAGCCACTGCCTAATACTAGTTCGGGCTTTGAGTCTTCCTTGCTTTATGTAATTCACACACTTGAAAAGCCAGCCTTCTGTAACTCTTAGTAATTATTTTTAGCATTAATTAACAGTGGGCTTAGGGCAGAACCATTAGTGACTGTCTTGGGCTGGCATTGATCCAGTAATTTATGTACTGTTACCCCAGCCAGCAATTCTTTTAACTCTACTATTCCCCAGTTCTGGGGGGCAGGCCCATTTTCCTATCAGCCATCCTGAGACCAGGTTTGTGGTTAGATGTGGTCTTTTAGAGGACTTACGGCTCAGAACTTTTCAAGTCTTCCTGCTGGTCAGGACAGAGCAGATTCTTAAACACAAAAACATTTCTTATTTTCACAATTAAATTCTCTGTGGCTCTTATTGCCTTTGGGCTGTCAGTGAGGTCTTGATTTGACATTGTAACTAAAGAGCCTGTTTCAGAGACCAGTACCACCCATACTTGTTTTTCCTCAGTATCTTAAGAGTAGAGGCCCAACCCCCCTGTAACCTTTCACCTTGTCCCTCTCTAAATTTATTTGCTTATATTATACCCATTTGCATGCCATGACATTTGTTATATACCCCAAACAGCCCACTATATTTATTCTGAAAAACATATTGGTTCATCTACTCTGATTTTTCCCTCTGAGTATTTTGATTTTTTTCCCCCCAGGACAAAGTAGTGAAAACACTTTTTTTTTTTTTTTTATTGGAGTTCGATTTGCCAACATATAGTATAACACCCGGTGCTCATCCCGTCAAGTGCCCCCCTCAGTGCCTATCACCCAGTCACCCCATCCCCCCACTCTCCTCCCCTTCCACAATCCCTTGTTCGTTTCCCAGAGTTAGGAGTCTCTCTCTCTCTTTTTTTTTTTTTTTTTAGATTTATTTATTTATTTATGATAGACAGAGAGAGAGAGAGAGAGAGGCAGAGACACAGGGAGAGGGAGAAGCAGGCTCCATGCCAGGAGCCCGACGTGGGACTCGATCCCGGGACTCCAGGATTGCACCCCGGGCCAAAGGCAGGCGCCAAACCGCTGAGCCACCCAGGGATCCCCGAATTAGGAGTCTCTCATGTTCTGTCTCCCTCTCTGATATTTCCCACTCATTTTCTCTCCTTTCCCCTATAATCCCTTTCACTATTTTTTATATTCCCTGTATGAATGAGACCATATAATGTTTGTCTTCTCCGATTGACCTACTTTGCTCAGCATAATACCCTCCAATTCCATCCACATTGAAGCAAATGGTGGGTATTCGTCATTTCTAATGGCTGAGTAATATTTCATTGTATATATAGACCACATCTTCTTTATCCATTCTTTTTTTTTATTTTTTTATCCATTCATCTTTCAATAGACACCGAGGCTCCTTCCACAGTTTGGCTATTGTGGACATTGCTGCTATAAACATTGGGGTGCAGGTGTCTTGGCTTTTCACTGCATCTGTATCTTTGCGGTAAATCCCCACCAGTGCAATTGCTGGGTCGTAGGGTAGCTCTATTTTTAACTCTTTGAGGAACCTCCACACAGTTTTCCAGAGGGGCTATCCCAGTTCACATTCCCACCAACAGTGCAGGAGGGTTCCCCTTTTTCCACATCCTCTCCAACATTTGTTGTTTCCTGTCTTGTTAATTTTCCCCATTCTCACTGGTGTGAGGTGGTATCTCATTGTGGTTTTGATTTGTATTTCCCTGATGGCCAGTGATGCAGAGCATTTTCTCATGTCCTTGTTGGCTATGTGTATGTCTTCTTTGGTGAAATTTTTGTTCATGTCTTTTGCCCATTTCATGATTGGATTGGCTGATTTGTTTCTTTGCTGTTGAGTTTAATAAGTTCTTTATAGATCTTGGGTACTAGCCCTTTATCTGATATGTCATTTGCAAATATCTTCTCACATTCTGTAGGTTGTCTTTTAGTTTTGTTGACTGTTTCTTGTGCTGTGCAGAAGCTTTTTATCTTGATTACGTCCAATAATTCATTTTTGCTTTTGTTTCCCTTGCCTTCATAGATGTATCTTGCAAGAAGTTGCTGTGGACAAGTTCAAAAGGGTGTTGCCTGTGTTCTCCTCTAGGATTTTGATGGATTCTTGTCTGACATTTAGATCTTTCATCCCTTTTGAGTGTATCTTTGTGTATGGTGTAAGAGAATGGTCTAGTTTCATTCTTCTGCACGTGGCTGTCCAATTTTCCCAGCACCATTTATTGAAGAGACTGTCCTTTTTCCAGTGGATAGTCTTTCCTGCTTTGTCAAAGATTAGTTGACCATAGAGTTGAAGGCCTATTTCTGGATTCTTTATTCTGTTCCATTGATCTATGTGTCTGTTTTTGTGCCAGTACCACACTGTCTTGATGATCACAGCTTTGTAGTACAACTTGAAATCCAGCATTGTGATGCCCCCGGCTCTGGTTTTCTTTTTCAATATTCCCCTGGCTATTTGGGGTCTTTTCTGATTCCACACAAATCTTAAGATGATTTGTTCCAACTCTCTGAAGAAAGTCCATGGTATTTTGATAGGGATTGCATTGAACATGTAAATTGCCCTGGGTAGCATAGACATTTTCACAATATTAATTCTTCCAATCCATGAGCATGCAATGTTTTTCCATCTCTTTGTGTCTTCCTCAATTTCTTTCAGAAGTGTTCTGTAGTTTTTAGGGCATAGATCCTTTACCTCTTTGGTTAGGTTTATTCCTACATATCTTATACTTTTGGGTGGAATTGTAAATAAGATTGACTCCTTAATTTCTCTTTCTTCAGTCTCATTGTTAGTGTATAGAAATGCCACTGATTTCTGGGCTTTTTGTATCCTGCCACATGGCCGAATTGCTGTATGAGTTCTAGTAATCTGGGGTGGAGTCTTTGGGTTTTCTATGTACAGTATCATGTCTTCTGCGAAGAGGGAGAGTTTGACTTCTTCTTTACCAATTTGAATACCTCTTATTTCTTTTTGTTGTCTGTATTTTGATTTTTTCTCTTGGAATCAAGGTCTGAACATTTGGATCAGAGAACTGCATACCTGGAGGACATTTTTTTCCTTTGGCTTCCCACTAGAATGACTTTTATGGAATAATGCTTTGGTATATTACCCAGGTTTGCATTGAGGGAAGTTATAAGCAAGTTGTATGAAATTCACTCTGTGGTTAAGGACAGGATGCATGACAGAACACAGAGCTGCTTTGATGAGAATTTTCCAGAGAACCCACCCCTTTAGATGCTGTTCTTTTCCTGAGACTCTAATTAAATTTATCTTATGGACTCATAAGATAAAATCTGGTAACTCATTATGTTTCCTTTTTTGCTTTGGTTGCTTGGAAGTCAGCATCAAATATATGCCTCACATATATCTAGGGAAGGACTTTATTTTTCTATTTTGACTTTTAAATTTCCCTCATGCATTTATTTTATTCTATCATACACATTTAATAAGCTACCTTAACTCCTTGAATGAGGTGAGCTTATAGCATTCCATTACTTTTATTCTTGTAGACACGCCTTACATTTACTTCTGTGGATATCTGGTTTCTTTAAATCCCAGACAGGTTGCTACATTAACCCCCCAGGCATTCTGTTACCTTTAATACCTAGGATCATTTCACCTGAGGAAGAGTACATGTCTTTACACTCCTCCTGCCTTCAGACCCAAGTGAAAATGATTGAAAACCTTAGTTTTCTTTGTTCACAACTAGTTTCTACATCCAGCAACAGCCCCCCTGCCACTCCTTCCAGTAAGCTAGATTGGGCTGAAACAAGGTGTTCTCTTGTCTGGACAGAGTTTAAACAATTCTGCTCAAAGACAACATTTAGAACTGGGCCTTGCCTTCTCATCAGTCTTTGAAATATCTCTGCTGTGGAGGATCTGGTGTTCTCCAGTTTTTCTAAGAATGGAGATGAGAGAGGGAGAAAGAGAGAAAGAGAAAGAGGGAGAGAGAGAAAAGTGTGCTTTGGAGTAGAGAGTATTTGCAGGAATGGGATATCCGGTGAGCTCCCAGAGGAGCCCAGGTTTCTGGAGAGGGGTTAACCGGTGTAGAAGTCTGGGGGGCCCCTGGTGGGGGTGGTGCCAGGGCCTGGAGGGTGTGACAGCCTCATCTTCATACCTGCCCTCCCCAGAGCTCCCTGCTCCAGGAAAATGTGACAGTGTTTGGATGCCTGACTCACGAGGTGCCCTTGAGCCTGGGAGATGCAGCGGTGACCTGTTCTAAAGGTGGGGGTGAGGAATGGGGGAAGCAGCCTGGGGCTGGGGGTATTGGGGGATGATATGGAGGAAGGATGGGCTGGGGAAGTGGGGTCAGGTGGGTGAAGGTTCTTTAGGTCTTGACCCCACACTGATCCTCCCCTCTCTCACTGATAACCCCTCTTCTCCCTTCTCCCCTAAGAGTCCCTGGCTGGCTTCCTCCTCTCCGTCAGTGCCACTTCCAGAGTGGCCAGGCTGCGAATCCCTTTCCCACAGACTGGGACCTGGTTCCTGACCCTGCGCTCCCTGTGTGGGGTGGGGCCTCGGTGAGCGGGATGGGGGGTGGGGCGCGGTGGTGCAGGGCGGACCGGGACACACATATAGGGCCTGAGCCCAGCTGACAGCCCGGTGTATGCGCAGGTACGTGCGGTGCCGGAACGCCACGGCAGAGGTGCGGCTGCGCACTTTCCTGTCCCCTTGCGTGGACGACTGCGGGCCCTACGGCCAGTGCAAGCTGCTGCGCACGCACAACTACCTGTACGCTGCCTGCGAGTGCAAGGCCGGTGAGCGGGCTGGGCAGGCGAGGAGCCAGGTGGGCTTTAAGGGTTGGAGGGGGCGGCCTGGATGGGCGGTGGCTCTTTGAATTGAGGATGGGTTTGGAGAGACTGGGAGGGCGGAGCCAGGGTGAGACCACCCTTCACTGGCCGTGGTGTAGGGCCTGGCACGAGGCCACCAGCAGGAGTGGGGAACCTGTGGCTGCCTTGGGCCCTCTTCCACCTTGTGCCCTCCCCACTCGCAGGGTGGAGGGGCTGGGGCTGCACCGACAGTGCAGATGCACTCACCTACGGATTCCAGCTGCTGTCCACGTTACTGCTCTGCTTGAGCAATCTCATGTTTTTACCACCCGTGGTCCTGGCCATTCGGAGCCGATATGTGCTGGAAGCTGCTGTCTACACCTTCACCATGTTCTTCTCCACGGTATGTGGTGCATCTCTGTCTTCATTGAATCTTTATTCATGGTGATGGGTGAGGGTCTGCATTTCCACCGTGTTTTCCATGGGTTTGGGGATGTCTACACCTTCATTATATGAGGATGTCTCCTCTTCATGGTGTCTTCCACAGCAGTGTTGCGGCATGGTGCACTAGGATATGGTAATTTTTGCAAGGCACATCAGGATAAATGAACAAGGCTTTTTGTAACTTGAAATAACCAACAGCCATTAGAAATAGTGTGTGGTCTCCAGCTGTCCATGGGGACCTTTACCATAATACACTTGGCTGTTCTACAGTATGGAATGGTGTCTGCAGCTTCACCTTTTCTCTTCTGTATGGTGACAAGAGATCTGCACTTTCTCCCATGTCTCTATATGGAGTCTTCACTTTCATCTCTCATGATACGAGGGCTAGCTATACTGTGCTCATGGTCTTCATTTCACTGGACACTTCTATATCTTTAGCTTGTTCTTTCTTATGGTGTGAAAAGGTACTCCCCATTCAGTCACCATGGCCTCCTTGATTTCTCATGGGAACTTTTTGAAGACAGAGGATCTCTATAACTGGGTAATTTATAGAACATTCTGGCTCTTGGGATCCTAAGAAATTATGTAGACTCAGGTATGTCCTGAGACGTCATGGGAAGTGGCAGTGTGATATAAAATTCCAGTTCAAAGGAACATGTTTTGATGAAGATTTAATAGTTTTAAATCCTTCCCCTCCCATTACAGAATGTCCACAGTCCCCTGTCTGTGTTTTTGCACTCCTCAATAATCAGAAAAGTTCATCTTACCAGAAAGCATCATAAACAGTATAAGGAAAACGTAGAGAAGTGAGTCTGTTAATGAGATTTAGCCTCCATGTAGACTTTCCCCCTGAGATATTTTATCTAGGGATCTTTTCAGCTCATCTTTGGGCTCTTGGCATCTTGTGACATACAGTGCCTTTCTGTGAGCACTGCAAAAATCTCAGATGGATTCAGACTTTCCTCATGTCTTGGTGACAAGAATATCACAGAAACCAATATGTGCTTCCCTTTTGTTCAGCATTAATAGATCAGACATATGTCCAAATTACAAAAGCCCTACTTATCATTTAGCAGAAAGGTAGGGGGTGAATGTTCTGAAACTGAGGGGCATGTTGTAGGGTCCTCAAGGATGAGCATGCACAGGTGAGGAAGAGGAGGCTATAACTATGCTGTGTAGAGAGACCTTCTCCTCTTCAGCTGGGTGAGAAGAGCACACTCCCAATTTTGCTTGGCTGCCCCCCTTTTTAGACCTTCTCTGACAGTGCCTCATTCTATTTTTATAGTAGACACTGTTTCTCATTCTCTCTCTCTCTCTTTTTAACTGCCAGATGCCCTTTATACTGTTGCTCACCAAATCCTCTAGCAACAGCTGTTCCACCAGCCCACTCTTGGCTGCATGCAGATCTAATTGGATTCACAATCAGTAACAGTAGCTAGTGTATCAGGAGCCTGGAAGGTGTGGGGAGAGTGTGTTCATTCTCCTGTACTTTGCTCAAGCATCCCGGTGTTGGCTCCAGAGTGTTTAGAACTAGATGACTCCTTATATTCTGGATACAATGGCAAATTGTCCTTGAAAGAAAAGACCTTTTCCCCCCATTGGAACACCAGGGGAGCCTGCAGTGACTGACATCACATACAGAGCTTCCACTTTCTTAAATAGGATAATGAGCAGAGTGCCTGGCTGGCTCAGTCAGTATAGCAGGTGACCCCCAATCTCGGGCTTGTGAGTTCAAGCCCATGTTGGGTGTGGGGCTTATTTAAAAAAGAAAAAAATAGGATAATATGCAAAAGATCAAGGAAAAGATACTGACTCTACTGTGTTGCCTGAAGTCTTGCTCTAACTCCTCTTCTTTTCCCATATGGGCCAAAATGTACAGCTGCTGGTCATCCAGTTTTCCTGGGCAGGTTCCCCATTACTTTTCCTTACCCATTCTTTATTTAGTTTAGACTTATTTCATTCCTCAACAGTCTACTTTTAAGGACCCACTGGTTATATTGCAGATAACAGTACCAGGACATACAGGATTGTCTTCTTCCCTGTCTTCAAAGCCAGGAGAGTCTACACCTGGGAGTAGGACATTGATTCCTATCCAGGGCATGGGGGTAGGTTTGTTCTTCAAGAGTATAAAGTGTAAATGTGTAAAATATTTAAAATGCAACATATGTTATATAATATGTAAGGTATGTTAACAGAAAAACAGGTCACAGATCCAGCACTTGATTTTGTGTATAGCCAGACCAATTCAGATAATGGAAACAGCATAACATCTGGTGTGTCAACACTGCTAATCAAGTCCTCACAGTACCACTAGAGTAATAGATAGGTACTTATATCATCATCATCCCTTTATGCAGATGAGGACAATTTAAGTACCTTGAGGTGTAACATGAGTGGTAGAAGCAGAATTCTCACTCAGCCTGACTCTAGATTTCCTACATGCAATCATTGAGCTATATTGTATAACAAATACAAGAAGTCATCGAGGGAAATACAGCAAACATTGCAGTTGTACAGCTCTAACCCATGCAGTTCAAGCTGTGAATCTTTCCCAGTGCTAGTTGAATTCTTCTAATCTGTTCCCCTAAGAGCTGACCTGAGGCCCCTAGGGCCTTCCTTGCTGATTGTGGACATCTTGGTTACAAGCCTGCCTTATCATACCTCTTCTGTTCCTCATACCTTGAAAGTAATTCTTAGTGGCCCTTGGCAAAATCCCATGACTTTTTCCAAGAGGAAAAGGAGGCAGAAAATAAAAGAATAGCAGTAAGTTCCATTATATCCTAAGTGCAAATATTCCAGTCACTGCATGGAGTGAATGTATTTGCATTTCCAGTTCTGTAGTGCCTGGATACTCCATTTTGAAGCATTAGATGAACTATATAGTTATGTTATAAAAAATGTAAAATCTCACAGAAAAAAATTTAGGTTAATTTTCAAAAATTTCCTCACAAATGTCCAACGCTGAAGGGGGTGTCAAATTAGATGAGAATTATATTAACAGAAGCCAGTTTGTAGTCTAAATTTCTTTTCTTAAATTTCTCAATCTTTCCGTGTTATTTCCGTGACTTTTTTTTTATTGCCGTTGACAAAGGAAAATTATATATATATGAAAATGTGAAAATTAGCCTGTAATTTCAGTGAATCAAGAATCCTGCAAGTGGATCAATACTGCAAGTCTCCTTCCTTCCTTCCTTCCTTCCTTCCTTCCTTCCTTCCTTGAGGAAAGTTTATTAGTGTAGGGATATTCTCTCATGAACATACATGGCATAAAGTATAAGATGACTAAAGCTTACTGAGCACAAACTGCACCAAACATTTAGGACAGTATTCCAGACTTACACAATAGAGTCTCCCAGGCGATACCATAACTAAGCCTTTAGTAGGCCATTCTAGTGTTTTGTTCAGCTGGTTGATCCTGGGTGATAGATAATACATTTATACCAGTGAATTCTATAGTGATGAATGATTCACTTTGTTTACTATAAATTGTATCTCCTGGTTAAAGATGGTAATAAGTGGGGCACCATGGCAATGAACTGTGGATTCTGCTCCATGAATAATAAGGCAAGTGGAAACACTGCAGGTAGAGGGAACAAATATATATCCAGAATATATGATGACAAGATGCTGTCTTCTCAAGGTTGAGGAGTTTCAGTGAAGTAAGCTGACGCAGGTTGTGAGTTGGCTTCCCTAGTGAATTGTGCCCCATCAAGGGGTCAGTGATGGACTTTACCAATGTTGTTTTTAGACATTCAGCAGTAATCATAGATCAGGATTGGTGAAAGGTGCATCATCTTGTTCACTTCACACTGCAATTTTAATTTAACTCCTGTAGGTTTTCTACTACCTTAAAAGTCTCTCTGACTTTTTAGTATGCTTGGAGAATAATCAGTCATCGAATACTCATGTGATGATTTTTCCTCAAACCACTCTACTCTGGAGACAGTCTCTCCATTAGCCACTACTCCTTTTTCATTGCAGAGAAATTCCTAGGAGAAAAATCAGCCTTCAATTAATTATTCCCTTATATGTGTCTTCAATATTAGGTGATTTAGCTTTGCTTTTCTTCAGGTATATATCTTGTCTTATCTGAGATGGAAGAATTTATTACAAGTCCCTCTTCCAGAAATGTTTGGGCATTTCCTTTTATATACTTGAAACTCAGGCAGATGGAGCAAGCTTGGTGAAGACTGAAATGTAAAATTAATGTTTTAGAATAAAATCCAAATCAGAAAATAGTATTGAATAATAATTTAGTAGCATGGTACTTACATTTGGTCTTAGAGGTAGAGAATAATCAATACCCAATAGCTAAAATAGCAAAAGACCAAAATATCGATTTGCTTAGAAACTAAATTAACTCCCAATTAATCAGCACATACAAGAGAAAGAAGGAATTGAAAAAAAAATCAATCTTTTAGGTGTGTTCAGATACTAATTCTAATGCAGATGCAGACTCCCATGAAAAGTCTCTCAGATTTCCCAATAAGAGCTCACGCTCTCAATTTAATAATATGTAAGACAAAAAAAAAAAATAATATGTAAGACAGAGCCATGTTGCTAAACTTACAAACCATTTCAAAAGCTTGCAGTACTTAAAGCATGATCATTCCAAAGCAGCCCTTTTCTGAAGGGACAGCATTCTTTACCTCCAAAGCAAAGGGAAAGACAGAAGATACAGGGAGGTACCCAGACTAAGACTTGAAAATTTGACGCAATCAAACCCAAGGTTTCCCAATGCCAATTAATATCCCTGTTTTCTTTTTAATTTTTTTCTTTTTCTAAACTCCTAGCTTCTCCCTGTTCTTACATTGTTCACCTTTTCCCCTTTATCAAAGTTACAAATTTTGTAATTTGAATGACTGGATGTAAACTTCAACAAGTTCCAAAGAAACGTAGCAATTTCATTCTCATCCTTTGTCTCTAGAGAACGTTTGAGTCTGTTTTCCCACTGTGTGGTTGGCAGCTCTGCTCTGGGCCTGGATTCTGCTACATTTCACAACAGACTTGGTTCAGTTTCCCACCTGCTTGCTTCTAAGGGGGATGCTGTTTGATTAAGGTTGGGGTGTCATGGTTTGTGATTTGAGTTCAGGATAGGATGCTTCTTTTTCCTGAACTCCTTTCCTGACCTCACCTCCACTGTCTCATTCTCAACTCTAATGCAGCCAAACAGGAGACCAGATCCGGTACTTCCATTTCTATTCTTCCCCAAAGTTACAGAGAATGCGGCTGCCAGAAGTAAATGACCTGTGATATTGCTCAGTGACCTGTTTCCTCAGCAGTGGGTTAGATCGCCCTGCTTTCCACCCACAGCCAAGGATATGCCCCAGGAGGTCCGGGTTGCCTGTTTCACTGAGGTCTGTAAGGCCACCTCTCTTTTAGACTCCTGAGCCCTTGTGACTTAGGGTTGCCTTTCAATAGAATGATGAAGAAATTGATCTAGGTTGAAAGTACCTAAAGGATCCTTTCTGTCAGGGATCAAGCCACTTCCCAAGCCACCTTTGGGTGGTCCAACACTTAGCTTTCTTGCCCCAGCATCAGTTCAGCCCGATGACTCCAGTCCAACCCTGGCAACTACATCAGCTGGTTTGTGCTATCAAGAGATGCCCTCAGAGCCATGGCTCCCAGAGGACCTAGGGTAACCTAGCAGGGGACAGGATCTTAGGAAACTTTTTTGATCCCATAAAATCTGCTAGTATGTCTCAAGATCAGCTCCAATTAGTAGATTTTTGTCAAGTTTATATAGGTCAAAGACCTTTTCCTTCCCATTATAGCATTTTAATTTTTTTCTTCCATCACTGTAACAATCTATTCTTCCAGACATGAAGAGGGGGCAGTGTCAAGTGATGGGGGGAATGAGCATGCCACTATGATGTGTGTGGGAGGAGATTAGGAGGGTGAGGACAGGGTCAGGGCTGGCAGCTACGTATGGTTTGTGAGGCAGACTAGGCCTCCCTACCACATTCTTCTCAGGAGCAGGGAGTCAGGCATTTCTGGATTCTGCTCAGTCTGTGACTTCTAACCTCTGCTTTTCTGACAGCAGCACACCACCCTCGTGGCCTCTGTCTCCAGTTTCATGGACCTGGGCCATTGCCCTAAGTTCTCTCAACGCTTGTCATTTCTTCTTCCAGTTTTACCATGCTTGTGACCAGCCAGGCATTGTGGTTTTCTGCATCATGGACTACGATGTGCTGCAGTTCTGTGATTTCCTGGGCTCCTTAATGTCCGTGTGGGTCACTGTCATTGCCATGGCTCGTTTACAGCCTGTGTTTAAGCAGGTCAGTCCAGAGTGGGCCCTGGGGGTCAACTGTAGGGCCAACTTGAAATTCACTCCCACCAAAAAAAAAAAAAAAAAAAAGAAATTCACTCCCAATCTCTCCCTGGGGGCATTGCCAAGTACCTCTTGCCAACCCGGCCCAGCCCCTGGAGTCCTCTTTCTCCAGGTGCTGTATTTGCTGGGGGCTATGCTGCTGTCTATGGCTCTACAGCTTGACCGGCATGGACTCTGGAACCTGCTTGGACCCAGTCTCTTCGCCCTGGGGATCTTGGCCACAGCCTGGGTAAGGTTGGGAGGGTTTGGGGAGGGGGGTGGCCCAGCAAGACTTGGGTACAGGGTCCTGAGTATCTGGTCCCCAATTTAAGATGGGCTTGGACTCTGTCATCATCATTGTGCTATTCGTGGTACCCACACCAGTCTTGGCAGGTGCCTTTAGATCTGAGCCAGGGCTCTGGGGAAGCCTGAGAATGACTAGTTCTGGCTTGGGTTCCAAGGCCTTGTATTCCTGAGTCCCACTTCTCTTCTTCCCCCAGACAGTACGCAGCGTCCGCCGCCGGCACTGCTACCCACCCACGTGGCGCCGCTGGCTTTTCTACCTGTGTCCAGGCAGCCTTATTGCAGGCAGTGCTGTCCTACTCTATGCATTTGTGGAGACTCGAGACAACTACTTCTACATTCACAGCATTTGGCATATGCTCATTGCTGGCAGTGTGGGCTTCTTGCTGCCCCCACGAGCTAAGACTGACCACCGGGTCCCATCTGGAGCCCGGGCCCGGGGCTGTGGTTACCAGCTGTGCATCAATGAGCAGGAGGAGCTGGGCCTTGTGGGCCCAGGAGGGGCCACTGTCAGCAGCATCTGTGCCAGCTGAGAGGGACTTTGGGCCTGGCCCTTGGGGAACATGAACCCTTCTTAGGGGCAGAGAGCCCTTTCTGGGAATGTGGAACCTACCCAGGGATAAGAGACAGGTTGTATTTCTTGAGAACATGGAGTGTTTCTTAAAGACAAGGAGCTCTTCTACGGACTTGGCGTGCTTCCTGAAGGCCTGGAGTCTTCCTGCATCCATGGATCCTTCTTAAGGACTGGAGCCCGTGCAGGCCCCAAGAGCCCCTCAGGACCAAGGAGTCCCTCATAGGGGTGTGGAGTCCTTCCTAGGGATATGGAGCCCTCATAAGGACCTGGATTCCTTCTGAGGGAGACAAAGCCCTCTCAGGACATGGCATCATTCCCGAGGAAATGGAGTCTACCTTGGGGAAACTGAGTCTCCAGTTGATCTTCCCAGCAGCTCAGCAACTCTGGCCTCAGGCTCCTTCCCAAGGCAGCGTCTTGGCCATGCTGTGCCATGCTATGCTGGGAGGGGGATTACAGGACTGATGGGGCTGGGGCAGGAGTGACTGGTATTCTCAGTTGATGCAGGTGGAGTCTGGCGTGTCTCCAATGAAGTATTTGCTGGATCTCTGCTGCCTTTTTTCCTGGGGCTAAGGATGTGGGGAGGAGAGGGAAAGAGGGTCTGAGGAAATCAGCAGGGGTGGTGGGAGCCCAGCTGGAATGAGCTGCTGGAACTTCTGCCTGAGGCTTTTGCCCCATCATGGCAGGCCTGCAGCTGCTGGGAGTAGGGAATGTGTGTGTGTTTGTGTGTGTGTGTGTGTGTGCTGAGATGATTTAAATTAGCAAGACAACCTCCCTTGTGCCCACACCCAACAGGAAAGGAAGCTGAGGTCTCAGGAAATTGGACTAGCAGGTACAAGTCACAAATGTACAAGAAATATCACAAGAACGTAACTTCTATTTTGAGCCCCCATTTTGCCTGAGAGAGATCCTTCGTCAATTTGGGATTTCTTCTCTTCCACAAGGGTCACAGCTGAGTCTCGAGATCTTATATAATGGGAAGATGTTGAGAGACTGTTTTCTGGTTACCGAGGTCCACACTACACTATCCCCTGAGAGTTCCGTCATTCTGCCCAGTCCCGAGTGCTTTCTTGTTCCCATCTGCATAATGCTTTGCAGTGCTACTGCTCTCCCCGACTTCTGTGCCACACACAGACCTGTGAGGCCTGAGCTGCCCACATATACCTTGAAGCCATTTCAATTCTGAGGGTCCACTCGGGATTTTACTTGACCAATAAGGCATGAATTGCTGCATCTTTCAGATCCTGCAAACCTGTCCAGGGGTTTGGACAAGGGAATGGGGCTCTGGGCCTCTTTCTTTTGGGACCCTTCTGTGCCAGTGCTCTCACTACATCCCCTCCTCTCTCTTCCTTTTCCCTAGCTTTTATTAATCTGGAGGTGGGGAAACCTCCTTTTTACTTAGATTTTCTCCCAAATCTTTTGTCTATGCCCTCAGCCTCTCCTGTTAAGACTTTAGAGCCTAGGTTTTTGAAGGTCAAAAGCCAGGGAAAAAAATCCCTTTGTCCTCTGCTTTCTGTAATTCTGTCTCTTCCTTGGGGCACTGAGCAGAGTGATGTGGCCAGCAGAATGGTGAGCCAAGAGGAGTGGGCTTCATGTCTGTTCCAGTATCAGAAACATAACCATGTTATGATGTGGAACATCAGGTCACTAGGATGCATTAACCCAAATCGCTGGGATTCAGGACAGAGTCAGAGTACAGAAGGCACTGAAGAGGGATGGAGAGTAGGACAGACCCCACTCAGAAGGGGTTTTCTTGAAGAGGGGGGCAGATTTGAGTAAGAATTGAATGAGTTTCCACAATGCCAAGGTATTGGGAGAGGGTTCTCTTTGGTTACCAGTGTCCATATTGTATTCCTCCACCGAGATTCCTGTCATTCCAAGTGGTCCCCAGTCAGTAACACACTTAGAACACAGTATAATGCCTAGCCTGGTCTGTGATAAGTGTCCAGTACCTGTTAGGTAAAGGTCAAGAAGTGGCTGGACAGGAGAGGGAAGAGCAAGGGGGAAACACAAAGGCAGGAAAGACTGGTTATTTGCTGGGGAACTGGGAATAGTTTGGGGAGTCTGAGTTCGAACAATGTGTGGGAGTGGAGTGGGGCTGAGATAAGCAGCTAGGATGAGGTTGGATGGAGAGGTGGGGTCTGTTTTTTATCTCATGGGAAATGAGCCATTGGAGGGAGTTAAGCAGGAGAGTGGAACGATCTGATTGGGGTTTTGTTTTTTGGGTTTTTTTCAGCTTGGTGTTTCAGTGAGCAGAGAGGGTGGATTTTGAAGGGGGTTTGCAGGAAGAAAGCTTGGTGAAAACAGCTGTTGCAGTATCTGAGGGAGAGAGATAGTGAAGGCTTCTTGAGGAGGCATATTAGTAGAAAGGAGAGGACCCATTTAAGAGCTCTTAGGCGGTGGATTCTCTAGGACTTTATGACTGACTGGACGTGTGGGGCAATGATGGTCAGGAAGGCAAATCTCCAGTGGCTCTTGGGTTGACTGTAGGATAACATGGCAGCCATTAGACTATTCACACATTTCTCAGTCTTCCTGTTCCTTCTGGACACATGATGAGTGTGCTTCACCTGCCCCTCGATGTTAGCTGTGGCAAATGCTTGCATTGGCTGATGAAGTGGAGGTGGAAGTGAAGCTCAGAGAGCCAGTTCAGGCTTTGTCATGGTGACTAGCAATGGTTCAGAGGCCCAGAGGGATGAAGACAATGTCTCAGAAAGACCCCAACCACCCAGTCAACAGCAAATGGATCTGCATCAAGAGTGAGAAATAAACCCTTGTGGTTTTAGCTACTGCAATTCAAAGTCATTACCATGATGGACCTAGCCTGCCATGCATGATAGAGTTGAAGAGCAACAGGGAAGATGGGACATCTTCCTGGAGAGCAGGTCTCCCCACAGCAGGGCTATAGCAGCAGCTTTCACTTCTGCGTTCCTCAGGCTGTAGATGATGGGGTTCAGTGAGGGTGTCACAACCCCATAGAACAATGCAATAATCTTATCCAGGTCAGGGTCCTTGGCCTTGGGCTTGAAGTACATGAAGGAGATGGTCCCATAGAAAACTACCACCACTATGATGTGGGCAGAGCAGGTGGAGAAGGCTTTGCACCGGCCTGCAGCTGAGGGCACCCTAAGGATGGTAGCGAGGATGAAAATGTAGGACAGGAAGATGAGCAGAAGTGGGGCCAGTGTCAGGATAACTGTGGCCACCATTATTAGCAGTGCATTGAGAGAGATGTCCCCGCAGGCCAGTTTCAGCACTGCCAAGATCTCGCAGAAGAAGTGGTTGATGATATTGTGGCCACAGAAGGAGACATTCCAGGTAAGAAAGGACTGCAGCAGTGAATTGGCAAAGCCCATCCCCCAGCTCAGCACCACCATCTGCACACACGTCTGCCTACGCATGATCTCTGGGTACCTAAGTGGCTGGCAGATGGCCACATAACGGTCGTATGCCATCACTGCCAGAAGCAGGCACTCCGTGGTGCCCAGAGCCAGGGTCAGGTACATCTGCAGGGCACAGCCAGGGAAGGAGATGGTCCTCTGGGTTTTCAGGAAGTTGACCACCATGAGAGGCACAAAGGAGGATGTGCCACAGATGTCCATCAGGGAGAGGTTGCTGAGGAAGAAGTACATGGGGCTGTGCAAACGGGGGTCCAACATGTTCAGCACTATGAGGAGGGAGTTCCCCAGCACATTCACAGAGTAGATGCCCAGGCAGAGCACAAACAGGACCATCTCGAGCTTATGGTGCTCCTGAAGCCCCAGCAAGATGTATTCGGTCACAGCCGTCTGGTTTGCCATCTCATTCTCCCTCAGTCCTGTCCGGACCACACAGGTGTCAGAGGAAGCTCTCACTGGCTTGGAAGCCAAGCAGCCTGACCGGGGGCATGTCATCCCTGCCTCGGTGGTTTAGTTTCACCATCTGTATAATGAGAGGGTTGGACTTCAGGCCTGCAAGCTGGCCCTCTCAGCTCTGCAGCTCTGCTGTAACTTAAGGACTCAAGGCACATTCTAGCCCCCTAGGCTCTTCATTGTTCTCCCCATGGTGGGGGCAGGGGAGACAAGAGAGTAGGATTCATGTTTGGCATACTCCTCTGTAATCTAAAGAGTTTTTGGCTGTTAAAGGAAGTATCTTTTCTAGGTTATGACTCCATATGGCTGAATTTTGCACTTGGTATTTTAGATTCATTCATTTGCTGAATATGCTTTGAATACTTATTCTGTGCTAGGTCTTGTTTAGGTGCTAGGGGTACAGCAGTAAGAAAAATAAATGGACAGAAACATACCATACCACACCTATCATAAGGCTGCCCCTTCTTCCCTGAATGAGGCGATGTGAGGTCTGAAGGCCCGTGGGTAAGTATGGGTGATACTTACTTGATGGTTCCTTTGGGCATTAAGGATCAGACAGTCACACTCCGCAGGATGTGTAAGCCTGATGTGCAGTCATTTCTCTTTAAGGAATGATAGGCCATCCGTTGATTTTTTTTCCCCTTCTCTCATCCGTTGATTGTTTTTTAGGATTAAAAAATTATTTTAGGGCAGCCCTGGTGGCTCAGCGGTTTAGCGCTTGCCTTCAGCCCAGGGTGTGATCCTGGAGTTCCGGGATCCAGTCCCACGTCAGGCTCCCTGCATGAAGCCTGCTTCTCCCTCTGCCTGTGTCTCTGCCTCTCTCTCTCTCTTTCTCTCTCTCTCTTTCTTTCATAAAAAATAAAAATAAAAAAATAAAAAAAATAAAAGCAATTCATCTTCTCAAAAAAAAAAAAAAGAAATAAAAAATTATTTTAGAGAGACAGCACAAGCAGGGGGAGGGGCAGAGGGAGAGGTAGACAAGATTTCCTGCTGAGTGGGGAGCCCAACCAGGCAGTGTGTGTGTGTGTGTGTGTGTGTGTGTGTGTGTATAGCTGGACCCCAGGACTCTGAGTTCATGACCTGAGCTGAAATCAAGAGTTAGATGCTTAACCGACCGAGCCACCCAGGTGCCCCCCTCATCTATTAATTTTTAAAAGAACATACAAGGATGTATATATTCCAATAGAGCCACTGGTCACATGATTTATCCCTGGTCATGCCAGCCAAGTGGCTCCATTCTTGGTCTCCATATTGCCTTGTGGGATAAATGATACTGGCAATGATGTTACAGGAGGAGGGAAAACCAGGTTCTAATCTGTCAGGGCCATGTCAGTCAGGGACTAGTTCTAAAGGAGGGGGAGGCACACTTTTCTCCCAGGTGGCTTTCATTGCTCTTCTGAGCTGGTCTCCCTGCCTCCTGGGGAAATGCCAGTGTCAGGTATTCATAGGAGGGACCCCTCATGTCCCCAAGGCACAGCTGTCTTGTTAGGCAGGCAGGCTATCTTATGGCCCATGTAGTCCCTGGTCTAAAGCAGAAACAGGAGCTGAGTATGAAATTTAACATACAGAGGATACAGTCACCTCCTCCTTCCTGGGCCGACTGAGAGGCCAGTGTCCTGTGACAGCACTGGAGCCCTTGTCTGTCCCTCAGGATCGGATTTTTCCCCTCACTCGTCCTCAATGCATCTAGTATTTGTAGGGGCTGGCAGGCTCCCCCTCTGCTGAACACACCTTGTCTTTTCCTAGGGCTACATCTTGCCCAAGAAGTTCCATTTTATTTTTTTAAAGATTATTTGAGAGAGAGAGAGAGAGAGAGAGAGCAAGGGGAGGGGCAGAAGGAGTGAAGGAATCCTGAGGCAGACTCCCCTGCTGAGTGCAGAGCCCAACATGGGGCTCGATCCTGGGACCCTGAGATCATGATGTGAGCTGAAATCAAAAGTTAGCAGCCTAACTGACTGAGCCCCCCAAGTGCCTCAAGAATTTCCTTTTTTAAGAGGCATGTCCTCACTCCCTCCCCCAGTGGGGGCTTCCTCCTGTCCCTCAGAGCATACTTCCATCTCTGTCTCTTCTCTCTCTCCTGCTCTGTGAGGGGTTACTTGCTTCCTTCTTGTACTCCCTTAGCCCTTGGCTGACCCTCTGTGTTCTTCTACGGTGTATTGTGCACCTGTCTCCTCCACTACACCTGAGAGCAGGACCCTGTCTCCTTCCTACGCCTCCCACATGAGTGCGGCCAAGAACAGTCATTCAACATGCATGATTAAAAAAAAAAAAACCAGCTTTGCACCCCAGCGTCAGCACTAATTAGCTGAGTGACATTGACTAAGCCATGGGGCTTCTCTGAGACTCAGTGTCTTTTTGAAAAATGGAAGTGGTGTGTAGCTCTGATGAGACATACCCACAAAGGTTCTAGTGAGCCGCCCAGCACTACATGTTGTCTGAGGATCCTGATCAAAGATTTTCTCTTCAGCCACAGGGCTCCTGCTGGATCTGTGCTTGCCACCTCCCAAGAAGAGTTCAAGCTTCTGTCATGACCCCTTTTATCGCCAGAGCCTGTTCCACTTTCCCCTCCTCCAGCCTAAATCAGGGTGATTGTTAAGGGGGTTTCTGGAGCTATAGGGCAGCGGATTCATCTGGATCAGCACTTGACCTTAAATTTCATCCACATGAACAATTAAGGTTAAGATTTCTCTTGCTGAGGTTTGGCAAAAAGATAAAGAATCACCTTAGTGTGATGATGGCTCATTCATTCACTCATGAAACAAATAGTTTTGGAGCACAAATAGTTATGTGCCAGGTCCTGTGCTAGGAGATGGGAATACAGCAGAAGCAGATGTGGCTTCTGCTCTAACAGAGTTTACACTCATTCCCTCATGCTAGGTGCCCTTGGAAACATCCCTTCCTCTCTCTGGGCTTTAGAAACCTCAAAGAGAATCTGGGATGTAAAGACAAAGTGGAACTTGAAATCTGTAAAGAAGAAGTTAAAAGGAAGCAACTTTTTCTAGGTTATGACTTCACGTGTCTGGATTCTGTCCACAGCATTTCAGATGCAAGTATAAGGGTTTGGTCTCTTTGAGTGTGTTATTACAAAATGACCTTTGTTAGCCTCAAATTCTGACACCTGACATAGTTGCATGTGTCTGTGTGGATAAAAGGTGGGAAACCACCTTTCTTCACATTTCTCTTCTTTGCCCTTATCTCTAACAAAAAGACCAAGTGGGAAAGGCAGGGGTATTTAAGGGCTTTTGAGAACAGGCTCTGGCTTGCCCACTTGCCTCACCTCCCTTACATCCCTTCATACACACCTGCTCCAACCTCACTAGACTACTCCCCATTGATGAACAAATGTCCACACTCTCTTATCTCGTCCCTCTTCTCATGCTCTTTCCTCAGCCTGGAGTGGCTTTTCTCTTCCACTCATCCTTCGAGGCTTGGCTCTCACATCCCTCCTCTGCACAGCCTGCTCAGATGCCTTCAGAGAGCTGACTATGCCAACAATACGATGTGATGCTCACGGCTTTAAGCTCAGGCTAATTGCATTCTGCCTTGCATTGTAGCGTGTGGTCTCTCTCTCCATAGACTGTGAGCTATCTTAATCAAAGGGTCACATCCAATCCACCACTGCTGCCCTCCAGGGCCTGCACCCAGGAGAGCTGCTGGTGATCACCATTTGAGATCTGGTGCTATTCCGCTGCCCCAAATCCTGGTCCCAGATGTCTCACCTTGAGATCATCTCCTCCACCAGCACACATACAGCAACAGAGGATGCAGCTAAGAGTGTTGGGCGTGCCAGTCTTCTCCCTGCCTTGGCAGCTGCTGTTTCTGAAGAGCTACATCAGAGAGTAGCCTGAATGGTGGAGCCTCCATTGTGGGTCTTCTCACAATTTAAGAGTCTGGTCATAACACATTTATGGAAATTAGAACCAGCTCATGGAGCCACAGGTTTATGTCCTGAAATAAGTCTGTGTCTAGAAGATACCATGCATCCAGCTCACAGACAGCTTTGACTCTGCACCATGGGTACAGGATGGGGCATCAGGGAGCAGCTGCCATTACCTGGGTGTATCAGTTAAGATGAGCTAGGTTTTGCTGCGGTAACACGCATAATCTAAATGGCTTACCATGACAAAGGTTTATTTCTTTCTCATGCTCCATGTCCTTTATAGCTTTCCAGGGGGCTCTGTTCCATGTTGTCCTCCTCAGAGACCCTGGCTGATGGAGGCTCCACCATTCAGACATTGCCAGTTGTTCTGGCTGGGGAAGAACACAGTAGGCATTCACATTAGCAGTTACATGCTCTGCCCCAGAAGGGACATGTGTCACACCTGCCCACACTCCATTGGCTCTGTATAATCCTACCACATGCCACGAGGAGGACAGCCTGAAATTTGCTGAATATTTAGGTATGGTATTGTTTCACAATACACTCAGAAAACCACTCTTGCATCTATCTGTCAAGGTCTCACACTTTGTCATGTCCTGGAAAATCAGATCCATGGAGAGATTGCAAACCAGGTGTCTCTGAGAATAATTGTCGAATTCCACACCCCAATTTAGACTTCCTGAGAAGCAGTGTGGTGCCATGAACCAGGACTGAGAGCCCTGGGACAGGGGTGAGGGATCCAGCTTTGATTCTGTTGCCTCTGTTCTGATTCTGCTGTATGAACTTGGTTAAATTTCTCCTGTGAATGGAACTACTCAGTTAGGTGACCCCTAGTACCCTGTAACCTCTGAAACATTTCCTCATTCTATCTAGCAACTTCCAACCCTGAGGTCTGACAGACCCAGGGTTACTTTGCAAGGTAAATATTATATCAATTTCACTGGCTGGCAAATCTAGTTTGAACCATTTAATATTTTATTTTAGGCTTCACAAATTATTTAAAAATAAAGGTGATGGACATAAAAGGACCGAAGCTTCTGTTACAATTTCCCTGACATGCCTGGATCTAGGATTCCTGCTTGACCACTTCCTCGCTGGATGGCAGAGCAGGTGAGTGCAGGCTTTGGAGTCAGACCCACCAGGGCTCAGGTCCCAGACCTGCCACTTGCTAGCAGTTTTCTCAGCCTTGCCTCCCTTACCTGTAAAGTGGAGATGAGTATAGTGTTTCCTTGTGGGATGATCTTGAAGATCCAGTGAGATGAGGTATGCAGAGCTCTTAGCACAGAGGCTGGCACATGGTAAGTAATCAGTAAGTGGTAGCCACTATTGCAAGTATCATGTCCTTTTTCACAAGCAAATATTCTGGTTTATTCATATGTTTAAAAAAGATTTCATGAGAATGGTCCTCATGCTATATGGATTGTCCTTACCTCATCATACCTATAGCCCCATGGCTTTAGCACATGCAGGTAGCTGGAGCAGGCTGCCAGGTGGGCTGACCCAGGGCTTGGGAGAGCAGAGCAGACAAGTGCTGAGCTCATTACCAGCAAACATACTGTGCTGGGATGAGCCAGGGCCAAAGCTTCGAGGACCAGCTTCCTGGTCCCCTGCCACATAGCTCTCTGCTCCATGCCCTGGGGAGCCTTGCAGTCCCTGCCCAATTTAAAGTTCAAACTACACAAGTTGGTGGGTTTGGCAGCTGTGGGGCTTGGAGACCCCAGGACTCTTGTGCTTCCCCAGGAGGGCCTGGCTGCGGTGAAGTGGGCACAGGACAGACACCGGATGGAATCTGATCGGGTCTCATTGCCATCTTGCCCCTTGGATCCGAGGATTGGAGTGTGTGGCCCCCTGCCATAGGGTGTCTTCATTCCGGAATGTTGTGAGGATTGGGACTCATGAAAGTTTCGGAGAGTCCGTTGCTCAAAGGAGAGGCCTCATGCACTTGTGAGGGACATTAAATCAGGGGTTCAGTCCAGTACATAGGTCTCTACAGGTTTCCTTCCCATCCAAAGACTGTTCCTACTTGTTTTCTCCATGCTCATAGAACAGTACCCTCTTGCCACCACCCGTGGATGCCTGGAACTCAACACCATCCCCCTGCGTCTCTCATCGTCTCCATCTCTGTCTTAGGGGGCTGCAGCCCTGTCCACCCAAATAAGCCAGAAACCCAGCCTGCAACCCACAGGCCTCTGTCTCTGTCTCCCAGCTCTGCAGTCATCTGTATATCCCAAGTATTTCTCAGCTGCCCTCACCCTGTGTGGTTCCCTACCTGGTCAGGCTGCCCCTGACTTACTCCTATCCCCACTGTGAGAGCCTGGGTGACAGCAACAGCTCCCTTACTTCCTGCTACCAATCTCCCCCCACCACCCCCCAGGCTGGAGGCCTTCTCATTAGTGCTCTATTCTGGAGCCAGGTGATCTTCCGTTTATTTCTTTTTTTAAAAAAAGATTTATTTATTTATTTATGATAGACATAGAGAGAGAGAGAGGGGCAGAGACACAGGAGGAGGGAGAAGCAGGCTCTGCAGGTAGCCTGATGTGGGACTCGATCCCGGGACTCCAGGATCATGCCCTGGGCCAAAGGCAGGCACTAAACCACTGAGCCACCCAGGGATCCCCTGATCTTCTGTTTCTTAAAAATGCATCACTTTATTTTTAAGTTCAAAGTCACATTCATGTTATAAATATTGGAATTAGTTAAATAAGAAAATGATCGGCTCTAACTAGCAATCCTATTTAATCCCACCACCTGGTGGAAACAGCTCTTAATATTTTGTCATAGTTTCCCAGGATTTTTTGCATTTATGCTAATTCACAAATCCATAACGAAAATACTTTAAAAAATAACATTGGGATCATCTGAGTGCAAAGTTATGAATTCTGCTTTTTCCTACTATAATTACATTGCGAGCATTTCTCATATTAAATATTCTTCAGGGCAGCCCCGGTGGCGCAGCAGTTTAGCGCCGCCTGCAGCCCAGGGTGTGATCCTGGGGACCCGGGATGGAGTCCCATGTTGGGCTCCCTGCATGGAGCCTGCTTCTCCCTCTGTCTGTGTCTCTGTCTCTCTCTTTCTGTGTCTCTATGAATAAATAAATAAAATATGTTCTCATTCATTTGGGGAATATAATAATAATATAAATAAAGGAAAATAAATAATAGAAAGTAAGGGAGAAGAAATGGGTAGGAAATATCAGAAAGGGAGACAGAACCTAAAGACTCTCCTGACTCTGGGAAACGAACTAGGGGTGGTGGAAGGGGAGGAGGGCGAGGGGTGGGGGTGAATGGATGACGGGCACTGAGGGGGGCACTTGACGGGATGAGTACTGGGTGTTATTCTGTATGTTGGCAAATTGAACACCAATAAAAAATAAATTTATTATTAAAAGATAAAATAAAATAAAATAAAAATTTTAAAAAATAAATAAATATTCTTCAAAAAATAAGATTTTTTTGAAGGCTATATCACATTCTATTATTGGACACCACCAATATTTATTTGGACATTCTTCTATGATTGGATGTTAAGATTCTTACAACTTTTTGTTACTATAAACAATATGATGATTAATGTCCTTATATGTATTCTTATTTGTAAATCTTTGTGCCTCTACTGATCATATTAGACTAATTCTTAGAAGTAGATGTGTTAAGTCATAGAGTGTAGCAATTTTTAAGTCTTTTGATTCATACTGTCAACTGACTTTTCAGGAAATGTGTATTAACTTATTCCCATCCCCACCCGCAGCGTATGACATCACTTCTTCACTGCACCTTCATTACCGATAAGGTATTAGAAAAATTCTTCACCAATTTCATGGGTGAAAAATGGTATCTAATCAGTGATCTGTCTAAAATGTGATTGTAAACCCCGGTGCCCACAAGATAACATCCAAACTCCTCCCATGGCATCAGAGCTGGACCTGTTGGCGGGCAGCCTTCATTCTGGCGTGGTCAGAGAATGTGGGGCTTCAGGCAGAAGGCTGTGTTTCTCTCCTCTGTGCCTCTTCCAACCAACATGTGAAGCAGAAAGAGGGACTAGAGGGGAACTAGGGTTCTAGCAAAGACTGTGCTTCCCTCTAGCAGGGGGCAGGAGAGCTGGACTGCTTCTTGGAGGCCCAGGCCAGCTTCCGCATCATATAGTTGGTGCCACTGAGGTGGGGGTGGGGGTGGGCAAGGAATGGAGATATCTGAATCTGCATCCATTTCCACCATGTGCTCACTGAGTTGTCAGAAAGGAAAGCTGGGAAGAGGCTGAGCACGAGGCAGGGGCAGCTCTGGCAGGATCCCTGTGATGAGGTAAGGAAGGGTAGAGCAAGTCTCCCCAGAGCCAGGTGAGGCCTGGATGCTGGGCTGGAAGGTATGGCAACAGCTGCTGTTGCTGCTCAAGACAGACATTGGGAACATAGGCCCCGGGCTGCTCAGGGTGGTTGGTACTTTGATGGCTGGACTACTCTGGAAATCATGGACTCTGGGCTTCATCACTGCCTCTCCTGTCACCTCCCGGGGCACCAGGCCATACCTGTCATCTTTGAACCCTGTCTCAGCTCTGCTCAGATTCAGGGAAGACCCCAGGCTCTGCTCCTATCCGCCCTCTACTGATGTGTTCATGTATTTATTTGCAAAACCTATGGGGGGCCTAGGGTTGGGTAGGTCTGGACCTTGGGACAGAGTAGATTCTGAACCTCCCTGCTCTTATAGTAACACTGAAAATAAAGCAGGAAGAACTCTGCCTGGGGGTTAGTCAGGACCAGCAGGGCCAGCTTGTGAGGGCCTCGAATGCCCCCACTGAGGAGCTTATACTTTGTCCTGAGAGCAGGGGGAGCCATTTGGGGGCTTTAGTCAGGAGAGGAAGTGGTTTTCAAAAAAGGTCCCTCTGGATGCCCCAGGGAGGATAGAGCAGAAGGACTACTAAGAGTGCAGTCTTGAGGCCAGGCAAGAGCTGGTGTAAAGTTTCAGGCAGTGAGGCTGAGAGCTGACCAGGGCGATGCCAGGGAAGGAGCCAAGCGGTGCTTTGTGAGCAATTCTGTGGCAGCGTCAGGGGGACTTGGTGCCACCTCACTGGGGTGAAGATTCCAGACTCAGCCCTGTGCCCTACCTGTCCTCACCATAGACATACGAAGCCCTCACCTACTAACCTGAAGAGTCCAGACCTCCCTCACTTGGACGTCCAACTCCTACACCATACTTTCCTGGCAGCCTCCTTTACCTCCTTGTTCCTCAAGCTGTAGATGACAGGGTTCAGCATAGGTGTGACCACAGCATAGAGGACTGTGAAGACCTCATCAGAGATGTGGGCCTCCTTGCTCTTGGGTTTCATGTACATGAATATGACGGTGCCGTAGAACAGCATCACCACAGCCAGGTGTGCTGAGCAGGTGGAGAAGGCTTTGCGACGCCCAGCTGCTGAGGGCACTCTCAGGATGGTGGCCAGGATAAGTGTGTAGGACAGGCAGATGAATGCCAGGGGTATAGGCAGCAGCAGAATGGCACCCACCAGCAGGAAGACTTCACTGACTGATGTGTCACTGCATGCCAGCTTCAGCACTGCCAGGATCTCACAGGTGAAGTGACTAACCATGCGGTGGCCACAGAAAGGCAACCTCATGGCAATGACAGTCTCAGTCACTGACTTGACAAGACAGAGTCCCCAGGCGGCTCCTGCCAGCAACAAGCAGAGCCGGTGGCTCATGAGCACGGGATACCTGAGTGGCCGGCAAATGGCCAGGTAGCGATCGTAGGCCATGATGGCAAGAAGTAGACACTCTGTGGAGCCTGTGGCTAGGCTCAGACACATCTGGATTGCACAGCCAACAAAAGAGATGGTCTTCTGGGCTGACAGGAGGTGGACCAGCATCAGAGGCACAAAGGTAGATGTGTAGCAGATGTCCAGGATGGAGAGGTTGCCCAGGAAGAAGTACATGGGCGTGTGTAGGTGGACATCGAGGACACTCACTGCCACGATGGCTGTGTTCCCCAGCAGGGTCACCAGGTACATGGCTGAGCACAGAGGGAAGAGCAGGTGCTCCAGGGCTGGGTAGCCAGAAAATCCTTTCAGAAAGAACTCAAAGATCTCTGTCCTATTGACCAACTCCATATTGCAGTGCTCAGGAGACATATAGCTGGGATAAAGGGGAAGAGAGTGCGGGGTGGTGGAGAATCCACAGAGCCTCTTTTGGGTTGAGGTATGTTGCTGGGGCCTTTTTCAGCTGTTACACACACTCTGCCCTTGAATTTGGGCAATCTGTGCACCTCTAGGCTGCAATTCATCCATGTGAAAAGTAAACATTGATCTGGATCAACATTTCCCTAAGAGAGTGTTAATAGAAATGTTAGTAGGCAATCTGAAAAAATAATTTGAGACAACACTAAATTAATAGAAAATAAAGCCATTTACTGCAAGACTTCTCAGAGCCTTGTCTGCCAGTGTGATTTGTGACTTTCCAAAGTGGTGTAGGGCATGTAATTCCCAAAGTTACTTAACCATGGTCTTTTTACATTGATCTATAGCAAAAAAAAATTTTTTTAAATTTATTTGAGAGAGAGAGAGAGTGTGTGTGTTGTGTGCGTCCACAAGTGGAGGAGAGACTAAGGGGCGGTGGAGAGAGAGAGAATCTCTATCAGACTCCCTGTTGAGCGTAGCCAGATGCAGCGCTTGGCAAAGTTCAGGGTTTGAGATCATGACCCTGAGATCATGACCTGAGCTGAAACCAAGAGTCACCCAGGTGCCCCTACAGCAGATAAGTGTTCTACTAACAGTTTGGGGAAAATCCGGAGGTCTTCCAATCTTAATGTGTATCAGAATCACCTGGAAAATTTGTTAAAACACAGATTGCTGGGCTCTATCCTCAGTTTCTGACTATGTTTGTCTGGGTGATGTGGCTTCTGCTGGCCACAGTACCACTGTGAGGATCCCTGGACTAGATGGTTCCTAGGGGTCCTCCCGGCTTTTAGGAAGCCTCTGAGATGCTTTACACTCTTTCCATGGTTGGGAATGCTCTTCTTTATTTCTCAGCCTGCAGAAGTCTGGTTGTGCCTTCAGCTTAGCTCTGGTCTCCACGTGTGAAGCAGACATGTGCCTCTCATGGGAAGGACTGCTGGACTCTGAGCCTATCAGCAGGCTCATCTACCTGTCCCTCCACAGGGCCTGTTCATCAGCTACTATGTGTGGATTGACCTTCATCATGGGCTTTCAAGCTAAAATTCGAAGGGCTAGTTGGCCTGGCCCCCCAACTCCTATTTTCTTTGGGCCTGAGCCAGAGATGCTTGGACCCCATGAGTTCATAGGGCATCAGCATGGACAGCTCCCTGAGAGATGAACTTGTTGGATCTCACCATACAGGTAGGAAACTGAGATCACATTGTGGGTCTGTGGCAAGGTGTGTCTAGAATCCAGTCCTCCCAGCTGTGTGAACCTACATCATGCTCACAGCAGAAGTTTGCTTTTATCAGGTGCCGAATGTTGGTGGTTCTTTTATCACACTGGGTGAACATCTTTTTCCGACATTCTCCCCTCAATCTTCTCACCAGATAATGAGCATAAGTCAACTTTTCCTTAGTGTTCAGGCACCTGGCATGATGTCAATAAACCCATGGGATGTGCTGCCCTGCCCACGCCTGGGTCAGGAATGAGCATTGGTTCCTGTGAGTGCCTTCCTTGCATGACATAGTTCCCTCTTATTCGGCCCATGTTTATCCAGTCCAGAATGAAGAGATTGAGTCCCAACCACACACCAGGCACCATGCTAGGCATGAGGGGGATGAATGAGGACACACGTGTTCCCAGGCCACTAAATTCAAACCATTCCTAGGCAGAAATCCTCTCCAATTTCTGTGCCTAGCCTTATCCTGCTACTGTCTGCATACCTCTAGAAATAAGAAGCCTCTTTTTCCCATGGGCATTTTTCTTCCTCCTTTTTCTTTCCCCCTCTTTCTGTTAAGCCATGCTAAGGGTCACAAAAATCCTTCCTGATATAGAATATCTGGGTGTTGCTGGGTCTACATCATCTAGCAAGGTGCAGGCTGAGTGGCCCTGTGGACTTTCCTCTCACACCAAGTAGGGCCCTACACAGGAATGAAGGGCCCCTCCTGCAGCAGGGAGAGCTCTGTCCTAGCCTTGGGACCTCAGATTGAAGGTCTTGCCTCTGCTTGACTGTGTCTAGAGACATTGTGGGGTCAGGGAAGCGTGATCTGCAAGCTCCCTCCAAGATTCAGCTGGGGAATCTGAGACTGGGCTCCTGGAGGGGCACCTCTGCTTAACAGGGTGTCAATAGTGAGACTGTCCCAGGGCTGTGTGTGGCCTTGAGGTGGCATTGTGCTTTCCTGCACCCCTGGTAGTTAAGTCATGCTGTGGCTTCCTCTTTGCGTGGGTCCACAGACTATAATCTATCCCCTAAAGTCATGTACACACACACACACACACACACACACACACACACACACACCCCAGACTTGTGGCCAGGGCTTAGAGGACCAAGCAGGGACCCTAAGGGTGTCAGTGGAGAAGGAGCAGACCTTGGGATGGGGAGCAGACTTTGTCTGGGCTGAACCAGGAGGAGAAAGAAACATCAGAGTAGGGATATGGTCACAGAACCAGCTCAATGTCTTGTCTGCTTTCTAGCTTGAGTGCTGAGTTGCTGGGTCTCCCTACTCTTCTGTGGTCTGTCCTTCAGCTGGCAGGGTGGGGGGGGGGTCTGTGGGAAGAGGGGCCATGATGGGATGGAAGTGGCTGTGGAACTCTTGTTTCCAAAGCAGGATTAGGAAGCTTTGTCTGCAGAGCCCATAGTGTCCTTTCTGCCTTCGCCTCACTCCTGGACATATGCTACCTAAAAACCGGGCCAGAGGCCACCTCCCCAAGGGAGCCTTCTCATTTCTCCCAGGCTGCCTTGAACCCTTTCTCCTTAGTGCACCATGGCCCTGTGTTGGTATTTCTGAGAGGTGGTTCTCACCTCTTTCTCACTCTTGCTCCTTGCCTATTGCCTACCCTGCCAGCCCATCGGGGTGCCACCATACCCAGCCTTGGAAGGCCAAGTTGAAGCGCCTAGCCTGGCCACAGCCAACTTTTTCCTGTCTTGCTGTGACTTCAGGAGGCTAAGGCAAATTGGGAGTGAGCAGCTGGGTGATAGACATGAGTTGTTCCTAACTTGGAGGACAGCCTGGCAGAGGCAGGCAGTCTTGCCTCTCATGGAGACCACCCCCTTTTTATATGTGGAAACTGAGACCAGAGAGGAGAAGAGGCTTGCCCAGCATCATCACACACTTGAGGGGAAGCCAAGGCTCCAGTAATTCCTTCGCGCTCCTGACTCCCAGCCAAGGCCCTTTCCCCTGGCCCGACATCTCCACTTTTTTACTTACCTTGAGGCTCCTTCAGACCCATGTCCCCTCTTTCCTGGAAGATAATTCAAAGACCGGGAGCCTTGGTGGGCAGGACACATGGTTTCACACTGACCCAGCTTTGCAAACTAAAAGACATGCCTTGATTTGTGCAGAATTCAGGAAAGTGTTTGAAACTTGATAGAATTAAGTGGAGCTTTTAGAATTGGGTGGATGTAGGCAAAGTACTCAAAATTCAGTGGGAGTTCTCTAGAGGGTGTCAGGTTTGGTGGAATTAGGAAGTGCTGATGTGCTCAAGGCTGCACAGGGTCCTCAGTAGCTTATTGTGGGTGGCCAGGGTCTCCCTGACCTGGGCAGCTCCCAGCTCCATCATGGCCAATGGTTTCCCAGGGAGCAGACAAGCCAAAAGGAGTAGGCACCTTTCAAAGCTCCCTATGTGCCAAGGGACTGTGCAATCCCGGAGGCAATTTAGAGGGAGAAGGGGAAATGCGCCCAGCGTAGAAACTTTGGGGTGCTTCAGGGATGATGTCCCAAAGACCCAATTACACAGCATCTATTTGGAAATCTTAATTAGTATGAAAAAGTTGGAGAAAGTGACTCAGGGTCAGGAGCCACACTCATAGGTCAGTCCCCAGTCAGCGTAGCCCATGTGTATTTCCAGAATGAGTAAATGAGTGGCTGGGTGAATAATTAAATAATGCATAAACACTTCTTGGTGAATAAACTTAAAAATTAATGAACGTGTGAGTATGCAAATGGTAGGTTTTCCAGGAGTTAGAGGTCCTGCCAACTTTCATAGGGATCTCAAGAAAATGCAAAATCTGGAAAGAGTGTAATGGGGAGGAAACTGGGTGAAGAGAGACAAACAGAATTCCAGAATATCAGAGCAGTTGAGTCTGTATCTACCATTCTGGCACACCCTCAGTGCATGGACAGGAAAACTTCTCTAGAGAGGTGAAGTGGCGGGCTCAGGGTCCTGGGTTTGCTTGGGGACACTGATGTGTCCGTTCTTGAAAGCATCATCCCCAGTCAGTGCAAAGGAGGTCTGCCCAGGTCAGGTTGTGACCGGGTGCCTTTCACTGTACCCGGCTCCTCTTCTTCACTCTCAGAACAGGCATCCTGATGCTTGCTCCTTGAAGTTCCTTCCAGTTCTCAGAGCCCATTCCTCTGTGGGCTTGAGGACTTCATTATCAAATAGGGTCATTTTATCTTGGAACTGGGTATTGTTATTGTTGTTGGAGTTTTATTTAACTTTTAAAATTTAAGTGATTAAAAAAAAATAAAATAAAATTTAAGTGATTTTAATAGTTTTTTATGTATTTTTACAAATTACACATCAAAACATTTTTTTAAAAAAACATGAAGAATACAGAAGTATATGGTATAAAAGTCACACCCCCTTTTCATTCTCCCTTTCCCCGACTCCCCGAAGGTAGCTAGTATTCTAGTTTTATATATTTCTATCTAGATACTTTTCTGGTCATTTACATGTGCATATCCACACAGAAAGATTGATTTTGTAATCATAGGTAAGTGTGGCTTTTAAGCATGTTTTCTTCTTGCAGTCTTATTGACCATAAGTGATGTACAATTGCATAGATGTAAATCATATCATTTGATGAATTTTAGCATAGGTGTACAGTCACGAAACCATCAGCGCAATCAAGGTGGAGAATTTATCTGTCATCCCCCAAATTTCCTCATCCCCCTGAGTAGTCCATTCCTCCCTCCCCCAACCAGGCCACCTGGAATGTGTTTTCTGTAACTAGATTACTTTCACTTTCTAGCATTATATTTGTTGCAGTACTGTTTATCAATACTCATTTTTCATATATTTATGAATTTCTTTCTAGGCATGATGTTAGGTTTTAAATAAATTTTATTGTCTCTTATGGTCCTTATACCACACTACTTTAATTACTGTAGATTACTAGTGTATATTGATATCTGCTAGATATCAATATTTTTTTATTTATCAATATTTTTTCCAGAAAAATTTTGCAGTCAGCTTGTCAAATTTCATGAAACCTTTTATGGGATTATGCCTTTAATTCATCCACTAATTTGGGGGGCAGAATTGACATCATTGTAAAATCAAGTTTTCTCATTCAGGTACATTGTCTCTCCATCAATCCAGACCTTTTACTGTGTCCTGATTGTATAACTCTTCTCCTTCTAATATATTCATGAAGTGATTTCCATCGACGTATAATTTTCCCCAATGTCAAATTCTCCTTGTATTTCTGGGATAAACCCTTCTTCCTCTTCATGTTTTATTCTTGTCATAGGTGCAAGATTTATTTGGGGGTGAGCTGTTGTGAGCTGATGGGCTCTAGCTCCTGGGCTCCACCTGGTGGACATCAGGCCATTCTTGATGACTTTTGGGGGAGGCGGGAGGAGGTGGTTGGAACAACTATGAAGCCCTGAATTCCAAGCATGAGCTTGGGAGATCACTATGGCAGCAGGATGACAGAGCAAGGAATCTGGTGGACATAAAATCTATGTGCCCTAGTTATGTGCCTGTGTGTCCTCTACTAGCTTCTAAGTGCTAGGAAACCCTGAGGGAAGAGACCAAATCTGTGTTAAAGGATCTATTCTCAGAATCCAGCAGTATATTCACTAATATGTCCTTTCTCTAACTTCATAAGTATCTTTATGTCATATTCAATGAGGCTAAAATCTCAAGTATACTTTTACTTTTATGAATCTGGATGGCCTTTCATATCAATAAATTTATAAATCAGAAAACTGTGTTTCATCTTTGGTCCAGAAAGTAGGCTCTTGAGTCCTTGGCACCAGCCAAGTTTTGAGATCCAATCCTTGTGTGGATATCTTACCAAAATGTTGTAGAAGATAGAACTTGTACATGTTTAAATGAAAATCAATTCTTAACAGCACTGAAAAATCAGAGAGAGTGCCACCGGCAGACCAGAAATGTTGAGGAATTGCTGAAAAAACGATAAGCCAAATGAGATTGCATTGTTAGAAGAAACCGCAGCCAACAAAGTAAGGAAGGGATTACTGCAATAAGGACAGTGGTTTGGGGGTTCTCAGCTCACAGGCAACAGTTACAAGGAGCAGGGGGAAGGGGCTGAGGCAACCATCAGGATGACTGGTAAGGGACTGTAATTTGTAACTTGCCAGCAAGCAGGCAGGTCCAGGTAGTGGGCATTGGAGATATTTGCCCTCTGAGTCAGTAATTATCGATGCTTGAACCAGAGGCACACAGAGAAGTCCCGGGAGGAATGGGGAGCCACCAAGCCCAGCTGACATCCTCTTAGTAGCTCTTTCAGGCACTCCGTCATCATTCCTGGGGGTAGTAAATGGAAACTGAATTCACAGACAAGGTAATAGGAAATCATAAGAAGATGAGCCTACTATGTGGAATTTATGGTATTTGTCTTTTAGTGACTGGCTTATTTCAATTAGCATAATGTCTGCAAGGTTCATCCATGTTGTTGCCATTGCAAGATGTCTTCCTTTTTAAAGACTGATTAATATTCCATTGTATGGACATACCACATTTTGCTTATGCATTCACCAGCTGATGGAAACTTGGGTTGTGCCCATGTTTTAGCAGTTGTGAACAATGCTGTTATGCTATGTTAACCCTGCTTTCAATTTTTTGGGGCATATACCCAAAGTGGAATTGCTAGCTGATATGGCATTTCTTTTTTAAAATTTTTTGAGGAACCTCTAAAATTTTGAGCAGTCTCCACTATTTTCTACAGTGGCAGTACTATTGTTTTACATTTCGTTTAACAGTATGCAAGGGTTCCAATTTCTCCACATGCTAATTTCCATTTTTTTCCCCTTAATAGTAGCCATTGTAATGAGCGTGAGGTGATATCTCATTGTGGTTCTAATTTACATTTCCCTAATGATTTGTGATACTGAACATCTTTTCATGTGCTTATTGGCCATTATATATTATCTTGGAGAAATGTCAGTACAAGTCCTATGCCCATTTTTGAATTAAATTGTTTTTTTGTTGTTGAGTTTTAGAAGGTCTTTAGAAATTCTGGATATTATTCCCTTATCACATATATGATTTGTAAATATTTCCTCCCATTTTGTAGGCTGCCTTTATATTCTGTAGATAGTGTTTTTTGGACACACAAAGTTTTAAAATTTTCGTAGGGTCCAGTTTATCTAATGTTTATTTGTTACCTGTGTCCTTGGTGTCCTGTCTAAGAAATCATTCCCAATCCAGTGCCATAAAACTTTTGTCCTATGTTTTCTTCTAAGAGTTTTATTGTTTCAGGTCTTACATTTATGTCTTTGATCCATTTTGAGTTAAATTTTTGTATATGGTTTTAGGTAAGGGTTTAACTTCATTCTTTTCATGTAGATACCCCAGTTTTTCCAGTGCCATTTGTTGAAAAGACTATCCTTTCCCCATTGAATGGTCTTGGCACCCTTGTCAATAGTCATCTGATCATATGTGTGGGGGTTAATTTCTGGGCTATTTTATTCTATTGGTCTCTCTCTCTCTCTCTTTTGCCAGTGCCACACTGTTTTGATTGCTGTAACTTTGTAGTGATTTTTGGAATCAGGAGGTGTGTTCTTGAGGATCCCTGGGTGGCTCAGTGGTTTAGTGCCTGCCTTCCGCCCAGGGCGTGATCCTGGAAACCAGGGATTGAGTCCCACAGCAGGCTCCCTGCATGGAGTCTGCTTCTCCCTCTGCCTGTGTCTCTGCCTCTGTGTGTGTGTGTGTGTGTGTGTGTGTGTGTGTCACTCATGAATAAATAAATAAAATCTTTAAAAAAAAAAGGAGGTGTGATCTTCCAGTTTTGTTCTTTTTCAGGATTGTTTTGGCTACTTCCCATTCGTTAAGATTCCATTGATTTTAGGGTGAGTTTTCCTATTTCTGTGAAACATGTCATTGGGATTTTCTTGGGGATTGCACTGAGTCTGTAGGTCACTTTGTGTAGTTTTGATAAAGTCTTCCAATCCAGGAACATGGGAAGTGTTTCTATTTATTTGTCTGTTTGAATTTCTTTCAGCAATTTTTGTAGTTTTTATTGTACAAGTCTTTCACTTCCTTGGTTAATTTAATTCCCAAGTGTTTAATTCTTTATGATGATATTGTAAATGGACTTGTTTTTGTGATTTGTTTTTCAGATGTTCATTGTTAATGCATAGAAATGCAACTGATTTTTGCGTGTTGACTTTTGTGTGTAGTATCCTGCTACGTTGCTGAGTTCATTTATAGTGCTAACAGCTTTTTTTGTGTGTGGAGTCTTTAGAATTTTCTAAATATAAGATTATATCTGCCAGTAGGGATAGTTTTCCTTGTTTTTGTTTTTTTTTTTTTTTTTTTCCCAATGAGGGTGTCTTTATTTCTTTTTCTTTCCTAGTTGCTCTGGCTAGAATTTCCAGTACTATGCTGAAAGGGGGGGATCCTTACCTTGTTTCTGATCTTAGAGGAAAAGCTTTCAGTCTTTCACCTCTGAGTATGATGTTTGCTGTGGGTTTTCATACATGAGTTTTATTATGTTGAAGTAATTTCTATTTTGTTGAGAGTTTCTATAATGAAAGGGTTTTGAATTTTGTCAAATGCTTCTTCTGTATCAGTTGAGATGATCATGTGTTTTTTGTCCTTCATTTTGTTGATGTGGTATATTACATTGATTGATTTTTGTATGTTGAACCATCGTTGCATTCCAGGAATAAAGCTGACTTGTTATAGTATATAATCCTTTTTAATGTGCTGTTTAATTCAGTTTTTTAGATTTTTTATTGAGGATTTTTGCATTCATGTTCATCAAGGATATTGGCTTGCAGTTTTGTTTTGTTTTGTTTTCTCATGATGGCTTTATTTGGATTTGGTATCAGAGTGATGCAGGCCTCATAAAATGAGTCTGTGAGTGTTCCCTCTTGTTCTGTTTTTTTTTTTTTTTTTTTTTTTTTTTTTGGAAGAGTTTAAGAAGGACTGTTTTTTAAAAATTCTTCTCTGGTAGAATTCACACATGAAGCCATCTGGTCCTACTCTCTTTGGTGGGAAATTTTTGGTTACTGATTCAATCTCTTTATTCGTTTTCGGTCTGTTCAGGCTTTTTATTTCTTCTTTTATTTTTATTTTTTTAAGATTTTTATTTATTTATTCATGAGAGACACAGAGAGAGAGAGAGGCACAGACACAGGCAGAGGGAGAAGCAGGCTCCATGCAGGGAGCCTGACGTGGGATTCGTTTTATTTCTTCTTGATTCAGTTTTGGTAGATTGTGGGTTTCTAAGAATTTATCAATTTCTTCTGGATTATGCAGTTTGTTGGTGTGTAATCGTTCATAGTAATTCTAATGTTCTTTCTAATTTCTCTGTCATTTGTTGTAGTGTCTCCTCTTTCATTTCTGATTCTATTTATTTGAGTCCTCCTTTTTCTATTAGTCTAGCTCAGCATTTGTCAATTGTATTTTTTTCAAAAACCTACTCTTGATTTTGTTGAATTTTTTCCTATTGTTTCTCGATTCCTTATTTGATTTTTTTTTATTTTTTTATTTTTTTTCAATTTTTATTTATTTATGATAGTCATAGAGAGAGAGTGAGAGAGGCAGAGACATAGGCCGAGGGAGAAGCAGGCTCCATGCACCGGGAGCCCGACGTGGGATTCGATCCCGGGTCTCCAGGATCGCGCCCTGGGCCAAAGGCAGGCGCCAAACCGCTGCGCCACCCAGGGATCCCCCTTATTTGATTTATATCCAGTCTAATCTTTATTATTTTCTTTCTTCTGCCAGTCTTGGCTTTCTTTTTCTCAATTTTAAGCTCATTAAATCTCATATTTTATTTTTATTTTTAAAGATTTATTTATTTATTTATTCAGAGAGAGAGAGAGAGAGAGAGAGGCAGAGACACAGGCAGAGGGATAAGCCAACTCCATGCCGGGAGCCCGAAGCGGGACTCGATCTCCAGACTCCAGGGTTGGGCCCTGGGCCAAAGGCTGGCGCCAAACTGCTGAGCCACCCAGGGATCCCCTCACTCCACATATTTTGATATGTACTGTTTCTATTTCTGTCTTGTTCTGAATAATTTGTAATTTCTACTATTATTCTTTTTAATTATCATAGAAGTGTATTTCTTAATTCCCAAACAAATGGAGGTTGTTGGATAAATGTTTAAATTTTTAAAGCTTATTTCAGCTTGATTTCTAATATAACTTCACTGTAGTCAGAGAATGTGGTCTGTATGATACCCATCCTTTAAATTTGTTGAGACTTGCTTTATGACCTACTCTCTGGCAATTTTTCATCAATAGTATCTGTGTGCTTGAAAAGAATGTATCTTCTCTGCTGGGGGCAGTGTTTTTATATACATCCATTTATCAAGCTTCACAGTTACTTTGTTCAAATCTAAATTTTTACTGATTGTTTTGTCTGCTTGACAAATAATGTAAAGATATGTGTTAGAATCTTTTGATTATGAATTTGTCAATTTCTCCTTATGGTTTTAGAAAATTTTGTTTTATATTCCTATGCTATTAGGAACATAAAACGTCATAATTGGTAACAATGATTTTTTATGTTTATATATGGATCCTCTTTATCTCTAGAAATTTTTTTGCCCTAAAATTTACTTTGTCTATTATTATACCAGCTTTCTTTTGCTTAGTATTTGCTTGATGTATCTTTTCTATCTTTTTGCTTTCAATTTTTCTATCATCTGTTTTTTAGACTTCTGTAGTAAATAGCACATAGCTTAATTTGTTTTGTTTTGTTTTAATGTGAGTGGGAAGGAAGAGTAATGAGGCCCAAGGAGGGTCACTTCAAGTATCTAGTTGGCTGGAGGCTCATGACACCAGGCACTGAGACAGGGAGTCAGTCTCAAAGTATCCCATTCCACTCCTATTCCTGACCCTAATCCCTCTATCCTCCACAGGAATGTCATTCCATGAGTCACCCATCTCCCTTGAGGATTCCCAGGGAAGAGAGGGCTCTGTCTTCTCGCATCTTTAAAATAGAACCTTCCTTGACATAATTTTCTCTTGCAGCTGCTGCCTCATCTCTCTTCTCTCCTCCACTGACAAGTTCCTCAAGAGGTATTCCTGCCTATTCTATCATTCAGCTGTTCATTCCAGATCCCTAGGTCTATACTTGGCTTCTACTTCTCCATAATTCTCTTTATTGAATGCATCAGAAAATCCTCTAATTCCATCTCAACAATATATTTTAAGTCTGTTCCACCTGCTTTTCTCTCAGATCCTGTTGTGATGCAGACACTTCTCACCTCTTGCCTGGACCACTGCATCTTGTTCTAGGAAGGGGTTTCTGATCCTTTCACAAGCTAGCAGTGATACTCACCTTTCCTAGGGTCCTTACACCTTTACCTGTTGTTCAACTAAGGCCTTCTGGGAAATTCGTGCAGTGTGGGTACTTGTCCTTTAGCTGATTATGTAGGACACCCATCGACACTCCTCATCTCCCATAGCTCCAGCCCCTGAGATCAGACCAAAGGAATGACTCATTTTCACTTGGCACCACCTCCAGAAGTGGTCTGTTCCTGTGGCATTTTAGAACCTGGTGCTGGAGAGTGGTGCCCTGAGCTATTGAGCTCTGGGTACAGGCTCCCACATGGTTAATTAGCCTGGGCTAATTGAACACTGCCTTTGGCAGTCTTCATAATCAGACAGATTTCCCACTGGGAGCCAAACCCTTGGGTGTCCTTAACTGTCCCAGGGTTCACTTACCTTTAAGGAGATGGGGAATTGGGTTATGTTGATTCAGGACCCTAGGAAGATCCTTGTCCTTGCCTGCATAGTAATAATGGTGCTTCCTCTGTGTGGGTTGGTGAATAGGCCTGAGTCCTTAGCCAGAGGGTAGAAACAGGTGTTTCTTCTTCTGAGTTTCTCAACAGATACATTACTGCTGTTTTGGACAAGATAATTCTTCCTCATGTGGGACTGTCCTCAATCTGGGATGTTTACCTTCCCTGGTTTTTGCATGTGAAGTGCTGACCCCAAAACACTGCCCCCACCTCCACATTTCTATATTTGCTCTAGAAAGGTTCTGCCCTCAGTCTAATCAAAAAGGCACCACATGAACACCTACAAGCAAGGAAGTCACTGAGATTACCCAGATACTGAAATCCTATAGTGTTTTTAGGTCTGTCTTGGCTTCTCTTCAGGACCTAGACCTTTGGCTCTCTGAGGCTGTGGCTGTGTTTGATTCATCTCTGCCTGCCCTGGCATAGGCCTTGGTCCAGAGCAGGTGTGAATGAGCAAGGTAATAGGATCCATGCTGACTGGATGCAGTAGGTGACAGTGTTCAGTAGAAATGCTATACAGGGTGTGCATGTATGTTACATGTGTAGCCATTTTATTTATTTAATTTATTTTTAAAAAGATTTTATTTATTTATTCATGAGAGACATAAGCAAAAGGAGAAGCAGGCTTCCTATGGGGAGCCTGCTGCGGGACTCGATCCTAGGACCCCAGGATCATGATCTGAACCAAAGGCAGATGCTCAACCACTGAGCCACCCAGGCACCCCTGTAGCCACTTTAAAAAAGTAAAAGAAGGGATGCCTGGGTGGCTCAGCCGTTGAGCACCAGCCTTCACTCCCAGGGCATGATCCTGGAGTCCTAGGATTGAGTCCCACATCGGGCTCCCTGCATGGACCCTATTTCTCTCAATGCCTGTGTCTCTGCCTCTCTCTCTGTGTCTCTCATGAATAAATAAATAAAATCTTAAAAAAAAAGTAAATGAAGCAGGTGAAATTAATTTAAATAATATATTTTATTTAATTCAACATATAAAAAATTATCATTCCAACCTGTGAATAGGATAAAAATTATTAATGAGATATTTTCCATTCTATTGTGTACAAGTTTTTGAAATCTGGAGTCTATATTACATATACAGAACCCCCAACTCAGATTAACAATACTGCACGTGTTCAGTTGCCATGTGGCTAATGCTACCTCGTGGGACAGCACTAGAAAACTCTGTTCTCCTACTCCCCTGCCCAACTATTGCTTACTTCCCCCTGCCTACAACACCGTGTGTGTGTGGGGAGGGGGGGTTGGTATGTGAAATCTTTCAAACATGGTGAAAGCCTAGAAAAATTGTAGTGTGAATAGCTATATACTTAAAATCAAATTTCAACCATTGTTAACCATTTGCTCTTTTTCATTATGACACATGAATTCATCTATCCGACCATCTTATTTTTTGATTATTGTCTACTTTAAGAAGACTTTTTATTTTGGTGGAGGATAGGTTGGAAAGCTACTCAGGAAACTGTTATCTCTTTGAACATTGTTCTATACAAGCCTAATCAGGAGTTTATCAGATTTTTGGGGCAGAAGTCTTGAAATACTTTTCCCTCTTTCTTTCCATTTCCTTCCATAGTCTCTTTTTCCTCACCTGTGGATTCTCAGAGACATGGCTTCTCTTTCTGATGGTGGCATCATGTCTCATTCATTTCCCTCTCTCAGTCTAGCACTGTGAGAGGTAGGCTTTGGGGCCAGGCAGGCCCAGACTCCATTCTGGCCCTGCCACTTCCTAGCTGTGTGTCTCCTGTGCAACACGAGGATAATAGATTGTAGGAAGTGTAAGTGAGATTGATTTGTAAAGGGTCATTATTCTAGCAATTATTAAAATAGTAGGTTGGGCGAGAAAAGGAAAGAAATTTATTACTAACGAATGACTTTCTCTTTTGCACTTTGCTAGGGCCTGGTGAACACTTAGGTCCCAGAATTTACCTGGTACATTGTAATCATTTCTATTTCTGTCTCCTACCCAAGGTAAAAAAGCTCCTGGAGGGCAAAGAGTGTGTCTTTCTTCTCTCTAGCCTTAGCACCAAATGTGGGGCCTGGTTAAATAGATATTAGTTAAATCAATGAATGGAGTTCTAAGTGTCACAGTTATCTCTTAATGGTGGCTTCCGAAAGTTACAAACACTTGAAAAGTCAAGAAAGGAAGGTGACTTAGACTGTACAGATTCCTTCTGTTACCAGTCTTTCCCTCACTGTGCATAAGGAGAAAGGAGGCTCAAGAACATGTACTGTGTTTACCTGCATGTGGCACACCATCCAGCCTCCTGGGGAGAAGCAGCAGTCCCCTTGGATATTTGTCTGTGGTGTTTTTATGCTATAGTTGTCAGGGTTGTGTTAGTTTTAGAAAGTAAATATTATAAGTTAAAAAATAAAGAAAAGTTTCTATCTTTCTCTATTATTTGAGACAATTTGAACAGCTCCAGTTGCTGATGGGATCATTTCCTAATCCTTTTGCTTTTTTAGAATAGACTATTCTTTATTTTTTTTTAAAGATTTTATTTACTTATTCATGAAAGACACAGAGGGAGAGGCAGAGACATAGGCAGAGGGAGAAGGAGGCTCCCCGCGAGGAGACTGATGCAGGACTCATCCGGACCGCAGGATCACGACCTGAGCCAAGGGCAGATGCTCAACCACTGAACCACCCAGGTGCCCCAGAATAGACTATTTTTTTAAATTTTTATTTATTTATTTTTTAATCTTTTTTTTTTTTTTAAAGATTTTTATTTACTTATTCAGAGAGAGGGGGCAGAGACACAGGCAGAGGGAGAAGCAGGCTCCATGCAGGGAGCCTGATGTGGGACTCAATCCTGGGTCTCCAGGATCACACCCTGGACTGCAGGTGGCACTAAACCGCTGCGCCACTGGGGCTGCCCTAGACTATTGTTTTTTTAGAGCAGTTTTAGGTTCATAGCAAAATTGAGTGGAATGGACAGGGATCTCCCATATACTTCCTGTCCCCAGATATGTGCAGCCTTCCCCACTATCAACATCTGGCACCACATTGGTACATTTGTTATAATCAATGAACCTCCATCAATACATCAATAGTCAACCAAAGTACATAGTTACATTAGGGTTAATTCTTGGTGTTGTACATTGTAAGGGCTTTGACAAATGTATAATGACATGTATCCAACATGATGGTGTCCTGGGAAATAGTGTCACTGCCCTAAAAATCCTCTGTGTCCCCCTATTCTTGCTTGTCTTATTGTAGCCCCTGGCAACCACTGATCCTTTTGTCTCCATAGCTTGCCTTTTCCAGAATGTCATATACTTGGAATCATACAGTATGTAGCTTTTTCAGGTTGCATTGTATTTTTTCTCTTACTAAAATGGATCTAAGATTCCTCCATGTCTATTTGTGGCTTGCTGGCTCATTTCTTCTTAGTGCTGAGTAATATTCCATCGTCTTTATGTGCTTTGGTTTATTTATTCATTCACCGATGGGAGGGCATCTTGGTTGCTTCTAAGTTTTGGCAATTAAGAATAAAGCTGCTGTAAATGTCTACATGCAGGTTTTGTGTGAACATAACTTTTAAACTATTTTGTGTTAATACCAAGAAGTATGATTGCTGGGTAAAGTAATAGAATGTGTTTAGTTTTGTAAAAAACTGCCAGACTGTTTCAATATAGCTGGACCATTTGAGTTCCTTTCTATATATTTTTACGTAGCCTTTTTAGTGTCAAAATTGCACCTGGGTGTACCAAGATGGTCTGCCCTGGTCCTCCAAATAGTTTGCTCAGTACTCAGTGTGACTTTTCAGCTAAAGACTCAATTCTAAAAAAAAAAAAAAAAAAAAAAAAAAAAAAAAAGACTCAATTCTCTAGCTCAGAAAATTTTCTTAATTTCTTTAAGGATTATTCCTCCATGGGCTCTGCTCTCTACTTCTAAAATGTTTATTATGCAAACAATTTGAATTTCTGGGCATTCTCTCTCTCTCTCTCTCTCTTTTCTTTATTCTTTTTTCCCTCCAGACTTATAAGATAGGTTCTCAAAGTGGTCTTTTTCTGATATGATTTTTAATCTGAAAGTAAATTTCCTGTTTTGCATAATTTTCCCAAATTCATGTATGAATTAACTTTTGAGTGTTATTTAAATAGATATAAAATTTTGGGACACCTGTGTGACTCAGTGGTTGAGCATCTGCCTTTGGCTCAGGGTGTGATTCCAGGGTCCTTGGATTGAGTCCCGCATCAGGCTGTCCGCAGGGAACCTGCTTCTCCCTCTGCCTAGGTCTCTGCCTCTGTCTGTGTTTCTCATGAACAAATAAATACAATCTTTAAAAAAAAAAAAGAAAGCTAAGTTCACAGAGGAAACCATCCTCCCAAAGTACAGAGAGGCATGTGCATCCACAGACACAGTTGAGGTCTACATGCTTTGCACCGAAGCCTTGGATTTCCATAGAAGTGAGTGTATTTCCAGGTGAGATTACCATTGGATCCCTTATAAAGTAGATTTCCCTCCCCAACCATGGGGAGCATCCTCCAACTCATTGAGAGCCTGAATACAACCAAGGGAGAGGAAGGCAGAAGTTATCCCTTTTATTTCTGTCTCAATGCCTGAGCTGGTCATCCCATGTTATCTTCTCCTACTCTTGAACTGAGCAATATGCATGGGCTCCCCTGCACATTTTTTTTTTTAAAAAAATATATATAAATTTGGGGATTTTACTGTTTATCCCTTTCTTTAGATTCTAGTAACCCTGGTAATAAGGTACAATACTCGATATCTTTTCTCATATGTCTAGCAACTTTTCTCTATTTGCTCACTTTAAAGGGGGGACCTAGATCTATATTTTGGAATTGTAACTGAAATGATTCTATAAAAATTATGTAGCTTATTTTCAAGCATGTTGGCTTCAGACAATGGAGAAAGAAGAAGAAAATCTGGTTGTTTATGGTTTAGTCGGCAGGAGGGAGGGAGGTGGAGGTGGTCTACTTGGCCATAATTAGGGCAGGGAGAGCTCCTGAGAAGAGGACAGAAGTTTGCTGCTATTCTGGGCAACTTATTTTCAGTATTTACTGAGGCAGCCCAAGGTTAGGCAGAGGATTATCTCCCTTCTCTAACTGGCATGAGAACCCAGGTTAGGAACCTGTCGGCCATTATCCTTCCTTTTCTGTGCAAAACAAAAGATGGGCTGAGTCATGGCCTTTCCTCCAAGGGCTGACACTTGTGCAGTTCCTAAATCTGCTAAGCTTGTTTCCTGCCTGTGGCCAGCTCACCCGTAGTCCTAGCCCTGGTTGTCTATCATAGGGCCTAGAGAATCTCTGCTGGGGACCCTGCACGACCTCCCAGAGACACTCTTCCTTAGTCAATGCATCTATCAGTATGGTTTAATTTGTACTATATCTCGTAGAAATTCCCTAAATTTTCTGGACCAGAATTTGTAACAGAGAGGAGTTAAGTGCGTGGGTTCAAATTATGATCCACGAACAAAGATCAGGAGACTAACTTTTGGCAGGTCAGAATACGAAACTGAATTTTACAGTTTCACCACTAGGTGGTGCCACCAACTGCCGAAAACAATGGTTGTCATCTTGGGACAGCCAAGAACCACTTGTATCTAGTACAAGCACAAGTTGGTGAGCTTGTATGGAACTTGTATGCACTTATGTATATGTGGATGAGCATGTGTGCATGCAATTCTCGTTGCGTGAGTTTACCCACAGGGCAATTTACAGGGGTGCACAGGTATGTAAGTGTGTGCATAAGTCTGTGCACCCTGGAAATACGAGCATGAAGCTAAATGATAGGAACTCCAAAAGGCTGACCTATTAGCTGCATGGTCTGAAACTCCAGTCCTTCAGCTAGGAAGGCAGCCAGTGGGGTGTGCAGAAGACCAAACCCTATGGGAGAAATATAATCACAATGCTATGGAACAGCTTTTCTGACACATTCCTCTAAAGGCATCAGTCCTGCAAACCCTGGTGTCCAGTCAGGCCTCTAGGAAGGTCTCAGACACTTCTGCAGTCCCAGAGGACTGTGGCCATTATATCTTCCCCCAAGTGCTTAAAGCATCAAATCAAATACCCATTCTGGGATCCTGTCTTCTGTCCAGATGGGAAGTGACTCTTGCACCCAAGAAAACAAATGTCTCGTGTAGGTGTGTGTGTGTGTGTGTGTGAGAGAGGGGTGGAGGATTCAGAGTCAGCCACATCTGCCCATCCCTCTCCATGTTATCTCTGTGGAAGGTCCCCAGCTGATCTCAGACTCTCCCTCTGGATGCCCCCTCACTCTGGAATAGTGCTGTCTTCCTTACACGCTGTAGCCCACAAAGCTGAGAAACCCTAAGCAAGCTCTTTCTCTTCTCTGGCCTCAGTTTCTCTAACTCTCAGTGAGGGCCGGGTGTGGGTGATTCCAAGATGCCCTCTGCGCTGACCGAAGCTCTGCATGTCTGCAGTTTGCAGGTCCCTGCCCCCATCCCAGGGCTGCAGTGGAGTGGGAGTCTCCTTAGAGAAGGAGGAGAAAGTTCTGTTTGCTTTCCTCCTCCTCTTTGCCGCAGACTTCTCTCCTTAACAGGCCCTGAGAGAAGGCAGCTGGGCTCTCAGGGCCCCAGAAGCCATAGGAGGGAGTTCTCGCTCTAGCATCATTAAAAGTTTAAGTGGCTTTCCCTTGGAGGGTGTAAGTCCCAGGATTCATTAGAGCTGCTGCCCCCTGAGTGCAATTTGGTTGAAGGGAATGTTTGGCATTTTCATCCAGAGGAGGTTTTCACGAAGGGTTTGAGGCCTCCTGAGAGTGCTCGTCTCACTGAGGTCTGAGAGAGGAAGTCCCCAGAGGTCACCTCTTGCCCTGGCACTTTTCCAGAGGAGGAACCCGGCTGGGTCAGGGGACGGCCTTGCCTAAGGACACGCAGAGGCTGGCTGCTGAAAACATTCCTCCCGGGGCGGGGCGGGGGACAGCAGGATGATGAGCGCACCCCAGGGAAGGGTAGGAAGGGTGAGGGCCTCACTGTGGGGGCCCCCGGGCCTCTGTGGTCTTGTGGAGCGAGATGGAGAGCTGCATGTGCAGAGGGGTTTTGGGGATGGCTCGACAAGCCCATGGCAGAAAGGGCTCCCCAGGGAGATGGTGGGCGCCCGAGGCATGGGAGCCAGATGGACAGGGTTTGTTTGGGGTGAACAGAGGGGATGCGGGACCAAGGGGCAGGGAGTCTGGGGCTGCTCAGTCCTGCCCGCTCTGTTCTTCACCGGGAAGGAATGGCATGTCACTCCGGCTGTGCAGAACACAGGGATGGGGCCAGAAGCCTGCCATTTATGGCCAGTCCAGACCGTTGAAGCGGGAACCGAGAGGCTGGGACGGGGTCTGGCCTCTCAGGGCTCAGAGCCTCCTTCCTGCCTCCAGCAGCACAGGCTAACACCCAGACCGGCCAGGACCGGCCCTAGAGACCGCGCGCGGCTTCCCTAACCATGAAAACCTGCCTGCGGTCCCTCACGGAGCTCCTGAGGTCCAGGACAATTCGTTCTACAGGGCCTGTCCCTGTCCCGGAGGATTCCGGTGGCAGGACAGGGAGCCAGAGACTCTCAAATGCTGAGGTCTCCCCCGTCCAGACTCCACTGCAATAATATTGACGGCAACCATGTGTCAGGGGCTGGCTTAAGCCCTTGATAAATCTTAACTTCTCGAACCCTTAGAAAACCCTAGGTCTGAGGGAAGGTACTCTTACTGGCCATTTTAGACATAAGGAGGCACAGCACAGTTAAGTAACCTGTGCACGAGCCACAGGGCCAGTAAATTGTGTTGTTCTAGAACCCACATTCTTACTCGCTATGTGGTATGTCTAAGAGTGGAGGGAGCTGAGGCCAGGGAGGGGAAGGGGCCGGCTTGGTCACCTGGCCAGGTGGCAGAGATGGGGGCGGCTGGACTTCTGTCCCCAGACTCGGGGCCCTTCCTTCCACAGCCCGCCTGACCGCTCCTCTGTCCCCACCCAGCCTCCCCGTGGACCTCCCCAGAGTTAACAGTCGCCTGGCCTCGCGCTTGGCAGGCAGCTCCAGCCCAGAGAGGCTGCGCCCACATTCCCTGGCTGCTCTCCAGCCCGCGGGAGCTGAGACAAGGTCCAGGGACTGCGAGGCCGGGCAGAGGCTGCGGAGGGGAGGAAGCAGCACGGAGCCGCCGAGTGGAAGGACCGTCCAGCTCCCAGATGCTAGGCCTCGTGGGCTTGGTCATAGGCGCCGCTGTGGCCGTGCTGCTGCTGCTGCTGCTGGCCGCCTGCCTGTGCCGCGGACGGCAGGACCCCGACGTGGAGAGGAACCCACCGGCTGCAAGGAGGAACCGAGTCCGGTGGGCCCAGCCTTGGCTCTTCCCGCGCCGGGGCCAGCTGGGACACTTTCACTACTTCCACCATCCTGGCCACGTGTCTGGCATGCGCCATGCGGGCCTCCACCACCACCACCTCCACCACCTCCACCACCACCAAGCCCACCATCAAGGCCACCTCCACCACCACCATGCCCACCACCTCGCCCACCTCCACGTCCACCGAGGCCACCGCTGACACCTGGGAATGGCAGCCACCGCCTGTCCTACCATCACCAGGATGTGGACCCCCATGCTCCCATGCAGAGGGGCGCCTCTCTGTGGTAAACGCCGGGGACTGTGCCCTGGTCCTGCTTGGCTTCTGCGGACCACGCCCCAGGGTACCACGAGGAGAGAACTGAGGGGATCCGGGGGGGTGCCCTGTGCACACTGGAGGGTCACGGGGTGAGAGTGGGGGTGGTCCTTCGGGGACGGACACTGCCTTGGGCCTGTAACGCCCAGGGGACCCCGGTGCACGTCGATGCACAGAAGATGGGCTGTGCTCTCTGAAGTGCTGTCTCCTGACTGACGCAGGCCCCTGGCCAGGGGGCTACCTAGAAGGGGCCAGCAGTGCCCTCGAATTTGGAGAAGGCAGTATGAGGCTGCAGGGTCAGTTCACCTGTGCCTTGATGCAAGAAAATAAAAACCACTAAGAAGCTTTTGTGAAGAGGCTCTTGATTGTAACTCAGGTGGGCGAGGGAGCAGCCAGGTGTGTGTCTGCACTGCCCTGGGACCTTCCTCTCTGAGAGGTGAATGCCTGACGCCTGGTGCCTTTGGCCTGGTGCTGGAGGGCCAGCCTTGCGGCGGGCGGGGGGCGGGCAGGGGAGGCAGGGGAGGCAGGGCGGGCCCTGTGGTGCCGCCAGCAGCGCACTAGGGAAGGAGAGCTCAGGACCTAAGCTCTGAGGGAGGATTTGGGGTTTGCACGCAGCCCTGCCTGGAGGGGGCTCTCTGTGTAGCAGGGGGCTCTGGGCTTCTGTGGGACAGTCCAGGGTCTCTGAGAGAAGAGGGGTGAGACCCCCTCAGGCTGGTCCCCAAGGGCCCTACCTCCAGTGTTCTTTCCAGCTCATCTCCAGGGCAGACTGAGCTCTGGGACCTGCAGAGGCCCCACTCTGTGGGCTCTGCTGAATTCAGTATTTCCTTGGTAACTGGGCCGGGGGTTCTTAGCGAAGCCTTGAGTCTCCAGCTCCCTGTGTCCACTGGTACCTGTGTATAGCAGAGGGTGGAGAGGCCTGGCTGGAGGATGCGGTGCGGGGTGGCCTTGGGAGAGTGCTTGCCTCCTCCGGGATCACAGTTTCCTCTTCCCTAAAATGGGATAGATAGCAGAGACTCCTTCTTGCCAAAGCCTGGAGGCATGTTCCAAATAGCCCACGAATAGTTGGCGGAATTCCACAGGGAGGAAGGAAATCTTGTTCTAAGGCTTTCAGCTGGTGCTTGGGAGGGAAGTGGAGGGAGGAGAGCCTTGGGGCCGGGAGAGCTGGTGGGGAGGGGCTCGAGAGCAGGCCAGAAAGTCAGGGGCCTGGTGACTCATTGGAACAGAACATCCTGTTTCTTTTCTATTTCCCGGTGGATTCTCTGAGACTATTGTGGGGTGCGAGGGGGAGAGGGAGGCAAATTCACCCTGACAACCACACTAGATTTCTGGGCTGGGCCCTGGGTCAGTATGTATTGCTGATTTTATCTCTGCTGTGCCCTTCACATCCTCCGCACCTCCTGCATTGCTACGTTTGCCCTAGCCCATGCCCCGTGCCCCGGCCTGGATTCCTGCCCGCCTCCAGCCCTGCCCTTCTTGAAGCATCTCTGCCCTGTGGCCTAAGGGATCTACCCACACACCCCATCACCCTGGGGGGAAGTCTCTGCCTCTTGGATGGTAATTCAAGTCCCCCCCTGATCTGGTTCCTGCCCCCTGCTCCTTTTGTCCTGTCCACACTGCTCTTGTACCTTCCTCTCTCTGGGTCTTTGTTCAAGAAGAATTTGTTGCTCCCTCCTATAGGTTTCCAATGTGTTATTAGTATTTATTTTTGCATTTCTGTTGGAACACGATTACATGGTGTCCTTCCCCAGAGATTTCTGGCAGGGTTCATGGCCTCTGCCCTCATAGATCTGAGAACCTTCGAGGGCTCCTTGCCCTCAGCACAGAACCAGCCCTCACAACAGATGCTCAGGAAAAATTGTCCAACCTCATGCTCTCTGGAAAAGCAAATATGATTGGAATAACCGCTGCCAGACGTTTGGGGCTTGAGGGATGCCAAGTATAGCAGTAGGGCCTCAAGAGGATTAGGCCTCTGAGCTCCTGGGGCCTTGCTCAGGGGGCTTGGGTTCCCATCCATCCCCGGTATTGGGGGGGGGGGGGGTTGAAAAGTGGGAAATATTTAATAGATGGATGTGTGTGGCCTGCCGGCTTGGAACATCCCCTCTCCCTCATCTCTGCAGAGCTCCATGTCAGACTGAGATGGCCTGTCTTTCCTAAGCATGGCCTGGAGTCTCTGGGAGAGCTCTAGCTCTCTGCTCTAGGATGTTTGCCATCATCTTTGCCCTTGCTAAGGTAAGGGAAAGCATAGGATGTAGTCTTTTTCTGATCAGTTGATGACAGTGGATGTGGGAAGACACATAGGTATCTAAGTGATAACTATCTTGGGGAGTCCCATGGCATCTGAGGTTCATGGGCAGGGGCTGTACATCATAGGATGACAATAGTCACAAGAAGAAGAGAAGATACCCAGAAAAAAAAAAAACCCTTAGTACAGACATCTCTGAGCTGTGGGAAAGCATTTATGGCTGTCTTGATCTTTTCAACTTGCCTGATAATACTACTGCCACTTAGCACAGGACAGAGCTGTTGTGGGGGTGGTTGAGGGCGAGGATCCTGAACGAGCAGAGCACTAAAGGGACCTGCACTTCATGCACTTTAGCAAAGATGGCTCCTTTTGCTCTGGGCTTGAGAGGCCCTGCTGGTCATCCCACAGTACAGACTGCCAGTGTGACCTGAAACCCGGAGGAGCCTTCACAGCAGACTGGGCCTATCCTCATGCTATCACCAGGTCTCTCTCATTGTGCCACACAGCCTCCATTCAAATATTGAATGCCTATTGTGAGAATGGACCAGAGGCCTATTTTACTGATGAGTCAAGAAGGGCCCTCAAATCTCAGAATCAGGTAAGGAAACCTATACAAGGCAGAAGATAAGAGGCCGAGCCATTGCCCTTTATTCCAGTTTAAAGATGCTGAAAAACACACATTTACAATAGGTGGCCTCCAACTATATGCATCCACAAAGAACAGGCAAACCAGAAGTCAAAAAGCAAATAACTCGGCTTGAAACCTGACTCCTCTGGTGCCTTCTACCTCCTGAATTGGCTAGTTGATCTTGGTAATTCAATCTGAAACTACACACCACAGACTGGCTCATCATGTTTCCTTCTCTCTGCTCTGGTTGCTCCCGTTAATACCAATAATTTGAGGTGTCCAGCTTCCTGCTATGGGCTCAGCTTGCCCAGGGCTGCTCACACAGAGGAAGAGCCCTGAGCTCATGCTGGAAAAAGGAAGAGGGAGAATTTGACAGGCTTCATTTTAGTTCAAGTAGTTGCTCTCTCATTCTGCGGTTAGGCAGCTTCCTAAAACTAGTACTAAAGAAAATTCACTGGGGCCTTGGAGAACTTGCGAAGGACCCAGGCTGTGTGACCTTGGGCTGGCCCTTTGCCCTCTCTGGGCCTTTGCACTCTAATCAGTAAAAGTGCAGAGAAGGTGATTGCTCCGTGGCCCTGTTGCCGCTGGGAAGAGTATTGAGCTAGGAGGGAAAGGAGGGGAGCCCCGTACCCCCCTTCAGCCCTTTGGTGCTCTTGTTTTCACTACTACTACTACTACTACTACTACTACTACTACTTTCACTACTACTAGCAGTAGGCTACAGGCAGGTCATTGAGCTTTTGACTACATGCATTTTGTCTGTAAAATGGAGACAAGATCACTTCACAGGGTTGCTGGAGCCATTCTATGAGATAATGCCCGGCTGTGTCTGGTATCTGGAAGCATTGTTTTGCACTACTCCATTCCTCGCAGTTTGGGTAAAGCCTCCCTTCTGCAAGTGGGGTGGTCTCGGGGGGTTAGCTGTGGGAGAGCTGTGATGGAGTGAGAGGATGCAGCCCTTCTGGCAGACTTACTCAGGCGGCCTGGCCTGGCTCACCCCTCACCCAGAACGGGTAAGTGGCGAACCCGACTGCTCAGTGCTGGGACTCGTGGGTGTGTGTGTGGGGGGTGGGGTACGTGCAATCACCAAGGGGCAGGCAGCTGTGCGGGTCCTGGCCCACACTACAATTGGTGGAAGGAATTCAGGAAGTGCTCCCAGCTACTCAGACATCTCGGAGCCTTGTCTCAAGCAGGACAAAGGCTGCAGCACCCAGGGATGAGTGTCCATGGCCTGGCCCCTGGCGTGGCCCCCACATTAGGAGGCCACGGTGCCGCGTACAGCCAGCGCTGTCACTCGGGGAAGCCCAGGGTAAGTTTTCACAGCACCTGAGTGTGGGCAGCAGGTGTGAGGATGCAGGCGGCCAGGGGGGCCGCGGGGAGGCCATGCAGAAGAGGGCTTCTTCAGACAGGAGCCACAGGGCAAAGGAGCCCCAGAGTAAGTGGTTGAGGGGGCTCAGATCCTGGCGGGAGCGTGCCCTGTCCTATCTAAACGGCACCCTCCGTCCCACGTAGAAAAGGAGGCCAAGTGAAAGGGACCACAGCGCCTGCTGAGGCCCCACGGCCCTAGAGGTGACCCCGCAGTGCCCCCACCCGGACCTCGCCCAGAGCAGCGTGGCCTCCTCCCCACCTGCGTTCCTGCCTCCTGCACGCGGCTGGAGCCCCGGTGGCAGCAGCTACGCTGATTCAAGGACTGGCCCAAGGTTCTTCCAGGGGAGGAGCCCAGGCGCATCCTGGATCCCCACGAGGGGGAGTATTTTGTCTTTTGTCTGAGCAGACAAACCCTTGAAATCGGTAGGCGTCACCGGAGGGCCGGGTTGGCAAGGTTCCCTCTGAGCCAAGTCTTCTGCTCCCTCTTTCTCAGCCCCTCCGAGTCCAGGGAATCTTGAGCTCCCATCTCTCAGGACGGCTCTTCTTCCAAAAAGCTGCCGGTGGAGTTGACCACGGCTCTTGGGATCATGGCCGGAGGCCTAGAAAACAGTAACAGGACCCACTGAGGCCTGACTGGTGCAATGCGGAGTGCGCGACGGGCCCCCGGGGCCTCGACCCAGGGCCTCAGACCAGCATCTGCCTAGGAGACCACGAGGACAGCGGCTGGAAGAGCAGAGTGCCGGCCAGAGCCCCCTGTTTTGGATGGGGGGCCTAAAGCTCTAAGACACGCCCCGGTTGCTCAGCAGGTCAGCTGCCACGTGGGGCCATGGAAACAGCCGTGATTGGAGTGGTGGCAGTGCTGCTTGTGGTCACCGTAGCCATCACCTGCCTCCTCTGCTGCTTCAGCTGTGACTCGAGGGCCCAGGATCCTCAGGGGGGCCCTGGCCACAGCTTCACGGTGGCCACCTTTCGCCAGGAGGCTTCTCTCTTCACAGGGCCGGGTCACCATGCCCAGCCGACGACGGGTGCCCGGGACTTCTGGACCTTCATGTGAGGCCTCACGGTCCCCCAGATTTGTTCTGCTGGTGGGTCAGACTCACGCACCCCCCAGCAAGCCTTCCCTGGTGTCCTGCACCTCCGTCTGGCGTCCCTGGCCTTCCCTGCCTGTATTCAGCAAACTCCCTGTCCTGCCCGTCCCATCCCGGCTTGCTGGGCCCTCCAGCCTGGGAGATCCGCGGTGGTGGGACCTGATGGAATGCAGCCCCCACCCCTGAGAGTTCAGCTGGATCCTATCCACAGGCTGGGGCTTAGGAGAGGTGTGAAGAGTGAGTGACTGGGCAGTGACGGATTGCACCGGGGCCCTCTCTGCTGATTTACACGGAGACAGATATCACTGGAACTTATTGTGAACAGGGTGCTAAGTTCATCAGGTCCCCCCCCCCCCCCGCCCCCGCACCCCAGCATGCCCGTGAAGCTGGTTCTGTTGCCACCAGAGGAAACATCGCCCTCAAGTGGACATTTTTACGTTTTTATCTGCCCCTCTCATTGAGTCGTTTGGTCACTTGCAAGCTCACGTGGCACAGAACCCAACCCTGAGACCTGAACCCCACCAGTTGCCTGAAATCAGCCCTACAATTCTGAAACCAAAGGGCTGCTTCCTTGGGAACGAGTGATTTATTTTATAATTGAAAATGCATATCCTTATATAGGTCTCTCAAGAATCAGGCTTGAAAACTGCAAAAGGAAACAGAAGAGAAGAAAAAAAAAGAGTCACAGAAAGTACAAGCCATTTGATGAACAGGAAAGCCAGAAAGAAGACTTTGAAACACATTTGGAATGAGACTTTATTACTATATTCTTATAGGTCACTTCTGTTCTTAGAGACTGTGAGTAACTTGCGTCACTTAGGAATGATGAAAATACCATGAACTGAAAGATAATTCCAAATAAGTTAAAATGTTATGTTACATTGACAGCATGTAGCAAAGCTCTTGTTTTCATCACAAATAAAGAGATGCTCATTTTTTATTAATAGAAAATCTGTTTTCTCTGTACCAGGAAATAAATGCTGTGCCGCATTTAGAATCTGGTTTGAAGGGTATGAACTCCTGGGTCTCCTGGCTCACATGTCTCCCTTCAGCCCTGAATGGATGGGTCTCCTAGGACCTGCCTACCGAGGGTGGTAAAACTGACCCTCATGGGGGCCTGGGCTCTAAGGGGATCCCCCAGGCTGTCTTGGCCACAGGGAAGACTCTCAGAGAGAGGCCTGGGGCTGCAGAGGTGCAAAGCGGGAAGATGTAGGGAGAGTGTCAGGCTGGCGAGGAGTGGAGAAGGGGAGCCTGAGGAGAGGCACCGCCCAGGAACAGGGAGGAGTTCCTGGGAGCATGTCATTGGTCACTCTGGACCTGAAAGCCCCCTAAACAGGGCCTTCAGAGATGTGTGGGGAAGGGAAGTTGGCTGCAGGGAGGACCTGGGGACTGAATAAAGGGAACTGCAGGTTGTGTTCTCTCCAAACGAACACTGAGACAAAGTTTGGGATGCAAGATGTTTATAAGGATCAACACCTGTGAGGGGAAGGAGAAAGCAGGATTAGATGGAGAGAACGTTCAAATTATGATTTGGGCCCTTAATACCTCCTACCTTTGCTTAGTCTCTCGGTGCTGGCCACCCCCATTCCCTGTCCCTCAAGTTTTGACCTCATATAAAGCAGCTCTGCAGCTGAGGCTACTCCTGAAGTCCTTCCTTGAAGGGGTCCTGGGTACACCACTTTTTTTCTCAGAAGTCAGTAGGGGCCTGTTCTCAGAGGTGCCCAGACATCAGAGGTGGGTGAGCATGTCTAAACACAAAGAAATACTTGGCATGGAGGCTCCAGATGGGCAGAGACAGCAGTGTAAGGACTGGGACCGGGAGAAAACTCAGTTCTGTTCTAGGTCAGGTGTCTTTCAGCCAGACGCAAATACCAGGATGCCAGGCCCAGAGCTCTGTCCCTGTGCTGCATGGTCACAACCTCCTTGGGTCAGTGGAAGGAGGGTCTGCAGACTGGAATCACATGACTCTGAAAACAAAGAGATGGTGGGGACCCTGACCTCACTCTGCAGGCTCTGGGCAGTCTGGCAAGCCCTGAGGTTTCCTCATTTATTCACTTGCTAATCTATCCACTTATCTACCCATCCATCCACCCACCCATCCATCCATCCATCTATCCACCCACCCATTCACCCACTCATCCATCCATCCATCTACTCCTTCTACTCACTAAGTTTTCCTTCCTTCCCTACTCATGCATTTGTTCATTCATTCTGTCACTTGTTCTCTTATTTACTTATTCACTCCACTGCTCAACACACACTGGCTGAGCGCCGACTGTGTACCAGGCTCTGCCCAGGGAATGTGGGAGTCAATCAGACATGGTCCCAGCACTTGGTGAACTCCCAATTTAGTGACCTGAACAAGGCTGCAGAAAACACACTCAGGTGCTCAGGCGAGGGAGAGCTGAAAGACCCAAGGAGCCTGGGAGGAGGTGGCCCTTGAGCAAGACATAAAGAAAACAGGGCACTTTCAACAGGAGGAGTTTGGGAGAGGGTGTTCCTGAGGGAGTAGCATGAGTGGTGATTCAGAGGACATGTGGGGGCAGGGAGTAGGCAGTTCAGGGGGAGGAGATGAGGCTGGACAACAGCCAGCTCCGGAGGGAAGCACTTCTTGCCACATCTGGTCTGCATGTTTCTGGGTCATAGATGATGAAGGCAACAAGGGGGCAGCCTTGCTTGTCGGGCTGGGCAGGTATAGTCTTTCTAAGCACACACCACACACACACACACACACACATACACACACACCCCAGCATTGCAATCTGCTATTATTACAGAGGAGCTAGAGGGAAGGTCTTGGGAGACTCTGGACAGGGCCAGTCTTGAGTGGAGAGGGCTCGAGGGTGTGGGAGAAGCTGCCCCAGAGATCAGGGAGTTTGAGAAGGGAAGGTAGGCAAGGCCAGAACCCTGGAGCAGGCTGACAGGAAGAGGGGGCTGAGGAGGAGCAGCTCAAGGAGGGACAAGAGGGTGGGGAGCACATGCGGCAGAGAAGCAGGGAGGAGGGATGCCAGATTTAGCACATAAAAATGCAGGCCATCTGGTTATTTTAATTTCACATAAACCAAAAAAAAAAAAATAGCGTTTAGTATAAGTATATCCCATGCAATATTTGGGATATATTTACACCAGAACATTGCTTGTTGTCTGAGAATCTATTTTACCTGGTGTCCTGTATTTTATCTGGCAACCCTGCAAGGATGAGAATAATTCTCAGGGGGAATGAGTCAGCTGGTTGGAAGCATCAGGTGAGCTATTGACAGTGAGCACGGAGCAGACCTTGAATTTTGCAACATGAGGGTTGACAATGGCCTTGGTGAGAATAGTTTCAGCGTGAAACTGAAACTTCACTTTCAGAGTGAAGGCAGTGGCCCTACGGTGGTGTGCAGGGAGTGTGTGTGTGTGCCGGGGCAGTTGAATCAGTGGGGATGGAGGAAGGGGAGGCTGCAGTTGAAGATAATTTGAAGGGAAGAAGCGCACTGTATTTTGACTGGAGTGGCAGCCCACCGAGGGAGAGTTGATTATAGTTTCTAGGAATGGGAGGGAGGTTGAGCACGGGTTGAGCAAGGACTAGAGAAGGAGACACTAACAGTAGCCCAGCAAGGAAGAGACCCACAGAGGGGTTCCCAGGATGGGCCTGAGGATCGGAGCTCCAGATTAGGGTCAGAGCGGTCAGGCCTGGATGGTGGCATGTGGGTACAGCAATGCTGCTGGGAAGGATGTTCGGGATGCAGATAAATGCTGCGTGTTTGCCACTCACGGGGTGTGGGGAGAGGAGCGTGGCATGCCAGATGGTCTGCTTCCTCAGCAGAGCAGGAGCAGCTGCTCAGAGATGAGTATGGGGTAGCTGGCATTAAGGAGAGTCTGGAATGATGACCCAGAGAAGGGGTGAACCTACTTTTCTTACGTGTGTGGAGTGTGTGGGTGCAAGGGGATGTGCGGGATATGTGGTGTGAGAGTGGGATGTGTGGTGTGATGGTGGGGTATGTGTGTGACGTGTGTGGCATGAGTGTGTACATGCATGAGGTGTGTGCAGCGTGTGCGGTGTGGTGTGGGGTGGCCCGAGTGCCCCTGCTCTTCTGCCCAGTGTAAGACCCACCAGCAGGAAGGGCCTCTGACTCCGGGGGGAGGCAGTGGCAGCTCCAGAACAGGGACATGCTGACACCAGAAAGCCAGCAAGGCCAGGAGTGTTTATCGGGTGGCGGCAGGGAGCCAAGAAATCTGGGGCAGAGCCTCGCTTGAACCGAGTTTCCAAATCCAGTGTTCTCTCTGTTCCTTCTGCTGTTACCAGGTCCTGTGTAATGGACTTCTCTGCACGGAGCTCCGTGCTCCCTTTCTTCCTATCGGTGCTCGCAGCCCCCCCATCACCTCTACACGTAGCTGAGGAACTGAGCTGCCTGCTGGGAGGCACCTGCACCTTACAGCGAGGCCTGCGGTGGCAGGAACCCCCAAGGTCCCTAAGGCTGGAAGCCAACTCTCAGCAGTCCCATTTCATATCTTCAGAATGGAGGGAAGGCTGGAGCACCTGGGGATCTGATTTGCCCTGGGTTTCCCTGGACAGAAGCTTTGTGTCATGTCCTACGGAGAGTGGGGACCTGGCAAGGCACAATGGCCCTTTTCTACTCCTTGGAACAAGTGGTTTCCTTTAAGGAAGGTACTTTTCCGGAAAACATGTTATTTTATGGCCTACTGACTCCAGAATCCAGCCTGTCCTGGAGAGAAACACCTCCCTGGTTGCAGGGCCAAGAATGCAGAGGAAGAGCAGGGCAGGGGCGTGAGCTCCTCCTGACAGCTGGGTTTAGAGGATCTTCCTGCTCTCAGACATCCTCTAGACAAAACAGATGGAATCCGGTGCCTCTGCAGGTGCGAAGCCTCAGGGAGGCTGTGGTGGGCTGGCTCAGGGCTGAGGTGTGTTAACACAGATGTTCAGTTCTCGACAGATGTTTATCAGGGTGAGGCTCCATGGGCTGCTCATGAGGAGTGTGTGTGGCAAAGACCCCTTCTTTCTTCAAAGTCAGAGATCTAGGGAAATCCGTATGTGATCAAAGCTCCACTGTTGCTGTCCTGGCCCTGGACTGTCTTTGCCCTGGCTTTACTGCTGTGATATCCTCTGACTGACCTCCTTGTCCTTACCCCACCACTGTCAGCCTTGCCCCCAGAGGGTTCTTTCTCAGACATACATCAAAAGTCCTTAGAAGTCTCCTATGTGGGCTGTGTTCTTGACTTTAGGCTCTTGGGGTCTCTGCTAGGCATAATAATGGTGTCCCAAAGATGTCCTCATCCTAATCCCCAGAACCTGTGAATATAGCATATTACACCCAAAGGGGAATTACTCTTGCAGGTGGAATCATGGTTGAAAACCAAATGGCCCCCAAGTAAGGTTATCCTGGATCATCCAGGTGGGCCCAACACAATCAAAAGGGTCCTTAAGTGTGGAAGAGGGAAGCAAGAGAGCTCAGAGTGATTTAAGAAAGACTTGGAGAGAGAAGGGCCCACCGGCCAAGGAACGCTGGCAGCCTCTAGAAGCTGGAAAGGAAAAAGCAAGGAAATAGATTCTCCACGAGAGCCTGGAGATAGGAACCCAGCCCTGCCTATCCCTTAACTCAAGCCCACTGAGTCCTAGTTTGGACTCTGACCTCCAGAACTGTAAGACAATGCATTTGTTATCTGCAAAACAAATTTGTTATAATGCACACGTTGTTTTAAGCCACTAAGTTTGTGATTACAGCAGCAAAGTATCCTTGGCTTAACCATTATTGGTGCCACCAAGATTTAGGCTTGAATTTGCTCCTCTAGTTAATCCTAGTCCGGCTGCCAAGAACCAGAGTTAGGTGGCATATGAAGAACTAAAGGAGGCTGTTAAGATCAGGGCTAGGAATACCCTATAGATAAGGACATGGAGATAGAAATCGCACTTTTCAGATGCTGCTGTGAATAGGGTAAGAGTAACCATGTGGGTTGTCAGTCTCTGTGTAGGTGTTGGGCACTGTGCATTTCCAGCCATCTCAATACATGGAAATACCCACGTATGTATGCAAACTTGCATGTCCAGAGCTGTTCTTACAGTATTACTGTTTTTTAGAGGATTATTTTTGATGGTGAAAACATTGTAAAGATCAAAGTATCCATCAATAGGGAAATATTTAAGTGTCCCTGTTGGAATTATTATGGCACATCTACAAAATGGAATAATAGCCACTGCAAAAATGTAACGACTTGGAAACTGCTCACTATTAATAGGGAAAAAACAGCAAGTTACAGAACGGTCCCATGAAAGGGGGTGGGGGTGGGGAGCAAATAAACACCCCTACTCCCTAAGAAAACAAAAGCAAAACCAAAAAACTCCTAAATTACTGGAAAGTCTGGAAGGATATGATTACCACTGGGGGAAAGGCTTGCGGGGAGGAGGAAACTTACTTTTGACTTTGTGTACTTCTGCATTGTTTGAATTTATTTTAACAAGCATGTGTTGCTTTTTAGTACATGTAATAATATTTTTTTAAAGATGGTGGAAAAGGTTAAGAAAAGCAAACTTTATTGCTACTGTTCAGAAAATAGCTATTATTTGCAAAAAAGAGCTCTCTGGGCTGAGGAATGCCAGAGCTCCACTTAGCAAGAACATTCTGGACACAGATGAACAAAATTGATTTCTGTTTCTGTTTCTGAGTTCAGCCAGGGAGTGGGGCAGCATGAATCCTCATGGAAATGTGGGGTCATCCGAGCCCTCCTGGCCTTTTACAGAGGTAGCAGTTCTGAAGATTTGTAGTTCGGAGAGGGGAACTGACATGTTCCTCTACATTTTATTGCAGTTCCAGACTGAAACCCAACTTTCTGCCTTCTATTTCGGTGAACCCACAACTTCCACACAATTCACACTCCTCTTCTCGTAATCTATCACTTTCATGTGAGAAATACGATTTTCTGCGTCTTGCTGCCTTATTCCAACTAGGTGTAGAAGAATTCCACGTTAGAGACGCTTGGGTGGCTCAGTGGCTGAGCCTCTGCCTTCAGCTCAGGTCATGATCCTGGAGTCTTGGGATCGAGTCCCACATTGGGCTCCCTGAGTGAAGCCTGCTTCTCCCTCTGCCTGTGTCTCTGCCTCTCTCTCTCACTCTCTCTCTCTCAGTGTCTCTCATGAATAAATAAATAAAATCTTAAAAAAAAAAAAGGATTCCACTTTAAATCCAAGGTCTTGTTTACATCTCGAAGCTCCAGTTCTTAAAAGGGACAGGCCCTCACAGAAAGTCTAGAAAAGTGGCCAGGATGGGTGGAGTCTGGGGTTCCAGTCTTCGCTCTCCCTGTAGGGCTCACATTCCAGCGGTTGTATCAGGTGTGTGGACATCCATTATCTGTCCGGCCCCTAACTCTCAAAAAGGTGTCCCAGGTTTGCAAAGGTCTTCTGAGCGTCATCTCTGCTGCCTCCCACAACAGCCCGCGGCCCAGTAGAGCATCAGTTGCAATTTGCAAGTGAGGAAACCAAGCGGAGACACTTGAGTGAGGGGCCCCAACTCACTCAGCACTTTGGTTGCAGTGTTGGGGACAGAATTCCATCTTCAAATCCTGTCTCCTTCAGTCAGAGCTTCCTTTTACATCTTCTGTATCTTCTGTTTCCAAGCTGAACTTTGTTTGATAGTAAAGGTGGGCTGCTTTAAAAAGTTTGAAAATCAGTGATCCAGAGTAATGTTTCCAAATCTCCAACTGATAGTAATATCAATAGCCAGGAATGACTAATTGGACTTTCCAGCCGTTCTCAAGATTCCTGATATTGCAAATCATTCCACATTTTTCATAATATTTATCTACATGCTCTTAAATGAGAGGCCATAGTAATAAGCAGTAAATAATTTTTTTAAAAGATTTTATTTATCTATTAATGAAAGAGAGACAGAGAGACAGAGAGAGAGAGTCAGAGGGAGAAGCAGGCTTGCTGCAGGGAGCCTGATGCAGGAATGGATCCCAGGACCCTGGGATCATGACCTGAGCCAAAGGCAGACACTTAACTGCTTAGCCACCCAGGCACCTCTGAATAATTTTCTGATAGTATAATATTGAAAATTTCAGAATTTTTCAGAAAATAATACTGTTTTATATTATTTATATTATTAATATATTTATATTATTATTATCCTCATGAACCAACATACTGTGACAAGATTATTTCAATAACATGTAAAACTGGCCTCTACCTGAGGCAGACTCTGGATTAAGAAAATGATAAAAGGAAGAGACCACAAAATAGGTGCCAAATAAAATCACTTAAAAATGGACAGAGAACACTGCAAGAATTTGGTATTTAAAAGTTGTGATTTATAAAATGAACTTTAAAAACACAAAGCATGACTTAGTCCATCTGATAGTTTCCATATTTGCTTTGCAACAAGCATTCCAGATGTAGAAAACTTTCCTTCATTTGGTACTAACATTGGTTGAATTGACAGTGTCCCAAACAACTTCAAGTTGGGCATTAGGGTACGTGTTGCTTTAGAGAAGTTATTTCCTTTTTTTTTTTTTTTAAAGATTTATTTATTTACTTGAGAGAGAAAGAGAGAGAGAGAGAGCAAGCTCAAGCACACACAGGAGGGAGGGGCAGAGGCAGAGGGAGAGAGAAACCAAAGCAGATTCTTTGCCCCGAGCTGGGGCTCCATCCCATGACCCTGAGTTCATGACCTGAGCTGAAATCAAGAGTCGGCCGCTTAACTGACTGCATCACCCAGGTGCCCCTCATTTCCTTTTTAAATGACAAACAATATTGTCTGCTTGCCTTAGTCTTGATTTTGCTGTTGAATTCAATATTGCTCTTGCCAGTTTAGATTTTCGAGCAGTTTCTGATTTCATGTTGGAGTGTTCTACAAAAACAATCACATCGTACTCTTTTTGCATCTCTTTTGTTGAATATTAACAAAGAACTGTAGCCTGTAGTGAATACTTGAACACCTAGAAATGCTGGCAATCATTATTGGGAAGTTTTCAAATAATATTCACATTCAGACCCACTAGGAAAGTTAATAACACAACACAAAATCACTTATTGAAATTGCCAATAGAAGGACTTATTTTGCCTCAAAATTTGTCATTTTTTCTAAAACCATTCATAGGACTTATATAAGTATCCTATGTGTATAAAATTACTAATATTTATTTTATTGGTAAAAATGACTTGCTGTTAGAAGCAGGCCAATCCACAAACACACACTTGAAACCAGTGTGTGCTGGTAAACTCTCTGGGGGAAAAAAGAAAAGCTAGCATTTCCCAGCTTCTGGGGGGAGGTATAAATATTCCCACCATGGTTGATTTCAAGCTCCCAACGTAACATCACTTATGTTGGAAAGAGATGCACACAAGTGGCTCTCTGGAGCCTGTGTGAGCCAGCTCCAGCGCACGACTGCTTCTAATAGAGGAACAGCTGCAGACGAGCCTGATGGGATTCCACCCAGGAATTATCTGCCTTAATTTTCCATTGCCTGCTTCAGCGTTCTCTGTGTTTGCTTTGGATTTGACATCAGTGGATTCCTCTGAACTAGAGACATCTCTATGTTGGTCGTTGAGATTGTTTTTGTTTGGCTGCTTTAGTTTGGTTTTTTTTTTTTCTATCCTAAATTTTTTTTAATTTTATTTTTTCAGAGTAAATAATACAACAATCAGTTCCTGAATTGATAAAGTAAATCATTTTTTAAAAGTTGAAGTATAGTTGACATTTTTATATTAGTTTTAGGTACACAACATAGTGATTCCACAATTATCTACATTACAACATGTTCACCATGATAAATGTAGTCACCATCTGTTACCACACAGTTATTTAATATTATTGACTATATTCCCTATGCTGTACTTTTCATCCCCATGACTTGTTTTATAACTGGAAGTTTGTGCTCTTAACCCCCTTCACCACTGGGCAATGGGCACTGAGGAGGGCACTTGATGGGATGAGCACTGGGTGTTATACTATATGTTGGCAAATCAAACTCCAGTAAAAAAATATACCAAAAAAAAAAAAAATCCCCTTCACCTAGTTTGCCTATCCCCCCACTGGATTGTTAAATTTCAATTCTTATGGGAGAAAACTTTCCTCAAGTTTCTAGATTTCTCAACTTAGTTTAATTAGCTTTGGAAAAACATAACATTTCTGAGAAATACCAGGAAAGAATTCTTGCATGAGAACACTAATTGAGAAGATGAGTTAAAAAACCCACTTGCTTGATCATGATTTCACTGGATGCACTTCTTGTGGGTTCCAATTTTGCCTACTGGTCATTGATCTTATTTTAGGGGATTTTAATTGTGGCTTCCTATACAATTTGGTGTCAAGTTTAGTGATTTTCCCTCTGGAAAATCTAGGCTGACCCTTTGTAGGGTGACCACCAGGGTTGCATCAGTAATCATTTGGCCTTGTGTCTGATCTTGCATACATGTGGCACAAGCTAGTTGTCAACATAGCTAGTTGTCTCCCCAATTTCAATTTCTCCCTTCCTCCTTATTATTAGAAAAGTGACAACAACAACACAGCCTCCGTTGGATCAAGGAATGACCAACGGAAGTGGTATGCAACTTCTGGGGAATGTCCTGAAGTAGAGAGTACTCCACTTTGCCTTTCTGCTTTCCATCTGGCCATAATGTGGCTGTCATGGCTGGAGCTACAAGAGTCACGCTGGACCATAAACTGACCTTGGAATGGAACAGCAAGGTAGTAGGAGCCTAGGTTTCCGATATTGTGGGGGCACCATGCCTCACCTACTTCTAGGCTCGTACACCAAAGGGATATAAACCATCTTATCTAAATTGCTGCCGAGAATGAGTTTTCTTTTTCTTTCTTTTTTCTTTTTTGAAAATGAGTTTTCTATCACCCGCAGCTGAAACAGATGAAACAGCACTCACCCATTTTTTTCCTATTGAAAGCACCACCCACTAGCATGAAACTAAGAAAGGTCAGTAATGGCGGGTGATCCATGAAAGACCTCAGCATTATTCAGAGACTAGGGGGCTGTCTGGGAGGACATCCTTTACCTAAAGGTATGGATGATTTAATTTGTAATATAAGAGACCATGGCTTCCTGGGTGCTTGCTGGAGTTTATCAAGAAGGTTGATACCTAAGTAAACTTCTATAACTCTTCTGAGCTGGTTAGTCTGGGAAAAGAAGTTTTCAGTCTTCTGATTCTTCACAGGATCTGTCTCACAAATGTCTATGATCTTAACTTTTAACAATCAGAACCCTGGAAGGCGTAGAATGTACTTTATTGTCTCTGGCTAGTAGTATAAGTACAGGCTGAAGAACTAGGGAGCTCAGATCAGGAAAGAGATTATTGGATCTGAGAGCTGCTTTTACACATCAAAATAAAGAAGGGTTTAGGTGTCTTCCTGGAGATTCCCAGGCCCAAACCAGGATGCTTGGGTGGAGGCTGCCAATTCTGCCCTAAGTTACAGGGAAATTCATGTCCCCCAAGGGGAGGGCCTCCCCTCCATGGAGGGGATTTAAGCAAGGCTATTACAGACAGATTCATCAGCTGAGCAGAGTTCCCAAATATCGGTCTCACATTGGTACCTGCCCATGAATCTTTCCAGGTCTCATTTTCCTACTGAGGAAAGAGAAGATTGCATGGTGCATTTTTTTAAAAATAAGGTCAAGTATTTGCAACTTGAAGTACATTTCCTTTATTCTGAGATTATGTTTTTTCTATTTTGAGGGGTGTTAAAATGGTTTTTATTGTTAGATAGCAGATGGTATTTGTTATTGCTTAACATCCTGCGTCAACAGAATCAAATCTTGACAACTCCTTATAAGTCTCCATAAAAAGACAAAACAAAAATTTATATGTCTGGGAAATCTGGTAACCGCTGGCAAGATGGACCCTAGGATAGATAATAAGGTTGTCTCTGACTTGACCATTCAAGGAGCCGTAGTTCATACGCATGGCCACTAGATGACGCTCTTGTCTACTTCCAGCGGCTGGATAATTTCATGGCGCAAATAGAGATATCAGAAATGTGATCCAGTTGCTTTAAAGTAGATTAGCCTTCATTGATAAAGTATTCACTTTTTCCACACATAAATGCTTTGGGATAAACACTAATTTTTTTTATTAGGGTTTGAAAACAAAACTAATTTTCCAGGTTCTATTCTTAAAATTGAAACGATTACTTTCCTAAATGCTCTAATTCTCCGGTATTCTCAGAAATTTAGTGTACTTACAACAAACTTTCTTTCAGCCAAGAGCTTTTTGTGAGCATCTCAACCAACTGGTGTCCTTACTCGTGTGACAGTATGTCATGTCCATTTTTACAGAGCACAGAGCTTACAGTATGATGTCACATTAACATAATGATAATAATCTGTTTGTCTAGTGGTTTGCACTTTATGGTGCTCTTACAGTTTACTCCCTCTCAATGGTAGCTCAAGTTGCAGGGAATGACCTTTTCTTTTTCCTTCTTTGTAATAAACTTAAGTGAGTCTAATGTTCATTCTTCATGGAGAAAACATTCTACCTCATTCATTTATCCAAAAAATATTTATTTGGGCATGTTAATTAGTATACTGTGCCCTGTTCTGGATACTATGTGTTAGCAATACACACAACAGATGAAGTCCCTTCCCCCATGGAGTAGACATTCCATTGGGGAGGTAGTCAGTAAACAAACAAAATTTGAGATTGCTTGTCAGGTGGTAATGAGGGCTGTGGGGAAGAATAAAGGTGTAGGGGGATGGGAGGGCATCCATCTTAGGCATGTAGAAAAGTGCCCTTTATGCAGAGACTTGAGTAATGTGAAGGGCAGTACAGTGTGATGGTGTGGATGAAGCACAGGATGAGTCTCGTAGCAAAAAGGAACTGGAAGTTTGATAGTGAGAAAGGGGCTTGGAAGGGTGAGGGGAGGCTGGAGTGGAGGCTGAAAATGTGGACAGGACACAGATTGTGTGGAAATTGGATTTTATTCCCAAGTGCAACAGGCCACCATTGGAGGGTTTGGAGTGGGGAAGAAACCTGCTCTGAAACATGAAAAAAAGGCTTGCAGGGAAGTATGTGCATCAGCTGAATGGGCTCGATTTCAATATATTTTGAAGATGGCAAACAGAACTCCCTGAGGCGTTGGATGTAGAGGGTGAAGGAATGATTAAATGAGGATGATCCCTAGGTTCTTGGCCTGAGTAGCTAGACAGGTGGTGGTGCCCCCATTTACTTAGATGGGAAAAATGGGGAAGGAACAAATTGGAAGAAGGACACTGAGAAACGGAGAGTTCTATTTTTGACTTATTTGGTTTGAGGATTTATTATACATCCAAGTACAGATGTCAAATAAGCAGGTAGTTATTCAAGTCTGGACTTTGGATGATGGGCTGGGGCTGGCAAAGTTATGATATCCATTCTTGTGGACCTCTGGGAAGCTTAGATACAACAGGGTCTGTTTAACTTACTCTAATGGTACTTAGAAATTTGGCATGATCTCATAAGAGCTTTGCTGCATTTCAAATGGAATATTTAGTAAATTCTATATCTACCAAAGCTGTCAGACATGAGACCAATATGTTTTAAAACATACAAAGCATATTTTGAAATATTAAAGATTACAGTTTTCTATTAAATTTACTTAAATAAGTTAGAAGTTACTTTGCTTCTGTGTCAACTTGAGAGAGCTTTCCTTGAGCTGCTAGTGAGAGCCTCATGGTCCAGACAAACCAGCAATCCTCTTCAGGGACTTAGTCCTAAGGAAATAATCAAAGAAGGAGATCAAGTTTTCTCAACAAAGATGTTAATCTCATCCCTAATTGCAAGAAAAATATTGGAAAAATAATTGTCCATCAATAAATGGCATTGTCAATAACTGTGGCATATTCATAAGATGGAAAATTGTTCACGTTAAAGGATGTCAACAAAGGGTTTTTAGTAGCATGGTGGGGATGGTTATGATATAAAATTAGGTGGATCATAAGGTATAAATGTGCACATACAATATAATCTCAAATATAAAAGTATTTTTGTAGAAAAATGACTGACAGAGGGAAATTACTTCAAACTTTTTAGAGTGGTTAGCCATAGGGGATGAAATTTCTTCTTAGACTATTTTAATTTTGTCCAAACCTCCTACAATGGACATGTGTTAATTTGCACTCTGAAAAAAAAAAAAAACCACATCATTGGGATTGAAAACAATGTAAAAGAAATGGGAAAATGGAAAGAACTAACATCAGTCTGGGAATCAGAAGATAAGGATTTGGGTCCAGAGTCCTGGCTCACCCTTTAATCAGGGAAAAAGTTATTTTTAGTTTGAGCTTTAAGTTTCTTACCTGTAAAATGTGTCTAGGAACCCAGCCTGTCTCCCTTTTGGAGTTGATGTGAAGATTTAGCAATTATGCCATTCCAGAAGTAATTCAAAGTTTGAAATGTGAAGTGGCTACACCACGGCTCTAGGGATAATGTCCTACTTTCCCCACCAGTGCAGAGTTAGTGGGAGAAGATAACAAAGGAGAAGGAAAATCCATAGGCCTAGCAATAACTCCTCTGAGCCCCCTGGCCTGGCCCCAAGGAAGTGGGTCTTCCAGTGTGCACTGGGTGTGAGCCCATCCTGACTTATTCATGCCTTACGACTTTGGTGGCAAGATGAGAGAGACCTCATTGATCACCTAATAATAATACTTATTTTATGATTATATTTATCGAAAATTCACAATGTGGCAGGTACTGTGATTGGTGCCTTTTACGAATTTTGTTCATCTGTTGTACCCAATGAATATTTATTGTGCACATTCTACCTAACTCTAATTTTATGTGGCAGAATTTTTCCCATAAAAATTTCCCAGAATTTTTATGTGGCTTACCCCTTTTGTAGAGCCCATCACCTACCCAACTCTCCTTTTGGCATGAGTGAGACTCACACTAAGCTGGGTGATAGGAGTCTACCTTTTGTAATGCAAATTGAAGCATAGGAAGAGACCATGACGTTGGTGGCATAATAATGTATACGTGATATACTAAGAGACAACCTGGGCCGTAGTAAAAGCCTGAATGTCTCATGGGTGCTTGACCTTGAGGCTGTACTTCAGGGCTTTTCCCCTTCATCTCCTTCACGTTGATACATTTCAAATAGTCTCTGGCTCCAGCCAAGAGAAAACAAGGTGGCACACAGTTCAATAACCAGGGCCAGATGCAGGGGACAAGGGAAGGCTCCAATGGGAGGGAGCAGGGAGGTTAAAGGACCACAGAGCTTGAGGGTTGGTAAAGGGGGACGAAGTCTTGAGGTAAGAGGCTTCCAGGCAAGCTGAGATTAGGGCATCTACCTGGGCAGCAGCGAGGCTTGAGAACAAAAGTCATCATTACCTTTGTGGCACAGAGGAGAGGCAGCCTGAATGGGTCAGAGGACCCATTCCTGATTCCTCCTCTATAGTGGACACTGTGGATATGGCAACAGGTAACTTGAATCCAGGGAAAAGACCTGTGTAGATCCTGAGTAATAACTACTTGACTAATCCTCAGATGGCTGCTTTGGTTCAGTTATGATCTTTGCTGCCTTGCCTTTCTGAAATTCAGGCTGTAATAAGGGGATCACAGTTAGATGAGGAAATTGAGACTTAAATGAGCAAAGCACAGTGTGAAGATTATTTAGATCCCTATTCAAAGAAACTGTAAGAGAAAAAGAAAAGAAATGATTAGGACATTAGGAGACAATTGGAAATTCCAATTTTGGAAATGAGTAGATATTTGACTCTATTAAGAAATTACTGATAAAATTTTACACACAGTATGGTATTGCACCATTATGTTTAAAATATCATTACCTTTGAGAGATACACTGTATTTTTTTAAAATAGGCGTAATGATAACAGTGTCTGGGATTTGCCTCAAAAATAATAATGGAGTCAGAGAAGTTGGGTAAGGATATAAATGAAAGAAGACTGGTCATAGGTTGGCCATTGTTAAAGTTGCATGATGAGTAGGACATGGCGGTTCACTGAATGATTCTACTTTGTATATATTTTAAATTGTCCATAATTTAGAAGTCAAGCAACTTACCTACATCTCTGTGGTTATTAAGTGCTAAAGCTGAAAATGGAACCCTGGGCTGTTTGTCTCCAAAGCCTGTGCTTTTTATGACTGTGCTTATTTACCTGTTTCCAGCCCATCTAGGGCAGGGGCTGCTCTGCCCAGCATCCTCACTCAGCTTCATCCTCTGTTTGGATACCTTCTGAGTTATGGCATCCCTTTGGAAGGTTCTTTTCCAAGATGAGCTGGAACTTCAATCCCCTCATCCAGTCCTTGCTAGAGAAGTCTTCCTGACTGTTGCCATTGCAGGTTAGGTCAGGTAGCTAAGGTGTTCTATGCTTCATCATGGCATTCATCACTCTTATAATTGTTCATTCAATGTCCATCTTCTCTTATTGGCTTTAGCTGTATGGAGACAGGATCTTCCTTGCTGCATTCACTGCCATGTTGCTTGTTGCTCAGTCTGTTTGCCTTAGGTATATGGATGTAGAAGTGGTTGACTCACTGCATGGCCAAGTCACTATATGAGAATGAATTCCCTAGAGGGTCAGTATCCTGTGAGGCCCCAGATCAGAGGATCCATAAAGTCTTCAGCCCAAGCCCATGGCACATGCTTTGGGTTAGAGATATGGGTGGTGGAATGGGTGCATAGGGAACACTGCAAGAATTCAATTATTTCCAGGGAATATGACATTTTAGAGGTAACTGAGTATTGTCAGTTATCTTTCAGGGCAGTAGAAAATTAAAAACAGAGAACGCAAGCATGAGATGTTTAATTTTGAGAACAAACTTGCCACCTTGAGCCATGTGGTGGGATTTTCTTAGAATTGTGTCAGAGTTGCTGCTTTGTCACTTTATCTGCTTTCTGCTTTTGTTTGGTGTGGAAAAGCTCCCAGAATTGGACCAAACAGACTAGAATGAAAGGTAGTATCCCCTAGGAAGGAAGATGAATATGGAAAAGCAGCAGGGGTATGCTGGGGAAGATGGCCAATATAGAGATCTCAGCAATACGTCATGGCTCTCAACTGACTTCTGTGATCTGGTTCTTAGGGAGCGTGAGGACACATGGGCTTGTAGAAATTGTCATACTTAATCATTTGGGTAAACACTGTCTCATGGCAATGCTTGCTTATTTTCCTAGGATAATTTTTATTTATTTATTACTATTTCTCTTTATTTTATAAATTCAAAGACAAAATATATTTAAAAGGAAGCTTAATTTTGCCATCTGGGGAGACTAAGAGGTAGATTTTTTCCCCCCTCATCTCAAAAAGGATGTGTGTTTATTTTTCAAGAACGAAAAGTTAGTTTCTAATCCCCTGTGGTCAGATTTTATTGCCATTTCCCATTTTTATTTGTGTTATGCATTATGAAAGTAGCACTTTTTACTTATAAAACTAAACTGGTATCATTTTAATTGTCATAAAGTATACATAACATTTGCCATTTTAAAGTGTATAGTTCAATAGCATTAAGTACATTCACATAGTGCAACCATCACCACCCCAGAACTCTTTTCATCTTCCCAAATGAAAACTCTATACCAGTTAAACATGAACTCCCTATCCCCTTCCCCCAGACCCTGGCATCCACTGTTCTGGTTTCTGTCTCTGAATATTAATACTCTAGGTACCTCATATAAGTGGAATCTTATAGTATTTGGTTTTTTGCTTGTTTGTTTTGTTTTGTTGCGACCAGTTTGTTTCATTTAGCATAATGTCTTCAGGGTTCATTCATGTAGCATTTGCCAGCATTTTCTTCCCTTTTAAGGCTGAATAATATTACAGTGAATGGGTATGATGATTTTTACTTAAAAATTCTGATTATGGCAGATTTCAAACATACACAAGAGCATAGAGAATAGTGTGCTCCCAGGTACCTATTATCCACCTTCAACAAACTTATTTTGTTTCATCTATACTTCCACACACTCCACCTCCTACCCTCAGCAGCTAATTCCAGAAATATCATTTAACCTGAAAATATTCCGGAATGTACTTCAAAGATAAAGACTCATTAAAACTGTAGCCACAGTACCATAACCATACCCTAAATAGTATCATCAAATATCAAGTCATAGTCCAAATTTCTATATAATTTTCAATATTTGATTTGATCCTATTTTCTTATATTTGTAACAGCCCATTTTAAGCCCCCAAAGTTCTGGATAATGGTCAGGGTGGGAGTGGTTGTAAATCAAGATAAATGGGATTTCAACTAATCAGGCTCCAGGTAAACTCCATGTTCTTGAAAGAATTTTGTCTTTGCTCATCTATTCTGAGCTGTTTGCTTACTTCTAAAAACACCAAGGGTAGTGAAACAATCCTTCTTTTGCAGCTGAGCACCCCAAAGATTTAACTTGTCACTTGTGCTCTCTGTTCGGGATTTGATCTCTCACATCCTTCCCTAGGGAAATGTAACAGTCTTTAGTTTTGAGGTAGGTAAGAGAATGGACTCTTGAATATACTTGGAACTGTTAACTGCAAATGAAATTGAAAAGACTGAGGCATGGAAAAGAAAGGCAAAATGAAAGAAGAATATTGCAGGACACTGTAAGACAGACCCAAGGATAAGGATAAAATAAACTAGCTGAGCAATTCCTATGACAGAATATTGGCAATAATCATTCCCTGAGGGAAGGGGTATCATAAAAGAAGAGACTTGGGACAGGATTTTTAGCAGCAAGGTAAAACTTTCCTCTCTTGTTCTTATTATTTTATAATAAACTAGGCCTGCCAGATAAAACACTAAGTAAAATTTCAATTTCAGATAACCAATGAAAGCTTTTTCTAGTATAAGTATATATACTTATAAAATATATACATTTTAAATATATGTATTTTTATGTATTTATTTATGAAAGTATTTATTCTTTATCTGAAATTTGAGTTGAATTGGGCATTCTGTATATTGATTTGCTAAACCTGGCATCCCCACAGTAGATGCATGGGGACACCACTTGTGAAACAGGGCTTTGGACTTCTAGGCTGCTTAGTTTTCTTTCTTGTAAAATGGTTGAATTTTCTTTTCTTTATTCAATGTCCTTGTTCTGTATGTCTACCTATTATTATAGCATTATATTTTAAGTAATCTCTACACCCTAGTGTGGGGCTTGAACTCACAACCCAGAAATCAAGAGTTGCATGCTCTATTAACTGAGCCAGCCAGGTGCCCACTTGCAGCATTATATTTAAAAAAAATTGACCTACTTTACATTCACATCAATGGAATATAAGAGTATTTCCCTCTATTCTCATCAATGTGAGATATTATCCATCTTTTAAGTAATGCTAATCTTCAGGACAAAAAGTTTGAGAATTGCCCGTTTGGAACACTTCTTAAACGAGACAAACTTTTCTTTTTTGATGCCTAGCATCAGGTTTTGTTTAAAATAGTGTCAAACAAAAAAAAAAATAGTGTCAAACATTATTCTATATTGTAAAAATTTGCACCATGAGATATAATGATTTACAACACATTAGCTGCTTTTAAAATTCCAACAGTGGATTTCCTAGCTTTTTCCAACAAAACTGAGCTTTTCTGTGCATACGCAAGTCAATGCTCAAGAGTTTCAAATTAGCTTTAGCAAAAGCAAATATTTATATTTATTTTTTTCAAATATTTATATTTAAAAAGAAAATATTTGAACTCAGAACTCATTAAGATAAAAAATTTAATGAACTGAAGATGTCTTGTTTGCTGATGCCCCTAAAGGCAACATCTAGGTCAGATAACTTATATTGATTTAAGTGGTATTCCCACTAGCTTCATGTAGCCATATTTGTAATTATTGCAATAAGGAATTTTTAAAAAACAAGTCTCTTTAATCTATGTTTCCACAAAAAGCTGTTGAAAGAACACATTTCTGCTCAGTTGTTTTTTCCTTTGCTTAAAAAAATAAAAGTGCCAGGAATCCCCCCCCACCCTGCTGCTGGGTAGCAGTCAATCATTTATTATTCCTGGATCAAACACAAGCATTCATGCCTATGAAAACATTTTGCAATGAACGGGATCTTGGTCTGTACTAAAAACAAAAAATGGCTAAATAGAGACTTCAATTTATTTTCAAATTCTATGGCTAAATTCCTATAATTCCTAACCGTTAAAAACATTGGCGAGCCACTACATTTTACTTAGGATTGGATTTACTTTTTTGGTGTCTGCCCAGAGGTGCTATTGAGAGCTATTTGCGGCTAGCTTTTTAAGAGGCCAGATGAGCCTCAAATGGAGTGAGTACTGACACTGATGTACAATACACAAGGAAAGGCAGGAGAGAGAATTGAATATTTTCATTTATTTAAATAACTAAGCATAGCTCATTTGGACTTTAAAGTTTTAATATTTAGCAAACCAGAAAGGTTACTTCTCAAGATGATCAAACTTATAGTTGAAACCTTTCCTTTTATTTTGATTTTGAAGCAGGAATTATAAATCTTATCAAAATTCTTATCTCATCAAATCATTCAACCTCAAAAATACAATCACCATTGATCCAGACATTTTCTACGACCTTCCTTTCCTCAAGCATCATCAGCCCTTAACCTCATTAAGCCTCTAGAAACTAATACATCCCCTCAAAGTAATCAATTCCCCCCCAAAGCGATCAAATCACTCTCCTAATCATTCCTGGGCTTCTAGTCAACCACTAGCTAGGGTCCAGCTATCACCATGAAATAAATGTTATTGTGGTAGAGACCAGTAATCTTTCAAATTTTATGCAGTCTGATTATTGTCATTTGGAAAATGGATTCCTATATCATATGGTACGATAGCAATTAATTTTTTAGAAAGACTGATGACCTGAGTCCAAGAACAGTGTTCCTCAGATTCTGTCGTCTTGTTCCTGTTGATGCATCTTGTTTTTTTTGAAAGCATGGGCAAGGGGACAGGTGGCTGAATTTCAAATACAAAGAATGTGAAATGGGAGAGCAAGAGTAGAATTAGCCATTTATGTGATTTTTATTTTAACAATTATATTAGGATCATGTCATCCATAATATAAAATGATACGGCTGCCTTTACTAGGAGGAAAAGCAAGGGAGCAGAGGACAGCATATCAAAAAGTTGAGCTTGTTCAAGAGTGATTCTCTATACCAGTCTGATCTCAGTTATTCTGGGGAAATAGAGTTAGCAGCATCATTATTGTTCCCAAGTGTTTTCAGAATTATCATGAATTCTTGCCATTGTTGATGATGCTCTAGAAACAGTTCTGCACCTGACAGTTGGATAAAGTTGGGTGATTTTTGGCACAGGAGGAAGGAGTGGGGCTGTTTGTGCTTGAGGGGATTCAGGGGACTAGAAGAACCAGAAGAACTATCTTCATATATTAGAAGGAAAGAGATTGGGTGCATCTCATGTAAAGACACTAAGCCCACTCTTCACTAAGAGTGAAGGTAGAAGCTAAGAGGGTATAGTTAAGCATACTGAAGAGGAAATTGCTAGGGCTGAATGAAAAAGTTAGAATCTAGAAGTACTGAATTCTTTGTCATTGGAGGTTCCAAACACATGCCTGTTGACTACAATCAGGGACATTGGAAAGGAACTGCATGCCATAGGGTTGAACAAGAAAACCCCCTGAAGCCTCTTCAGGGCATGGCTCCATTAAGGGTCTGAAGTTTGCTTAAATGGCCGCTAGATGTCATTTGTGTATTTGCAATGGCAAGATTATTCTCTACTGGTGCAAGTGGAAATCAGGAACAGAATGAACAGAAGGATATGAAATGTTATTAACAAAATATGTATCCTTACGCAACTCGGTTTTAGTAAGTATAAGAAAATGTAAATATCATTTGAAGCAGAAACTTCCCACTGCCAACGTCTAGTCTCAAAATTGGATCAACTTTCTAAATTCTCTTTTTAAATAAGTCTGCCATATTCAAAGAATTTCCTCGAAGTTGCTGTCAAAATGTTGCTTTTTAACTGCTACCATCTTTGAAATCCTCATTCATCTTGGGTGTGTATCGTCTAGCTAGGGACCATGTCTTGTTCTTATCCACACGGCACACAGGACTGTGCAGCATTCAAGATACAACAACTACTACTATCTTCTAGTTCCATTGTGCTTAACATTTACAAGGCACTTATCTATAATTTCCTATCGAATTCATGCGAAATCTAGGGGTTAGGTGTTAAAGTATGAAGAAATAGACTGGGAGAGTTTAAACAACCCTCCCAAGGTCATAGGTATGAAAATGCTTTCCAACTTTTATCCTGCTGAGCTATGGATGCTCAGAAAATGCTACAGAGTTTACGTGTCTTGGACATTCACAGTGTACTGTAGCATACTGAACACTAGATAAGTCCTGGTACAAAGAAACGTGTCAAAGTCCTGGAACAAAGAAAGGTGTCAAATGTTAGCTCCCCCAACCCAAGGTCTTCAAATATATTTAGCTGCTGTCTGTCTCTCCATCTGTCGTATCTATACCATCTTTCTTTTATTCAGAATATGGGTGAAAATCGAACTGAATACTAGCATTCTACTGGGAATTGCTGTATGTGATGAATAGCAAATTCAAACTCTATACTCCTTCTTACATTTGATTAATTAGCAGTGTTTCATGATATGAGGTACCTTGAGAAAAAATAGCTTCAATGTTCTCATACCTAAAAAGAAATTCAGTAAATCAGAATAGATTGTTCCCACCCAAAAGCTCTCTATGTGGAGAACTTGTCTTTGTCTCTTCTTAGAAATTCAGGCAATTTGAGTATCATAAAAAAAAAGGTCCAAAATGAAAATTCTCACTTCCTCCTTGTTGCCCTGACTCTCCTGGGGAATCCAAGAGGAATGGCAACATGCTGGGAGAGCCCTCTCTCCTCCAACTGTGTTGCTTAGACACAGTACAGGTCATTCGACTCACTCTAATGGTTCCAGTCTGCTCGGTTTAATATGTGTTCAGAGTGTCTTTGTATATGCAATTAGAGCTTCAATGTCTGGCATGTGTTGAAACTCTCAGAAAAATGGCTAAAACTCAGAAGATACATCTGAGAAGTTAATCATTCCCTGAAAATGGACTGAAGGGCAAGCGACCATAGTGGGTAACTTGACTTGTCTTTTGAATGGCAGCTGTAATGCTCAAAAGTCCTCTGTCCCATAGGGTGAGAACCACAGTGGAGCCCTTCTACATCACCTGGTGAAGCACTTCTGAGACATCAGGTTCCTCACAGCAGACTTCACGTCCTTGTTCCTGAGGCTGTAGATGATGGGGTTGAGCATGGGCGTCACTACTCCGTAGAAAAGGGGAATGAGCTTATCTGAAAGGTCCTCTTTGTTTTGTCCCAGGGAATCCTTAGATTTGGGCTTTCTATACATGAAAAATAAGGTCCCGTAGAAGATGACCACCACAGTGAAGTGGGCAGAGCAGGTGGAGAAAGCCTTTCTCCTCCCCTCAGCTGAGGGGATCCTCAGGATGGTAGCAATGATGAACACATAAGAGATAGAGATGAACAGAACTGGGACCCCCAGCAAGATCACATTGGCCACCCGCATGCTGATGACATTGATGGAGATGTCAACACAGGCCAATCTCAGGACAGCCAGGATCTCACAGGCAAGGTGATTGATGACATTGTTTCCACAGAAAGGCAACTGAATTGTCAAGGATGTGTGTACCACAGAAGCAGTACCACCAATAGCCCAGGAGCTGACAGCCATGGGCACATAGGCAGCCTTGCTCATGACCACAGGGTACCTCAGCGGGTTACAGATGGCCACATAGCGATCAAATGCCATCATGCCCAGAAGCACACACTCTGTGGCTCCCATGGTAAAAGAGAGAAACATCTGCACAGCACAGGCTGAGAAGGAGATGGTTTTCCTGGGGGTCAGGAAGCCATCCAGGACTAGAGGGACTGAGGAGGTTGTGTAGCAGATGTCCAGGAAGGAGAGGTTCCCCAGGAAGAAGTACATGGGTGTGTGCAGGCGGGAGTCAAGGATGGTCACCAGGATGAGGACCCCGTTGCCCAGCAGGATCACCAGGTACATCAGGAGGATGAGCACAAAAAACATTTTCTCCAACCTTGGGTGGTCTGAGAGTCCCAGGAGAATGAACCCCGCCACAGGGGAGGACCAGTTGGCTTTTTCCATGTGTTCCCCCTTCTGTCTTCACCAAAGCACAAAAGCAGCATTTGAGGCTTTCTTGTGAAGCGTCTCAGGCATCTAGTAAGCCGTCAAGTCCCAGCTACGTAGTAGGAGAGCGTACGCGTATAAGAGATAAAAGAGATAATAGGTAGGTGTACTTACCCCTCAGATGAGAGAAGGTCCAGGCTGGAACAGAGTTTAGCAATATTGTACGCAGCTGTTTGCGAGGGAGTTTTTCTCTCATTGCCTGTAAAAGCAACTGAGGCCCAGAGGGGGAAGTGATCTGCCCAAGTTTGAGTAAAGTGGTAATATACAGAGGACCTGAGTTCAGCAGAGCTAATCCCCATTCAAATTTTTTTTTAATTTTTATTTATTTATGATAGTCACAGAGAGAGAGAGAGAGGCACAGAGACACAGGCAGAGGGAGAAGCAGGCTCCATGCATCGGGAGCCTGATATGGGATTTGATCCCAGGTCTCCAGGATCGCGCCCTGGGCCAAAGGCAGGCGCCAAACCGCTGCGCCACCCAGGGATCCCTTTTTTTTTTTAAATTTTTTTTTAATTTTTATTTATTTATGATAGTCACAGAGAGAGAGAGAGAGGCACAGAGACACAGGCAGAGGGAGAAGCAGGCTCCATGCATCGGGAGCCTGATATGGGATTTGATCCCAGCTAATCCCCATTCAGAAGGGACTTTTCCTCTGCTTTATGGTGAGCATTAGAAAATTCTATAAATTACTTCTTTTTGATATACATGCATAGATATTTCATGTAATCTCAGCTTTCCTATATTCTCGGGTACGAGAATCCCCAAGCTGATCCAATTCTTACAACTACCAAGGTTTCGAGCCTTTTTAACATCGATTCCATTTGGAAGGAACTTGTTTAAAAGTGTACATCTAAATCCAGCCAGGATAAAGCCGAGGTAAACGTTCAGCCACATGAGGATGACTTCTTGACTCTGCCCACCCTCCGCAACACAGACGTGACCATTGTCAGTACTGAGATCTGCCTGTTTTAATACACCTTAATGGCAATATGTGGGGATGTGCCCTCATGGGGAAGAGCTTTATGAAGTCCACGGAAGCAGTAACCCGGGCGAGTGACCCACACTATGGGATGAGAGCCATGAGCTTACTGACCAGTTAACTCCATTCTTAATGACCACGCTGGCGACAGTTATCACATAGCAGGATATATGGCATTCACTTCTAATCCCACCTCATTAGACTATTGGTGAAATTCTAAACTAACGGTGACTAAGGAATGTTTTCCTTTGTCCCCTCATGTTTATACTTTATTCTTGGGTAATGTCTGACTCTGCCTCCATTGTGGTGTTTCATGCAAGCAGCTAGCTTACAGGAAGACTTGTATGCTTTTGTGTAGAGGATTTCCCGTCTCTCAGCTACAGTTGCCCAGACTCTGTATTCAGAAACCCCACTTGTAATATGTCTATAGCTCTTTCTTAATGGGGGTGGTGTATGAATATAAAAGATAGTGAAAGGGAATAAAGGGGAAAGGAGGGAAAATGAGTGGGAAATATCAGAGAGGGAGACAGAACATGAGAGACTCCTAACTCTGGGAAACGAACAAGGGGTGGTGGAAGGGGAGGTGGGCGGGGTGTGGGGGTGACTGGGTGACAGGCACTGAGGGGGGCACTTGATGGGATGAGCACTGGGTGTTATTCTATATGTTGGAAAATTGAACTCCAATAAAAAAAATTAATTGAGGTGGTGTGTGTGCCTGCGTGCTGTGAGTGTGGGTGCACGTGTGCGTGTGTGTGTGTGTGTGTGAGTGGGTGGAGAGTAGAAGTTAAGTGGTTAATATTAATGACCATCTAATCTGCGCCACTTCTTTGCAAAGCTCCACAGAGAAGATGTTATCATTCAAGTTTTATGGGTAAAAGTAACCAAAGCTCAGAGGAGCCAGGGATTCGGTTCTTAAGTTTGAGTGACAGAGCTGGGGCTGGATCCCAGGCGCCAAACCTGGGTTCTTTCCACCAAATAGCTACACAGATATTTAAGAGAGTCTGTCTCTCCAATTCAGCCCTGTGTATTCTCTGATCTGTCTCATTGTCCACACGCTCTTGCTTCAGTCATGGTAGGACTTTATGTCAGATATATTCTCAGGCAGAGTAGCTCATGCCCTGAACCTAGACTTTGTCAGCCTCGGCACTAGTGACATTTGGGGCTGGGGAATTCTTTGCCGTGTGGGCTGTCCTGTGCATCATAGGATGTTTAGCACCATCTCTGACCTCTGCCCTCCTGTTGCCAGTAGCACCTGCTCCTTGAGATGTAACAACTAGAAATGTCTCCAAACATTGCCAAATGTTTCTGGGAGGAGAAGGAGGTACCAATCGTGCCCGGCAGAGGAGCACCGATCTAAATGAGGAAGGGTTGCCCCCATTATGCAACCATGGGTTTCATTGTGTTTTACATGCAAGCCTAGGACCTTGCCCCATTCCTCATTCAGCACATGAGGGTGCTCCGAGTGCTCAGTGCAGGCCCATTCTGGGTGCTTCACCATGAAATTCTGCCCCAGCCTGTCTCCCATTCCTCCCAGTGGCTCTCCCAGCCCCAGAAAAGGAAAAGTCAATGCCACAAGCAGGATTCAAGAGTGACTAGGATATGCTGTGGTTGGAGACCAGGGACGGTGGCTTCTGTGAGAGAGGCCATCCTGTCCACTCTTTCAGACAGAACTGTGTACACAGAAGCTGATTCCCATGGACAATGTGCTGTGGACATGAGCGATGCACAAGATTTGACCCATGTGAGAGCTGCTGCCATGGAAGTCCTTCATGCCTGCCATGCTGAATGAAAGCTGGTTCAATTGGAATGAACTGGATGGCTAGGAAGATCTTGCACACTGAGCCCAGGGCTGTGGGGCCTGCCCCTGTCTGTGACATGGATATCTGTGTAGCTTGAGCCAGTCCTAGGCCTCAGTTTGCCCCTGTGCATCGTGAATGGGCTGAACAGGTGCTTCCCAGGGCCTCCAAACTCTGTCGTGAGCTGTCCAGCACTGTCCTCACCAGGCAGGGAGCAGACTTTGATGAAGGAGACAGCCCACTCTTTTCGATGTGTGGCACGCCCGTGTGTGTGTGTGTGTGTGTGTGTGTCTGTGAAGGAGAGCTCTGAGTACTTGGTTTCCCCTCAAGACATGCCCAGCAGGAAATTATGCTGTGCCAGGCTTTGGAGGAGATTCAGGATGGAAGAGAACAAAGAGCTCTGACACCTACAGCCCCAGGTGGCCATGTGTCAGCCTGTGAGAGCCAGGAAAGGAAGGGAAGTCTTTACCTTTGTGGCTGCATCCTACAGGTATGACACCTCAGCTTGTCCCAGGGACAGAGCCTTGCTTGTGGGCTGGTCACTACTGATCTCTGGAGCTAGCAGGCAGCTGAGAAGAGGGTGGGAACACAAGGTGGTCCAGAGCCCCATGCACATGTACAGCCTCTCTGGAGCAGTTTGCATAGGAAACAGAATACATGAAAGGCCCACGGAACTCAGGAACTCCAGCTTTGGGAAGAAATTCCAAAGGATCAATGAGAGCTGAAGGCCAGTATCTCTCAATAAAGGCATTCATCACAGCCATATTTATGAATGAATATGGGAAACAAAATACCTACTAATAAATGGCTGACGATGCCATTTCATATAATGAAATATTAGACTTTAAGTTATGTTTATAATTGTATACCGTTACACTACAATAAAGGAGGAAGAATACTTGTGTACACACTCTTATACTCAAATTAGATGGTCTTGACTGAGCCACCCAGACACCCCAATATTATCAAATTATCTAATACAATGGGCAAAAATTACTTTGTGTTCAGGGGGGAGATTCTCAGTATAGTAATTTCTCATTAGAAGCATTTTGCTTGGGATGCCTGGGTAGCTCAGCGGTTGGGTGTATGCCTTTGGCTCAGGGTGAGTACCCAGTTCAAGGATCGAGTCCCACATCAGGCTCCCTGATGGGGAGGAGCCTGCTTCTCTCTCTGTCTATGTCTCTGCCTCTCTGTGTCTTTCATGAGTAAATAAATAAAATCTTAAAAAAAAAAGAAGCATTTTGCTTGGCAAAGGTTCGGTTCCTGCCCTGCCAACACCTCCAACTGTGGTTTGCAGCCGAAGATGGCCTTTCTGACATATGGTCACAAGGTCAATAGCAGGCTCAGCTATATCACGATGCCTAGGTCATTCACCTCACTTCAGCTCATCGTGTGGCCATTTTCTCATCTTGTTTCTTCAAAGAAGAAGGGAGGGTGCAGTACAATAAGATACTTAGGGAGTCACATGCACATAACTGTCATTACAGTATATTGTCATAACTCATCTATATATTGGTTGTTGATCTCTCACTGTGTCAGATTTAGAAATTAAACTTGATCCTAGGTATGTATGTATAGGAAGAAACAGGATACACAGAGTTCAGGATTCTCTGTGGTTTCAGGCATCTATTGGGAGTCTTGGACTGTTTCCCCCATGAAAGAGGGGTAGGAAGAAAGTGAGGGAAATAGAACTAGCCACAGACTGGGAGTCACAGACAATGATAGGTCCCAACTTGCTGTCTGCTCACCCTCTGACCCTGAGCAAGGCTCAGTCTTCTGGGAAATCTCAGCAAGAAATCAGGCTGCTTTCCTCCCAAGGGTCTGGGCTCCTCCCAGGGAGGATGGAACAGCAGTGTCAGGGCAGGGGCTTGGTCACTAGTGAGCTCTGTAGAGCATGAGGGACTGCTTGGGTTTACCTTAGCTGTTCCTCTCTGCTCCAGCAAGCTGCTCACGGTCAGTTGCAGCTGGAAGGTTCTTGGAGCAGAGGCAGGGTGAGGAGGCAAGTCTATCTTTGGAAAATGCTCTTCAGAAGTCATGGCCACCATCCCTGTCCCCACCACAGCCCAGAGCTCCCTACCTGAATCCTGCTTGCAGCCACTTCTCTGGGTCTTCTGATACCGGACACAATTCTCAGCTTCTCACTGTGCCCTGGGCCAGGCCCCGGATGCCACAGAAAGACCCTGGACACTCCCCTGCTGGACTTCCTTTGCCCCTGAGATCCTCTTTCTTCTTCTCTGCTGACATCCTTGTGGGAACTTTAGCCTCTGCAGCTGTTTCCTTCGCATCCTTCCTCCTAGCTGTGCAGGCTGACTAGGTGCCTCAGCTACAGACTCTTCCTGGACAGGACCTGTCATCCTGATCTGAAGCCCAGCGATCCCAAGGGTACCTTTTCCCCAGCAGCGAAAGGATTCCCCAAGCAGCAGCTGTGATCTCTTACAGGGACTCTGTTAGTCCCAGAAGCAATCTAAAGTTTGGAATGTCAAACGTGCATAGGGTACAGGCCTTAAGCATACCTGGGGCCTCCAATTAAAGGTAACAACTGGGACACAGTCAACTGGGAGAAGGTCAACTGGAGAAGAGCATACAGCAGATGCCACTGTCTTCTGAGCTTTCCCTTTGGTCCCAGACCAGCCAGTGCTCCATTCAGAGACAAAATACATTGTCCCGTGTGAGTCCTAGACATCCAGAACGGGGAGACAGGAGAAATATCTAACTACAGCAGCAGCAGAATTGACTATGTTCATTAAGGCCCTCCCATGTGCCTGTCACTGGGACACTTTGTAACCATTAATTTAACATTTTCTCTACTTCCTCACCAGTATATGTTGTTTCTTGTCTTTTTTAATGTAGGCATTCTGACCATTGTGAGGTGCAGAATGTCATATCCAGAAAAACGTTGTTGAGGCCAATGTGCAAGAATTTGTTGCCTATGTTTTCTTTTAGGAGTTTTATGGTCGAGTCTTTCCTTTCAATCTTTAATCCATTTTTATTTCACTTTTGTGTATGATATAAAAATTAGTCCAATTTCATTCTTTTGCATATAGCTCTCCAGCTTTCTCCACACCATTTATTGAAGAGACTATCTTTTCCAGATTGGTTTATTCAAATTCAATTAACTAACATATAATGAATGTATTATTGGTTTCAAAAGTAGAGGTCAGTGATCCATCAGTCTTTTATAACACCCTGTGTTCATTATATCACATGCCCTCCTTAATGTCCATCACCCAGGTACCCCGTCTCCACACCTCTCTCCCCTGCACCGACCCTCAGTTTGTTTTCTATGATTAAGAGTCTCTTATGGTTTGTCTCCCTCTCTGATTTTGTCCTGTTTCATTTTTTCTTCTCTTCCCCTATGATCCTCTGTCTTGTTTCTTAAATTCCACCTGTAAGTGAGATCATATGATACTTGTCTTTCTCTGATTAACTTATTTTGATTAGTATGATATCCTCTAGTCCCATCCGCATTGCTGAAAATGGTAAGATTTCATTTTTCGATGGCCAAGTAGTATTCCACTGTATATACATACCACACTCTTTATCTATTATTTGTTTTTGGACATCTGTGCTGTTTCCATAGTTTGGCTATTGTGGATATTGTTGCTATGAACAGCGGGTATAGTTGCTCCTTTGGATTGCTACACTTGATTCTTTGAGGTAAATCCCTAGTAGTGCATTTGCTGGGTCATAGAGTAGCCCTAGTTTTAACTTTCTGAGGAAACTCCATATTGTTTTCCAAAGTAGCAGCACCAGTTTGTCTTCTGGCCAAAATGAGATAGTTCCGTTTGCTCTGCATCTCGCCAACCTCTGTTGTTTCCTGAATTGTTAATTTAGCCATTCTGACTGCAGTGAGGGGGTATCTCATTAGGGTTTTGATCTCTATTTGCCAGATGCCGAGTGATGTGGAGCATTTTCTCATGTGTCCATTGGCCATTTGTATGTCTGCTTTGGAGAAATATCTGTTCCTGTCTTCTACTCGTTTCTTGACTGGATTGTTTGTTTTTTGGGTGTTGAGTTTGGTAAATTCTTTGTAGACCTTAGATACTAGCCCATTTTCTGATAAGACATTGACAAACATCATCTCCCCCCAGTGGCAGGTTGTCTTTTGGTTTTGTTTACTGTTTCCTTTGCTCTGCAAAAGCTTTTTATCTTGATGAAGTCCTAGTAGTTCATTTTTGCCTTTGTTTCCCTTGCCTTTGGAGACGTGTCTAGCAAGAAGTAGCTCTACTGAGGTCAAAAGGTTGCTGGCCTTGTTCTTTTCTAGAAATCTGGCCATCTCTAGCCACATCTATCTATGGAACAAGTTTTGTTTGGCCCTCGTAATACTTATCTTGATACGATTAAAGAATTTGGGGAGGACAGTCAGCTCAACTCCACAAGCACCAGAGGTAAGCAGTAAACCTGGAGCTGGGACAGCTATTCTTCATCCCCTCCCCACTCCTACATTTCTTCCTGGCAGCAGTTGTCTGGGGTCCAAGAAGATTACCTGTTGGAAGAGGCAGTCAGCTCCTGCATCACACCTGGTCCTTTCCCTCAGTCCAGCATCTGAAATGTTCTGATTCAACATGTTTGGGTGATTACATTCTTGACTTGTTGTGATCATCTGTGATGTTGATTTGGTCGTGCTAGTAAAAGCTTTCAATGGATACTGTAATATCTTGAAGATTTTAGGGATCATCCTAACTTGAGGTAAATGGTCACTAGTTGTAATGAGGTGGAAAATGATCAACACATACGCAGAGCCCTGAAAGCCTCCTTTGGACAGTGGTCTGTTCTAGACAATTTGGATACCGCAAAAACACGGGCTGAGTTGAAGGCTGGTTTTCTTTGCTTCTGAGACCTTTAGGCCAGGGAGCTCTCATGTTTGCCTCCAAGCTCTGAGCTTGGACCTTCCTTCCCTAGTAACAGAATGGGCCTGCTCTAAGGATGGGAAAGTGGATGGAGCATGGCTCATGCCAACCTATTGGCAAGAGGGAAGAAAGGCTTTGAATGAGGGTACTTGGGTGGAGGGTAGTTAAATGTCCTGAGGCTTACTTTCAGGGCTTTTCCTTCTTCAAATTGAACATATCTTATTATTTCTCCTGTTGCTGTATGATCATTATAAGTGGGTAATATTCATATAGGTCTCTTATAGTTCTTTATATATTTTCCCCAGGCCGTGTAAAGTGTTTTGTGACTGCTGTGAATTATATAAAATCACTCTAGTGTACTTTCTTACTACTTCTTGTAGTTTTGGCATTCGATTAAAACTTTTTCTAGTCAAACAACATTTGTGAATAGTTTTCTTCTTTTTCTTCATCTCAATATTTATTTTCTTTATCTTCCTGATCTCAATTATTATCTGGACTCTGCAGATGTCATAGACATTGTAAGCGGGTGTCCTAATCCAAGTTGTAGGCAAGCTGCTTGCTGATGTTCTGATAGTTTATTGCAAGTCAATGATGGCTTCCTCTATTTACGTCTGCCTCTTTATTATTTTTGTATATTTTTTATTGGAGTTCGATTTTCCAACATATTTACGCAGTCCTTATCCCGTCAAGTGCCCCCCTCAGTCCACATCACCCAGTCACCCCATCCGCCTGCCCACCTCCCCTTCCACTACCGCTTGTTCATTTCCCAGAGTTAGTAGTCTCTTATATTTTGTCACCCTCTTTGATATTTCCCACGTATTTTCTCTCCTTTTCCCTATCATCCCTTTCACTTTTTTTATATTCCCCAAATTAATGAAACCATATAATGTTTGTCCTTCTCCAATTGACTTACTTCACTCTGCATAATACCTTCCAGTTCAATCCACATTGAAGCAAATGGTGGGTATTCATCATTTCTAAGGTTGAGTAATATTCCATTGTACATATAGACCACATCTTCTTTATCCATTCTTCTTTCAGTGGACACTGATTCTCCTTCCACAGTTTGGCTATTGTGGACATTGCTGCTATTAACATTTAGCGCAGGTGTCTTGGCCTTTCACTGCATCTGTATCTTTGGGGTAAATGCCCAGCATTGCAATTGTTGGGTCGTAGGGCAGCTGTATTTTTAACTCTTTGAGGTACCTCCATACAGTTTTCCAGAGTTGCTGTCCAAGTTCACATTCCCACCAACAGAGCAAGAGGGTTCCCCTTTTTCCACATCCTCTCCATGTTTGTTGTTTCCTGTCTTGTTAATTTTCACCATTCTGACTGGTGTGAGATGGTATCTCATTGTGGTTTTGATTTGTATTTTCCTGATGGCAAGTGATGTGGAGCATTTCCTCATGTGTTTGTTGGCCATGTGTATGTCTTCTTTGGTGAAATTTCTGTTCATGTCATTTGAACATTTCATGATTGGATTGTTTGTTTCTTTGCTGTTGAGTTTAATAAATCTTTATAGATCTTGGATACTAGCCATTTATCTGATATGTCATTTGCAAATTCTCCCATTCTGTAGGTTGTCTTTGGTTTTGTTGACTGTTTCTTGTGCTGTGCAGAACCTTTTATCTTGATTACGTCCAATAATTCATTTTTGCTTTTGTGTCTCTTGCCTTCATAGATGTATCTTGTAAGAAGTTGCTGTGGCCAAGTTTAAAAAGGGTGTGGCCTGTGTTCTCCTCTAGGATTTTGATGGATTCTTGTCTCACATTTAGGTCTTTCATCCATTTTGAGTGTATCTTTGTGTATGGTGTAAGAGAATGGTCTAGTTTCATTCTTCTGCACGTGGCTGTCCTATTATCCCAGCACCATTTATTGAAGAGACTGTCCTTTTTCCAGTGGATAGTCTTTCCTGCTTTGTCGAAGATTACTTGACCATACAGTTGAGGGCCCATTTCTGGGTTCTCTATTCTGTACCATTGATTTATATGTCTGTTTTTATGCCAGTGCCACACTGGCTTGTTCACAGCTTTGCAGTGCAACTTGAGATCCGGCATTGTGATGCCCCCGGCTCTGGTTTTCTTTTTCATTATTCCCCTGGCTCTTTGGGGTCTTTTCTGATTCCACACAAATCTTAAGATGATTTGTTCCAACTCTCAGATGAAAGTCCATGGTATTTTGATAGGGATAGCACTGAATGTGTAAATTGCCCTGGGTAGCATAGACATTTTCACAATATTAATTCTTCCAATTCATGATCATGGAATGTTTTTCCATCTCTTTGTGTCTTCCTCAATTTCTTTAGAAGTGTTCTGTAGTTTTTAGGGTATAGATCCCTTACCTCTTTAGTTAGGTTTATTCCTAGGTATCTTATCTTATGCTTTTGGGTGCAGTTGTAAATGAGATTGACTCCTTAATTTCACTTTCTTCAGTCTCATTGTTAGTGTATAGAAATGCCACTGATTTCTGGGCATTGATTTTGTATCCTGCCACATGGCCGAATTCCTGTATGAGTTCTCGCAATCTTGGTGTGGAGTCTTTTGGATTTTCTATGTACAGTATCATGTCATCTGTGAAGAGGGAGAGCTTGACTTCTTCTTTGCCAATTTGAATGCCTTTTATTTCTTTTTGTTGTCTGATTGCTGAGGCTACGACTTCTTGTACTATGTTGAATAGCAGTAGTTAGAGAATCCCTGTCGTGTTCCCGATCTTAGGGCAAAGGTTCTCGGTTTCCCCATTAGGAATGATATTTGCTGTGGGCTTTTCGTAGATGGCTTCTAAGATGCTGAGGAATGTTCCCTCTATCTCTACACTCTGAAGAATTTTGATCATGAACGGATGCTGTATTTTGTCACATGCTTTCTCTGTGTCTATTGAGATGATCATATGGTTCTTGTTCTTTCTCTTGTTGATGTGATCTATCATGTTGATTGTTTTACGAGTGTTGAACCAACCTTGCATCCCGGGGATAATTCTCACCTGGTCATGGTGAATAATCTTCTTACTGTACTGTTGGATCCTATTGTCTAGTACCTTGCTGAAAAATTTTGTATCTGTGTTCATCAGGGATATTGGTCTATAATTCTCCTTTTTGGTGGGGTCTTTGACTGGTTTTGGAATTAAGGTGATGCTGGCCTCATAAAATGAGTTTGGAAGTATTCCATCCCTTTCTATCTTTCCGAACAGCTTTGGTAGAATAGGTATGGTTTCTTCTTTAAACGTTTGATAGAATTCCCCTGGGAAACCATCTGCCTTGGACTTTTGTGTCTTGGGATGTTTTTGATGACTGCTTCAATTTCCTCCCTGGTTATTGGCCTGTTCAGGTGTTCTATTTCTTCCTGTTCCAATTTGGTAATTTGTGGTTTTCCAGAAATGCGTCCATTTCTTCTAGATTGCCTAATTTATTGGTGTATAGCTGCTCATAATATGTTTTTAATATAGTTTGTATTTCCTTAGTATTGGTTGTGATCTCTCCTTTTGTATTCATGATTTTATTAATTGGAATCTTTTTCTTCTTTTTAACAAAGCTGGCTAATGGTTTATCTATCTTATTAATTCTTTCAAAGAGCCAACTCTTGGTTTTGTTGATCTGTTCTACAGTTCTTCTGGTCTTTATTTCATTGAGTTCTGCTCGATTTATTAACTCTCTTCTTCTGCCTGGTGTAGGTTTTATTTCCTGTTCTTTCTCCAGTTCCTTTAGGTGCGAGGTGAGCTTGTGTATTTGATTTTTTTCCGATTTTTTGAGGGATGCTGGTATTGTGATATATTTCCCTCTTAGGACTGCTTTTGCTGTATCCCAAAGATTTTGAATGGTTGTATCTTCATTTTCATTACTTTCCATGAATCTTTTTAATTCTTCTCTAATTTTCTGGTTGACCCATTCATCTTAGAGCAGGATGCTCTTTAACATTCACGTGTTTTGAGTTTTTTCCAAATTTCTTCTTGTAATTGAGTTCTAGTTTCAAAGAATTGTGGTCTGAAAATATGCAGGGGACAATCCCAGTCTTTTGGTATTGGTTGAGACCTGATTTTTGACCCAGTATGTGGTCTTTCTGGAGAAAGTTCCATGTAAACTTGAGAAGAATGTGTATTCAGTTGCGTTCAGATTCAAAGTTCTGTATATATCTGTGAAATCCATCTGGTCCAGTGTACCATTTAAAGCTCTTGTTTCTTTGATAATGTTGTGCTTAGAAGATCTGTTATTTGCAGAAAGAGCCGTGTTGAAATCTCCTACTATTAGTGTATTATTATCTAAGTATGTCTTTAGTTATTAATTGATTGATGTACTTGGTAGCTCCCACATTAGGGGGATAAATATTCATGATTGCTAGGTCTTCTTGTTGGATAGACCCTTTAAGTATGACATAGTGTCCCTCTTCATCTCTTACTACAGTCTTTGGAATAAATTTTAATTTATCTGATATGAGGGTTGCTACCGCAGTTTTCTTTTGAGGACCATTTGAATGGTCAATGGTTCTCCAACCTTTCATTTTCAGGCTGGAGGTGTCCTTAGGTCTAAAATGAGTCTCTTGTAGATAGCAAATAGATGGGTCTTGCTTTTTTATCCAGTCCGAAACCCTGCATCTTTAGTATTGAAAGATATGAATTTAGTGTCATCATAATACCTATTCAGTCCCTGTTTTGTGCATTATTTCTTTGGGCTTCTTCCTTCTTTTACAGGGTCCCTCTTAATGTTTCTTGCAGAGCTGGTTTGGTGGTCACATATTCTTTCAGTGTCTGCCTATCTTGGAAGCTCTTTAGCTCTCCTGTTCTGAATGAGAGCCATGCTGGATATAGTATTCTCGGCTGCATGTTCTTCTCATTTAGTACCCTGAATCTCTGTGGAGAGGTCTGCTGTTACTCTAATATTTCTCCCCATATAAGTTAGGGATCTCTTGTCTCGCTCTTTTAAGGATTTTCTCTTTATCTTTGGAATTTGCAAGTTTCACTATTAAATGTCCAGGTGTTGAATGGTATTTATTGATTTTGGGGCGGACATTTCTATCTCCTGGATCTGAATGCCTGTTTCCCTCCCCAAATTAGGGAAGTTCTCAGCTATGATTTGGTCAAATATACTTTCTGGCCCTCTGTCCCTCTCAGCGCTCTCTGGAACACCAATTATATGTAGATTTTTCCTTCTGAGGCTATGATTTATTTCCCTTAACCTTTCCTCGTGGTCTTTTAATTGTCTTTCTCTTTTTTCCCCAGTTTCCTTCCTTGCCATCAACTTGTCTTCTATGTCACTCACTCTTTCTTCCACCTCATTAACCTTTGTCATTAGGACCTCCAGTTTGGATTGCATCTCATTTAACTGATTTTTAATTTTGGCCTGATTAGATCTAAATTCTGCAGTCATGAAGTCTTGAATCCTTATGCTTTTTTCCAGAGCCACCAGTAGCTTTATAATTGTGCTTCTGAATTGGCTTTCTGACTTCGAATTGTAATCCAAATTATGTAACTCTGTGGCAAAGAGTACAGTTTCTGATTCTTTCTTTCTTTTTTTAAAAAAGATTTTGTTTACTCATGAGAGACAGAGAGAGAGAGAGAAAGTGGCTGAGACACAGGCAGAGGGAGAAGTAGGCTCTATGCAGGGAGCCCAACATGGGCTCGATCCCAGGTCTGCAGGATCAGGCCCTGGGCTGAAGGCAGGTGCTAAACCGCTGAGCCACCCGGGTTACCCTAATTCTTTCTTTTGGTATTGTGGTGAATTCCTTCCTTCTAGTCATTTTGTTCAGTCCAGAGTAGCTCTATGAGTGGACTGAGTAAAGAATATCAATCACAGCCTAAGTAAATTTCACCCTAGGTGATTCTTGTTAGAACTGAAAACCATTCTCTCTGTAGTGTTTCATCTTTTCTCTCTTTAAACCCCAAGTCAAATTCGTAGGTGTTCAGGATGGTTTGAAAGTTATCTAGCTAAGTTGGTGGGGTCAGGTGAGTTGAGGACCTGTAGGCCTCCACCATCTTGCCCTGCCTCCAAGTCTGCTACTTTAAAAATGTCAGAAATCAATGTTAACTTATCAAGTAACTTCTCCATATTTGTAGTATCACTTTTTCTTTTTGAATCTATTACAAAAATGTTTGCAATATATCTCCTAATTTTTCTGAAGTTAGAAAACTTGAAGCTCTTTAAGAACCTGGATAATGTGTATCATGGATTTAATACACAATTATTTAAATCTACTCAGGTTCAGTAATGATTTTTAATCTGATTAACTTGTGTTTTTTAAATATATATATTTATTTGAGAGAGAGGGAGAGAAAGAGAGAGAGAAAGAGAGAGAGGATGGAGGAGCAGAGAGAGGGAGAATCTTAAGGAGACTCCCTGCTGATTGTAGAGCTCCATTCAGAGCTGGATCTCACCATCTGAAGTTCATAACCTGGGGTAAAATCAAGAGTGGGATGCTTAATTCACTGGGTCACCCAGGTGCACCTGATCAACTCCCTTTGTTCATTCATCATCCTCTAATTCTTATGAAAAGTCTTTATCCTATACTAGTCTACTGGTATTTTCTCTCAAAATTTCAATGAGTATACTAAGACTTTTGTTATTTCGGTATCAATGCAACGAATTATACCCATAAGATTCTCCTTCCCACCACGTTATTCATAAGATGAGACCTACAATGGGTTGTAACTACACTTATCTTTCTTCATTTCTATAATAAAGACCTCTAGAATTGTAACTGGAGTCACAGCATTGCTTTATTGTTACTGTTTACCACGATGCATTTCCTCACCATTCCTTCATATATTTGTCTTGGCACATCTGGTATCAATCGTTTATTCAACTTTATTTGTCTTACATTTGATCATTCTCCACTGTGTCTTACGTATCTGTGGCATTCCTTCTATTATTTATTTGTAACTGTTTCTTGTGTGAACTTTATAAATAAAATTTCTTTTTGAGAAAGAGATTATAGGGATATGTGCTATCTGTGTTTGCATGTGCCAACAATGTCTTTTTAACTCTCATATTTGTTTACTGGTCAGGGCATGCAGAATTTGAGACTCACGGCCCCTTTCCCCAGAACTCTGAAACTCTTTTTGCACTGGCATCTACATTTAGGGTGGCAGAGCAGGAGGCCAATGGCAGCCAGATTCTTGTTCTTTTTTGGGAAATATGCTTTTCTTCTGTGGAAAAGTCTATAGAATTATTTTGGCATATATGAAAATCACAACTTATCCTTGGATCGACTGTACATAGGTAAATCATTAGCCATAAATCTTACCTGGTGATTGATAAACCTTTTACGAATAAAATATGTAAAATTTCTGTTCAGCAAAATGTTTTTCTCCTCCTTAATTATTTTCTGTCTTTCATCTGTTCTGTTTTCTTCTCATGAATAAAATTATGGAATGCCTGGTCTACCTTTTATGTCTCTGACATGTTCTCAAATAACCGAATTTTCTTCCTCTTTCTTTTTTTTTTCCCTTTCTAGTCTCAGGAGCCAGAAGAACTATCTTCATATTCCAGAAGGAGAGAGATTGGATGCATCTCATGTAGAAGCACTGAATCTAATTAGGAGTGATGGTACAAGTTACTGGAGAGTATGATTAAGCTTACTGTGGAGGAAATTGCTAGGACTGAATGAAAAAGTTAGAATACAGAAGTATTGAATACTTTGTCATTGCAGGTGTCCAAACAAATGCCTGTTGACTACAATCAGGGATATTGGAAAGGAACTGCATGCCATAGGGTTGAACAAGAAAACCCCCTGAAGCCTCATCAGTGCATGGCTCCACTAAGGGTCTGAAGTTTGTTTAAATGGCCGCTAGATGTCATTTGTGTATTTGCAATGGCAAGTTATTCTCTACTGGTGCAAAGTGGAAATCAGGAACAGAATGAACAGAAGGATGTGAAATGTTATTAACAAAATATGTATCCTTACGCAACTCGGTTTTAGTAAATATAAGAAAATGTAAATATCACTTGAAGCAGAAACTTCCCACTACCAACATCTAGTCTCAAAATTGGATCAACTTTCTAAATTCTCTTTTTAAATAAGTCTGCCATATTCAAAGAATTACCTCGAATTTGCTGTCAAAATGTTGCTTTTCAACTGCTACCATCTTTGAAATTCTCATTCATCTTGGGTGTCTATCGTCTAGCTAGGAACGATGTCTTGCTCCTTTCCACACGGCACACAGGACTGTGCAGCATTCAAGATACAACAACTACTACTATTTTCTAGTTCCATTGTGCTTAACATTTACAAGGCACTTATCTATAATTTCCTATCCAGTTCATGTGAAATCTAGGGGTAAGGTATTAAACTATGAAGAAATAGTCTGGGAAAGTTTAAACAACCCTCCCAAGGTCATAGGTATGAAAATGCTTCCAACTTTTTCCTACTGAGATATGGATGCTCAGAAAATGCTATAGAGTTTACGTGTCTTGGACATTCACAGAGTACTGCAGCATACTAAAGACTGAGAAGTACTGGTACAAATAAACATGTCAAAGTCCTAAAACAAAGAAAGGTGTCAAATGTTACACCCCTCACCCGCAAAGTCTTCAAACATATTTAGCGTCTGTCTGTCCATCTATCGTATCTATACCATCTTTCTTTTTTTTCAGAATATGGGTGAAAATCGAACTGAATACTAGCATTCTACTGGGAATTGCTGTATGTGATGAATAGCAAATTCAAACTCTATACTCCTTCTTACATTTGATTAATTAGCAGTGTTTCATGATGTGAAGTACCTTGAGAAAAAATAGCCTCAATGTTCTCATGCCTAAAAAGAAATTCAGTAAATCAGAATAGATTGTTCCCACCCAAAAGCTCTCTATGTGGAGATCTTGTCTTTGTCTCTTCTTAGAACTCCAGGCAATTTGAGTGTCATAAAAAAAGGTCCAAAATGAAAATTCTCACTTCCTCCTTGTTGCTCTGACTCTCCTGGGGAATCCAAGAGGAATGGCAACATTGCTGGGAGAGCCCTCTCTCCTCCAACTGTGTTGCTTAGACACAGTACAGGTCATTCGACTCCCTCTAATGGTTCCAGTCTGCTCGGTTTTAATATGTGTTCAGAGTGTCTTTGTATATACAATTAGAGCTTCAATGTCTGGCATGTGTTGAAACTCTCAGATAAATGGCTAAAACTCAGAAGATACATCTGAGAAGTTAATCATTCCCTGAAAATGGACTGAAGGGCAAGCAACCATTCTGGATAACTTGACTTGTCTTTTGAATGGCAGCTGTAATGCTCAAAAGTCCTCTGTCCCATAGGGTGAGAACCACAGTGGAGCCCTTCTACATCACCTGGTGAAGCATTTCTGTGACATCAGGTTCCACACAGCAGACTTCACGTCCTTGTTCCTGAGGCTATAGATGATGGGGTTGAGCATGGGGGTCACCACTCCATAAAAGAGAGGAATGAGCTTGTCTGAAAGGTCCTCTTTGTTTTGTCCCAGGGAATCCTTAGATTTGGGCTTTCTATACATGAAAAATAAGGTCCCGTAGAAGATGACCACCACAGTGAAGTGGGCAGAGCAGGTGGAGAAAGCCTTTCTCCTCCCCTCAGCTGAGGGGATCCTCAGGATGGTAGCAATGATGAACACATAAGAGATAGAGATAAAGAGTACTGGGACCCCCAGGAAGATCACATTTGTCACTCCCATGCTGATGACATTGATGGAGATGTCAACACAGGCCAATCTCAGGACAGCCAGGATCTCACAGGCAAGGTGATTGATGACATTGTTTCCACAGAAAGGCAACTGAATTGTCAAGGATGTGTGTACCACAGAAGCAGTACCACCAATAGCCCAGGAGCTGACAGCCATGGGCACATAGGCAGCCTTGCTCATGACCACAGGGTACCTCAGCGGGTTACAGATGGCCACATAGCGATCAAATGCCATCATGCCCAGAAGCACACACTCTGTGGCTCCCATGGTAAAAGAGAGAAACATCTGCACAGCACAGGCTGAGAAGGAGATGGTTTTCCTGGGAGTCAGGAAGCCATCCAGGACTAGAGGGACTGAGGAGGTTGTGTAGCAGATGTCCAGGAAGGAGAGGTTCCCCAGGAAGAAGTACATGGGTGTGTGCAGGCGGGAGTCAAGGATGGTCACCAGGATGAGGACCCCGTTGCCCAGCAGGATCATCAGGTACATCAGGAGGATGAGCACAAAAAATATTTTCTCCAACCTTGGGTGGTCTGAGAGTCCCAGGAGAATGAACCCCGCCACAGGGGAGGACCAGTTGGCTTTTTCCATGTGTTCCCCCTTCTGTCTTCACCAAAGCACAAAAGCAGCATTTGAGGCTTTCTTGTGAAGCGTCTCAGGCATCTAGTAAGCCGTCAAGTCCCAGCTACGTAGTAGGAGAGCGTACGCGTATAAGAGATAAAAGAGATAATAGGTAGGTGTGCTTACCCCTCAGATGAGAGAAGGTCCAGGCTGGAACAGAGTTTAGCAATATTGTACGCAGCTGTTTGCGAGGGAGTTTTTCTCTCATTGCCTGTAAAAGCAACTGAGGCCCAGAGGGGGAAGTGATCTGCCCAAGTTTGAGTAAAGTGGTAATATACAGAGGACCTGAGTTCAGCAGAGCTAATCCCCAGTCAGAAGGGACTTTTCCTCTGCTTTATGGTGAGCATTAGAAAATGCTATAAATTACTTCTTTTTGATATACATGCATAGATATTCATGTAATCTCAGCTTTCTTATATTCTCGGGTACGAGAATCCCCAAGCTGATCCAATTCTTACAACTACCAAGGTTTCGAGCCTTTTTAACATCGATTCCATTTGGAAGGAACTTGTTTAAAAGTGTACATCTAAATCCAGCCAGGATAAAGCCGAGGTAAACGTTCAGCCACATGAGGATGACTTCTTGACTCTGCCCACCCTCCGCAACACAGACGTGACCATTGTCAGTACTGAGATCTGCCTGTTTTAATACACCTTAATGGCAATATGTGGGGATGTGCCCTCATGGGGAAGAGCTTTATGAAGTCCACGGAAGCAGTAACCCGGGCGAGTGACCCACACTATGGGATGAGAGCCATGAGCTTACTGACCAGTTAACTCCATTCTTAATGACCACGCTGGCGACAGTTATCACATAGCAGGATATATGGCATTCACTTCTAATCCCACCTCATTAGACTATTGGTGAAATTCTAAACTAACGGTGACTAAGGAATGTTTTCCTTTGTCCCCTCATGTTTATACTTTATTCTTGGGTAATGTCTGACTCTGCCTCCATTGTGGTGTTTCATGCAAGCAGCTAGCTTACAGGAAGACTTGTATGCTTTTGTGTAGAGGATTTCCCGTCTCTCAGCTACAGTTGCCCAGACTCTGTATTCAGAAACCCCACTTGTAATATGTCTATAGCTCTTTCTTAATGGGGGTGGTGTATGAATATAAAAGATAGTGAAAGGGAATAAAGGGGAAAGGAGGGAAAATGAGTGGGAAATATCAGAGAGGGAGACAGAACATGAGAGACTCCTAACTCTGGGAAACGAACAAGGGGTGGTGGAAGGGGAGGTGGGCGGGGTGTGGGGGTGACTGGGTGACAGGCACTGAGGGGGGCACTTGATGGGATGAGCACTGGGTGTTATTCTATATGTTGGAAAATTGAACTCCAATAAAAAAAATTAATTGAGGTGGTGTGTGTGCCTGCGTGCTGTGAGTGTGGGTGCACATGTGTGTGTGTATGTGTGTGTGTATGTAGGAGTGGGTGGAGGGTAGAAGAGAAGTGGTTAATCTTTATGACCATATATTTTGTGCCACTTCTTTGCAACATTCCACAGAGAAGATGTTATCTCTCAAGTTTTATGGGTAAAAGTAACCAAAGCTCAGAGGAGCCAAAGATTCGGTTCTTAAGTTTGAGTGACAGAGCTGGGGCTGGATCCCAGGTGCCAAACCTGGGTTCTTTCCACCAAATAGCTACACAGATATTTAAGAGAGTCTGTCTCTCCAATTCAGCCCTGTGTATTCTCTGATCTGTCTCATTGTCCACACGCTCTTGCTTCAGTCATGGTAGGACTTTATGTCAGATATATTCTCAGGCAGAGTAGCTCATGCCCTGAACCTAGACTTTGTCAGCCTCGGCACTAGTGACATTTGGGGCTGGGGAATTCTTTGCCGTGTGGGCTGTCCGGTGCATCATAGGATGTTTAGCACCATCCCTGACCTCTGCCCACCTGTTGCCAGTAGCACCTGCTCCTTGAGATGTAACAATTAGAAATGTCTCCAAACATTGCCAAATGTTTCTGGGAGGAGAAGGAGGTACCAATCGTGCCCGGCAGAGGAGCACCGATCTAAATGAGGAAGGGTTGCCTCCATTATGCAACCATGGGTTTCATTGTGTTTTCCATGCAAGCCTAGGACCCTGCCTCATCCCTAATTCAGCACGTGAGGGTACTCCCGAGTGCTCAGTGCAGGCCCATTCTGGGTGCTTCACCATGAAATTCTGCCCCAGCCTGTCTCCCATTCCTCCCAGTGGCTCTCCCAGCCCCAGAAAAGGAAAAGTGAACATTGCAGTCAGTGCCACAAGCAGGATTCAAGAGTGACTAGGATATGCTGTGGTTGGAGACCAGGGACAGTGGTTCTGTGAGAGAGGCCATCCTGTCCACTCTTTCAGACAGAACTGTGTACACAGAAGCTGATTCCCATGGACAATGTGCTGTGGACATGAGCGATGCACAAGATTTGACCCATGTGAGAGCTGCTGCCATGGAAGTCCTTCATGCCTGCCATGCTGAATGAAAGCTGGTTCAATTGGAATGAACTGGATGGCTAGGAAGATCTTGCACACTGAGCCCAGGGCTGTGGGGCCTGCCCCTGTTTGTGACATGGTTATCTGTGTAGCTTGAGCCAGTCCTAGGCCTCAGTTTGCCCTTGTGCATTGTGAATGGGCTGAACAAGTGCTTCCCAGGGCATCCCAACTCTGTCGTGAGCTGTCCAGCACTGTCCTCACCAGACAGGGAGCAGACTTTGATGAAGGAGACAGCCCACTCTTTTCGATGTGTGGCACGCCCGTGTGTGTGTGTGTGTGTGTGTGTGTGTGTGTTTGTGTGTGTCTGTGAAGGAGAGCTCTGAGTACTTGGTTTCCCCTCAAGACATGCCCAGCAGGAAATTATGCTGTGCCAGATTCAGGATGGAAGAGAACAAAGATCTCTGACACCTATAGCCCCAGGTGGCCATGTGTCAGCCTGTGAGAGCCAGGAAAGGAAGGGAAGTCTTTACCTTTGTGGCTGCATCCTACAGGTATGACACCTCAGCTTGTCCCAGGGACAGAGCCTTGCTTGTGGGCTGGTCACTACTGATCTCTGGAATTAGCAGGCAGCTGAGAAGAGGACAGGAACACAAGGTGGTCCAGAGCCCCATGCACACGTACAGCCTCTCTGGAGCAGTTTGCATAGGAAACGAAAAACATGAAAGGCCCACGGAACTCAGGAACTCCAGCTTTGGGAAGAAATTCCAAAGGATCAATGAGAGCAGAAGGCCAGTATCTCTCAATAAAGGCATTCATCACAGCCTTATTTATGAATGAATATGGGAAACAAAATACCTACTAATAAATGGCTGACGATGCCATTTCATATAATGAAATATTAGACTTTAAGTTATGTTTATAATTGTATACCGTTACACTACAATAAAGGAGGAAGAATACTTGTGTACACACTCTTATACTCAAAGTAGATGGTCTTGACTGAGCCACCCAGACACCCCAATATTATCAAATTATCTAATACAATGGGCAAAAATTACTTTGTGTTCAGGGGGGAGATTCTCAGTATAGTAATTTCTCATTAGAAGCATTTTGCTTGGGATGCCTGGGTAGCTCAGCGGTTGGGTGTATGCCTTTGGCTCAGGGTGAGTACCCAGTTCAAGGATCGAGTCCCACATCAGGCTCCCTGATGGGGAGGAGCCTGCTTCTCTCTCTGTCTATGTCTCTGCCTCTCTGTGTCTTTCATGAGTAAATAAATAAAATCTTAAAAAAAAAAAAGAAGCATTTTGCTTGGCAAAGGTTCGGTTCCTGCCCTGCCAACACCTCCAACTGTGGTTTGCAGCCGAAGATGGCCTTTCTGACATATGGTCACAAGGTCAATAGCAGGCTCAGCTATATCACGATGCCTAGGTCACTCACCTCACTTCAGCTCATCGTGTGGCCATTTTCTCATCTTGTTTCTTCAAAGAAGAAGGGAGAGTGCAGTACAATAAGATACTTAGGGAGTCACATGCACATAACTGTCATTACAGTATATTGTCATAACTCATCTATATATTGGTTGTTGATCTCTCACTGTGTCAGATTTAGAAATTAAACTTGATCCTAGGTATGTATGTATAGGAAGAAACAGGATACACAGAGTTCAGGATTCTCTGTGGTTTCAGGCATCTATTGGGAGTCTTGGACTGTTTCCCCCATGAAAGAGGGGTAGGAAGAAAGTGAGGGAAATAGAACTAGCCACAGACTGGGAGTCACAGACAATGATAGGTCCCAACTTGCTGTCTGCTCACCCTCTGACCCTGAGCAAGGCTCAGTCTTCTGGGAAATCTCAGCAAGAAATCAGGCTGCTTTCCTCCCAAGGGTCTGGGCTCCTCCCAGGGAGGATGGAACAGCAGTGTCAGGGCAGGGGTTTGGTCACTAGTGAGCTCTGTAGAGCATGAGGGACTGCTTGGGTTTACCTCAGCTCTTCCTCTCTGCTCCAGCAAGCTGCTCACGGTCAGTTGCAGCTGGAAGGTTCTTGGAGCAGAGGCAGGGTGAGGAGGCAAGTCTATCTTTGGAAAATGCTCTTCAGAAGTCATGGCCACCATCCCTGTCCCCACCACAGCCCAGAGCTCCCTACCTGCATCCTGCTTGCAGCCACTTCTCTGGGTCTTCTGATACCGGACACAATTCTCAGCTTCTCACTGTGCCCTGGGCCAGGCCCCGGATGCCACAGAAAGACCCTGGACACTCCCCGGCCGGACTTCCTTTGCCCCTGAGATCCTCTTTCTTCTTCTCTGCTGACATCCTTGTGGGAACTTTAGCCTCTGCTGCTGTTTCCTTCGCATCCTTCCTCCTAGCTGTGCAGGCTGACTAGGTGCCTCAGCTACAGACTCTTCCTGGACAGGACCTGTCATCCTGATCTGAAGCCCAGCGATCCCAAGGGTACCTTTTCCCCAGCAGCGAAAGGATTCCCCAAGCAGCAGCTGTGATCTCTTACAGGGACTCTGTTAGTCCCAGAAGCAATCTAAAGTTTGGAATGTCAAACGTGCATAGGGTACAGGCCTTAAGCATACCTGGGGCCTCCAATTAAAGGTAACAACTGGGACACAGTCAACTGGGAGAAGGTCAACTGGAGAAGAGCATACAGCAGATGCCACTGTCTTCTGAGCTTTCCCTTTGGTCCCAGACCAGCCAGTGCTCCATTCAGAGACAAAATACATTGTCCCATGTGAGTCCTAGACATCCAGAACGGGGAGACAGGAGAAATATCTAACTACAGCAGCAGCAGAATTGACTATGTTCATTGAGGCCCTCCCATGTGCCTGTCACTGGGACAAACACTTTGTAACCATTAATTTAACATTTTCTCTACTTCCTCACCAGTATATGTTGTTTCTTGTCTTTTTTAATGTAGGCATTCTGACCATTGTGAGGTGCAGAATGTCATATCCAGAAAAACGTTGTTGAGGCCAATGTGCAAGAATTTGTTGCCTATGTTTTCTTTTAGGAGTTTTATGGTCGAGTCTTTCCTTTCAATCTTTAATCCATTTTTATTTCACTTTTGTGTATGATATAAAAATTAGTCCAATTTCACTCTTTTGCATATAGCTCTCCAGCTTTCTCCACACCATTTATTGAAGAGACTATCTTTTCCAGATTGGTTTATTCAAATTCAATTAACTAACATATAATGAATGTATTATTGGTTTCAAAAGTAGAGGTCAGTGATCCATCAGTCTTTTATAACACCCTGTGTTCATTATATCACATGCCCTCCTTAATGTCCATCACCCAGGTACCCCGTCTCCACACCTCTCTCCCCTGCACCGACCCTCAGTTTGTTTTCTATGATTAAGAGTCTCTTATGGTTTGTCTCCCTCTCTGATTTTGTCCTGTTTCATTTTTTCTTCCCTTCCCCTATGATCCTGTCTTGTTTCTTAAATTCCACCTGTAAGTGAGATCATATGATACTTGTCTTTCTCTGATTAACTTATTTTGATTAGTATGTTATCCTCTAGTCCCATCCGCATTGCTGAAAATGGTAAGATTTCATTTTTCGATGGCCAAGTAGTATTCCACTGTATATACAAACCACTTTCTTTATCCATTATTTGTTGATGGACATCTGTGCTGTTTCCATAGTTTGGCTATTGTGGATATTGTTGCTATGAACAGCGGGTATAGTTGCTCCTTTGGATTACTACACTTGATTCTTTGAGGTAAATCCCTAGTAGTGCATTTGCTGGGTCATAGAGTAGCCCTAGTTTTAACTTTCTGAGGAACCTCCATATTGTTTTCCAAAGTAGCTGCACCAGTTTGTCCTCTGGCCAAAATGAGATAGTTCCGTTTACTCTGCATCTCGCCAACCTCTGTTGTTTCCTGAATTGTTAATTTAGCCATTCTGACTGCAGTGAGGGGGTATCTCATTAGGGTTTTGATCTCTATTTGCCAGATGCCGAGTGATGTGGAGCATTTTCTCATGTGTCCGTTGGCCATTTGTATGTCTGCTTTGGAGAAATATCTGTTCCTGTCTTCTACTCGTTTCTTGACTAGATTGTTTGTTTTTTGGGTGTTGAGTTTGGTAAATTCTTTGTAGACCTTAGATACTAGCCCGTTATCTGATAAGACATTGACAAACATCATCTCCCCCCAGTGGCAGGTTGTCTTTTGGTTTTGTTTACTGTTTCCTTTGCTCTGCAAAAGCTTTTTATCTTGATGAAGTCCTAGTAGTTCATTTTTGCCTTTGTTTCCCTTGCCTTTGGAGACGTGTCTAGCAAGAAGTAGCTCTACTGAGGTCAAAAGGTTGCTGGCCTTGTTCTTTTCTAGAAATCTGGCCATCTCTAGCCACATCTATCTATGGAACAAGTTTTGTTTGGCCCTCGTAATACTTATCTTGATACGATTAAAGAATTTGGGGAGGACAGTCAGCTCAACTCCACAAGCACCAGAGGTAAGCAGTAAACCTGGAGCTGGGACAGCTATTCTTCATCCCCTCCCCCACTCCTACATTTCTTCCTGGCAGCAGTTGTCTGGGGTCCAAGAAGATTACCTGTTGGAAGAGGCAGTCAGCTCCTGCATCACACCTGGTCCTTTCCCTCAGTCCAGCATCTGAAATGTTCTGATTCAACATGTTTGGGTGATTACTTTCTTGACTTGTTGTGATCATCTGTGATGTTGATTTGGTCGTGCTAGTAAAAGCTTTCAATGGATACTGTAATATCTTGAAGATTTTAGGGATCATCCTAACCTGAGGTAAATGGTCACTACTTGTAATGAGGTGGAAAATGATCAACACATACGCAGAGCTCTGAAAGCCTCCTTTGGACAGTGGTCTGTTCTAGGCAATTTGGATACCGCAAAAACACGGGCTGAGTTGAAGGCTGGTTTTCTTTGCTTCTGAGACCTTTAGGTCAGGGAGCCCTCATGTTTGCCTCCAAGCTCTGAGCTTGGACCTTCCTTCCCTAGTAACAGAAGGGGCCTGCTCTAGGGATGGGAAAGTGAATGGAGCATGGCTCATGCCAACCTATTGGCAAGAGGGAAGAAAGGCTTTGAATGAGGGTACTTGGGTGGAGGGTAGTTAAATGTCCTGAGGCTTACTTTCAGGGCTTTTCCTTCTTCAAATTGAACATATCTTATTATTTCTCCTGTTGCTGTATGATCATTATAAGTGGGTAATATTCATATAGGTCTCTTATAGTTCTTTATATATTTTCCCCTAGGTCGTGTAAAGTGTTTTGTGACTGCTGTGAATTATATAAAATCACTCTAGTGTACTTTCTTACTACTTCTTGTAGTTTTGGCATTCGATTAAAACTTTTTCTAGTCAAACAACATTTGTGAATAGTTTTCTTCTTTTTCTTCATCTCAATATTTATTTTCTTTATCTTCCTGATCTCAATTATTATCTGGACTCTGCAGATGTCATAGACATTGTAAGCGGGTGTCCTAATCCAAGTTGTAGGCATGCTGCTTGCTGATGTTCTGATAGTTTATTGCAAGTCAATGATGGCTTCCTCTATTTACGTCTGCCTCTTTATTATTTTTGTATATTTTTTATTGGAGTTCGATTTTCCAACATATAATACGAAGTCCTTATCCCGTCAAGTGCCCCCCTCAGTCCACATCACCCAGTCACCCCATCCGCCTGCCCACCTCCCCTTCCACTACCGCTTGTTCATTTCCCAGAGTTAGTAGTCTCTTATATTTTGTCGCCCTCTCTGATATTTCCCACGTATTTTCTCTCCTTTTCCCTATCATCCCTTTCACTTTTTTTATATTCCCCAAATTAATGAAACCATATAATGTTTGTCCTTCTCCAATTGACTTACTTCACTCTGCATAATACCTTCCAGTTCAATCCACATTGAAGCAAATGGTGGGTATTCATCATTTCTAAGGTTGAGTAATATTCCATTGTACATATAGACCACATCTTCTTTATCCATTCTTCTTTCAGTGGACACTGATTCTCCTTCCACAGTTTGGCTATTGTGGACATTGCTGCTATTAACATTTAGCGCAGGTGTCTTGGCCTTTCACTGCATCTGTATCTTTGGGGTAAATGCCCAGCATTGCAATTGTTGGGTCGTAGGGCAGCTGTATTTTTAACTCTTTGAGGTACCTCCATACAGTTTTCCAGAGTTGCTGTCCAAGTTCACATTCCCACCAACAGAGCAAGAGGGTTCCCCTTTTTCCACATCCTCTCCATGTTTGTTGTTTCCTGTCTTGTTAATTTTCACCATTCTGACTGGTGTGAGGTGGTATCTCATTGTTGTTTTGATTTGCATTTTCCTGATGGCAAGTGATGTGGAGCATTTCCTCATGTGTTTGTTGGCCATGTGTATGTCTTCTTTGGTGAAATTTCTGTTCATGTCATTTGAACATTTCATGATTGGATTGTTTGTTTCTTTGCTGTTGAGTTTAATAAATCTTTATAGATCTTGGATACTAGCCATTTATCTGATATGTCATTTGCAAATTCTCCCATTCTGTAGGTTGTCTTTGGTTTTGTTGACTGTTTCTTGTGCTGTGCAGAACCTTTTATCTTGATTACGTCCAATAATTCATTTTTGCTTTTGTGTCCCTTGCCTTCATAGATGTATCTTGTAAGAAGTTGCTGTGGCCAAGTTTAAAAAGGGTGTGGCCTGTGTTCTCCTCTAGGATTTTGATGGATTCTTGTCTCACATTTAGGTCTTTCATCCATTTTGAGTGTATCTTTGTGTATGGTGTAAGAGAATGGTCTAGTTTCATTCTTCTGCACGTGGCTGTCCTATTATCCCAGCACCATTTATTGAAGAGACTGTCCTTTTTCCAGTGGATAGTCTTTCCTGCTTTGTCGAAGATTACTTGACCATACAGTTGAGGGCCCATTTCTGGGTTCTCTATTCTGTACCATTGATTTATATGTCTGTTTTTATGCCAGTGCCACACTGGCTTGTTCACAGCTTTGCAGTGCAACTTGAGATCCGGCATTGTGATGCCCCCGGCTCTGGTTTTCTTTTTCATTATTCCCCTGGCTCTTTGGGGTCTTTTCTGATTCCACACAAATCTTAAGATGATTTGTTCCAACTCTCAGATGAAAGTCCATGGTATTTTGATAGGGATAGCACTGAATGTGTAAATTGCCCTGGGTAGCATAGACATTTTCACAATATTAATTCTTCCAATTCATGATCATGGAATGTTTTTCCATCTCTTTGTGTCTTCCTCAATTTCTTTAGAAGTGTTCTGTAGTTTTTAGGGTATAGATCCCTTACCTCTTTAGTTAGGTTTATTCCTAGGTATCTTATCTTATGCTTTTGGGTGCAGTTGTAAATGAGATTGACTCCTTAATTTCACTTTCTTCAGTCTCATTGTTAGTGTATAGAAATGCCACTGATTTCTGGGCATTGATTTTGTATCCTGCCACATGGCCGAATTCCTGTATGAGTTCTCGCAATCTTGGTGTGGAGTCTTTTGGATTTTCTATGTACAGTATCATGTCATCTGTGAAGAGGGAGAGCTTGACTTCTTCTTTGCCAATTTGAATGCCTTTTATTTCTTTTTGTTGTCTGATTGCTGAGGCTACGACTTCTTGTACTATGTTGAATAGCAGTAGTTAGAGAATCCCTGTCGTGTTCCCGATCTTAGGGCAAAGGTTCTCGGTTTCCCCATTAGGAATGATATTTGCTGTGGGCTTTTCGTAGATGGCTTCTAAGATGCTGAGGAATGTTCCCTCTATCTCTACACTCTGAAGAATTTTGATCATGAACGGATGCTGTATTTTGTCACATGCTTTCTCTGTGTCTATTGAGATGATCATATGGTTCTTGTTCTTTCTCTTGTTGATGTGATCTATCATGTTGATTGTTTTACGAGTGTTGAACCAACCTTGCATCCCGGGGATAATTCTCACCTGGTCATGGTGAATAATCTTCTTACTGTACTGTTGGATCCTATTGTCTAGTACCTTGCTGAAAAATTTTGTATCTGTGTTCATCAGGGATATTGGTCTATAATTCTCCTTTTTGGTGGGGTCTTTGACTGGTTTTGGAATTAAGGTGATGCTGGCCTCATAAAATGAGTTTGGAAGTATTCCATCCCTTTCTATCTTTCCGAACAGCTTTAGTAGAATAGGTATGGTTTCTTCTTTAAACGTTTGATAGAATTCCCCTGGGAAGCCATCTGCCTTGGACTTTTGTGTCTTGGGAGGTTTTTGATGACTGCTTCAATTTCCTCCCTGGTTATTGGCCTGTTCAGGTGTTCTATTTCTTCCTGTTCCAGTTTTGGTAATTTATGGTTTTCCAGAAATGCATCCATTTCTCCTAGATTGCCTAATTTATTGGCGTATAACTGCTCATAATATGTTTTTATTTTTATTTTTTTATTTTTATTTTTTTAAATTTTTTATTTATTTATGATAGTCACACACACAGAGAGAGAGAGGCAGAGACATAGGCAGAGGGAGAAGCAGGCTCCATGCACCGGGAGCCCTACGTGTGATTCGATCCCTGGTCTCCAGGATCACGTCCTGGGCCAAAGGCAGGCGCCAAACCGCTGCACCACCCAGGGATCCCTCATAATATGTTTTTAATATCGTTTGTATTTCCTTGGTATTGGTTGTGATCTCTCCTTTTTCATTCATGATTTTATTAATTTGAGTCTTTTTCTTTTCTTTTCAATAAGGCTGGCTAATGGTTTATTTACCTTATTAATTCTATCAAAGAACCAACTCTTGGTTTTGTTGACCTGTTCTACAGTTCTTCTGGTCTCTATTTTATTGAGTTCTGCTCGAATCTTTATTAACTCTCTTCTTCTGCTTGGTGTAGGTTTTATTTCCTGTTCTTTCTCCAGTTCCTTTAGGTGCGAGGTGAGCTTGTGTATTTGAGTATTTTCCAAATTTTTGAGGGATGCTGGTATTGCAATGTATTTCCCTCTTAGGACTGCTTTTGCTGTACCCCAAAGATTTTGAACGGTTGTAGCTTCATTTTCATTACTTTCCATGAATCTTTTTAATTCTTCTCTAATTTTCTGGTTGACCCATTGATCCTATAGCAGGATACTCTTTAACCTCCACGTGTTTTGAGTTTTTTCCAAATTTCTTCTTGCAATTGAGTTCTAGTTTCAAAGAATTGTGGTCTGAAAATATGCAGGGGACTATGCGTATCTTTTCATATTGGTTGAGACCTGATCTGTGATCCAGTATGTGGTCTTTCTGGAGAAAGTTCCATGTAAACTTGAGAAGAATGTGTATTCAGTTGCGTTCAGATTCAAAGTTCTGTATATATCTGTGAAATCCATCTGGTCCAGTGTACCATTTAAAGCTCTCGTTTCTTTGGTGATGTTGTGCTTAGAAGATCTGTCATTTGCACAAAGAGCCGTGTTGAAGTCTCCTACTACTAGTGTATTATTATCTAAGTATGTCTTTACTTTGGTTATTAATTTTTTGATGTACTTGGCAGCTCCCACATTAGGGGGATAAATATTCATGATTGCTAGGTCTTCTTGTTGGATAGACCCTTTAAGTATGACATAGTGTCCCTCTTCATCTCTTACTACAGTCTTTGGGATAAATTTTAATTTATCTGATATGAGGATTGCTACCTCAGTTTTCTTTTGAGGACCATTTGAATGGTCAATGGTTCTCCAACCTTTCATTTTCAGGCTGGAGGTGTCCTTAGGTCTAAAATGAGTCTCTTGTAGATAGCAAATAGATGGGTCTTGCTTTTTTATCCAGTCCGAAACCCTGCATCTTTAGTATTGAAAGATATGAATTTAGTGTCATCATAATACCTATTCAGTCCCTGTTTTGTGCATTATTTCTTTGGGCTTCTTCCTTCTTTTACAGGGTCCCTCTTAATGTTTCTTGCAGAGCTGGTTTGGTGGTCACATATTCTTTCAGTGTCTGCCTATCTTGGAAGCTCTTTAGCTCTCCTGTTCTGAATGAGAGCCATGCTGGATATAGTATTCTCGGCTGCATGTTCTTCTCATTTAGTACCCTGAATCTCTGTGGAGAGGTCTGCTGTTACTCTAATATTTCTCCCCATATAAGTTAGGGATCTCTTGTCTCGCTCTTTTAAGGATTTTCTCTTTATCTTTGGAATTTGCAAGTTTCACTATTAAATGTCCAGGTGTTGAATGGTATTTATTGATTTTGGGGCGGACATTTCTATCTCCTGGATCTGAATGCCTGTTTCCCTCCCCAAATTAGGGAAGTTCTCAGCTATGATTTGGTCAAATATACTTTCTGGCCCTCTGTCCCTCTCAGCGCTCTCTGGAACACCAGTTATATGTAGATTTTTCCTTCTGAGGCTATGATTTATTTCCCTTAACCTTTCCTCGTGGTCTTTTAATTGTCTTTCTCTTTTTTCCCCAGTTTCCTTCCTTGCCATCAACTTGTCTTCTATGTCACTCACTCTTTCTTCCACCTCATTAACCTTTGTCATTAGGACCTCCAGTTTGGATTGCATCTCATTTATGTGATTTTTAATTTCGGCCTGATTAGATCTAAATTCTGCAGTCATGAAGTCTCTTGAATCCTCTATGTTTTTTTCCAGAGCCACCAATAGCTTTATAATTGTGCTTCTGAATTGGCTTTCTGACATCGAATTGTAATCCAAATTCTGTAACTCTGTAGCAAAGAGTACTGTTTCTGATTCTTTCTTTTGTGGTGAATTCCTTCCTTGTAGTCATTTTGCTCAGTGTCTGTATGAGTGGACTGAGTCAAGAATATCAATCACGACCTAAGTAAACTTCACTCTAGATGATTCTTGTTAGAAGTGAAAACCATTCTCTCTGTAATGTTCCAGCTGTTCTCTCTTTAAATCTCAGGTCAAATTGCTAGGTGTTCAGGATGGTTTGAAAGTTATCTCGCTAAGTTGGTGGGGCCAGGTGAGTTGAGGACCCGTAGGCCTCCACCATCTTGCCCTGCCTCCAAGTCTGCTACTTTAAAACAGTCAAAAATCAATGTTAAGTTATCAAGTGACTTTTCAATATTTGTTATTGGGGTCACTTTTTCTTTTTAAATCTATTACTAAAATGTTTGCAATATATCTCCTAATCTTTCCTAAAGTTAGAAACCTTGAAGCTCTTTAAGAAATTGGATAATGTGAAAAAAAAAGAAATTGGATAATGTGTATCATGGATTTAATACACAATTATTTAAATCTACTCAGGTTCAGTAATGATTTTTAATCTGATTAACTTGTGTTTTTTTTTAAATATATTTATTTGAGAGAGAGAGAGAAAGAGAGAGAGAGAGGGAATGGAGGGGCAGAGAGAGGGAGAATCATAAGTAGACTCCCTACTGAGTGTAGAGCTCCATTCAGAGCTGGATCTCACCATTTGAAGTTCACAACCTGAGCCAAAACCATGAGTGGGATGCTTAACTCACTGGGCCACCCAGGCACACCTGATCATCTCTCTTTGTTCATTCATTATCCTCTAATTCTTATGAAAAGTCTTTATCCTATACTAGTCTACTGGTATTTTTCTCTCAAAATTTCAATAAGCATACTAAGACTTTTGTTATTTCAGTATCAATGCAATGAATTATACCCATAAGATTCCCCTTCCCACCATGTTATTCATAAGATGAGACCTATAACGGGTTGTAACTGACTTATCTTTCTTAATTTCTAGGCTTAATAAAGTCATCTAGAATTGTAACTGGAGTCACAGCATTGCTTTATTGTTACTGTTTACCTCGATGTATTTTCTCATCATTCCTTCATATATTTGTTTTGCACAACTGCTATCAAGTGTTTATTCAACTTTATTTGTCTTACGCATTTGATCATTCTCCACTGTGTCTTACATACCATATCTCTGGCATTCCTTCTATTATATATTTGTAACTGTTTGTTGTGTGAACTGTATGAATAATTGTTTTCGAAAGAGATTATAGGATATGCGTTGTCTGTGTTTGCATGTGCCAACAATGTCTTTTTAACTCTCATATTTGTGTAATGGTCAGGGTGTGTAGAATTCGAGACTCATGGCTCCTTTCCCTCAGAATTCCGTAAACCTTGTTGCACTGGCATCTACATTTAGGGTGGCAGAGCAGCAAGCCAATGGAAGCCAGCCAGATTCTTGTTCCTTTTGGTAAATATGCTTTTCTTCTGTGGAAAAGTCTATAGAATTAGTTTGGCATATGTGCAAATCACAACTTATCCTTGGATTGATCGTACATAGATACATCATTTGCTATAATTCTTACCTGGTGATCAATAAACCTTTTATGAATAAAATATGCAAAATTTCTGTTCAGCAAAATGTTTTTCTCCTCCTTAATTATTTTTTGTCTTTCATATGTTTTGTTTTCTTCTCATGAATAAAATTATGGATTCCCCCGGTCTACCTTTTATGTCTCTGACATGTTCTCAAATAACCGAATTTTCCCCCTCTCTCATTTTTTCCCCTTTTAAATCCAAGAGGTAAACTTTAGTTCTTTTTAATTAAAAAGTTCATTTTAAGCATTGTTGTATCTACTTTTAAAGACTTCGGTTGAATTTTATTTGATCACCAATTGGATTTTTCCCATAAGACAAGTTTTTACCTCCTAGTCAACTTTTCTCCTAGCTTCTCTTCAGTAGACTGCTTCTGTTTTCTTGATTCAATAGCCTCCCGATTTCCACAGAGAATACCACTGAGACTTTTCTTCACTGTCTCACCATTTTCCTGCAATAACTCTTTTCCAGCAAAGGCTGTTTGTTTTGATGGTACTTTATTTCCTCCCTACTGGGTTAATAGTTCATGTCAGCTCTGAGACTTTCTACTCTGCTCATTCTTTTAGCTGGACTTCTAGATTGCTATCTATTGGGAGCTGACATGGAATTCCTCACCAGACATGGGAGCAATTGTTAGATGTCTGCTGGTGAACATCGCCTTCTTCTCCCTCTGACTGCCCTGTACGGTTGGGCATTCTTAGCTTGAAAACACCTGATGGTCACCACTTGGCTGCACGTTTGGTCAAGCCACATCAGGTCAAGATAATTCATCTGATTCTCCTAAATACATCTCCATTTCCATATCACTCTGCTGACCTGTGGGAGACCACTGATCTCTAGGGACAGGAGCCAGGAAAAGGGGGATAAAAGGCCTGGACCTTTGACCCTTGCATCAGTTTTGCCACAAGCTACTAACCTCTCTGTTCCAAAGCTGTGAATGATTTTCTGATGGGGACCATGATTAAGGACAGGAGAAGAGGTTAATAATGGAGGCATAGGAAGGGAACAATTCAAGCGGCAGTTTTAGGAATTAATATGAAAATAAGGAGAAAGAAACAATGAGGATAAAGATAAAAATATTACTGTTTTTTAAGATGTTGTAGGACATGTTAAAAGTACCATGAATGCAGGGCCCATCCAAATATGTTCAAAGAAAAAGGCCAAGGAGCAATGGAATTACAGACCTATACAATAGAGTTTTGTAAGTTAAAAATAAAACTTGAAGAGTCATTTTTCCTGGCGATCAATTAGTTCAGTATGCATCCCAGAGATAGACAGCTATGAGGCTTGACCATGGTATATACTTTTGTAGAAGTGCCTATAGAATGAGAGAGCTATGTCCCATCAAATGCTTCCTATTCACATAAAACTCTCTGTGTAGGGATCCCTGGGTGGTGCAGCAGTTTGGCGCCTGCCTTTGGCCCAGGGCGCGATCCTGGAGACCCGGGATCGAATCCCATACCAGGCTCCCGGTGCATGGAGCCTGCTTCTCCCTCTGCCTGTGTCTCTGCCTCTCTCTCTCTGTGACTATCATAAGTAAATTAAAAAAAAAAAAAACTCTCTGTGTAATCAGAGTGCCTATGTACCTTAGATGAAACTGGACTTTTAGCTTATCCTCTGAGTGCCTCAGGTGAGAGAAACTAGGGAATAGAGATCTATCAGGAGCCCTCCACCATCACTGGATAAAGTGTTTGTGAAGTACTAGGTTCCTCACAGCAGCCTTCACGTCCTTGTTCCTCAGGCTGTAGATGATGGGGTTGAGCATGGGGGTCACCACCCCACAGAAGAGGTAGGTGAGCTTGTCTGAAATCTCCTGCTTGTCTGCCCCCTGAGGATCCTTGGATTTGGGCTTCCCATACATGAAGAGGATTGTTCCATAGAAGACGACCACTATAGTGAGGTGGGCAGAGCAGGTGGAGAAGGCCTTTATCCTCCCTTCAGCTGAGGGGATCCTCAGGATGGTAGCAATGATGAACATATAAGAGACAAAAATAAACAGAACTGGAATGCCTAGGAAGATTACATGGGCTACTGCCATACCGATCACATTGATGAGATGTCCGCACAGGACAAAATCAGCACAGCCAGGATCTCACAGATAAAGGGATTGATGATATAGTCATGGAAGGCCTTCTCATTGCTCAGGATGTTTACACCATGGGAGTCATGCACCCAGCCTTCCAGAAACTGGCAGACATGAGGACATACACAGTCTTGCTTTGAACACAATGTACCTAGGAGGTTACAGAGCCACATAGTGATCAAATGCCACCATGCTCAGTAGCATAATCTCTGTGGCTCCCTTGGCAAAGGAGAGAAACATCTGCACAGCAGACGTGGAGAAGGGGAATGGCTTTCCTGGGAGTTACGAAGCTGTCAAGAATGAGGGAGACTGAGATGCCCAAGAATGTGGGTTCCCAGTGAAGAAGTCATGAACATCTCCTGGTGGGAGGTAGACAGGGTCACCAGGATGCATACCCCATTGCCCTCTGGATCACTAGATACATTAGGAGGATGAGCACAAAGAACATTGGCATCGGAGGAAGGACTGGGCTATTTGGGCTGGATCCTTTCAAGTTCTTCTGGTCTTGGGACCCAAAGAACTATCTTCATATTCCAGAAGGAAAGAGATTGGATGCATCTCAAGTAGAAGCACTGAATCCAATAAGGGGTGATGGTAGAAGTAACTGGAGGGTATAGTTAAGCATACTGTGGAGGAAATTACTAGGGCTGAATGAAAAAGTTAGAAAACAGAAGGATTGAATTCTTTGTCATTGGAGGTGTCCTAACAAATGTCTGTTGACTACAATCAGGAACATTGGAGAGGAACTGCATGCCATAGGATTGAATAAGAAAACCCCCTGAAGCCTCTTCAGGGCATGGCTCCACTAAGGGTCTGAAGTTTGCTTAAATGGCCGCTAGATGTCATTTGTGTATTTGCAATGGCAAGTTATTCTCTACTGGTGCAAAGTAGAAATCAGGAACAGGATGAACAGAAGGATATGAAATATTATTAACAAAATATGTATCCTTACGGAACTCTGTTTTAGTAAGTATAAGAAAATGTAAATATCACTTGAAGCAGAAACTTCCCATTACTAACATCTAGTCTCAAAATTGGATCAACTTTCTAAATTCTCTTTTTAAATAAGTCTACCATTTTCAAAGAATTTCCTCGAAGTTGCTGTCAAAATGTTGCTTTTCAACTGCTACCATCTTTGAAATTCTCATTCATCTTGGGTGTCTATCATCTAGCTAGGGACCATGTGTTGCTCCTTTCCACACGGCACACAGGACTGTGCAGCATTCAAGATACAACTACTACTACTATCTTCTAGTTCCATTGTGCTTAACATTTACAAGGCACTTATCTATAATTTCCTATCGAATTCATGTGAAATCTAGAAGTAAGGTGTTAAAGTATGAAGAAATAGACTGGGAAAGTTTAAACAACCCTCCCAAGGTCATAGGTATGAAAATGCTTTCCAACTTTTATCCTGCTGAGCTATGGATGCTCAGAAAATGCTACAGAGTTTACGTGTCTTGGACATTCACAGTGTACTGTAGCATACTAAACACTAGATAAGTCCTGGTACAAAGAAACGTGTCAAAGTCCTGGAACAAAGAAAGGTGTCAAATGTTAGCTCCCCCAACCCAAGGTCTTCCAATATATTTAGCTGCTGTCTGTCTCTCCATCTGTCGTATCTATACCATCTTTCTTTTTATCAGAATATAGGTGAAAATCTAACTGAATACTAGCATTCTACTGGGAATTGCTGTATGTGATGAATAGCAAATTCAAACTCTATACTCCTTCTTACATTTATTAGCAGTGTTTCGTGATGTGAAGTACCTTGAGAAAAAATAGCCTCATGTTCTATACCTAAAAAGAAATTCAGTAAATCAGAATAGATTGTTCCCACCCAAAAGCTCTCTATGTGGAGAACTTGTCTTTGTCTCTTCTTAGAACTTCAGGCAATTTGAGTGTCATAAAAAAAAGGTCCAAAATGAAAATTCTCACTTCCTCCTTGTTGCTCTGACTCTCCTGGGGAATCCAAGAGGAATGGCAATGTTTCTGGGAGATCCCTCGATCTCCCAACTGTGTTGCTTAGACACAGTACAGGTCATTCAACTCACTCTAATGGTTCCAGTCTCCTCAGTTTTACTATGTGTTCAGAATGTCTTTGTATATAAATTAGACCTTCATTGTCTGGCATGAGTTGAAACTCTCAGATATATGGCTAAGAATCAGAAGATGCATCTGAGAAGTTAATCATTCCCTGAAAATGGACTGAAGGGCAAGCAACCATTCTGGATAACTTGACTTGTCTTTTGAATGGCAGCTGTAATGCTCAAAAGTCCTCTGTCCCATAGGATGAGAACCACAGTGGAGCCCTTCTACATCACCTGGTGAAGCATTTCTGTGACATCAGGTTCCACACAGCAGACTTCACGTCCTTGTTCCTGAGGCTATAGATGATGGGGTTGAGCATGGGGGTCACCACTCCATAAAAGAGGGGAATGAGCTTGTCTGAAAGGTCCTCTTTATTGTCTTCCAGCGAATCCTTAGATTTGGGCTTTCTATACATGAAAAATAAGGTCCCGTAGAAGATGACCACCACAGTGAAGTGGGCAGAGCAGGTGGAGAAAGCCTTTCTCCTCCCCTCAGCTGAGGGGATCCTCAGGATGGTAGCAATGATGAACACATAAGAGATAGAGATAAAGAGTACTGGGACCCCCAGGAAGATCACATTTGTCACTCCCATGCTGATGACATTGATGGAGATGTCAACACAGGCCAATCTCAGGACAGCCAGGATCTCACAGGCAAGGTGATTGATGACATTGTTTCCACAGAAAGGCAACTGAATTGTCAAGGATGTGTGTACCACAGAAGCAGTACCACCAATAGCCCAGGAGCTGACAGCCATGGGCACATAGGCAGCCTTGCTCATGACCACAGGGTACCTCAGCGGGTTACAGATGGCCACATAGCGATCAAATGCCATCATGCCCAGAAGCACACACTCTGTACCTGCCATAGCAAATGAGAAGAACATCTGCACAGCACAGGCTGAGAAGGAGATGGTTTTCCTGGGGGTCAGGAAGCCATCCAGGACTAGAGGGACTGAGGAGGTTGTGTAGCAGATGTCCAGGAAGGAGAGGTTCCCCAGGAAGAAGTACATGGGTGTGTGCAGGCGGGAGTCAAGGATGGTCACCAGGATGAGGACCCCGTTGCCCAGCAGGATCATCAGGTACATCAGGAGGATGAGCACAAAAAACATTTTCTCCAACCTTGGGTGGTCTGAGAGTCCCAGGAGAATGAACCCCGCCACAGGGGAGGACCAGTTGGCTTTTTCCATGTGTTCCCCCTTCTGTCTTCACCAAAGCACAAAAGCAGCATTTGAGGCTTTCTTGTGAAGCGTCTCAGGCATCTAGTAAGCCGTCAAGTCCCAGCTACGTAGTAGGAGAGCGTACGCGTATAAGAGATAAAAGAGATAATAGGTAGGTGTGCTTACCCCTCAGATGAGAGAAGGTCCAGGCTGGAACAGAGTTTAGCAATATTGTACGCAGCTGTTTGCGAGGGAGTTTTTCTCTCATTGCCTGTAAAAGCAACTGAGGCCCAGAGGGGGAAGTGATCTGCCCAAGTTTGAGTAAAGTGGTAATATACAGAGGACCTGAGTTCAGCAGAGCTAATCCCCATTCAGAAGGGACTTTTCCTCTGCTTTATGGTGAGCATTAGAAAATGCTATAAATTACATCTTTTTTATATACATGCATAGATATTTCATGTAATCTCAGCTTTCCTATATTCTCAGGTACAAGAATCCCCAAGCTGATCTAATTCTTACAACTACCAAGGTTTCGAGCCTTTTTAACATCGATTCCATTTGGAAGGAACTTGTTTAAAAGTGTACATCTAAATCCAGCCAGGATAAAGCCGAGGTAAACGTTCAGCAACATGAGGATGACTTCTTGACTCTGCCCACCCTCCGCAACACAGACGTGACCATTGTCAGTACTGAGATCTGCCTGTTTTAATACACATTAATGGCAATATGTGGGGATGTGCCCTCATGGGGAAGAGCTTTATGAAGTCCACGGAAGCAGTAACCCGGGCGAGTGACCCACACTATGGGATGAGAGCCATGAGCTTACTGACCAGTTAACTCCATTCTTAATGACCACGCTGGCGACAGTTATCACATAGCAGGATATATGGCATTCACTTCTAATCCCACCTCATTAGACTATTGGTGAAATTCTAAACTAACGGTGACTAAGGAATGTTTTCCTTTGTCCCCTCATGTTTATACTTTATTCTTGGGTAATGTCTGACTCTGCCTCCATTGTGGTGTTTCATGCAAGCAGCTAGCTTACAGGAAGACTTGTATGCTTTTGTGTAGAGGATTTCCCGTCTCTCAGAACAGTTGCCCAGACTCTGTATTCAGAAACCCCACTTGTAATATGTCTATAGCTCTTTCTTAATGGGGGTGGTGTATGAATATAAAAGATAGTGAAAGGGAATAAAGGGGAAAGGAGAGAAAACGAGTAGGAAATATCAGAGAGGGAGACAGAACATGAGAAACTCCTAACTCTGGGAAATGAACAAGGGGTGGTGGAAGGGGAGGTGGGCGGGGTGTGGGGGTGACTGGGTGACAGGCACTGAGGGGGGCACTTGATGGGATGAGCACTGGGTGTTATTTTATATGTTGGAAAATTGAACTCCAATAAAAAAATTGAGGTGGTGTGTGTGCCTGCGTCCTGTGAGTGTGGGTGCACATGTGTGTGTGTATGTGTGTGTGAATGTATGAGTGGGTGGAGGGTAGAAGAGAAGTGGTTAATCTTTATGACCATATATTTTGTGCCACTTCTTTGCAACATTCCACAGAGAAGATGTTATCTCTCAAGTTTTATGGGTAAAAGTAACCAAAGCTCAGAGGAGCCAAAGATTCGGTTCTTAAGTTTGAGTGACAGAGCTGGGGCTGGATCCCAGGCGCCAAACCTGGGTTCTTTCCACCAAATAGCTACACAGATACTTAAGAGAGTCTGTCTCTCCAATTCAGCCCTGTGTATTCTCTGATCTGTCTCATTGTCCACACGCTCTTGCTTCAGTCATGGTAGGACTTTATGTCAGATATATTCTCAGGCAGAGTAGCTCATGCCCTGAACCTAGACTTTGTCAGCCTCGGCACTAGTGACATTTGGGGCTGGGGAATTCTTTGCCGTGTGGGCTGTCCGGTGCATCATAGGATGTTTAGCACCATCCCTGACCTCTGCCCACCTGTTGCCAGTAGCACCTGCTCCTTGAGATGTAACAATTAGAAATGTCTCCACACATTGCCAAATGTTTCTGGGAGGAGAAGGAGGTACCAATCGTGCCTGGCAGAGGAGCACCGATCTAAATGAGGAAGGGTTGCCCCCATTATGCAACCATGGGTTTCATTGTGTTTTCCATACAAGCCTAGGACCCTGCCCCATCCCTAATTCAGCACGTGAGGGTGCTCCCGAGTGCTCAGTGCAGGCCCATTCTGGGTGCTTCACCATGAAATTCTGCCCCAGCCTGTCTCCCATTCCTCCCAGTGGCTCTCCCAGCCCCAGAAAAGGAAAGGTCAATGCCACAAGCAGGATTCAAGAGTGACTAGGATATGCTGTGGTTGGAGACCAGGGACGGTGGTTCTGTGAGAGAGGCCATCCTGTCCACTCTTTCAGACAGAACTGTGTACACAGAAGCTGATTCCCATGGACAATGTGCTGTGGACATGAGCGATGCACAAGATTTGACCCATGTGAGAGCTGCTGCCATGGAAGTCCTTCATGCCTGCCATGCTGAATGAAAGCTGGTTCAATTGGAATGAACTGGATGGCTAGGAAGATCTTGCACACTGAGCCCAGGGCTGTTTGTGACATGGATATCTGTGTAGCTTGAGCCAGTCCTAGGCCTCAGTTTGCCCCTGTGCATTGTGAATGGGCTGAACAAGTGCTTCCCAGGGCATCCCAACTCTGTCGTGAGCTGTCCAGCACTGTCCTCACCAGACAGGGAGCAGACTTTGATGAAGGAGACAGCCCACTCTCTTCAATGTGTGGCACGCCCGTGTGTGTGTGTGTGTGTGTGTGTGTGTTTGTGTGTGTCTGTGAAGGAGAGCTCTGAGTACTTGGTTTCCCCTCAAGATATGGCCAGTTGGAAATAATGCTGTGCCAGGCTTTGGAGGAGATTCAGGATGGAAGAGAACAAAGAGCTCTGACACCTACAGCCCCAGGTGGCCATGTGTCAGCCTGTGAGAGCCAGGAAAGGAAGGGAAGTCTTTACCTTTGTGGCTGCATCCTACAGGTATGACACCTCAGCTTGTCCCAGGGACAGAGCCTTGCTTGTGGGCTGGTCACTACTGATCTCTGGAGCTAGCAGGCAGCTGAGAAGAGGACAGGAACACAAGGTGGTCCAGAGCCCCATGCACACGTACAGCCTCTCTGGAGCAGTTTGCATAGGAAACAGAATACATGAAAGGCCCACGGAACTCAGGAACTCGAGCTTTGGGAAGAAATTCCAAAGGATCAATGAGAGCAGAAGGCCAGTATCTCTCAATAAAGGCATTCATCACAGCCTTATTTATGAATGAATATGGGAAACAAAATACCTACTAATAAATGGCTGACGATGCCATTTCATATAATGAAATATTAGACTTTAAGTTATGTTTATAATTGTATACCGTTACACTACAATAAAGGAGGAAGAATACTTGTGTACACACTCTTATACTCAAAGTAGATGGTCTTGACTGAGCCACCCAGACACCCCAATATTATCAAATTATCTAATACAATGGGCAAAAATTACTTTGTGTTCAGGGGGGAGATTCTCAGTATAGTAATTTCTCATTAGAAGCATTTTGCTTGGGATGCCTGGGTAGCTCAGCGGTTGGGTGTATGCCTTTGGCTCAGGGTGAGTACCCAGTTCAAGGATCGAGTCCCACATCAGGCTCCCTGATGGGGAGGAGCCTGCTTCTCTCTCTGTCTATGTCTCTGCCTCTCTGTGTCTTTCATGAGTAAATAAATAAAATCTTAAAAAAAAAAGAAGCATTTTGCTTGGCAAAGTTTTGGTTCCTGCCCTGCCAACACCTCCAACTGTGGTTTGCAGCCGAAGATGGCCTTTCTGACATATGGTCACAAGGTCAATAGCAGGCTCAGCTATATCATGATGCCTAGGTCACTCACCTCACTTCAGCTCATCGTGTGGCCATTTTCTCATCTTGTTTCTTCAAAGAAGAAGGGAGGGTGCAGTACAATAAGATACTTAGGGAGTCACATGCACATAACTTTCATTACAGTATATTGTCATAACTCATCTATATATTGGTTGTTGATCTCTCACTGTGTCAGATTTAGAAATTAAACTTGATCCTAGGTATGTATGTATAGGAAGAAACAGGATACACAGAGTTCAGGATTCTCTGTGGTTTCAGGCATCTATTGGGAGTCTTGGACTGTTTCCCCCATGAAAGAGGGGTAGGAAGAAAGTGAGGGAAATAGAACTAGCTACAGACTGGGAGTCACAGACAATGATAGGTCCCAACTTGCTGTCTGCTCACCCTCTGACCCTGAGCAAGGCTCAGTCTTCTGGGAAATCTCAGCAAGAAATCAGGCTGCTTTCCTCCCAAGGGTCTGGGCTCCTCCCAGGGAGGATGGAACAGCAGTGTCAGGGCAGGGGCTTGGTCACTAGTGAGCTCTGTAGAGCATGAGGGACTGCTTGGGTTTACCTTAGCTGTTCCTCTCTGCTCCAGCAAGCTGCTCACGGTCAGTTGCAGCTGGAAGGTTCTTGGAGCAGAGGCAGGGTGAGGAGGCAAGTCTATCTTTGGAAAATGCTCTTCAGAAGTCATGGCCACCATCCCTGTCCCCACCACAGCCCAGAGCTCCCTACCTGCATCCTGCTTGAAGACACTTCTCTGGGTCTTCTGATATCGGACACAATTCTCAGCTTCTCACTGTGCCCTGGGCCAGGCCCCGGATGCCACAGAAAGACCCTGGACACTCCCCGGCCGGACTTCCTTTGCCCCTGAGATCCTCTTTCTTCTTCTCTGCTGACATCCTTGTGGGAACTTTAGCCTCTGCTGCTGTTTCCTTCGCATCCTTCCTCCTAGCTGTGCAGGCTGACTAGGTGCCTCAGCTACAGACTCTTCCTGGACAGGACCTGTCATCCTGATCTGAAGCCCAGCGATCCCAAGGGTACCTTTTCCCCAGCAGTGAAAGGATTCCCCAAGCAGCAGCTGTGATCTCTTACAGGGACTCTGTTAGTCCCAGAAGCAATCTAAAGTTTGGAATGTCAAACGTGCATAGGGTACAGGCCTTAAGCATACCTGGGGCCTCCAATTAAAGGTAACAACTGGGACACAGTCAACTGGGAGAAGGTCAACTGGAGAAGAGCATACAGCAGATGCCACTGTCTTCTGAGCTTTCCCTTTGGTCCCAGACCAGCCAGTGCTCCATTCAGAGACAAAATACATTGTCCCATGTGAGTCCTAGGCATCCAGAACGGGGAGACAGGAGAAATATCTAACTACAGCAGCAGCAGAATTGACTATGTTCATTGAGGCCCTCCCATGTGCCTGTCACTGGGACAAACACTTTGTAACCATTAATTTAACATTTTCTCTACTTCCTCACCAGTATATGTTATTTCTTGTCTTTTTTAATGTAGGCATTCTGACCATTGTGAGGTGCAGAATGTCATATCCAGAAAAACGTTGTTGAGGCCAATGTGCAAGAATTTGTTGCCTATGTTTTCTTTTAGGAGTTTTATGGTCGAGTCTTTCCTTTCAATCTTTAATCCATTTTTATTTCACTTTTGTGTATGATATAAAAATTAGTCCAATTTCATTCTTTTGCATATAGCTCTCCAGCTTTCTCCACACCATTTATTGAAGAGACTATCTTTTCCAGATTGGTTTATTCAAATTCAATTAACTAACATATAATGAATGTATTATTGGTTTCAAAAGTAGAGGTCAGTGATCCATCAGTCTTTTATAACACCCTGTGTTCATTATATCACATGCCCTCCTTAATGTCCATCACCCAGGTACCCCGTCTCCACACCTCTCTCCCCTGCACCGACCCTCAGTTTGTTTTCTATGATTAAGAGTCTCTTATGGTTTGTCTCCCTCTCTGATTTTGTCCTGTTTCATTTTTTCTTCCCTTCCCCTATGATCCTCTGTCTTGTTACTTAAATTCCACCTGTAAGTGAGATCATATGATAATTGTCTTTCTCTGATTAACTTATTTTGATTAGTATGATATCCTCTAGTCCCATCCGCATTGCTGAAAATGGTAAGATTTCATTTTTCGATGGCCAAGTAGTATTCCACTGTATATACAAACCACTTTCTTTATCCATTATTTGTTGATGGACATCTGTGCTGTTTCCATAGTTTGGCTATTGTGGATATTGTTGCTATGAACAGCGGGTATAGTTGCTCCATTGGATTACTACATTTGATTCTTTGAGGTAAATCCCTAGTAGTGCATTTGTTGGGTCATAAAGTAGCCCTAGTTTTAACTTTTTGAGGAAGCTCCATATTGTTTTCTTTTTTTTAAAATAAATTTATTTTTTATTGGTATTGAATTTGCCAACATATAAAATAACACCCAGGGCTTATCCCATCAAGTGTCCACATCAGTGCCTGTCACCCAGTCACCCCCAACCCCCGCCCACCTCCCCTTCCACCACCCCTAGTTCGTTTCCCAGAGTTAGGACTCTTTCATGTTCTGTCTCCCTTTCTGATATTTCCCACTCATTTTTTCTTCTTTCCCCTTTATTCCCTTTCACTATTTTTTATGTTCCCCAAATGAATGAGACCATATAATGTTTGTCCTTCTCCGATTGACTTATTTCACTCCGATGTTTAGAGCAGCAATGTACAAAATATCCATATTGCTTTTCAAAGTAGCTGCACTAGTTTATCCTCTGGCCAACAGTGAGATAGTTCCGTTTGCTCTGCATCCTCGCAAACCTCTGTTGTTTCTGCATTGTTAATTTTAGCCATTCTGACTGCTGTGATGGGGTATCTCATTAGTGTTTTGATCTGTATTTGCTAGATGCGGAGTGATGTGGAGCATTTTCTCATGTGTCCGTTGGCCATTTGTATGTCTTCTTTGGAGAAATGTCTGTTCCTGTCTTCTACTCGTTTCTTGACTGGATTGTTTGTTTTTTGGATGTTGAGTTTGGTAAATTCTTTGTAGACCTTAGATACTAGCCCGTTTTCTGATAAGACATTGACAGACATCATCTCTAGTGCTCAGGTTGTCTTTTGGTTTTGTTTACTGTTTCCTTTGCTGAGCAAAAGCTTTTTATCTTGATGAAGTCCTAGTAGTTCATTTTTGCCTTTGTTTCCCTTGCCTTTGGAGACGTGTCTAGCAAGAAGTAGCTCTACTGAGGTCAAAAGGTTACTGGCCTTGTTCTTTTCTAGAAATCTGGCCATCTCTAGCCACATCTATCTATGGAACAAGTTTTGTTTGGCCCTCGTAATGCTTATCTTGATACGATTAAAGAATTTGGGGAGGACAGTCAGCTCAACTCCACAAGCACCAGAGGTAAGCAGTGAACCTGGAGCTGGGACAGCTATTCTTCATCCCCTCCCCAACTCCTACATTTCTTCCTGACAGCAGTTGCCTGGGGTCCAGGAAGATTACCTGTTTGAAGAGTCAGGCAGCTCCTGCATCACACCTGGTCCTTTCCCTCAGTCCAGCATCTGAAATGCTCTGATTCAACATATTTGGGTGAGTACATTCTTGACATGTGATCATCTGTGATGTTTGATTTGGTGGTGCTAGTGAAAGCTTTCAATGGATATTGTAATCTCTTGAAGATTTTAGGTATCATCCTAACCTGCAGTAAATGGTCACTAGTTGTAATGAGGTGGAAAATGATCAGCACATACGCAGAGCCCTGAAAGCCTCCTTTGGACAGTGGTCTGTTCTAGACAATTTGGATACCGCAAAAACACGGGCTGAGTTGAAGGCTGGTTTTCTTTGCTTCTGAGACCTTTAGGTCAGGGAGCTCTCATGTTTGCCTCCAAGCTCTGAGCTTGGACCTTCCTTCCCTAGTAACAGAATGGGCCTGCTCTAGGGATGGGAAAGTGGATGGAGCATGGCTCATGCCAACCTATTGGCAAGAGGGAAGAAAGCTTTTGAATGAGGGTACTTGGGTGGAGGGTAGTTAAATGTCCTGAGGCTTACTTTCAGGGCTTTTCCTTCTTCAAATTGAACATATCTTATTATTTCTCCTGTTGTTGTATGATCATTATAAGTGGGTAATATTCATATAGGTCTCTTATAGTTCTTTATATATTTTCCCCTAGGTCGTGTAAAGTGTTTGTGAATTATATAAAACCACTCTAGTGTACTTTCTTACTACTTCTTGTAGTTTTGGCATTCGATTAAAATTGTTTCTAGTCAAACAACATTTGTGAATTGTTTTCTTTTTTTCTTCATCTCAATATTTATTTTCTTTATCTTCCTGATCTCAATTATTAGCTAGACTCTGCAGATGTCATAAACATTGTAAGTGGGTGTCCTAATCCAAGTTGTAGGCATGCTGCTTGCTGATGTTCTGATAGTTTATTGCATGTCAAGGATGACTTCCTCTATTTAAGTCTGCTACTTTAAAAAAGTCAGAAATGGAGGTAATTATCAAGTGACATCTCAATATTTGTTATCGAGATCACTGATGCGGGACTCGATCCCGGGACTCCAGGATCATGCCGGGGGCCGAAGGCAGGCGCTAAACCACTGAGCTACCCAGGGAACCTCCACCGTTTCTTTTTGAATCTATTACTAAAATCATTGCAATAGATCTCCTAATCTTTCCTAAAGTTAGAAACCTTTAAGCCCTTTAAGAAACTGGGTAATGTGTATCATGGATTTAATACACAATTATTTAAATCTACTCAAGTTCAGTAATGACTTTTTCATTTGATAATTGTTTTTTAAATAAATAAATATATATATTTATTTATTTGAGAGAGCAAGTGAGTAGAGGGGCTGAGGAAAGAGAATCTTAAGCAGACTCCCTGCTGAGTGTAGAGCTCCATTCAGAGCTAGATCTCACTATCTCAAGTTCACAACCTGAGCCAAAACCAAGAGTGGGATGTTTAACTGACTGGACCACCCAGGCACACCTGGTCAACTCTCTTTGTTCATTTACCATCATTTAATTCTTACCAAAACTCTTCATCCTACACTAGTCTACTGGTATTTTCTCTCAAAATTTCAATAAGCATACTACGACTTTTGTTATTTCAGTATCAGTGCAATGAATTATACTCATAAGATTCCCCTATCCACCACATTTTTCATGAGACCTATGGGTTGTAACTGTACTTCTCTTTCTTAATTTCTCAGCTTAATAAAGTCATCTAGATGTAACTGGGGTCACAGCATTGCTTCTTTTTAAAAGTTTTTATTTATTTATTTATTTATTCCTAAGAGACACATAGAGAGAGGCAGAGACATAGGCAGAGGGAGAAGCAGGCTCCCTGTGGCATCATGACCTGAGTCGAAGGCAGACACTCAAGCACTGAGTCACCCAGGCATCCCACAGCATTGCTTTGTTGTTACTGTTTATCTCGATACATTTTCTAATTGTTCCTTTATATATTTGTTTTTGTATGTTTGGTATCAAGCATGCATTAGACTTTATTGATCTTAAGCATTTGATCATTCTCCACTGTGTCTTACATACCATATCTGTGGCATTCCTTCTATTATTTATTTGTAACTGTTTGTTATGTGAAATTTATAAATAAAATTTCTTTTTGAGAAAGAGATTATAGGGATATGTATTGTCTGTGCATGTGCCAACAATGTCTTTTTAACTCTCATATTTGTGTAATGGTCAGAGCGTGCAGAATTGAACACTCACAGTCCTTTTCCCTCAGAACTCTGTTCCCCTGACATTTCATTTAGGTGCCAGAGCAGGAGGCTAATGGCAGCCAGATTCTTGTTCCTTTTTGGGAAATATGCTTTTCTTCTGTGGAAGAGTCTATAAAATTATTTTGGCATATGTGAGAATCACAACTTATCCTTGGATCGACTGTACATACGTATGTCTTTTGCTACCATTCTTAAATGGCAACCAGTGAACTTTTTATGAATAAAATATGCAAAATTTCTATTCAGCAAAATGTTTTTCTCCTCCTTAATTATTTTTTGCTGTTCATCTGTTCTGTTTTTTTCTCATGAATAAAATTAGAGTTCCCCAGGTCTACATTTTATGTCTCTGACATGTTCTCAAATAACCGAATTTTCTCCCTCTCTTTCTCTCTCTCTCTCTCTTTTTTTTTTTTCCCTTTAAGTCCAGGAGGTAAACTTTAGTTCTTTTAATTAAAAAGTTCATTTTAAGCATTGTTGTATCTACTTTTAAAGACTTCTGTTGAATTTTATTTGATCATCAATGTGGACTTTTCCCATAAGACAAGTTTTTACCTCCTAGTCACCTTTTCTCCTAGCTTCTCTTCAGTAGACTGCTTCTGTTTTCTTGATTCAATAGCCTCCCGATTTCCACAGAGAATACCACTGAGACTTTTCTTCACTGTCTCACCATTTTCCTGCAATAACTCTTTTCCAGCAAAGGCTGTTTGTTTTGATGGTACTTTATTTCCTCCCTACTGGGTTAATAGTTCATGTCAGCTCTGAGACTTTCTATTCTGCTCGTTCTTTTAGTTGGACTTCTAGATTGCTACCTATTGGGAGCTGACTTGGAATTCCTCACCAGACATGGGAGCAATTGTTAGATATCTGCTGGTGGATATCACCTTCTTCTCCCTCTCACTGCTCTGTACAGTTGGATATTCTTAGCTAGAAAAGCACCTGATGGTCACCACTTGGCTGCACATTGGTCAAGCCACATCAGGACAAGATAATTCATCTGATTCTCCTAAATACATCTCTGTTTCCACATTACTCTGATGACCTATGGGAGGCCACTGATCTCTAGGGACAGAAGCCAGGGATGAATAACATCTTCAAAAAGAGGAAAGAAAGAAGTCCTGAGTGTTTGACACTTGCATCAGTTTTGCCACAAGCTACTAACCTCTCTGTTCTAAAGGTGTGAATGATTTTCTGATGGGGACCATGATTAAGGACAGAAGAGGTTAGTTATGGAGGCATAGGAAGAGAACAATTCAAGCAACAGTTTTAGGAATTAATATGAAAATAAGGAGAAAGAAACAATGAGGATAAAGATAAAAATATTACTGTTTTTAAAGATGTTGTAGGACATGTTAAAGGTACCATGAATGCAGGGCCCATCCAAATATGTTCAAAGAAAAAGACCAAGGAGCAATGGAATTATAGATCTATACAATAGAGTTTTTGTAAGTTTAAAATAAAACTTGAAGAGTCATTTTTCCTGGCGATCAATTAGTTCAGTATGCATCCCAGAGATAGACAGCTATGAGGCTTGACCAATGGTATATACTTTTGTAGAAGTGCCTATAGAACGGGAGAGCTTTGTCCCATCAAATACTTCCTATTCACATAAAACTCTCTGTGTAATCAGAGTGCCCATGTACCTTAGATGAAACTGGCCCTTTAGCATATTCTCTGAGCCCCTCAGGTGAGAGAAACTAGGGAATAGAGATCTATCAGGAGCCTTCCACCATCACTGGATAAAGTGTTTGTGAAGTACCAGATTCCTCACAGCAGCCTTCACATCCTTGTTCCTCAGGCTGTAGATGATGGGGTTGAGCATGGGGGTCACTACCCCATAAAAGAGGGAGGTGAGCTTGTCAGAAATGTCCTGCTTGTCTGCCCCCTGAGGATCCTTGGATTTGGGCTTCCCATACATAAAGAGGATTGTTCCATAGAAGATGACCACTACAGTGAGGTGGGCAGAGCAGGTGGAGAAGGCCTTTTTCCTCCCCTCAGCTGAGGGGATCCTCAGGATGGTAGCAATGATGAACACATAAGAGACAGAAATAAATAGAACTGGAATGCCAAGGAAGATCACATTAGCCACTGCCATACTGATCACATTGATGGAAATATCAGCACAGGCCAACTTTAGGACTGCCAGGATCTCACAGGTGAAGTGGTTGATGATGTTGTCCCCACAGAAAGGCAGTCGCATCGCTAAGGATGTTTGCACCGTGGCAGTCATGCTTCCAGCTGCCCAGGAGCTGGCAGCCATGGGCACATAGGCAGCCTTGCTCATGACCACAGGGTACCTAAGTGGGTTACAGATGGCCACATAGCGATCAAATGCCATCATGCCCAGTAGCACACACTCTGTGGCTCCCATGGCAAAGGAGAGAAACATCTGCACAGCACAGGCTGAGAAGGGTATGGTTTTGCTGGGGGTCAGGAAGCTGTCAAGAATAAGGGGGACTGAGGAGGTTGTGTAGCAGATGTCCAGGAAGGAGAGGTTCCCCAGGAAGAAGTACATGGGTGTGTGCAGGCGGGAGTCAAGGATGGTCACCAGGATGAGGACCCCGTTGCCCAGCAGGATCACCAGGTACATCAAGAGGATGAGCACAAAGAACATTTTCTCCAGCTTCGGGTGGGCTGAGAGGCCCAGGAGGATGAACCCCATCACAGGAGAAGTCCAATTGAACCTGTCCATGATATATCTTCCCTGTCACCTACAGGAACTCAGAAAGCCAACTTCCTGATCTCTGATACCTAAAGTGGGCAGAAAGCCACTGAGGAAACTTGTCTTGCTGAACAGCTGAAGAACAGCCCTGGAAGTCTGGGAGACTCTTCACATTGTTCTAAGTAAATGCAGAGAAATTGGTTAAAATCTACTTTGTGATATTTGGCTCCCATAGAGGTGTTTGAGATTTCACAAAATTGGATTTAATTTTCCTAATTTCATTTCAGATTAACATCACACATTTACCTTGGCTTATACCATGTGTGGCTGATTCATTTTAATCAATTTTGTGAGAATTATTACACTCCATTTGTATGAATTTTTATTCTTTTGAGGCATAAGACTAGGAGAGATAACTGATCTTCATTCTCACTTCCTATCATTCCCCTCTCCAAATAATTTTGGTTACGACTTCTCTTCTCTTTTATAGTTCTCTCTCATAGTCCCCAGGCCTTTGGGATATTCATTCATTCACTCATTCATTCTTCACACATTCCAAACTACTTGGAGCACTTACCAAAAGAATTGGCTTTCACCAATCACTCAAGGTATGGGAATTATCAAGTCTCTTTTCCTTTCTGGGCCTTTGTTTCCTCAATACTCACTTTGGAATGGATTATATTTAGAGATATTCTATCCAGGAACTAAATGATCTCAATGAATTTCTCCTTCTTGGACTTTCTATCCTACCAGTAAGATAACCTTCTCTCTTTCCTTCCAGTTGACCCCATGCCATGGAGTCACAAGGAATGAAGCTAGGAATTGGGCTGGGCCCACAGAGTTTACACATCCTTTTACAAGCTCTCTCTTACCTTTTCTGTAAATAGGGCAGTGAAGAAAACCACTTATCTGAGGTCCGGGAATAGTTCAGAGGCTGAAATTAGCCAATCTTCTTATCTGAAAGTAGCAGCCAGAGGAGTTAGCCCCTAAAATGGATGAGATCTAAGTTTACTGGTGTTTGTTCTGTGTTTGGGTAAAATCCACAAAGGACCATGCATTGCCTATATGAGCCAGTTAAATTCCACTCTGCTATTGGGATTATTCTAGTCCCTGAAGTGATTTGAAGTTTTGAAAGTGAAGTGACAAAGTTTAGAAACTTTATCCATCTGGGATTATGTCCCTAAGATCCAATTATTTTGAAGTCCCTCCAGAAATACGTTCTTCCCTCTCCCTCCCATTATACCCATCCTGTTGAGCTTTTAGAAAACGTTAGAGAAGAAGGGTCACTCTGTTCCTGTCAGAATTAACATAAACCCCCGGTCAATGAGAACTCTCATTAGAGTCCACAATAGGTCTAGGAGAGTGTGAAACCCACTGCACAGGACAGATCCTTATAGCTCAGTATCTCTGGCATTTTCAAAATCAGAAGGTTGGGATTGGAAAGAAGCATTTGACCTTGAAAGTTCCTTCTTGTCTGTGCCCCAACATATAGATTCTGAGCTCTTACCATAGACCAGGCCTTTATAGGGCATTCTAGCTCTTGCCATGAGAGTTTCACAGGTATAGCAGCAGTGGGCTTGAAAAAGGCCAGTTGATTGCAGAAGTGATGTCCTGTTGCTTGAAGTCTTTCTTATGCTATTGTGTTTTATCCATTGTTTTATCCTTTCCAGAGAATAAATTTTTGCGGGGATAGCTGAGGGACAGTTAGCCAATGTCATGGGTTGAGTGAAGGCTGTGGGACTGTTTCTTATACATTTTCTGCCTAATCCTCCTTCTTTCAGCAGCACCCATTCACCCCTGGACCTAGATGGACCTGGCATGGGCTGCTCGCTCGGTGCTGCAGATCTGGTTGTAGCACAGCACTGTCTCTGTCTCTGGTTCAGGATTTGGTTCTGCCAGATTTGTTGTGGAAATGACCACTAGTCCATCCACTACCCAGACTTCAAAATGTTATCACTCTGATGTCCCCCTTCTTCTTACTTTTGTGGTTTGTCATTAAAAAAAAAAATGAACCAAACCAAACCAACCAAACAAAAAAACCTTAACTGTAGTTTTTGTGTGTTTCAGGAGGGAGCAAAACTAGGTGCATGTGTTCAGTCCTGTTCTGTGCAGTTTCTACCATCCTCTATTATTTTCTTATTTATGTTAGTCATTATTTCTTGTCTATTTCCATCCATTTAAATGCAAGTTTCATAGAGGCAGGGACTTTTTTCTACATTTTTTACAAATGTATCCTAAGTATAAAAACTGGGCCTGGGGGCAACCCTGGTGGCTCAGCGGTTTAGTGCCGCCTTCAGTCCAGGATGTGATCCTGGAGACCTGGGATGGAGTCCCATGCTTCTCCCTCTGCCTCTCTCTCTGTGTGTGTCTCTCATGAATAAATAAATAAAATCTTTATAAAAATGTTTATTTTATAAACATTTTATAATATATATATAGCATACTGGTACCATAGAACATTTATGCATTTTATAAATAAATAACCAGACATTCTAAACTGTGAGGAAGCATGGTTTTAAAACTTAGGGGACGGGATCCCTGGGTGGCGCAGCGGTTTGGCGCCTGCCTTTGGCCCAGGGCGCGATCCTGGAGACCCGGGATCGAATCCCACATCGGGCTCCCGGTGCATGGAGCCTGCTTCTCCCTCTGCCTGTGTCTCTGCCTCTCTCTATCTCTCTGTGACTATCATAAATAAATAAAAATTTAAAAAAAAATTTAAAACTTAGGGGACCATTGACCCTGGATACCTAGCTTCTGGCTATGGCTCCACCCTTTCAGTTATGTAACAAACTCTCTTTTCTAAGTGGCTCTTAAATACTGGCAACATCTATCTTGAACAGGACAGGCTTGTAGAATTCAGGACTTTTTGCCCTATTCAAAGAGGATCTGCCATCTTACTTGTCTGTACCATGTACCTTTCTTTGTTAGAGGCCATTCATGGCCAACAGAGGTAGGGTAGGTGACTGCTCCTGTTTTGGAAAGTCACCTCTGAGGCTTTGAGATGCTTTTAGGGTCCACTTTGGAGTATCTCTCTCTTTCTGCCTTGAGTTTCTTCTGTAACTCTTCCACTGCCTGTCACCCCTCAGTACTCCACTCATGGTCTTCTGTGGAAAGCTCAGGAAAAAGTGGGAGGGACCACACTATTGCTTTAGCTGTTAAGATTGGCTCCAATACTTCCAGACATGCAGGAATCGGGACACACATCACCATCTCAGTGACAACTTGACTCACTTCTGCTCTTTACAGGGACTGTGTCCACATTAGCTCTTGACATCTTATTTTGTTGGTGTAAGTTTGTTGCTGGGTGGACTGGGGATACCTCAGGCTCTGAGGCCTTGACACAGCCCATCCAAAAGATATTGCTGGGGGCTCTTGACTCATCACTTGAAAGAATTCAAGCACAGACACAACACAGCAGATGAGCAGTACAAATAGGAGAGTTTATTAAGTCTCATTATTCACTTTCTAGATGTGAGAGATTGAGCTCCAGGGAGTGCTGTACCCACTAGGGTTTGGATTTCTACCTTTAATCAACAGTTTTTAACAAAGGGGTGGAATATTCATTACTCCAAGGATGGAAATTTCTTCAAAGCAGGTAATCTCTTTCAGGAATGTGGTTTATGTGCCTTTTCTTCCTTACTTGGTCAGGTGTTTTCTGTCATGACACCCTTAGAGAGATTTGGTCAGCCATCTTGGGCCTGGCTGGTTTAATCTGGTTTCCTGTGGTTTTATTTTGGAATGCTGCCAGGACAGGTCTCTGACTTTTCTTTTGCTTGCTTCCCGGCATCCTGTTAGAACCTAACTAACTGCCTCTAACAACATTAAGCCCTTTCCATACTTTCCTGGAACGAGATTGTACATGGGAGGAGATAACCTTAATCAATGAGGTTAAGTAAAAATTCTATAGAAATTGTAGGTATGAATTTTACATACATATAAATTTTTTATATTTACATATATTTCTTCTTTCCACTGAAAGGCCTAGAAACTATGATAAACTCAATAGCACCCTTGACACCCAGATTGTGGTTTCTAAATACCATTTCCCACTAAAGAAAATAAGAATTCCTTAAAGAAAATGATTATTTTGGGAAGAAATTGTGAATGTTGAGATACCAGAAAGCAAGGAAGCCATCAAAGATGCTAGGGTCATGTCAGAAGACCTCAGGAGCCATTAGCTCATAACTGCACTAAAACAAAAACCTCTCAAGTACCTAGACCTAATAATCAATTTATAGGAAATACAGGGACAGACACTACAGAATTTTAATCAGCAGATTGTAGTAATGTAATTTTGTAACAGATAAGAGATACATATTTGTTCATTCAGATGATCAAGATATATTTCTCATATACATTTGGTCTTTGTCAAAGATTCCTGATTCACAGCAACCAAAATCCTTGGAATTTCCTGAATAAGAGCAATGGAAGCACCTTTATTATAATGTTTGGTCTTTAGTCCTCAGTTTTGAGAAACACTTCCGGGCCATTAAAGTAAAATGGTATCTTATTATTCATTTTAGGCCCCAGTCAACAACACCTGGGTTTACGTTAATAAGGTGACTTTTGGAAAGCAAATAAGAATGGAGGCTGGTTGCCAGGGGAACCAACCTTGAACAGGGTGCTAGAACTTTTAGTCCCACCACCTCCATCTTCACCCTCCCCAGTTTCTAGAGCTGGAAAAGAAACTGGAGGTTGAAACAACCACTAATAGCCAATGATTTAATCAATTATGCCTATGTATTGAATCTTCAAAAAAAACCAAAAGGTTGGGGTTCAGAGAACCTCCAGGTTGGTGAACAGTGAACATGGGGGAGAGTGGAGAGGGCATGGAAGCTATGTATCCTTTCCCATACCTTGCCCTATGCATCTCTTCCATCGGGCTATACTTGAATAACATCCTTTTATAATAAACTAGTGGTCTAGGAAGTAAAACATTTCTCTGAGTTCTGGGAGCTGCTCTAGCAAATTAAAAGGAAATTAAGGAGGGGAGGAAAAAGGAGGGGAATGGTAGAGGAGAGAGGGAACTAGAGAGTAAAATACACTAATCATAATGTACAGTTTTATTTGGATTTTAGCTCAGATAAAAAATTGAAATAATTACAACATTTATAAGACATTTTGGAGAAATATAAAATGCTCAATAATTGATGATATCAAGAAATTAGCATGAGTTTGACAATGGTAATTTATATTTTACAAGAGTATCAATCATTTTTAGAGGTAAATACAGAAATATTTAAGGATGATATGCTATGACTATCCAGGATTTGTTTCAAAATAATTCAGGAGAGGGAGAAATAATCCTTGGAGGTATAAATGAACAATATTGGTCATGAATTGTTGGATCTGGGACATGTATACCTAAGGTTTCATTTTATTATCTTCTCTATTGGATTTAAATTTTTCCATAAAATGAAAGAGAAAGAAATTCTCCATGTCTTAGGTCATGTATTGTATGCTTCTCTGAGCATTTGATTTGTCATTTCTCTGCAGACCAGCTTTCTTTTTCTTGCAAGGCACGTGGTCACATTAGTCCTGCGTTTATGTGGTGTCTTAGCCCAAGAGCCCTATGCCAACTAACAAGAGTTTCTATATCCACATTCATATTCCTTGGAGAGAAAATATGATAAGCTCTGTTTTGGTCAATAGTCCAATCATCTGTCCCCAGGGGAAGGGGCATGACTGTCCTTACAACAGATGCTAAGGAGGAACATCTAGCATGGATCAGAACTTTCTAGTTAGTTTGCCACAAGGTCCAGATATGCCAAGCTTAGAGATACCCTGAGGTCATTAAGCAGGACATGTTGTGACCTTAGCCCCCAGGTGAATTGCCTTCACCACGAGTAGACCCGTCTACCTATCCCAGGGTGCTATACAAAACCCATTATTTTCTATGTGGTTCATGGCAAAAAAAAAAAAAAATGAGAATGGGAAATACTAAACTAAGGAGATGGGCAGGGTGGGGGTGGTAGGCGGATTTCAGAGAAGTTAACTACAGTATAAAACAAACTTCAAGGTAAATTGATAAGAGGCGGTGGCATCTAACCAATGTCTGGTTTCAAAGCTTCTGATGCCAGCATAACTATTCTGTATGATTTTTGTCAGGATTGCCAGTGTCCATGGATGCTGAAAAGAGAATATATGCATTACGTGAATGATGGAGTTTGCGTGATGTTACAGTTTGAGTGCCAGGAAGCAGACTCTGGTATAAAGATTAGGGTGCCTAATGTTTATGAGGGAGTGATGTTGGGATCAACACTGGTGGAAGGGAGGATGAGAAAGCAGGATTGGGCAGAGGGAGGAGTTGGCCCATGATGTAGTCTCAACAAAAGCTTCGGTCAACCCCATAAGGAACTTTGGCAGTAGGATTGCCCTTTGGAAGTATCCTGAGTGAGGGAAAGATGTTTATATCTTTTCATGATGAGTCAATCATTGGATATGTATATGCCCCCCTGAGGAAGGGGACACGACCTTGGGTGAGCTAGCTCTCTTCACCTACAAGCACTCTTTAGCTAATTCCTGAAGGAAAGTGACAGCTGAAGGCTCTCTGACAACAGCACTTTCAGCAGCTGGAGGAGTCCTGTAGAAAGATCTGGGTGGAAACTAGTTATGGTTCTCTAAGTCAGAACTAGTAAAATGAAGTATGTTGAAAAGGAATTTTGCTCTGCAAGTAGGTTTCATTTTTAAGTCAGTTCTCGACTTAGAAAGGTTGGAACTGATTCCGGGTGGATGTCATCCTCTGTGTAGTGAGCCAGAAGGATGTAGATGGGTTCTGTGCTCAACAGGGAAAAGCAAATTCATACCACAGGGGGACAGATAATACTGGGTTTGAAATGGTGAGACAGGAACAGCCAGAGAAACTGTTTAAGGGCCCACACAGGCAGTGAGCAGCAACTGTGTTTCTGCCCAATGTGGAAAGGAGAGTTGTGGGGCCACAGGGGGTGGCCAGCCATGTCTCAGGTAGGAGAAGCCCAGGACACCCAAGCAAGGCAAGCAGGGGGCATTTGTTTTCATCAGGAAATTTTAATTCTCAGGAAAAAAAATAGACATCCAGTTACCTCAAGGAAAAAGAGACATTTAGAGTTCATTCCCTCATAGTATCTTTGTCCCTTTTTGTGTGTCCAGTGACTGAAATCCTCACACATTCCACCTCTGGGCCCCTTCTCTTGTGTTCAATAAACTGGCTCTGCTTTTCAGTTTTATCATTCCACTTCTCCTCAGTCAGCCACCTTGCTCCATCTTCTCTTCCCCCATAGGTCTATCCTCTAACTCTCCAGACTATAGGGCCAGGCTATATACTTAAATATATAAGACTTACTGAGTGCAGGAAAATGAAGCTTAAAACTGGATACCAGCTATGAGTGCTCCCAGGCTAAGTTCTTCCACATGCATTTGTAGGATCCGGCTTACTTGCCCTCAAAGGAAATACTCTACATGGAATCTACATGATCCCAACTCCTCTGAGTCTCAGGGGAAGGAAAGTGTCAACTTCATTCTCATCTCCAGTATCAGCTCTGCTGCTAAGAAAAACAACATTGAAAGATGCACCATTTCATCTCCAGTGCAGACAATTTTTTATACTATTATATCATGAAGTTTGCCCCACACTGTCTTCCATGCCTCCTTTGCAGAGAAGGATCTTGTATCTTTATGTAACTCAAAGGAGTACTGAGCAGTTTTTCCCAAAACAATGAAGTAACCGCTCGCAAGGATAAATTCAGATGTGCCTGGAAGGGAACCAGAAAATCACTACTTGTTCTTTTCAGCAGCAACCATTTCATCCCCTCAAGTCCCACCCTGTCAGGTTTTAGGTTTCATAATTTTTAGAACTTGGGTCCCATAATAGCCAAAGCTCTCCATTATGTATGTAATTTTATTTTCTGGTAATCATTCTTCACATATCTCTTCTTTGGGGGACACATTATTCTAAGATTCATTGGCACAAGAGCCAAAAGCACAGATCCTCAGGGATATGTGTCCTCCAGACATCACTGGGTAAAGCATTTTTGAGCCACCAGGTTCCTCACAGCAGCCTTCACGTCCTTGTTCCTCAGGCTGTAGATGATGGGGTTGAGCATGGGGGTCACCACCCCATAGAAGAGGGAGGTGAGCTTGTCTGAAACATCCTGCTTGTCTGCCCCCAGGGGGTCCTTGGATTTGGGCTTCCCGTACATGAAGAGAATAGTCCCATAGAAGATGACCACGACTGCAAGGTGGGCAGAGCAGGTGGAGAAGGCCTTTTTTCTTCCCTCAGCTGAGGGGATCCTTAGGATGGTGGTGAGGATGAAGATATAGGAGACAAAGATGAACAGAACTGGGACCCCCAGAAAAATCACATTTGTCACCCCCATACTGATCACATTGATGGAGATGTCAGCACAAGCTAACTTTAGAATAGCCAGGATCTCACAGGTAAAGTGGTTAATGATATTGTTCCCACAGAAGGGAAGTTTCATTGCAAGGGATGTTTGAACCATAGAGGCAGCACTTCCAGCTGCCCAGGAGCTGACAGCCATGGGCACATAGGCAGCCTTGCTCATGACCACAGGGTACCTCAGCGGGTTACAGATGGCCACATAGCGATCAAATGCCATCATGCCCAGAAGCACACACTCTGTGGCTCCCATGGCAAAGGAGAGAAACATCTGCATGGCACAGGCTGAGAAGGGTATGGTTTTCCTGGGGGTCAGGAAGCTGTCAAGAATGAGGGGAACTGAAGAGGTTGTGTAGCAGATGTCCAGGAAGGAGAGGTTCCCCAGGAAGAAGTACATGGGTGTGTGCAGGTGGGAGACAGACACAGTCACCAGGATGAGGACCCCGTTGCCCAGCAGGATCACCAGGTACATCAAGAGGATGAGCACAAAGAACATTTTCTCCAGCTTCGGGTGGGCTGAGAGGCCCAGTAGAATAAACTCTGTCACAGAGACAGTCTGGTTGGAACTTTCCATAGTATGTCTCCTCTTTCAATAGAGGAAAATGCTCTGAGATCCAAACTCAGTATTCTTTGCCTTGCTTAGATCCAGGCCATCTGGTCTGGAGTTCAGTTAGGCTGAGTGATTAGAAAATGGTCTTGAAAGCCCACAGTCTCTCTTTTTTTTTTCCAAGAAAAAGAAGCAATAAAGTCAGAAATTACTTTGGGGCCCTAGGGCATTAAATTTACAGTGTTTAAATGGTGATTCTGATAATTTAATGCATTTGATCAGAGATAAGACATATAACATTCATTATTATGGTTCTATGTCCATATGGCAATTCATCTCATTCAACTTCAATCAGAAAAATGGCTTTAAGTTTGCTTCATGTTCTCCAACTTTGTGCCAGTTAGTAATGAAATGCTTAAATGTGAATGCACACTTTCTTCTCTCAGAAGATCAGTCTCATAGAAAACATACTCCTGTTGTTCCCAAGATCTCCTTTCTCAAGGGCCCCACCAGCTCCAGAGCTTTCCATCCATCCATCCATCCATCCATCCATCCATCCATCCATCCATTAGTGTTTGAACATCCTTCCACTAAAATATTTGTTGATCACCCAATATGTGGGTATGACAGTTCTTATGAGAAACAGGGGTTCCCCTTAGCCCAGACTTAAGTGAGCTCACAACTTAGCAGGAAAGGGAAGCAGAAGGATTCAGGAGAGGCTAGAGTATCTGAAAGGGCATCCGGAGTATTGATGAAAATAGAATCATCGAAGGCTCCTTTGGTGATATAGAATCTAGCTAGGCTTTCAAGGATAAAAAGCGACTGGGCCTCCAGAGATGGAAAGGCAAGTTGTTTGTGTTTGGTGGGAAGAGGTCTCCAAAGTAAATTCATGCTCTGGAAATGCCGGTATGTCCCAAATAGTTTGAATCTGATGTTCCATGTAGATAGAGGCCTGGCTCTGAAAATGTACAATGGATCACAGCTTCTGGAAATCTAGTTCTTAGATAACTAAAACAGTGCTTTTTTTCTTATCATTCTATTGGGTCACCCTTCCTCTGGGTGAGCATCCTTACAGAAATCAATGGACATTAATGGTCCTTGAGCCTTTGACTCGGCTACTAGAGTCTGTTTTTACCCAGACAAATATTCTGTCACTGATATGCTTCCCAAGTAATCTAGTCCAACCATCTCTTCCACTCTAGGTTGTTTTCTGTACCCCACTAATGCATAGTTTTCAGTTTCAGCTTGATATCTTCTAAAAATGAAGAGCTCATTCCATTCCCAAACAGCATATTTGCAAACATTATTTGCAGAGCTCTAGAATATTAGAAAAATTTTCTTCATTTTGAAACAAGCAGACAACTTTCTAAGAATTCATTATTCATATGATGGTAGTCAGCTTCCTTCTGGAACTGCATTGAATCTGTGGAAAGTCATCAGGTCAGAGATTTGAGCTGTATTCTTCTTAACCTTCTACCCTACTATGTAGACTGGTATTTCCTTCCCTCTCTGACATCCTCAGGTTGCCCTATTCTGTATTGGGATTATAAGAGATTAAGGATGTTCAAACTATTTGGGAAAGAGAATTAATTTTTTAGGAAAGAGAACTTTCATTTTCTTAAAAGAAAGAGCAGAGCTGCTCTTGTTGAGGTTGGGAAGGAGGGCTTGGAAAGTCTGGGCTACTCAGCCAGTGAGGATCTTTGGGGCTTTGCAGGCAATTTAAGTGGCCCCCTCTGGAGCCTAACTCTGGGACAACTCCAGCCATTTCCATGGCTACTCTGTGATCCAAGCTCCCTGGAGTTCTACAAGAAGGGGCTCTGAAACCATGGGCCCATCCCATTTCTGAAGGTTATCTCTAAAATTAGATGAGTCCATTAAATGAGACTGAAAAGTTTCATAAGCTTCTTGCCATCTAGGTTTTTCTAATCCAAGAAGAAGGGGTTTGTATTGACTTCAGTCTTTATGATACCATTAAAATTGCTTCATCTCTTCCCTTTTCAAGCCTCAACCCCTTTGATAAATCAAGTCAGAAGCTAGAAATGTTACTGTGCTAAAAAAAAAATTGAGAATTACTCTGATAAGACCTTTCACTTACCTTTATTGGGAACCTACTGAGAAAGGGTCCCTACCGCTTGGGAATAATGCATAAGCCAGAAATACCAATATTAGTTTGAAAGGGTGAGGCTGAAATGTCCACCTCTGATTTGAAGAAGGGGTGAAAAACCAGTTCTTCCCATCTGCCTTGATTCTGTATTTTAGGCAAAATCTCCAAAGGAACAACCAGTACATGCATGCAGAAGACAATTTGAAGTCAGTGCAGTAATTGGGACTGTTGTGTTCCCTGAAGTGATTAAAAGTTTGGAAATGGAATCATACAAAGTAAAAAACTTTTTATACTTCTGGGACAATGTCCCCAGGATCTAATCATGCTGAAAGCACTCTAAGAAGACTTCTTTTCTCTTGCCTTCGTTCCTGCTGGAACTTTCCCCTCTTAGGCCACTGAAGGACATTAAAGGAAGGAAGCATTTCCATGTTCTGCTTGAATTTCTACAAACTTCAAAATGCTTAAAATTCTTGAAAAGAGCAGCTGGAGATATATGAATTATTTATGAACATCCAACATTCAGCAGGAGGCAGGCAAAGTGCTTCTAAGCCAAGTGCTCAAGACATGACTGTGGACAGTTGGGCAGAACTTCCACCTAGAATCTTGAGGAGACTTCAAGGAGCAGGAGATTTCTGACCAAGACTTGGACAATGGAGGTAAATTTACACATGAAGAGATAGGAAAGAGGTGGGGGTAAAGAAAAACCATCTTAGGGCCAGAGCTTGGCAGGTCTTGGGCCTCAGTATTTCTTCCATAGCCTCAACAAGTCATGATGCTGAAAAGCAACATGGAACAGGAACTATAGAACAAAGTCCAGGGAAGACATTCTATGTTGGTGAAATCTGGAATGAGGTTGCAGCCCCTGGGATTCCCTTGGCTGATTCTTGCCTATTGGTATTCATGGCTTTCTATAATTCCCTTCCCTTTAGTGACTTGCTTCTGACCAAAAAGCTACACTGTCTTTCTGAGTTTGATGAAACAAACTGTCACATTGGAGAGGCCTGTGTGGGAAGGAACTGAGGGAAGTCTCTGGCTGACAGGCAGTGTAGAACTGAGGTTCTCAGACCAACTACCCTCAAGTTACATGGTCAATAGCCATGCAAATGAGCTTGGAACTAAAGTTCTCTTATCCCCAGTGAAACCTCCAGAAGACATTCCAGCCCTAGTCAACATCTTGTGAAAGACGTTGAAACAGAAGATCCAGCTAATCTGTGCTCAGATTTTTGACCTACAAAAACTATGAAACAATACATGTATGCATTTCTAAGCTATTAAGTTTTGGAGTGATTTGTTTTTGTAACAATACATAACTGATTCATGGAGTATGGTTATGAACTGTGAGGAAGAAGCTAAGGGAAAGGAAGAAGTGACACATCCAGGAAAAAGTTGTCCAGTGAATGGCATGCTTCTACTTTCCCCAAAGTGTGTCTCATTGCCAGAAGACATTGGCGATCAGAAAGATTTTCCTCTTTCTGGACCAAAGCTTGCTTATCTCCCTGCAGCTCTACCTGGATCCTTGCATAGCCCTTGGGGGACACACAGGACATGATTGCTTCCTCTTGTGTTATCAGCCTCTCAAAAATAAGAAGACAATAAATCACTGTAGACATGCTCAGTTACCCTGAAGATATGTGAGCCTGAACTAAGTAGAACATACCTTCTACAATAATTTTACAAGTAACCAATAGTAACTCAACAGTAACTCAATAAATATATGATGAAATCATGACTGAAAGCCATCCTGGGAAACCAGTCCCTTGCATGACCACATGGTAGAAGGAAACTTGGACCTTCAAATGACCTGCTTGTGAGAGAGTTTTCACTATTTTTCAGAGCAAAGAAACAGTAACAAATATAATAACAAGCTCCCAATAGAATACACCTGTTGTGTTGAGGCTACTAGAAAGTCCATTAGACAAATTGGTACCTTGCCAATAGCAGTCATTATGACAAGTCCTTACATTGAGGCAGACTGATAGAAAGCTGTTCACTTTTTTTTTTTTGGTAATATTTACTTACAGTGAAATGTATACATCGTAAGTGTATCATCCAATGAGTTTTGACAGATATGCACACCCATGTAACCCAAATCCACTCAAGTTAGAGAATGTTTCCAACACTGCAATGAATTTTTTATACCCCTTCCCAGTCTGTCCCCAATACCATCCTGCCCAGAGTAATCTCCATTGTTCTGGTATTTTTCACCTTTTTAGAAACATACTAGTAGAATAATGCAGTAAGTATTATTTTATTTAAGTCTTTATTCATAATGATGTTTCTGAGATTTATCCATGTTGTTAAGTGATTTAGTGGTTTGTCCTTTTTTTTTTACTACTGGGTAATATTACATTATATGACCATCCCAGTTTGTTTACCCGTTCTCCTTGTTGAATGGAATCTGGGCTGTTTCCAGTTTGAGCAGTTAAGAATAAAGTCATTATTATCATTCTCATACAATGGGGTACCCTGGGTGGCTCAATCAGTTAAGCATCTGACTCCTGAACTCAGCTCAGGTCTTGATCTCAGGGTTGTGAGTTCGAGTATTGCATTGGGGTCTGTGCTGGGAGTGGAGCAAGTTAAAAACAAATAAACAAACAAAATCCATTCTTATACAAGTCTTTTTTAAAATTGAAATTCAAGTTAGTTAACATATAGCATAGTATTGGTTTCAGGAGTAGAATTTAGAGATTCATCACTTACATATAATACCCAGTGCTCATCCCAATAAGTGCCCATCCCCCCACCCACCTCCCCTTCAGCAACAGTTTGTTCTCTTAACTATAGTCTCTTATGGTTTGCCTCTTTCTGTTTTTATCTTATTTTTCCTTCCCTTCTCCTATGTTCAACTATTTTGTTTCTTAAATTGCACATATGAATGAAATCATGTTATTTGTCTTTCTCTGACAGACTTGTTTCACTTAGTATAATGCATTCTAGTTCCATCCATGTTTTTGCAAATGGCAAAACTTCATTCTTTTTTGATGATTAATATTCTATTGTGTGTGAGTGTGTGTGTGTGTAGGTATGTATATATATATATACATATACCACATATTCTTTAGCCAGTCATCAGTTGATGGACATTTTGGCTCTTCCCCTAGTTTGGCTATTGTTGATAGTGCTGCTATAAACATTGGGGTGCATGTGCCCCTTTGAATCAGCACTTCTGCATCCTTTCATACAAATCTTTTTGTAGACATATTCTTCAACTTCTCTTAGCTAACTACCTGAGAATGGTATTTCTGGGTCATGACATAGACATACATTTAGTTTTATAAGAAAAAGACATATCCTTTGCCAAAGTACACCATTTTACATTCCTGTCAATAATGTACAAGAGTTCTCATTGCATCACATTCTCATCAGTGATATTATCAGTCTTTAAAATTTTTGTCTGCCTAATTGATTGCAGTGGTCTCATTGTGGTTTTTATTTGCATTTTATGGATAACTAATGATATTGAGCACTTTTATATGTGCTCACTGGTCATTCATATATCTTTGACAATTATCTGTTCAAGTATTTTGTTCATTATCATATTTTATTGTTTTTTTGAATAATGGTTTGTATGAGTCCTTATATATTTTAAATATAAGTCCTTTGTCAGATATGTGTATTGTGACTATTCTCCCAGTATATGTGGGTTCCATATTCATTTTCTTTTTTTTAATATTTTTAAAAAATTTATTCATGAGAGACACAGAGAGAGGCAGAGACATAGGCAGAGGGAGTAGCAGGCTCCTCATGGGGAGCCTGATGTGGGACTTGATCCTAGGACCCTGGGATCATGACCTGAGCTGAAGGCAGACACTCAATTGCTGAGCCACTCAGGTGCCCCATATTCATTTTCTTAATAGTGTCTTCTTCTGAGCAGATGTTTTAAACTTTGATGAATTCCATGATTTTTTTCTTTTTGGTTATTACTTTCCATTTCCTATCAAAGAAATTTTTGCCTACCCCCCTAGTCACAAAGATATTTTTCAAACTTTTATTATAAAAAGCTTTTATAATTTGAGCTTTTATGTTTAGGTCTATGATCCATAGTAAAATAATTTTTTATTTTTTGCCTAGTTGTTCTATCAATTCCTGAAAAAAAAAAAGATACGAAAATCTCCCATTCTGGCTGTGGACCTGTCTATCCCTTTAATTATGTCCATTTTTTGTTTCATATTATCTTGAGGTTTTGTTACTAGGTGAATACATTTATGATCTTTATGTCTTCCTGACTGATACCTTGTCATTATGAACTGTCTCTCTTTATCTCTGATAATATCCTTTCCTTCAAGTCAACCTTATCTGATATTATTATAACCCTCCAGCTAACTGTTTAATTGATATATTTTTCCAACCTTTTACTTTCAACTTTTATGTGTCTTTATATTTAAAAATGCTTCTTTTAGACAGAATTGAGTTGTCTTGCTTTTTTACCCAGTCTGATAGTCTCTGTATTTTCTTCCATTTTTAAATTAGTTTCAGAGGTAGAATTTAGTGATTCATCAGTTGCAATATAACACCCAATGTTCATTACATCAAGTGCCCTCCTTAATACCCATCACTCAATTATCCCTCCCCCCACTGACCTCCCCTCCAACAACCTTCAGTTTGTTTCCTAGAGTTCAGCATCTCTTAGGGTTTGCCTCCCTCTCAGTTTTCATCTTATTTTATTTTTCCTTCCCTTTCCCTGTGTTCATCTGTTTTGTTTCTTAAATTCCACATACAAATCATGAAATCATATGGTATTTGTCTTTTCTGACTGACCTAATTTCACGTAGCATGATAACTTCTAGTACCATCTGTGTTGTTACAAATAGCAAGACTTCATTCTTTTTTTTTTTTTTGACTTCATTCTTTTTGATGGCTGAGTAATACTCCATTATAAATATATATCTATATCTTCTTTATCCATTCATCAGTTGATGGACAGCTGGGCTCTTCTCATATTTTGGCTATTGTAGATGTTGCTTCTATAAACACTAGGGTACATGTGCCCCTTCAAATCACTATGTTTGTATCCTTTGGATAAATATCCAGTAGTGTAATTGCCAAGTCATAGGGTAGCTCTATTTTTAACTTTTTGCAGAACCTCCATACAGTTTTCCAGAGTGGCTGCATCAGTTTGCCTTCTGGCCAACTGGTAAGAGGGTTCCCTTTATCTGCATCCTTGCCAACATTTGTTATTTCTTGAGTTGTTCACTTTAGCCATTCTGACCAGTGTAAAGGAGTATCTCATTGTGGTATTAAATTTTGTATTTCCCTGATACTGATTGATATTGAGCATTTTTTTCTTGTGTCTGTGGCCATTTGTATGTCTTCTTTGGAGAAATTTCTGTTCATGTCTTCTGCCCATTTCTTGACTGGATTTCTCTTCTTTCTTTCTTTTTTCTTTTTCATTTTTTTTATATTGAGTTTGATAAGTTCTTTACAGATTTTAGATACTAGCCTTTTATCTGATAAGACATTTGCAAATATCTTCCCCCATTCTGTAGGTTGCATTTTAGTTTTGTTGAGTGTTTTCTTTGCTGTGCAAAAGCTTTTTATCTTGATAAAGTCCCAATAGTTCATTTTTGCTTTTGTTTCTCTTGCTTTTGGAGATGTATCTATTAAGAAGTTGCTGTGGCTGAAGTCAAAGAGGTTACTGCCTGTGTGCTTTAGGATTTTTATGGATTCCTGTGTCACATTTAGATCTTTTATCCATTTTGGGTTTATTTTTATTATCCAGTCTGATGGTCTCTGTATTTTAATTTATTTTATTTTATTTTTTTAATTAATTAATTAATTAATTAATTAATTATTTATTTAAGTCACACACAGAGAGAGAGAGAGAGGCAGAGACATAGGCAGAGGGAGAAGCAGCCTCCATGCACCGGGAGCCCGATGTGGGACTCGATCCCGGCTCTCCAGGATTGCGCCCTGGGCCAAAGGCAGGCGCTAAACCGCTGCGCCACCCAGGGATCCCTAATTTATTTTATTTTTCTGTGAAATGCTGTTTTCTATCTCCACAGCTATGTTGTGCTTGCAGTGGAATAACTTCTGGACTGAAATGATAGCACTCTTGAAAGCCAAGCAACCTGATTCCAAATCTCCAAATAATATGGTCTTATTGTTGGATACATAGTAGTCATAGGTTGAGTTTCTCGGTAATAGACATTAGTGGGACATAGACATTTAGTCCATAGCAGCCCTCATTGTATAAAAGCCCCCCCATCCTCTCCTGATGAGTAGGATCAATTATATATAATTAGGATAGTAACTCCTTTCCTTGCCTGCAGGTCTCTTGGCATAAGAAGTTTAACATGACTGAGGGATAACCATAGCTTTAAGTTTAGCAGATATAACAGAATAGAAAGTCCAGAAATTAGTCCTTACATTTATTGTTAATTGCCTTTCAACAAAGGTGCCAAAGGCAATCCACTGGGGTGAAAGATAGTCTTTTCAGCAAGTGGTCTGAAACAATTGGATATTCATATGTAAAAAATAAATAAGATCCTTAGTTCACAACACACAAATAGTTAACTCAAAATGGATCACAGACCTAAATGTAAAACTTAATATTCTACAACTTCTAGAAGAAAACATGAGAGAAAATCTGTGACTTTGGGTTAAGTAAAGGTTTTTCAAATGATGCAATAAAAATGAAAAGACAAAAAGGACTAAAAATGTTCACAAATTATATATATATATATAACATATATCATATATATCATATATATATCATATATATCATATTATATATATATATATATATATATCAAAGGACTTATGTTCAGGTTACATTAAAAACCTGTGCATATAACTAGGGGCCCTGGATGGCTAAGTTGGTTAAGTGCCTGACTCTTGATTTCAGCTCAGCTCATGATCTCAGGGTCCTGAGATTGAGCCCTGAATCAGGTTCCATGCTAAGTGGGGAGTCTGCTTGAGGATTCTCTTTCTCCCTCTCCCTCTGCCACTGTTCCTCTCATTCTCTCTCTCTCTCTCTCTCAAATAAATAAAAAAAAAAATCTTTTAAAAAATAAAACTCATACATATGACTCAATAATAAAAAGACAGCTCAATTTAAAATATCTTTGTCCAAAAGACATGTGAATGGCTATAAGCACATGAAAAGACTCAACATTAGAAGCTATCAGGGAAATGCAAATTAAAACTACGGTGAGATACTACTACACATCCAGTATAAGAGCTACATTGAAAAGACTTTTAACATCAAGTGTTGATAAGGATGTAGAGAAACTCGAAATATCATATGTTGTTTGTTGTGGTCATTTAAAATGATACAGCTGCTTTGGAAAATAGTCTAGCAGTTTCTTAGCATTAAACACATTTGTACCATACGACCCACCAATTCCAAATAAAGTTGTGTACTTAAGTGTTCAGAGTAGCATTATTTATGATAACCAAAACCTGGAAAAATCCAAATGTCCATCAATGAACACAGTGTGGTAGATTCCATATAATCCTAGTCTGTAACAAAAGGGGGGAGACTACTAAAATGTGTTATAACTGGATGAGCCTCAAAAACATGCTAAATGAAAGATGCCAGAAACAAAAGACTATATTTGTATGGTTCCACTTATCTAAATTTCTAGAAAAGGCAAATCTTTCTAGAAATGAGTTGATTGGTGGTTACCTGGCGCTAGAGTTGGGGATTGAGTGCAAATGGTCATGAGAGAACTTTTTGAAATGATATAAATGTTCTGAAATCTGTTGGTAGTGATAATTGCACAAGTGTATAGATTTATCAAAAATCATTGAACTGTACCTTACAATGGATGAATTTTATGGTATATAAGTTATACCTCAGTTAAGTGCTACAAATGTTTGATGAGACTCTTTCTGTGTCCCCTGGTGGAAGCAACCCTCCTTTAGGAACTAGGATCCTTAGACTAGCAAAGCCTAGAGTTACAGTGACTGGAAGCACAAATTCCCCTAGTAGGTAACTGCAGGTGATGTAACCAGGGCTATTCTTGCTACCACACTTGATTCCTGGACCATGTATCCTACCTGTTGAGAACACAGAACCATAGAACAGTCATTGATTTAGGGTTTATACTGCATTCTGGAGGGTGGTGCCCCATTCCTGAAGAATATTGTCTCTAAGCTAGTGCCTTAATGTGCTTTGAAAAGGCCATTATGTCACTTTCTTGGGCCAGATACTTCTGGACGGTGCAGTATATGGAAGGATCCAGTGGTTCCCATAATCATGATCTCACAGTTATGACAAATTTGCTAAATGAGTTTTGGCCCAATGAGATATGCAGGATCCCTCCATCATTAAATCAAATCCTCTGTGAGTTTTCAGATGGTGATGTTGGCTGGTGCCCTACAGAGAGGAAAGGTAACTCATATTCAGAAGAGGCGTTGATTTTCAATAAGATGAATCACTGCCCTTTCAAAATGGAAATGGCCTAATGCAATCAACTTACCACCAACTGGCTTATTAGTCTCTTTGAATGAGGGTTGGTCTCTGCTGCTGGCAATTTGAACAGTCAGCTGCTGAGGTAGCTACATCAGCTTTTGTGAGTAAGACCCTGCTGTTTAGCTAATAGCCTCCTGCAATCATGGTTGCTCTGTTCTTTGTACCAAAGATAGGGGTTGGATAACATCAGCTCCCTGAGTCACTCTGTTTGATTGTTGAGCCTAGTGGGGAAGAAGGAGGTTCTGAAGATGCTCCTAGTATGTAAACGACTAAAGAGGTGAGAGAAACCAGACTCAGCTTCAAATACTGAAATACTATTTTTTTAAAAGATTTTATTTATTTATTCATGACAGACAGAGAGAGAGAGGCAGAGATACAGGCAGAGGGAGAAGCAGGTTCCATGCAGGGAGCCCAATGTGGGACTTGATCCCGGGTCTCCAGGATCAGGCCCTGGCTGAAGGTGGTGCTAAACCGCTGAGCCACCAGGGCTGCCCCTGAAATACTATTTTAAGACAGGATAGGACTCTTCCACCAGAGAATGGAACAACAGATCCAAGGAAATACACAGGTGGGGGGGGGTGGCGCTGAGATTTAGTATTCCTACTTCATAGTGTGGAAGAATATACCTGAGATTCTTCAAAAGCAGAGAATACATTCTTTGTCTCCCAGCTCTATGTGGTAGGGATTTAAACCTAGACTTTTTATGTCACATCAACCCCAGGACATGTTCCAAATTTACAGGTGATAGGATCCACAGAGGGCAAAGCCACTGTAGCATAAAGAGAGTAATTGATTACAAGAAGCATTACATATTGAGCTCAAAGCAGTTGTTTCAAAACTGATTTGTGTAAGATTTCTTTTTTTTAAGATTATGTATCTTTATTTTTTTATTTTTTTTATTTTTAAAATATTTTTATTTATTTATTTATTCATGACAGACACAGAGGGAGGGGAGGCAGAGACACAGGCAGAGGGAAAAGCAGGCCCCATGCAGGGAGCCCCACGTGGGACTCAATCCCGGGTCTCCAGGATCACACCCCAGGCCAAAAGCGGTGCCAAACCACTGGGCCATTGGGGCTGCCCTTGTGTAAGATTTCTGCTGTGCATTATAGCCTGATGCTCTGTTTGCACAAGGCACACAAGAGATAATACTACTTTACACTAGTTATCAGATAAAATTTTTGTAGCCCTCCTTCAAAGAAAGTAATTTAATCTAGAGAGTGAAAAATAGAATCTAGCATAAAGATAGATAAAGATAGTGTCCGTCAGAAGTAAAAGTACAGGGAAAATTGGAAATCAAGAACTAGGAACATATGAGGATATCCTCATCATCTTTGCTTTTTGGCTATTCTTTCTCTTCTCTTTGCAGATCTGGTTTCTCTTTACTACCCCAGTACACATGGGCAAACACAATGACCCCAAAACTCCAAAGTTTCTGTGTTAGGGATCCAATGACTCACTCCCTGGATATTAATGTCAATCCCCAAAACCTGGTAGAAAGAATCTGATTGGTCTAAGTAGGGTCATCATCACACAGCACAGACATGTGTACTTCATCTACGTGGATAAGGAAGAGGGGCAACTGGGGAAAATGCCCAGAGAGATGGCATTGTTGACCCATAAGTTAGAAAGCCAGATGAAAAGGTACTATAATAATATATCAGAATTGATCCAGTTAAGTGTGGAATTGAACTCTGTCTTCAAATGTCATAGGCATCCACAGAGGAGTTATTTAACATATTTCATTAATAATAAAAATGTTCATTTATTAATTGGAAAGATATTCTTTGTTAGTCACTGTGCATTTTCTGTGTTGTGTGTGCGCACACACACTTTATTTTAATGTAATCCTCACAACAACGCCATGGGGTTGGCTTAATTATCTCCATTTTGCAAACTAGGAAATGAAGAATTCACAAGATTAGGCAGCTTTTTAAAATGTACCTGAAATTACACAGGCAGAGGCACCTCCACATCTGTCAGGCTCGAAAGTCCATGCTCTTAAACCACAAGGATAATTACAAGTAGATTTTTAGCAATTGATGCCAGTGTCCTGTCCAAATCCTGAAGAGACAGAGGAAGCTGAGTTTGCCCATTGGGGTCTGGATGGTTGCAAACATTAGTTCCAAGGAAATAGAGGAACTCAGAATATAAACTTTGCATCGTAGTAATAATGAACTAGTTCATTATTACTAGATATTACTAGTAATAGTATTATGATAGTATTATCTAGTACTATTACTAGATAATAGTAGTAATGAACTAGAAATTTTATTCTTGGCCTACAATATCTGGAGTCTCATTAGTCCTGACACAAAGTCCTTCTTCACAAATTTGGGTGGGAATAGACATGCTTTATGTACAGTAAAAGAAGATAGAATTTCCCAAATTTGGTTCTAGAACACTAAGCAGGAAATAATTAAACAGGAAACACTCTGGGCTCCTTGCAGGGTGGAATCGTATCATTTGGGATGTCTCAGTGTTGGTAATTTTCCAAAATAGGAGGTTGGTTTTCAATTTGGACACCAATTAAGAAGTATCTTCTCCTCACTGCCATCCTCCCTCCCCATTGCACAGTAGAGCAGAAAACAACATAAAATTGGCACATACAAATTGCGGCTGGTCTGTACATGAACAGGCAAGTATGTTTTTCTTCCAACGTTTTAATTTTTATTTTTTTTCATAATAAAAATAAAATTTAATAGCCACTTATCCTCATTTCTAGGTGATTTAGCACAACTCTCTCTTCATTCTAAAGACTCAATGTTCCATGTCAATCATTCATGAAAGCCCCACTGTGATGTGCATTGTTTAGGCAATTTTATGATGAAACTGATATGTAGGACCATCAAAAAAACCCTATGATTATGAGGTAGCCATTTCCTGGGGGATCTGTGTGCACAGAACCACAAGATATGCTCTCACTATGCAAAGCGTTTCTGCCTCACCAGGGTCTTCACAGCGACCTTCACATCCTTGTTTCTTAGGCTGTAGATGATTGGGTTGAGCATGGGAGTCAGCACTCCATAGAAGAGAGAGATGAGCTTGTCTGAAACATCCTGCTTGTCTGCTCCCAGGGGGTCCTTAGATTTGGGCTTTGCATACATGAAAAGAATAGTTCCATAGAAGATGACCACTACAGTGAGATGGGCAGAGCAGGTGGAGAAGGCCTTTCTCCTCCCTTCAGCTGAAGGGATCTTCAGGATGGTGGTGAGGATGAAGATGTAGGAGATAGAGATGAACAGAACTGGGACGCCCAGGAAGATCACATTGGCCACCCCCATACTGATTACATTGATGGAGATGTCAGCACAGGCCAACTTTAGGACAGCCAAGATCTCACAGGTAAAGTGGTTGATGATGTTGTCCCCACAGAAGGGTAACTGTACTGCAAGAGAGATCTGCACCAAGGAGTTGATGCCACCAGCCACCCAGGAGCTGGCAGCCATGGGCACATAGGCAGCCTTGCTCATGACCACAGGGTACCTAAGTGGGTTACAGATGGCCACATAGCGATCAAATGCCATCATGCCCAGAAGCACACACTCTGTGGCTCCCATGGCAAAGGAGAGAAACATCTGCACAGCACAGCCTGAGAAGGAGATGGTTTTCCTGGGGGTCAGGAAGCCATCCAGGACTAGAGGGATTGAGGAGGTTGTGTAGCAGATGTCCAGGAAGGAGAGGTTCCCCAGGAAGAAGTACATGGGTGTGTGCAGGCGGGAGTCATGGATGGTCACCAGGATGAGGACCCCGTTTCCCAGTAGGATCACTAGGTACATCGACAGGATGAGCACAAAGAATGTTTTCTCAAGCTTTGGTTGATCTGAGAGCCCCAGCAAGACAAATCCTGCCAGAACAGATTGGTTGGCCATTTTCATTTTAAATTCTCTCCTCTACCCTCAGGAAAACTGAGAACAGCAAACACATGTTTATAGGGATCAATATGTGGGGATTACAATGAGATCCTTCTATAACTTGTAATTAATTTTATCCCTTGACATGTCAACTTATAATATCAGCATCAAAGTTATAAAGTTATAAAAACCATTGTCTACTGAAGTTAGTAATATATTGAAGTCAGTATATATTGAATCAAAGAAAGAAAGAGCAGGACCTAGAAACCTAACCAAACCATGATGTATGATAGAACTTTAGCCAGATCAATAGTGTTGACACACTTGAAGGAAGGGTCCGTATAGTAACTGTAAAAGAGGAATCCTGAGGGTATGCTGTACACATGGGTCCAGAGCACTGTCTGGCTCTTCTGGCCATCCCTGCCTGCACATAATTTTCCCTAGAGTGTCCTTGTGGATGTCAGGCTGTCACACTCAGTGATGCTAACCACTGACATCACCTCATTCACTCCCCAGGCTCTAATTCTGTGTTTATATAATAATTTTCTGACTATAATTTGGCCCCACATGTAGTTCTACATGGAGAGAATGTGATGAGCAAAGGCCAAGAACATTAAGATCTGCCTAGCATTTACATTTATTACTTGATGTCAGGTTTATACTTCATTTCTTTTGAGTTCAGTTGATAATCTCCCTTCATTGCACTGTCAATAGGGAATATCTGGCTAATAGTCCATAGAGACCCTAATGGAAGCACTTCCACATCCCCCCTCTAACCATGGCCTTTGTCCACAGCATTGCAATTCTGCTCCAGCCCTCAGGGCTGCGGAGTAGAAGTAGAATCAAAGGACAAGTGTCCCTCATGCTTCCCAGCATGAGCATCTGAGACTTTGTGAGCAGCCTCCATGCTTTTGGTGACATTCAATAGTACACAACACCCCACTCAGACCCTTCTATATCTGAGTTGACCATTAAAGCCACAGCAATGCCACAATAAAGCTTTCTCCCCCACAGAAAAGTAGATAATTCTATCCAGGCTTGCAGAGTGGTCCCCCCAAAGAGGCACTGCACATAAGATGTACTCCAGTTGCATAGACTAGTACATCCAATTCGTTAGAGAAAACCCCAAGCCTTAGCTTCTCATGTTAAACATGAGGAAACAGAAGCTCACAAGTGCTCCTCCATTGTGCCAGAGCAGGTCTACTGAGGAGCAAAGGACCCTTTTCAAAATCCTGGCCATCCTTGCTTTCCCTAGGACGCTCATGAAAACTAGAGATGCCACACCTTTCTCTAAGATATCTGCCCTGTAAGAGAGCTTGCATAGGGGTGGGTCCCTGGGCTTCACACATTGCATCTGTGACTCTTACACTATTGCTACTAGTCTGAAGCTATCCTCATGCAATTATCAGAGATTAACTGTGGGCATTGGGAACATTTGGTAAAAAAGAGATATGTTCTTAAGGACATTAGTACTATTGGCTGGAGAATCTCAGAATTGGCAGGAATATTGTAAAGTAGTAACTGGTCGCCTCTTCCTCCTCCATGGTGTGAACATCTTCTGTGAAATGCGATTTTCCCATTCTGCTTCAAACATCTTGAGCTGTGCTATCCCATTCTTTTGTCAGACAACTTTGATTGTTGGAAAGTTTTCCCTTATGTTGAGCAGAACTTCCATCTAATGTCATCCCCATAATTTACCCCCTGCCCTCCCCACCCCTCCACTGGCCTAGACTGCCAGGATATGTCTGCTCAAAAAAAAAAAAAAAAAAAAAAAAAAAAAAAAAAAAAAAGCCCTTCATAGACACGGGAGCTGTGACTCACAATCACCTTTTCTCTTCTCCTACCTACTTGGAGAAATTCTGGCTAGAGAGAGAACTCAGTTTATGTCCAGTATGGGGATGAGGCCATGGTGGGGTCAGGAGCTCACCTGGACAGAAGGTTTCATGGTAGGGAGGATGCTGAAAGGCTTCTGGCTTTAGAGGTGATTGTTTCAACTGTCCACTGTGACCATCCCTTATCTAGTTCTATCTGTTGAGGCTGGGCCTGGACATGTGCAGCCAATTCTGTTTAGCTGTCTTGGATCTAAGCAGTCCCTTCAAATTTCACAGCAAGGTAAAGAAAATTCAGGGTTGGCCATAGCCTAAGGGGCTCTTGCTGCTCGCATTCCTGGCCTTCTCCATACCCAGTGAGATAAGAGCAGGAAGGACATCCCGAGTTGCTGTTTCCCAGTGGTCCTGGCAGTGACACCCAGCCTGGGTACTTGGGGCAGACACACTTTGCTCTCTGCTACTTGCCCTGTCTCCACAGGTTCTGTCAAGGAACACTGGAGCAATTTAGAGTTCTGGTTGTTTGGGGCCAGTTTTAATCCCAGAAGCAATTTAATGTTTGGCGAAGGCCCCATAGGAGTTTAGGGCCTGTGTCCTATGAACCTAATTAGAGAAGTTGTAGACAACACTATTAAGTCTTAACTCTCACTACAAAGAGATGTTTCCTAGATTAGGAAGTTTTCATCCTCTCCTTGCTGATTTTCCCAGAAGTAGAGGAAATGACTAAGGTCTGACTGTGTTTTACCACAATGGCATCTGTTAGAGGGGACTCTGCACTTGTCTTTGCAAGGCTAAGTGTCCAAACAAGAGGTGGAAGGTGTGCCTATGCCCTGGCAGACACACTGAATGACCTCATGCTCCAGGAGCTGACCCTCACTGCTGTCCCCCAGCACTCATCCAGGGCTGGCCAGCTCTAGCTCTCGCCCTCAAAGACAGGAAGCAAAAGATGTACCATAGGCCAGCACCAGGCACTAGGAAGAAGGGAGGCCAGCACCTCCAACTTCCAGAAAGGTCCCAGTGACAGCTACAGTCTGAAAGATGATTACTCGATGTCCCTAAACTATATGGGAGCTCAGAGTAGGAAAGAGTCAGAGGATGGAGGTCATGGCAGTTTAGGTCCCAACTAGGAAGCAATTCACACTGCCATGCTATAGGAAAGCAGGGAACAAGGCTTACCGATTGCAGCTGAGGACATGATGGCAGAAGAGAGCTCTGGGTTTGATGAGAAAACAACAAAGTTTAGCCTTAGAAGCAAGCAGCTCTGGAATCACAGGCCAGGCAGGGAACTGGGTAACTGGCATTATGCTAAAAGCTTCTTCTTTAAAAAAAAAAAAAAAGTTTATTTATTTATTCATGAGAGACACAGGGAGACAGAGACATAGGCAGAGGGAATAGCAGGCTCCCCACGAGGAGCCTGATGCAAGACTCGATCCCAGGACCCGGGGATCATGCCCTGAGACAAAGGCAGACACTCAACCACTAGGCCACCCAGGTGTCCCTTGCCAAGAGCTTCTGTTTATTAGAGATCTTTGGTGATAAGAAACAGAGAATCCCTTCAGGTAACCTCAACTGGGGTGCAGGAAGTAAGAGTCAGGAGTATGGAGTGTGGCCATGCCTGCTCAGCAGGGCCTGAGGACAGGAGTTTCCCCTTAGACATCGATGAGGAAGAAGACAGGGAGGGGGTGAGGAGCCTTGGATTGAAGCCTAATCTCTATCAAAACAACTGATAAAGATTGGTCTTAGAAGGAGAATGATTTGCTAATAAAAGACCCTGGATACTAATTCTCCCTTGGTAAGAAGAAGATGGAAGTTGGTATCAGTTTGTTGTATACCCTTGTCATCCATGTAGGCATCATGGTCCATGTTACCGCAGGGGAAATGCACAAAGATCTCACTGTGGAGCATGGGTTTGGCCCCTCTCCACCAATGCTTTTGTCATTTTCCCGATGACTGAGGAAAAGAAGCCCTGGAGCACCCTGGTTGGGAATCTCTATAAGCCACAGACCACTGCAGGCTTCAGGCTAGAGACTGCCATGTTTGGATTTTCTCTCAGGAAAAAGTTTCATCCCTCCAAGCCCTTGCTTAGATCCTCTGTAGAAGTCTATGAGCCACATGATACATCTCTCTGAGCACAAGGAGTGCAAGGGGATAGGAGAACACTGAAAGGTAGCTGGGGAGAGGCATCTGTGTGTCTTCTTTAGCACCTGTATGCTAAGTACATTTGTAGGCACTGCAGACAAATACATCTGGAACTATTGGGTCCATCTCAAGACTGCCTTGCCCCTGCCGTGTGACTGGACACTCTTATACTCTAGGAGGTCCCACCCTACATCATGTCAAAATGCACTTGCATCCCACTTTAAGTATAATTTTATGATAAATTTGAAATGATTTTTTAAAAGATTTTATTTATTTATTTGAGAGAGAGAGAGCAAGCACAGAGGGAGAGGGAAAAGTAGACTCCCTGCAGAGCAGGGAGCCCAATGCAGAGCTGGATCCCAGGACCCCAGGATCATGACCCAAGCCAAAGGCAGGCACTTAACTGACTGAGCCACCCAGGCACTCCTGAAATGATTTTTCTACTTCTGCTATTAAGATTATTTGGCTTATAAGTGACTCAATTTATAATTCTATGATTTCTAAACAATAAGCACTTTTCCTGCAAAGTGAAAGTAACTACAGAACGTTCTAAAATAATGGGGTGTCCGGATGGTACCATTGGTTAAGCATCAAACTCTTGGTTTTAGCTCAGGTCCTGATCTCGGGATCATGAGATCAAGTCCCCACCTCAGGCTCTGGGCTTAGCATGGAGTCTGCTCAGGACTCTCTCCCTCTCCCTCTCCCCTTCCCCCTCCTCTCTCTCTCTCTGCCTCCCTCCCCCTTCCCTCTCTCCTTCTCTACAATAAAGAAAATAAATATTTAAAATATGATTCATGAGTAAAAGTATTTATCCATTACTGAGAATGACATAATATTCCCTTTTTCAGGAATGCAAATAAACAAGATTTTTAAATGGTTTTTGTTTGTTTGTTTTGTAGTTTAAGAGCCAACATGTTCTCCAGACCTCTAACATCTTTGTACATAGAGGACACCCCATAGCCCTGACTGCTGTACCCTCATGCCCAGGGGGTAAAACAGCCCTGCTGACTCTACTTAAGAGGAAAAATACTTGCACAGTAGTACAAAATAAAATCCATTTATAGGAATTTAACTTAGCAAATTATTTTTAGGAAATTTTTTTTCCTTGAACAAAAGGAATTCACCAAGTTACTTTCCTTGGGAGCCAGGGTATAGGAGACACCTAAGAAGGATATAAGTCAGTCACACACACACAGCCCACGAGCTAGCACTGAGATTTGATCATTATTCTCTCTCGCAGGTAAGCTTTCTCAGGAAGCTGAATTTGATGGGGAGATTTTCACACAGGATGTTTACTGTTACTCTTAAGATCGACACCTGTGGGATGGAGGTGAAGGAAGCAGGAATGAGCTCAGAGGGCAAACTCGAACTGCCCATTACTCTCATGGGCCAAGGGCAAGCCAGCGAAGGAACTCATTTGAATGCTGTCAGCCACCAGCGTTCCCAACAGCTGGGGTAAGAGGAGCTTCAGCCCTAGGTGGGGTGGTGGTGAGTCTGGGCAATACACTCATACCAGCCTCCACTACATACTTGTAACCAATACTTCTCAAGGTTTAACATGCATATGAATCCCTTGAGGGATTTTGTTAACACGTCAATTCCAATTCAGTAGGTCTGGAATGGGCCCCAGATTCTGTATGTCTAAAAAGCTTCATATGATGCTAACACTGCTGGTCCATGGACCACAGGGTGAGCAGCGTAGCTCTGAAGTCACTTTGCCCCTGATTGAGTTTTTATACTGAATTTCACAACTGAATGAGAAGGTGTGGGTTCTCACCCACCATCACTGAGTGAAGTGCTTCTGAGCCACTATGTACCTCACAGCGGTCTTAACATCCTTGTTCCTCAGACTGTAGATGATGGGGTTGAGCATGGGAGTCAGGAGGCCATAGAAGAGGGAGATGAGCTTGTCTGAAACATCCTGCTTGTCTGCTCCCAGGGGATCCTTAGATTTGGGTTTTGCATACATGAAAAGAATAGTCCCATAGAAGATGACCACTACAGTGAGGTGGGCAGAGCAGGTCGAGAAGGCCTTTCTCCTCCCCTCTGCTGAGGGGATCCGCAGGATGGTAGCAATGATGAACACATAAGAGATAGAGATGAACAGAACTGGGACGCCCAGGAAGATCACATTGGCCACCCCCATACTGATCACATTGATGGAGATGTCAGCACAGGCCAACTTTAGGACAGCCAGGATCTCACAGATGAAGTGGTTGATGACATTGTCCCCACAGAAGGGTAACTGTACCGCAAGAGAGATCTGCACTAAGGAGTTGATGCCACCAGCCACCCAGGAGCTGGCAGCCATGGGCACATAGGCAGCCTTGCTCATGACCACAGGGTACCTAAGTGGGTTACAGATGGCCACATAGCGATCAAATGCCATCATGCCCAGTAGCACACACTCTGTGGCTCCCATGGCAAAGGAGAGAAACATCTGCACGGCACAGCCTGAGAAGGAGATGGTTTTCCTGGGGGTCAGGAAGCCATCCAGGACTAGAGGGACTGAGGAGGTTGTGTAGCAGATGTCCAGGAAGGAAAGGTTCCCCAGAAAGAAGTACATGGGTGTGTGCAGGCGGGAGTCATGGATGGTCACCAGGATGAGGACCCCGTTTCCCAGTAGGATCACCAGGTACATCGACAGGATGAGCACAAAGAATGTTTTCTCTAGTTTTGGATGGGCAGAGAGGCCAAGCAAGACAAACTCTGTCACAGCAGATTGGTTGGGTCCTTCCATTTCATACACTCTCCTTTATCCCTAAAAATACTGAAGGCAGAAATACATATTGGTTTTTTGATGGCTTGAGTCAGTACATGGGGATCACTGTATGATGCCTCTAAAATTGTAAATAAGCTTAACCTGTGGGATTTAACTAAAACCCAAGTTATATAAACTTAGTCTGTGTATCAGTCAAAAGCATGAAATGCAGAACCTGGAAATCTAAAGAAACCTAACAAAATAAAGGACATTTCTGTCTACTCAATGGTATTAATATACTTAAAGCACACACACACACACAAAATATATATATATATATACCTAAAGCAAGAATTGTATGTCTGCACATGCTGTGTGTCTTCAACACTTTACAGGGAAGCAGGAGCCACTGAATAACTCTATTTCTGTCATATAATTGGGACCTTAGGCTATCAAAGCTCAGTGACATTGACCATTGACATTATGTGGCCCATTCCTGTAGATGTAGTTCCTCCTTGTCCAGCAAGTTTCTGTTATAACTAGACTTCCAACACAGTCTTATAGGAAGAGAATGTGCTGACTCGAAAACATAAAGTTATATAATATATAGTTATATAAAGATATAATACTTATATCTTTAATAGCTTTATTTCTTATGGAGTATCTGGTATACACTTCAGTATTTTGTGAGTTTAGTTAGTGTAAATCAGTTTATCTGCACTTGACCCTCTTCTCTGAATAAGCTGATCAATTTGAATTTCTGGAGTCTACAACATAGAGCTCCCCTCAAAGTCTCCGGGAACCTGATGTGCAGAGCAGGCCTTGTGTGCTGCCTCTTGTAACCAATGCTGACCTGTCTGTCCCTCTGCTGCTTGAACTTGGGCTCAAGGAATAAAATCATACCTGATAGTCAGAGCCGATTCATAATTCACATCCTCAGTGTAGGTTGAGTAGGGCCCTGAGGCACAAACCATCCAGTGCCACTTAGATGCTTTGCAGACATTTTCCCATGTAAATCTACTCGGCTCCCCAAACTATCCAATGCCACATGGTAGATCATCACAATTTTACTGCCAAGGAGATTAGGAACACCAGACATCATCAGGCCCCATGGCAGGGCACCCAAAACAGCATGATTGTTGGTTAAAAATACAGAGTGCCAAGTCCTGCATTTGCAGATGATCTTAGAGATTAGTTTTTTGTTTGCCTGTTTTTTAAACAAATGTTCCTTGTATACTTCTGATCCACACCAGTCTTGGGAATCACTGACCTCTTAGTTTAAAGGTGGAGAAACTGAGGTCTGGAGGGAGGGTTGTGAATTGCACACGGCCCTGAAGAAGGGGTGCTTGTTTCTGGTTGGTAATGATACAATGCTCAAAAGAGGTTATCTTGGGAAATGTAGAATTAAGGGATAGAGAATCATTTTTAGAGAAAGCTGCATTAGTACCAGGGAGTACAGAATTCGAGGCTCAGCGGAATCTTCAGATATTAAATCAGGCCAGTCCCTTTCCCTAAACCACCTGTTACAATGATCCTCTCTTCGGGAAGTGATTTCTCTGCCTCTGTTTCAACAGTTGAACAACATGAGGCCTCACAGCCTCGATATTGTTGCCAGGAAGCTGGGCTGTTGATATCTGCCCCTTTTCCTAACTTCTTCCTTCCTTCACTGGCCCTAAGGCTCCTCTGGGCTCATAAAAAACAGACCGGCTCCCTTGGCACAGCAGCAGCCTTCAGAGCTTTGGAAAGAGTTGTCTTGCCCCCCTCTTCCCTTGACCCCTCACCACCACCACCCTGTACAACACTCTTTGCATCAGCCTCTTTCCTTCCCTCCCCACTGGTGAAGAGCTGGCCATAGACATCATCCAGCACTTACCCAGCATGGGGTGACGTCTAGGCTGGGTCTGTGGCTCACAGGAAGGGAGGCCGCTGGAGTGGGGAGCTGCCAGTGTATAGGAGCAAGGAGAAATGACTGTCTCTGGTGTCATCTGCCCATCTGGGAGCTACCCAGCCATAACCAAGGCAGGCCATATAGATCTTCTCTCTCAGAGCTGCTCCAGCAATGTATGGATACACGCCCTTAACATGGGCACATTGTTAACTATTGCTGGACTTCCTGGTGTCTCTAAATGACCCTGGGTATAGAGGGGTCCTAAGTGCAGTGACAAGTCTCAGCCCATAGAAGCTACAGCTACTCACAGTACCTTTGCCTGACCTTGGGACTCAATGAGAGAAGGGGACAAAGGCTGACTCTCAAGGCTGAGACTCAGCCCGGAGCCTCAGTTCAAAGGAGGCTGTACCCCAGTTGGGCTGACAAGACATGCCTAGCTACTGGGCCCAGCACCCTCTTCTCTGTGCTCCCCACTTTCTCCAGAGGGTATCATGATGACTCTCTCAGGAATTAAGGCTGGGTTGCTTTGGGGCCAGTCCTTATCCCAGAAGCAATTTAAAGTTTGGTGAGAGGCTCAGAATTTAGACTTCACTCCTATATACCCAATTAGGCAATGCTGTGAAGTCTACCCAATGGCCCCCTCTCGCTACAAGGGAATCTCAGCTTAGAACATCCTCTGGCCAGGTAATCAGAGTTCCCCTGGGTTTTGATCACAACAGTTGATCCAAATGGCTCTATCATTGTCCTCAGAGAGCCTGGAAGGAAGAAGAGCTGGGCCTCAGTGATTCAAATATTCCCAGGAACTTTTAGCCAGATTCCCTGACAACCAGGCACCTCCTCTCCTTTACTGTGGCCCAGAATTCATCATTCATTCTCTTTCTCTCTCTCTCTCTCTCTCCAACCTGCCCACCACTCTGAACAACTGCTATGAGCATGTCATATGTACCAAGCCTTGTGCCAAGTACCAAACAGTAGGGATGGGGACATGGTGACCAGAAATGGGTCTTTGTCTTCAGAGAATGCTGGCACAGAAGAAATATCTAGAGAGCGAGGCATGATTGAGAAGGTCACAAAACTGTCCAGGACGCTGTGCATCGGAGGAGTATTCAGAACTAGCCCAGGATGAAAATAACAGGGATAGGGGAGAGAGGAGCCCAGGGAGATATTCAGGAGGAAGAAATGATCATATTTAGAGAAAGATCTGGGATAGATGCAGAAGAGAGAAGAATCAACAGTGTCTAAAATCCCAGATCTTGAGAACTGGCTGATGACGTTTCTAACATTTCAGTATGTGGTTTTGGTACACCTTTTGTGCCCAGCTCATTGGTTACCAGTAATAAAGGTGTGACTAAGAAATAGTTTCTGTGATTGAGGAGTTTATGGCCTATTGGATTTGTTATATTTGAGATGATGGTGAGACATTGATATTGAGTTGCTATTAATTTATGCCTGTTTCCCAAATCTTATCTTACCCAATGCTCCTCAAGATCCCTTGAGACAAGTATGAGGGATGGATGCTTACTTAGATGGGACCAGGTGAGGGACCCTCCATCACTGGGCTCCAGTCTTATACTCATGATGTCTAACAATCTTTGACCTCTGCTCTCTACCTGCTGGGAGCCTGTCCCGCCTTCACTCTTGATTTCCTCAGGGTGAGGGGATGTTTTAGGGTTCGTGGGGGAACAGCAGTGCAAGTGGGCCTTGTGGTTGGACAGGCGCTGGGACATCAATCTGAGTGACTCCCACTGGCCCCCCTGTGGCACAGCTCTGTGTCCCCCCACCTCTAAGGCTTTGCCACATGGAAGACTCAACCACTCTGCCTCACTTCCCTTACTCCAGCTGGGACTAATTGCCTCCTACTCTCTTCCCTCTGATTGGACTTTAGGTACCACAGCTCTGGTTTCTTCTCAGGCCTAACCACCTATATTACTGTGGTTTCTCTTTCCTCTCCTTCCTTACACCAGCTGCTGACTACATCCTGGTATTTGAGTTCAAGCTCCTGAGAAACAGATCTAAAGGGTTTGGTTAGTCATTGTCCAGGCTAGGCCACCAGAGAGCTCATACGTTAACTGCACCTAGGACAGGTGTCCACCTGGTCTAGTCAGGTGAGTCCTGAGGCCAGAATGCTTCATGGTACAAAGCATGCAAAGAATTTGAGGGAAAGGTGAACATGGGTATATCTAGTAAGTGAGGCTTGCTGGAATGAAGGAGCAAATCAGGCAACTATTGTTCAGATAATCCAGCATTCAGATTTCAGAAGTTACATACTGGTATCTCCACTTAGCACATGCTGCATGAGTGGCTTCCTGTCCACTCTGTGGAAAGGCTCTGTGTCCCCCACCTGTTAGGCAAAGCCTTGGCCCTCTCACCTACCAGGAAGACAACTTCTCCCTCCTGCCTCTTCCCATTTCCCTCTTCAGGGAAGGAAGAGGAGGTACCATACCTTAAAACAAAACAAAACAAAACAAAAAACAGTAAAACCAAACCAAAATTCTGTTTCTCTGACCTTATAGCACCTGATTCCAGTCCTGGAATCCATCTCAAAATGCTGGTGGTTCCTCTCTGCCTTCACAGAGAATGTGCTAGAATGATTCCTGAAAGAACCTCAACGTGTTCTGAGCAAGGTTGAAAAGTTTTGACCAGGAATCTGGTCACAGGCCTTGTGAATTCCATGATGTCATGTCCACATTTGTCCTGAGGAAGCCACAATAAGCAGATGCCTCCCTAGGAAATGCTGATGTTCTGGAATTCAGACTATCACTTGGGTCAGCTCCACTCATCTTTGGCAAACTCACATTTACACACACCCAAACACATGGAATAAGGGTATTTCTGACACACAAAGCTTTGTTTTGGCCAGTTAAAACCCAAATATTCCCTGGTTGGTCCGTCTAGAGCTTCCTTGGGCAGTGAGGAGAAATGAAGGGAAACATTTTCAGCAATACTTCTAACCTCGATACCCTGAGATCCCACACTGAGTTAGTCAGAAGTCTAGCTCAGTGCTACTCAAGTATGACTACAAGGAGCATTGACATCACCTGGGGACTTGTTAATAATGCAGATTCCTGGGGCCCTCCCTGGACCTACAGAACCCATCTCTGGCAGTGGGTCCACATGTATGCCTCTATTTGTATGTGTGTATGTGTTCTACTAATCTCTGTTTTAACAAGTCCTCTGGATGATTCTGATGTATGCCAATGTCTGAAAAGCACTGGTCTATCTAGACTTTTCCTAGAATTGGAGTCCCAGTTATTCTTTTTAGGAATCTAAGAGGAGGGAGGTATTTTTTTGTGAATGATCAGAGCAGCTGCCTATAATTCCTCTGCTCTGGAGTCAGCTGCTCTTTCAGTCTTGTTTGCCCCTAACTCCTGACCCTTGACCCTTGATTATCCACACTCCTGCTGACCTTCTTTGGGTCACTGTTCTCTGGGGTTCTTCTATCCTCAGGATCCACTTCCTCAGAGGGTTCTCACAATAGAGTAAGTGAGACCCTAGTGGCCTGGAGGTCAAGAAATCCTGTAGATACTATGAATTTGCATTTCAGGGGGCTGCCAACCACAATAGGAACTGTATCCAGAGACACCAGAGCAGTGCCAGCACCTCCACGGTTTTATTTTTAAAAGGGTTTATTTATTTATTCATGAGAGACACACCGAAAGAGGCAGAGACATAGGTAGAGGGAGAAGCAAGCTCCCTGCCGGGAGCCTGATGTGGGACTCGATTCCAGCACCACGGGATCACGCCCTGAGCCAGATGCAGACACTTAGCCACTAAGCCATCCAGGTGCCCTGCCTCCAGGGTTTTAGCCACTCTAGATGTTTAGTTCATGAGTCTCCAGCACAGATATCTCCCCCATCTCTACTGAATACATTATGCCCCAAAATGAATTCATCTTCTCTCCTAAAACCAGCAACTTGGTCAGTATTCTCCACTCATCCACCTATCATCTGAGCTAGAAATATTTTCACCCTCTTTCCTGCCTGCTATGTGCAACCAAACTCTAGTATTGTATTTTGTATCTACCAAACATTTCTTTTTTCTTTTTTAAAATTATTTTTTATTTTAATCCCTTATAATTGACCTACAGTGTTATATTAGTTTCAGGTGTACAATTCAGTGATTCAACAATTCCATACATCACCCAGTGCTCACCACAAGTGTACTTCTTAATCTCCATCACCTGTTTCTTTTCTTTTTTTTTATTCATTTAAATTCCATTTGGCAGCATATAGTATAACATCCAGTGTGATCTTCTATCAAACATTTCTTGAATGTCTCTCTTCACCACCCCTCACTCCCTTCCCAGTTAAGGTCCTTATCTTCACTTGCCTTTCAGTGTTTCCCTGTCTCTTTAGTTCTGGCCTCCTGCCCCCAGTCTTCCCCCACACAGTGTCCAGAAGGATCAACCTCAGATGCACATGTGACCACATCAGATCTTTACTTAAAATCCCTAAATGCCTCTGTCGCCCCTACAGGAGAAAGTCCTAACTCCTCAGAATGCCCCCAAAGACCAAGTCTGCCTTCCTCCCCATCAGCAGCACCTGCCCTTGCACTCCAGCGATACTGCACTGCTGGGCACTCGCCACCTCTGGGACTCTTTCTCATTTCCATGTCTTTGTTTGTTCAGCTTCTTCCTCCTGGGATGATTCCCACTTCCTTCTGTCAGGTGAATTGCCACTGACCATTCTAGGGTTGTGTAGGAAAAGGTTTAACAACAGGATCTCCTGGTCAAAAAGCTCAGGTCTGGAGCATTTGCTGATTTCCATGGTGTAAACACTTCCATGAGGGCCAATTTCAAGCCACCAACAAAGTCATTGAATGGGAATTGGGAAGAGATGTATACAGGTGGTGAATCAGCTCCAGCACATGATGGACTTTGGATCATCTCCTCAGGGAAGTCTGGCCCCTGCCTCCCTCTGGGTTTTTTCAACACCGGGGCATTCTCTTCCGTGCTTCCTACCCTGGCCGTTTCTTTTCATGTTCCTCTCTTGTCACTAGAGGGCGCAATCCAGAAGGCGGACCTCCTGGTTCTTCCGCACATTTCTGCCTTCCATGAAGTACACACTCAGTAATTGTTGGCTGAATAAAGGAATGCATCCATTCTCTGGACCCATCCCTGTTCTTGGCCACATTCTGTCAGTGACTTCCCAGAGGTTTCACAGCACACGCATAAATGGCAAGAAGCTGAAAGGACAGCGATTTATTTTTTTTTTAAGATTTTATTTATTTATTCATAGAGACACAGAGAGAGAGAGAGGCAGAGACACAGGCAGAGGGAGAAGCAGGCTCCATGCAGGGAGCCTGACGTGGGACTCGATCCAGGGTCTCCAGGATCACGCCCTGGGCTGCAGGCGGCGCTAAACCGCTGTGCCACCCGGGCTGCCCAAGGACAGCAATTTAAATGGGTGCTGGATTAGGATTGAGGAAGAACGCAGTAGGTTGCTTCAAGGGGCCTAATCCAACAAGTTGAAAATTTAGAGGGAAAGTGTAAGTCTGCCACTCAGGGGGCACGTCAGTGGATCAGTCAGTTGCACATCAGCCTTTGGCTCAGGTCACTATCCCAGAGTCCTGGGATTGAGCTGCACATCAGGGGCTCTCTGCTCAGGGGGAGCTGCTCCTCCCTCTATCCCTCCGCCTGCTCATGTGCTCACTCTCTCTCCCTCTTTTCCTCTCTCAAATAAACAAATCTTAAAAAAAAAAAAAAAAAAAAGAAAGAAAGAAAAAAAAGTCTTCCATTCAGACTCCTAAAAAACACTGCATAGATACAGATTTAGGGTAATGGGGCTTGGCCACAGCCTGGAGAAAAGACTTGGGGGTCTGGATGAGTCCTGGAATCACTGCCAATAGGCTGTTGGGCTCTCTTAACGTGGTTATGATGTTCAGAGGGGAAGAAGGAAGACAGGCAAGAAGGGAGGAGGGGCAGGAGGGAGAAAGCAGGCAACAAACTTCCTCCAGTGCCTTCAGCATAATTGGATCTTGGGGATGTTATCCCAGAAGGATACAAAGTTTCTAAACTGAGTACATTCACTTTCTGAACTTTAAATGACTTCAGGGACTGAAATGGTCCCAAAGAACAAGTAAGAATTTATATTATCTTCTAGAGGTGATGGCCAGTCCTTTGGAGATTATGCCCTGAGCCCATGAGGCAGGTAGAGGGGAGAAGGACTGGCTGGACCTCTCACCTTCCTTGTCACATCTTCTGAGCCCTCACTCTGGCACATCAGGCCTAGTGTTGGTATTTCTGACATGTGGCCCCTTCCCAACCCCTAGGAAATGAACAGATCATTTGTGTTCACCATGTTTCTGATCCAGGTAAGTGTGGGTTTTGAGCATAACAAAATTTTCCTTAGCAAGCTACCTTTCTGTCATTAGACTTGACTGTAAAGGAACAGAGGCTCAAGAAGGGGAGAAGCCCCTTCATTGAGATGGTGTTATCCTCACAGAGTCATATAGACCCACTAAACTGCAAAAGTCTCTAAGAGAGATGATCCAGCCTCATCCCACTTCACACAGAGGGGCCAGGACTTGCCCAGAACCACATAGCTCATAGTCTTCTGCAGACATGCAATTGTCCCTTCCTGATAAAAACTGGGAGGGCTCTTTCTTTTTTTGTAGTTAAGAATCCAGAGTATAGTAATAATAATGAACTGTGTTTCTGGATCTAGGAATAATGGCATAAAGGGAATATTTTCTTCACAGGTTCTTGGAGTAGACTGGCCAACTCAGGCTGGGACTGACTTACTGCCCCAGCATGAATGTCACAAATAGTAGTGTGCCCTGGGCATGGGAGCCATTACCAAGCTGGGGGCCATTCTCAGGACCGAGCAGCCTTTTAGTCAATTCCTGGCTGGTCCATTTGCCTCCAAGAGATATATCAATGTTTTTCAGATGCTGGGAGAAAAAGGGAGATTGACTCTTGTTTATTTTCATGCTGAAGCCAAGTGATTTGTGATATTCAGAGGCTTAGCAGTTGGAAGAGGAATTAAAGTTGCAAAGGAACAGATTTCAGCTCAGTCCCAGGTGAAACTACTTCAAAGTAAATGAGCCGGGTCAGAGAGTGCAGTGTCCCACATCACTCAGGAAACCCAGCACATGCTGGAGGACCAGGAGGAAGGAGGTAGGGGCCGTCTGCATTGCAAAGGGAGTGTGTTGCTAACTAGATCCTAAGGCCCAGTGTCAGTTGCATTAGCATGATTATCGTGGTTGCCACTGATGTAATTGCTCATTGACATGATTATTTGCATAACTCTTTTCCCCCTCTAGATTTTGAGCTCTTTGAGGTCATGGGCTGTGTCTTTCATTGCTGGACCCCCACCACCTAGAATTATGCCTGGCCCAGAGCAGGTGCTCAGTAAATACCTGTCAACTGGAAATGAACTTTGATGGCACTTACTTGGTCACAGCTAGAACGCTAAGAGCCAACAGAGGAGTGTCTCAGAGCTCTGCTACATGCCCTGCATAACTGAGGACGTGGATGTCTGGGAAGTATATGAATATTTTTGATGCAGAGCAGATAAAACTGAACGCCCGACAACCTCAATGTTGCCTACAATTTTTTTTAATGGGTCCAGAATAAATCCCAGTTTGGGGAGCTCTTCTTAGAAGTCTGAGGAGAAATTGAAGCTTTCCAGAAAGAAGAGCTAACAGAGTGGGACTCAGGGCTTTGTGAACAGTCTCAGGGAGAAGCCAGTGCCTCTGGTGCAAGCAGCTGGAGCGTGAAGAAAAGAAGGGATGTTTAGTCAGAACTCACATTAGTGTGGCCACAGTGTGCAAGGGGCCCATTTGCGGCCCGCAATGTACAAAAGGATCAACAGAATGTTAAGACCTTGGCACTGTGGCCTGAGCTAATTCTCTCAACAGGGGACACCAGGGCAGAGGAGCAATTGGCCCCCATCTGTCCCCAAAAAAGGGATGTTTGATCTTGGGGTGTTTTCTTTTCTGGTTGGTTTTCATTCATGCTGCCTTGTCTCCTGCATGCCATATTCTTTTTTTAATGTGTGCCAGATGTCATATTTATAAAACCCTTTATGGAAATGATTTAGGAGATGGGGGCTATGTCACTTCCCTTCAGCAAGGATTTATATTTGCTTCTGATATTTGGAAGCACCAAAAATCTGGGACCACCTCAATCCAATTTGAGGGCTTGAGAAGATTTGAAGCTGAGCTACAGCACCTGTAAACAAATGTTGCCTTCTGATTCTCTTTTACTCTTGTAGTGCTGCCCTGTGGGCTCCCACCAAAGGAAGGAAGTTTAGTTAGAGGCCCCTCACAGTGAGACTTGCACCTCACAACCTGTCCCCCACCTTCAGGAGGCTATCAGTAATGCTTCTTAGCCTCTCACTAGCCACCTCCAGACATTGCAAATGCCTCAGCTGACAGAGCCTCAAGTGCTAGACTTTTCTGAATTCCAGATTCCCAGAATTCCATGATTCTGAGAATTCCATGATTCCTGGAATCATGACCCTATGATTCTTTACTGTCTTATAACCTCACCAGTGCTTTACACAGATGTTTTATGTAGTTGTCTAGTTGTTTCTTTTTGTCATATGCAGGAAAATTAGTCCAAATTAACTCTTGATTCTTACTGGAAGCAGAAGTTAAATATTATTCTCTACAATATTTTTCCTAGATTCCTATAGAGATGATCAAATCATCAGAGTTCTTCTCCAGTTGCTCAGCAGGGTGGGGATTTTTGCCCTGCTGCCCAGGCACTTTCGGAGTCAGAGAATGCTGAAATTGCAGAGAGTTCCTACAGAGGACAGAGCAGACGCACCATGGACAGGTCCAATCAGACCTCTCCTGTGATGGGGTTTATTCTCCTGGGCCTCTCAGCCCACCCGAAACTGGAGAAAACCTTCTTTGTGCTCATTCTCGTGATGTACCTTGTAATCCTGTTGGGCAACGGGGTCCTCATCCTGGTGACCATCCTTGATTCCCACCTGCACACACCCATGTACTTCTTCCTGGGGAACCTCTCCTTCCTGGACATCTGCTACACAACCTCTTCAGTCCCCCTTATTCTTAACAGCTTCCTGACCCCCAGGAAAACCATACCCTTCTCAGCCTGTGTCATGCAGATGTTTCTCTCCTTTGCCATGGGAGCCACAGAGTGTGTGCTTCTGGGCATGATGGCATTTGATCGCTATGTGGCCATCTGTAACCCGCTGAGGTACCCTGTGGTCATGAGCAAGGCTGCCTATGTGCCCATGGCTGCCAGCTCCTGGGCAGCTGGTATCACCAACTCTGTAGTCCAGACATCCCAGGCTATGAGGCTTCCCTTCTGTGGGGACAATGTCATCAATCACTTCACCTGTGAGATCCTGGCTGTGCTGAAGTTGGCCTGTGCTGACATTTCTATCAATGTGATTAGCATGGTTGTGGCTAATGTGATCTTCCTGGGGGTCCCAGTTGTGTTCATTTTTGTCTCCTATGTGTTCATCATTGCTACCATCCTGAGGATCCCCTCAGCTGAGGGGAGGAAAAAGGCCTTCTCCACCTGCTCTGCCCACCTCACCGTAGTGGTTGTCTTCTATGGGACCATCCTCTTCATGTATGGGAAGCCCAAATCCAAGGACCCCCAGGGGGCAGACAAGCAGGACATTTCAAACAAGCTCACCTCCCTCTTTTATGGGGTGGTGACCCCCATGCTCAACCCCATCATCTACAGCCTGAGGAACAAGGACGTGAAGGCTGCTATGAAGAACCTGGTATGTCAATAATACCTAAGTGAGTGACTATCAAAGATTTCCAGACTGCCAGAATGCAAGAGCTCCAAACTCCTCATTGTACTCATGGGGAAATGGTAACGTAAAGTAGAGAAGGGAGTTTCCTAAGGTCCATGTTGTAGACCATGTGACTAAGACTAAAAAGTAAACTGGTTCTCTGTCTATCCACCCATCCATTGTTCCATAGTTAATGGAAGCTTTGTCTATGCACCTAGAACAAAAGAGCCTTCACATTGCCAGAAATGTTGGCTGGTTGTTGGCTTTGTGCACAACCACAGTGACATCATATCACAGCTATTTTATGCTAGCAAAATCTTAGATTCTCTGCCACTGGAAGCTGGTGCATGTCTGTGAATCCTCATTGGTATGTTCAAAATTAAGAGACAACACACTGATAGCACCATGGCAAGAATTCACCTTTAAGTCTTAATACCAGGAAGAGAGAACTCTTACCTTGAGTGTGGAACACTTTGATGAAGCACAGAGAGATATTTGCACTCTCTTCTGCATGGCTGGGAGGCAGCAGCTCTCAATCTCTTGTTCCCCACACAAAATACATGACTCACAGCATCAAACACTCCCATGGGGGTGCCCAGACAATAAGGAAGTCCAAAAATGTTTTGGAGAAAGCAAAAGGTTATAATAATCCTCAATTGCACAGCTATCATCAACCATTAGTAAGAGTTGGCACAGGTGTGTGGTATGATGGGGGGGCTGCAGGTTTGGACTCTCGGATAGCAGCCATAATCACCTGGAGGTTGAAGGTCATACTGTGTGAGAGACCTTTCACTGCACAATTGAGAGAATTCCACTCAACCTGGTTTGAGAATAATGTGGATTTATCCAGAAGTAGGGCCAATATCAGGCAAAGTTCATCAGGCTCTAGTTTCTTTGCTCTGAGATTCTGTTGACTCTTCACTCTTCCAAGTATCAGGTTTGTTCTCAGGCTGACTCTTCTCATGGTCACAAGATGGTTGTTGTAGACCTGGACCTGAAGTTTCCCCATTCACTCATGGGATAGGAACCACTGGTTCCTACAACCAGAGAACAAGTGTCCTGAGGTTTGCTCTGACTGTACTGATTGATCAATGCAAACTGCAAACCAATCATAGTGGCAGGTGAGATGATTATGCAGGTTGGCTTGGACCAACAGGACCCTCCTCTGAAACATAAAGTGGGGTCAGTCTAACCTGTCTATAGCTGCTATACAGAGGAAAATCTGGAGTCACTAAGAAAGTGGTAGAGGGGCAATGGACCCTAGAAGGGCAGCCAACAAATGTCCACCATTTTCTGGGCCCTAGGTGAGGTTTCCTGACTCTGGGAAATCCCTAGGAGGATAGCATACCTCTTTTCTTTTTGTAAGATTTTATTTTCTTTTTTATCTGAAAGAGAGTGTGTGTAAACAGGGGGAGGAGCAGAGGGAAAGGGAGAGAGGAAGCAGACTGCCTATTAAGCTGAGAGCCCTATGAGGGGCTGGATCTCATGACCCCTGAGATCACCGCCTAAGCCGAGACCAAGAGCTGGTTAACCAACTGAGCCACCCAGGAGCCCCAAGAATGCCTCTTACTGAATATCAGGCATATTCCCAGCCTCATCAAATGGGGGCTCAGTGCCAGACTTAATTTGATTAAAGGAAACAAATACAAGAATATTCCTTGTACATCTGAATTTTTGTCCTAGATTCAAACCTGTTCCCAGTGTGTTTGTATCATGTTTCAACTCTGCAGATGAGAAGTCCACCTGATGGTCTGCCTTCTGAGATGGATCTTTTTTTTTTTTTTTTTTTTCTGAGATGAATCTTATTCCTCCTTGGCTTTGTAATTTTATAATTTTTCTACTTTTAGTTTTCCTTTGCCCCATTTTCTCACCTATCTATTTTTAATTATTTGGCCTCGGATATAGTCTTGGGTTATCTCAGTCCTTTGTGGGATGATGCAGGCATACATTATAAGACCAACAAGCAAACAAAGCAGCAAGTAAGCAAGCAAACGAATGAACAAACAAAATCCAAATTAACTAATGACAAAACATGGCAGTGGGTGGGGCAGTGGTCTGACTGTTGGAGACACAGCCCCTCACAGCTTTCTCTGGGCCTTGCTGTCTCTTTTTCCTGCTGTACCTTAGTTTGGGACTGGATCACCTTGAGGCTGACCTTTCAAGATGGTGGTTCTAACCCCAGGCCATAGGCATGAGACTAGAGATGGTGAAATGAGACTTTGTAATCCTCCAGGATCATCCTTGTCCTGAGTTGCTTCCTTAACTCCCAGTCCCCTGGATTTATTATATGTGTCACATGACACATACTGGAGATGGTAGTTATAATTATTTCTACACATGTACTTAGATTTACCTGAATACAAGGCTGTATGAGCAGATCTCAGGTCTTTTATCATGAACACCCCCAAAGGTATATCTGTGCTATCTGGCAAGTACAGTTGAAAGACTCTGCTCATTCCCAGGTTCTGGGTGGTGGTAGAGGTTCCTTTCATGTAGGATTTCATATAAAATACCAAAACTACCTGCAAAGATTAGGACTTCTTATGGGCTTTCTAGCAGGAGAGAGGAAAGAATACACCAATCTCTACAGAACTTCTCTTTAGGCTTGGGGACAGTGAGAGGGAATCAAGTGGAATCTCCTTCCTTGGAAATCTGTAAAATGAGGATCCTACTCATGTTGAATTGACCACAATCTGACCCTCCTCACCACCAGAGGTTGAGCGGGGCTGCCGGCAAATAGACGAAAGTGGTTGTACTCCTGGAGAAGGTGGGCAAGGAGACCCAGGGAGAGTCTGGGGCTATCTGTTGCTGTCTCTGTATTTTCCTTTGTTTCATGATCTCCAATTCACCTGACTCACTGTGTTAACAGCATGCTTAGGCAAATCTCACTATCAGGGAATAAGAGGGATGGAGTTGAGCTTTATTACAGCCCTTTGCTCCTTCACTCCATTTAAGACATTTTCCTCAGAGTCTAGGAATACCAATGTTCTGGCTCCTCAGCCTTCTACTAAAACTTCTGCTCATGAATTCTAGGTGATTTCCGTAATCAACCCAAATGAATTCTTAGGGGGGAAAAATGAGAAAAAATTAACTTGAGCCTACACAAGTAAATTTTTGTTCTTATAACTAAAAGAGCAAAACTAGACAGATTGGAAGTTCACATAGGAGTCAGTGACTCACAGCTGGTACTGGCTGCAGACTCCATAACCATTAAGATTCCCAGGGGATCCTTTGAGGACCAGGGCTGGTTCTGTTTGCTCCCAATTAAGACTGATGCTTTGTTCCCCTGAGGGTTAAGGCCAGGAACCTGAGTGTTGTGAAAAGTCCATTAGTATTCCAAATTGAATTATTACAACAGCTGCCTCTGGCACTTTCCAGGAAAACAAAAGAGCAGTTCAAAGAGCAACTGGGTGGGGGAGAATAGGGAGGTAGACATGCCATGCGAGCTGCTCAGGTCAACACAGACTAGGGCTAAGCCATCCTGCCACATCCTTCCAGAGGTACTGTGAGCCCAGGCCAGGGAGCCAGAGACCTGCCTTCCAATTCTGCTGCTAATGCCATTTGCCACTGTTGAGTTTCTTTCCTTCTCTGACTCTTATTAATTTCTTTGTGAAATGAGAGTGTATCCCCCATCTTTCTCCATAAGCAATGCATGAGAAAACACCTAGGGAGAGCCCAGAGGGGAGGAACTCATGCCTCACACCCACAACCTGTCACTCAGTGATTAGAGGGTACTTTCGGGTTCTCCCCCTCCACGGTATATGAGCTATGGCTCCAAATTGCTAATGCCACTTCCAGTAGATTTGAAGGAGCTGTGGGCGGCTGATTTTCAACACTGACTACCTGTGACTGCTGCAAACCTGCCATCTGGTGGACATTTCTGCAAGCTTCCAAGAGCAGTGCTGATGCCGCTTCTTTTTTAAATTTAATTTCAGTTTGCCAACATACAGCATAATACCCAGTGCTCATCACATCACATGCCCTCCTTATGCCCATCACCCAGTTACCCCCTCCCTCCACCTCCCTCCCCTTCAGCAACCCTCAGTTTGTTTCTCAGAGTTAAAAGTCTCTCATGTTTTTTCTTCCTCTCTAATTTTTCCCCATTCAGTTTCCCCTGCCTCCCTTACGGTTCCTTATAAATGGGAGATATTCATCCTTTCTGATGGCTGAGTAATCTTCCATTATTCCACTGTACATATATACACCACATCTTTATGGAAAGCAGTGCTTCTTGAATCCGAATGTGCTCAAGAGTCAGGTGGGGATGCTGTGAAAATGCAGATTTGGATTTAGTGAGTCTGAAGTGGGACCTGAGTCTCTACATTTCTGACAGGTTCTGAGGGGATGCTTCTGTGCTGCTCTGCAGGCCACACTTTGAGCAGCAAGCCCTGAAAGACTTGGGACCAGGACTGAGGGACTGAGGAAGAGGCAGGGAAGCAACTTCTGCATGTCCTGCAGAGGACACATGCCAAGTTCTATGTCATCAGCCATCCGGTCTGGTCTCTCTAAGTTCCAAGACAGCAGTTTGCCCTGTGACCTCGCTTCTCTATGCATCTAAAGATTGTTGATTTATCAGTTTGTTTAGCTTTTTAGTTATCAGTAGAGTGTTGACTACCAAGCTTCTTACATGTTAGACCAAGAACTAGCCATTCCCGCTTCAAATAGCTCCAAAGTGCAGTCAAGTGCAAATATAAAATGTGGTCAGGAGGCACCTGGGTGGGTCCATCAGTTAAATGTTTGCCTTCTGCTCACATCATGATCCCAGGGGTCCTGGGATCAAGAGATCAAGCCAGAGCCCTTGTTGGGCATCCCTGCTCAGGGGGGAGCCTGCTTCTTTCTCTGTCCCTCCTTCCTGCTCGAGCTCTCGAGCTCTCAAATAAATAAATAAATAAATAAGAAATCTTTTTTTCTTTTTAAAAGATTTTATTTATCCATTTATGAGAGACACAGAGAGAGAGGCACAGAGGGAGAAGCAGGCTCCATACAAGGAGCCCGAGACGGGACTCGATCCCGGGTCTCCGGGAGCATGCCCTGGGCCGACGGCAGAGCTAAACCACCGAGCCACCCGGGCTGCCCATAAATAAGAAATCTTAAAAAAATAAAATAAAATGTGGTCAGGTGCAGAATAAGAGGCATAATTATAGCAGAGAAAGAGATACACATCAAATTTTGCAGAAAACACAATTATTATACTTCTAAACATTAACCAGAAAGCTATTAGTAGTAATATGAGTTCAGAAAAGTTAAGGAGATAGAAATAACTTCTCAAAAGTCAATTGTATTCCTACATACCATCAATACAGAAAAGGAAAAAAAGCATGAATAATGTGCTATTTACAGTGGTAAGAAGTATCCAATAATTGGAAACAAACATAATTCCAGACATGATAAAGAAAAAAATTGTAAGAGTGTTTTGGGAGTACCAGGGAAGGCAGAGCTGTTGACCAGGGAATCACTCTCAGGAGAAGGAGGGAAGAAGAAATACAATAAAAATAACCTTAATTTCTAGAGTAGAAGCTCTCAAATTGTATCAAACAGAAGACCCTCTTTACACAATTTTTTTTTTTTTAATTTATGATAGTGACACAGAGAGAGAGAGAGAGGCAGAGACACAGGCAGAGGGAGAAGCAGGCTCCATGCACCGGGAGCCCGACGCGGGACTCGATCCCGGGTCTCCAGGATCGCGCCCTGGGGCGAAGGCAGGCGCCGAACCGCTGCGCCACCCAGGGATCCCCGGAAGACCCTCTTTAATATGGACTCTATGTCTGAATATTTCGATTTCTCTAAGTCAGAGCTGAGGTAAGGCCCATAGGAAAGCTGGGCTTAGGGCTCAGAAACCTAGTTATTTAGTCTTTTTAAATCCCTCCAAGATTCCACAGAGCTACATATGTTGCTAGTGAAGAGCAACTGAACAATACAAAGATCTTTTCAAGGGAACAATGTTAGATTCTTCCTGCCAGATTTGAACTTACTACAAGGTAGCAATTACTGAAGTACATATTATTGCTTTGTAAAGTTTTATAAAATCAGTGGTATCAGAGGCATTTGAAAATTCCAGCTGTAAGAATGAAATACATATATGTCAGGTCAAAATTCACAGTGTGAAGAAAAAGATCACTTCTTAATAGTGGGAAGTCACAACTTAGAATTGAATGAAAGTTGCCTCTGATATGCATGTCACACCATACTTTGCCATACACTTCCAATGGATTGGAATTAAACATAAAATACCATCGTGATTACAAAAAGCTAAAAAAGAATGGAATAACATATTTATTCCAGCTGCGGAGAGGGTGTGATTCATTATTTTGGAAGAGAGAAGGTATCAGGATTAAAATAGACAAGTTCAAACATACATTCTATGAAACTCCTGAATAACAAAGTTTCATCAAACAAGTATCAAACGACTGCCAGATGGAAGTTTGTCAGACTCCACAAGTATTTCTTTAAAATATATATATATCCAAATAACTTTTAATAGGTAGTAAAACAATGGGCACATGCAAACTTGTGATTTTTTTTATTATTATTTTTTTAATTTTAAAGGCTTTATGCATTTATTCATGAGAGACACACAGAGATAAAGAAGAGAGAGACGTGGGACTCGATCCTGGGACTCTAGGATCACACCCTGGGCCGAAGGCAGGAGCCAAACCGCTGAACCACACAGGGATCCCCTGATTTTTTTTTTTTTACACACTGGGAGCCACTCTCACATTAGCATGCATGCCATTGAGTTGACTTCTTTTTATATAGACCTCAGAATAAATCCTTTCCTGCCATCTCTGTGCATTTTTTTTATCTTCTTTAAATGTGTCCTTGATTAGTAAAAGTGTAGTTCTGCACTGATCTTTTCTTTAATTTAGGCTGATGCACATCCGCTCGTGCATATATAATTGTACCAGGGAGTACACATAACACTGTTCTCAATTAAGTGTTGGGCAAGCCTCAGAATCATCTGCTTGGTGCATGTTCTCATCATGGTGTCATAACCGATTGCACAATAAGAAATGAACATGTAACTGGTCACACAGTAAAAATGCCACATTATAAATAGTATTGGGATTAACCATAAATTTGGGGTGCTACTTCTCTGGCTACATTTATGATAAGGAATTGAGCAGTTATCCAATCTTCTAGGTGAACCACTATTTTTTTCTGATTTTTAATGTCAAACTAGCATTTTTTAAATTAATAAACTTTGTCTTTCAGAGCAGTTGCAAAAGTGGGCAGAAAGTACAGAGAGTTCCCATACACCCCCATCTCCACACTACCATCTCCCTCATTATCAGCATCCCCCACCAGAGAGATTATCTTTGTTACAACTAATGAACCTACACTAACACATCATCACCCAGAGTCTATAATTTATTTTAGGATTTACTCTTAGTGTTTTACAGTCTGTGGATTTGGACAAATGTATAATGACGTGTTCAGCACTATAGTTTTATACAAAATCACGTTACTGCCCTAAAAAGCCTCTTTGCTCTGCCTCTTCACCCCTCCATCCCCATTAATCTCTAGAAATCCCTTATCTTTCTACTTTTCCAGAATGGCATATAGTTGGAATCATACAGTATACAGCCTTTTCAGATTGGTTTCTTTCACTTAAAAACATACTTTTAAATTTCCTCTATGTCTTTTCATAGCTTGATAGCTCATTTCTTTGTAGTGTTGAACCATATCCTACAGTCTGAATGTACTAAATAAATGTTTATTTATCCACTATCTACTGAAGGGCATCTTGGTTGCTTCCAAGTTTTGGCAATTATGAATAAAGCTGCTATAAACATCCATGTGCAAACTTTGGTATGGACATAAATTTTCCCAAATCAATATTGAAACAAAAAGTTCTCAGTATTTCTTCTTCAAGGTACTATCTTAATTTAAATAAAGGGTAGTTTGAGACTGTAAATGAGCTCTTTCAAAAACCATGACCCTTTGCAAAGTACTCATCTGTGTGAATGAGAATTTTCTCTACAGGCAACCAAAACAAAATACTGAAGTAAATTGAAGTCTGAAACTGATGTGAAGGCAATTATCATCCATAATTCCAGATTTCAAGTTTTGTGTTCATCAAAATCTCATTATCTTTGAATTCTCATTCATTACCTTTGAACCAAGTAATTGTTATAAACTTAAACTTATAAAAGAAATGTAACAATAAAACTAGCTTTCCTTCCTCTGTTTTACATAGCAGAAGTCTACAAGATTTTGTTGAAAAAAAGATTCTACTGCTAAAAAATAAAAATAATATTCTTTGAAAATTACTGGAATACACAGGCAAAGAGAGTAGAGAATGGGGGCATTCTCACAGTCTTGTGTTTTATTTTTTATTTTAATTCTAGCCAATGAACATACAGTGCAATATTGGTTTCAGGTGTAGAATTAAGTGATTCAGGGAGAATGTAGTGATTTATCACTTTATATAACACCCAGTGCTCATCACAAGTGCCCTCCATAAAACCCATCATCCAGCTAGCCCATCCCCTGCCTACCTCCCTCCATCAACCCTCAGTTTGTTCTCTATTGTTAAGAGTCTCTTATGGTTTGTTTCATGCTCTCCTGTTTTTCTTTTTCCACCTTCCCATATGTTCATCTGTTTTGTCTCTTAACTTTCTCATGAGTGAAATCATATGGTATTTGTCTTTCTCTGATTGCCTTATCCACTTAGAATATTACCCTTTAGCTCTGTCCATGTCGTTGCAATGGCAAGATCTCTCTTTTTTTTTCTTTTTTTTTCTTTTTTTTTTTTTTTTTGATGGCTGAGTAATATTCATTCATTTGCCCATTAATCTGTCAATGGACATTTGGACTTTCTCCATAGTTTGGCAGTTTCATGTCTTTAGAGGATTCATCAAGCCTAGCAGGTATTTTACCAGCATCACAGATTGAGGGTTACCATGCTGATTTTTTTTTTTTTTTTTAGATTTTATATATTTATTCATAGAGACAGAGACAGAGAGAGAGAGAGAGAGAGAGAGACGCAGAGACACAGGCAGAGGGAGAAGCAGGTTCCATGCAGGAAGCCCGACACGGGACTTTATCCCAGGTCTCCTGGATCACACCCTGGATTGAAGGTGGGGCTAAACCACCGAGCCACCCGGCCTGGGCCTGTCCCCGTGCTGAATTTTATACCACATCGGTATTGGGTGCCTTGGGGTAGGGCTTGGCTTCTCTTCTTCCTGTGAGATCTCAGTACAGGGGCCAATGGGAAGGTCATATGCACAGATTCTGCTTGAAGGCACAGGGAACACCTTTGTTCTACAAAGCCATACTCCTAGTTATTAAATTACCAGTGAACATGATAACCATTAGAAAGCATTTTCTCTGGCTGGACAGTTGCTTCTAAGCAACAACTTCTAGAAGGGCTGACGGACAGTTAGTTGTCTCTGCAAGTCCCCTTCCTGCTAAGCTACTAAAACTTTTTATTTTTATTAAAGATTAAATTAAAGGGTGCCTAGGTGCCTCAGTCACTTAATTAAGCATCTGCCTTCAGGTCAGGTCATGATCCCAGGGTCCTGTCAGGTTTCCTCCTCAGTGGGGAGTCTTCTTCCTCAAGCTTAGCTGTCCCCTCCCCCCCGCCCTTGTGCTCTCTGGTTTTCTTTCTCTCTGTCAAATAAATAAATACAATCTTTAAAAAAGAAAAGATTAACTTCAGAAATTTACTATGCATAAATTCCCGAAAACAAAATATAGAGTCCTAGCTAATTAAAATCAGCAAAACCTGCCATGTTCTTTTGTTTTGTTTTGTTTTTTTAAGATTCTATTTATTTATTCATGAGAGAGAGGGGAGAGAGAGAGAGAGAGAGAGAGAAAGAGAGGCAGACACAGGCAGAGAGAGAAGCAGGCTCCATGCGGGGAGCCCGACGTGGGCTGGGTCTTCAGGACCAGGCCCTGGGTTGAAGGTGGCGCTAAAACACTGAGCCACCCGGGCTGCCCTAACCTGCCATGTTCTTAATCAGAAAGTTTTTCTCCTCTAGACACCAAAGAGAAATTTGGAACTATATAAATGAATGAAGAGCATCAGAAATGCTTAACATGTGGGTAAATATAATAGACATTATTTCTGGTTTTAGAATCCCTTGTTTAAATAATTGGCTATTTAAAGCAAAATAATAGTGTGTGGAAGTAAGATATATGACAACATTAGCACAAAAGATAAGAAGGGGAAAATGGAATCATACTGTTGTCACGTTCTTACATTTTACATGAAGTGATAATTATTATTCGAAGATAGGCTGTAATAAGTTAAAATGTACACTATAAACCCTACAGCACCTACTGAAAAATAAAATAAAGGATAATAGAGGTAAGCCAATAGAGAAGGTAAAATGAAATCACACACAAAAAAATGCTCCAAACATTCTATTATTTCAAAAGAACGTAGGAAAAGAGAAAAAGTGGGAAAATGGAAATGAAGCAAATAGAAAACAAATAGCAAGACAGTAGATTTAAACTCAGCCATATCAATAAGTATATTAAATCTCAATGACCCTCTAGGGGGTATTATGCTAAGCGAAATAAGTCAGAGAAAGATAAATACAATATGATTTCACTCACATGTGGAATTTAAGAAACAAAACAGATGAACATAGGGGAAAGGAAGGAAAAAGAAAATAAAAACAGGGAGGCAAAATGTAAGAGACTCTTAACTGTAGGAAACAAACAGGATTGCTGGAGGGAGGAGGAGGGGGAGGGTAACTGGGTGATGGGGCATTAAGGAGGGCAGGTGATGTAATGAGCACCCAGTGACAGGACAAAATAATTTTATAAGTGCCATACTGACCTCTAAGTGTTAACCTTTCTTTGGAATGAAAGATAATTACAACAATGCTGTAGAACTATATAAGCCCCAAAGTAAACCTCATGTGTAATTTTAAGTTTTCTAACAGCCTTACTAAAAAAGAGTTAAAAAGAATTGTAGTGGCTACATGTCTTCATACATTTGTCAAAACCCATAAAATGTATAAATTACACCAAGAATGAACCCTAGTGTAAATTATGGACTTGGGGTGATAATGTCAGTGTAGGTTCATTGATTGTAACAAATGTGCCCCTCAGTGCAGGATGTTGATAGTGGAAGAGCCTGTGCCTGTGTGGAGGTGGGGGTGGGATATGGGAAATCTCTATACTTTCTGCTCAATTTTGCTGCAAACCGAAAACTGCTCAAAAAATAAATAAATAAGCTCTGTTTAAAACAAAACAAACAAACAAACAAAAAAACCTCACACACAAAAAGCAACTCCAAAAATGAATAAAAAGACAGGTGAAATTCATTTTAATAATGTTTTATATTCTTATTTTCATGCTAAGTCTTTAAATTCTGGTGTTAGCACATTTCAATTTGGACTTGCTGTATCTCCAGTACTCAAGAGCCACATGTGGCTAGTGGCTATCATATTAGATAGTATAACTGGAGAGTTTTGGCTCTTCTCCCCTGGGGTGGAGATGGGAAGTAAGGTGGAAAGTAAATCCAACCAGTCAGTTCTGTGACCCAAGTTAAAGATTGTCCATATCTTTCATTATAATTCTACAGTGTTTAACATAATTCACTGTCAAGCACTGTATTAGACAGTTTACCTATTTATTTATTTATTTTTAAAATTTTTTAAAAAATTATTCATAAGAGACTCACAGAGAGAAGCAGAAACATGGTCAGAGGGAGAAGCAGGCTCCCTGCGGGGAGCCCAATGCAAGACTCAATCCCAGGACCCCGGGATCATACCCTGAGCTAAAGACAGATGCTGAACCACTGTGCCACCCAGGTGCCCCTGTGTTAGACATTTATTTTTTATTTTTTATTTTTTTTTGTTAGATATTTTAAATATAGTATCTTCCTTCATCTTCTCAAGAAGTCCAAGATAAACACAAAGGAACATAAACAGAGAAGTTAAATGACTTTGCCCAAGGTCACAAGGCTAGTTAACACAATGAACTATTAATACGATTAACAGCTAGTTAATGCAGTTTGGACTCAGGTGTGTGTTTAGCCAATGCTCTACGCTGCATCATGTTTCTGCTGTCTCACGGGAAACCTGCTTATGGTGGTCTGATCAAAGGGAAACAGGAAATTAGCTATTGTCTCCATCAAAATACAGTAAGATAACCCCAAAATGGATGTGCTATTTGTTAGTGTGACTGAATGAACATGACTGAGGCTGTGTCAGATCACTTGCCTCAATGGGCAATCATCAGTAGTTTCCAGATCCTATCTGCTCAATACAGTCCACCCATAGGAGGGTTATTGAGCCCGATAGTAGGCCAGAAAATGCTTGGCCAAGAAGGGCCTCGATGTCCCTATTCTTGACTTCCTCCAGGATATAGTGACTGGTCAGCCGTCTTTTGGCGTGGGAGGATCTCAAGCAGCTTCTATTTGGTGGCTCATCATCACAACTCCGATTTTAGCCATTTTTTTTAAACATGTCTGTCTCAAATATAAATCTCAGTAGCAGAGAAATTGTCTCTCCTGCCAGGTCCCCTCAACTTCACTACATAACTACATGGATTTATTCGTCCAGAGCAACTTTGCTGTCATATCTCATAATAATTACCTGGAAATAAAGTCATTTCTGATTCTATAGCTAAGAGATCTCCAAGTATTCACGCATTCTCTTTGTGCATCAGACTCCAAGTGTCACCTCTGTGAGTCAACAGGAGTGCGGCCAACCACTCCTGTTATTGGGGGCTTATGTGGAGTGCAACTGACCAGTCCTTTATCCTCCTCCTTCTTCAGCTTCTCTTTCATAGTCAATGATTTCCGATGGGGAGGGTGGATAGTCTTTCCTTTACAAATCGTTATGAGTTGAACTGAGTGTCCCTGCCTCCCCCATATTCATATGTTGAAGTCGTAAAATCCAGTATCTCAGAATGCGACCCCATTTAGAAACAGGGATTATTATAAATGTTATTAAGATGAGGTCATACTGCAGTAGGGTGTGCCCCTAAGTCAACATGACTAGGGTCCTTATAAAAAGGATAAATTTGGGGCAGCCCCGGTGACCTAGCAGTTTAGTGCCACCTGCAGCCCGGGGTGTGATCCTGGAGACCCGGGATTGAGTCCCACATCGGGCTCCCTGCATGGAGCCTGCTTCTCCCTCTGCCTGTGTCTCTGACCCTCTCTCTCTCTCTCTCTCTCTCTCTCTTCCTGTATCTCTCATGAATAAATAAATAAAAACTTTTTTTAAAAAAAGGATAAATTTGGACACAGACACACATACAAGGAGAATTCCATGTAAAAGTGAAGGCAAAGATCAAGGTGATGTGTCTACTAGCCCAGGAGTTCCAAAGACTGCCAGTAACACAGCAGAAGCTAGGAGAGAGGCATGAGTCAGATTCTCCCTCACAGTTCCCAAAAGAAACCGACCCTGCCAACACTTTGATCTCAGGCTTCTAGCTTTAAGAACACTCTGAGACAATAAATTACTGTGGCTTAAGCCACCCAGTTTGTGGTACTCTGTTAGGGCAGCCTAGGAACCCAATGGTCTAATGAACCATCTGCATGGCTTATAACTATCAGTATACCAATTGAATTACCTTGGGAGTGGTATCTATTACCTGTATGATCCCATTTTTCCATACGGAAACCTGTTTACAGGCCTCTCTATGACATTTTCTAAGGTGCACAGAGCTAAGGAGTCCAACTGTCCTGTTTTGCCTGGGACTAAGAAGTTTCTGGAACATGAGACTTCCTGTTTTAAAATCAGGACAGGGCAGCCCCGGTGGCTCAGCAGTTTAGCGCTGCCTGGAGTCCAGGGCGTGATCCTGGAGACCCAGGATCAAGTCACACGGGATCAAGTCGCACGACGGGCTCCCTGCATGGTGCCTGCTTCCCCCTCTGCCTGTGTCTCTGCCTCTCTCTCTCTCTCTGTGTCTCTCGTAAATAAATAAATAAAAATCTTAAAAAAGAATAAAATCAGGACAGTCCCAATCAAAGCAAGATGTGTTGGTCACCTGACACAAAGCCCACTTCTTGCTCAGATCCTTCCAGGGCACAGTCGGGCCCAGAGCAACCATCTTAGTTCCCTCAGCTGAGTGGATTACCATAGGAACTGGGGAATTTTGTGCAGAGGATATATATATTGTGACAGAGGGGTGAAAGCACCACAGAGGTCCAGAACTAAAGGTGAGAGGTTCCGAAAGAATAGTGGCAGAAGTTCAGGGAGGGTGTGGGGATGAAGCTGGAAAAGGTGATTGGGTCCAATTGCTAAGAACCTCTGACCCCATGTTAAATGATTGTACATCATTCTGTCTGAAGAAAACAGGTGGCCCCTCAGACTTCGAAGCAAGAGAGCTGTCATCAGAGCAGATGTTTTAGAAAGATTATCATAATTTATATTTTCCTTTTGTAAGCTTAAAAGAGAGACTAGAGGAACCTAAAATACATATAAACTAACTTCAATATATGGACTTTGGAACTTGAAAAACTGTAAAAGGAAATTATGAGATAATAGGGGAAATGTAAACACTTACTGGATGTTTAATAACATTAAGGGATTTTACATTTGTAGCTGTGATTATACTTTTTTTAAAAAGGGGTAGGAGTGCCTGGGTCCTTCAAGCATCTGCCTTCTGCTCAGGTCATGATCTCACGGTCCTGGGAGCCCCTGATCTGTAGGGAATCTGCTTATCCCTCTGCCCCTCCCCCTGCTCCTGCTCTCTCTCTCTCTCTCTCTCTCTCTCTCTCAAGTAAAATCTTTAATGTGAAAGAGGGGAAAACAAGGTTTTAATTCAGGAACGGAGAGAAAGGGAGAGAGGTGCTTTGGTAACAGCGGCCCCTTCCAAACATTCCCCACAACAGCTGTGGGGGCAAGGGGTGGGGTAAGGACTCACCTCCAAATTACCTCTTAAACAAAATCTAAACCTGACATTCAAGGCTCTCCATATCTAGGTACACAGCCATTCCAATACCTACCTTGTCCCAATAGGAATTAAGTACTTAACTGTACATCAAAGACACATAGAGGCTACATATGCCAAAGAGTTTTGGTGATGAATCTGTCCCTCGGTCCCCTGTTAGTGGATCGTGTCTTCGGCAGTGCCCCTCAGATGTTAGGGGAGGCCGAGTTGACCTGAGTGCCTTCTTTGCGTGTGAGGCAGCGTCTGGGCAGAAAGGATATTAAAAGGCTCACTGAGGGTAAAGAGGAATGAGAGGGAGAGGTCCCTTTGGTTCAGTCTTGGAGTAAGCTCTAGTTCTCAGGACAACTTGCGCTGTGGGTCTCCTTGGGCAGGTGGGTCTCCTCTTTGAGCCTCAATGATCCCAGCTGCAAGGCTCGGGAGGTGGTAGAGGTGTTGCAAGGGCCCTTCCAGCTCTGACACCTCCTGACCCTGCACGTAAGGAACACTGGCTGCGGGACTCCCCTGCAGAAGCCGACACACAGCTGGGCCTTAACAAAGAGCCGGGGTCTCGGGAATGTTCCCGCCCCCCTGCAGGTTTTGGAAACGCCCAGAGCCGAGGGGGCGGGGCTTGAGAGCGTCGCAGCCAATCACGAAGGGGCCAGGCCGCCGGGGCGGGGCTTCCGCGAGCAGCGGCGGCGGCCAGGCTGGGTCCGAGCATCCCGCGGCTCCGGACCCCCCGGCCCGGACATGGCGGCGGTCCCGGCCTCCCCGCGAGGCGCGCTGCTGCTTCTCCTGGCCGTGGCGGGGGTCGCGGAGGTGGCAGGGGGCCTGGCCCCGGGCAGCGCGGGTGAGTAACTGCTGGAGCAGCGGTTCGGGGCGGTCCGGGGCGGCCGCCTCCGCGCTCCAAGATGGCGCGAGGCAGGGGGCGGGGGTGCGCGCGACCCCCAGCCCTGGCCCAAGCAGGGTGACCCGGGGTCGGGAGGCCCCGGCGGGCGGGCCAGGGCGCCGAGACGGGACGAGCGAGGAGCCGTCCCCGCCCTCGCCGTCTCCGCCCCGAACATTGGCCGCACCGGGAACGGTGACCCGGGTTCGAGGCCTTGCTCTGTCACCCACGGGGCAGGGGCCCTGCCCTCGCCTTCACCCGCGCAGCGGACTCGGGTCTGCGTCCGAAGAGGGTGCAGTGCCTTTGCCCGGGACCGTCGCGGGGGCTGGATGGGATTTGCGAGGTGCTGCCGCCCTACCGCCGCCCTGGCCAGTGATTGTAACTTGACCCCCAGTTCAGAAAGGGCAGACCTCGGGCGGCGAGCCTTGATGGGCCCCACAGCCTGCCAGGTTCAAGTCTCAAGAGCCTGCTCCTCTGCTGCCGTCCGCGGCGGGTGCGCTGCGCTGTGAGTCCAAGGTAGCGCTGGGCTCCGGCGGGAGAGAGACTAAAACTCAGTAGACCCTGCTTTCTGGAGGCTGGTAGGCTTAAGGAGAGTGTGTGCTTGCTCCTGAGGACTTAAACCAGGGACGGATAAGAAATTGTTCAGTGTCTCCCGCGTGCTGGACTTTAGAAGTTGATGCCAACGGAGACATGGCATCCATCTAGGGTGGGAGGAAAGTGGAATGAGCCCCCCAATTGCGCACACGTTAGATTTATACGTGCAAACTGGTGGAGAAGGGCATTGCCTACAGGGAGAGACGCCTAGAGCAAAATCAATCCCAACAAGATAGGTTACAGTGTTAGAGTTTTTGTTTGTTTTTAAGACAGAGTACTTAAGAAGGAAGAGAGTTGTATCAGGAACCTGGGATTAGATAGTTAATTATAATTGGATTCTAAATGTGGCTGTTAATTAGACATCAAAAGAGGGAAAGAGAATGAGAATATGGCTGTGTATTCTTGGCTACCATCAGCTGACCTTTCTGGGCCCCATTTTTCTCATTAAGTTGATCTAAAGCACTACCAAAGCTATGGCCCATAGAATACTGGTTGTCCGTTCTCATCCCACAACCAGTTGATTTTGTGGGAGACATTCGAGTGGAGTAATTAAGAATATAATATTGAACAAGTTACTTGACCTTAGTCTTTTTGTGCGTTTAATACCCACATTTATTATATATAGTACCTTAAGGATTTTATTGTGAGAATTAATAAAGCAATATATGTATAGGATTTAGAATAGCATCTAGTAAGCACTGAAATATTAGCTATTAAATAAGTTTGGGAGACACTGCACATTGTACTGTTCTCTTATAAATTCACAAAACAGGGGATCCCTGGGTGGCTCAGGGCATGATCCTGGAGTCCTGGGATTGAGTCCCGTCGGCATCAGGCTCCCTGCATGGAGCCTGCTTCTCCCTCTGCCTGTGTCTCTCATGAATGAACAAATAAAATCTTTAAAAAAAATTTCACAAAACATTAGATTTACAATAAAAGGTCCAAGGATTCCTGTAGTAAAGAAACTTGTTTGCTGGGGGAATGGGAAAAAGATTGGTGATAGGTATGGAGTTTCTTTTAATGGTAATGAAAAATTAAGTAGTAATGATGGTTGCACAGCTCTGAATATTTTAAAAACAACTGAATTGTACATTTTAAAAGGGTGAATTTAATGGTTTGTGATTGTTAATGTATGAACTCAGGCATATTAAACATTTTAAGAGTTTATTTGAGCAAAAAATGATTTGAATCAGGTAGCTCCAAATGGGAGGTGACAAGAGCTAGAGGAAAGATTTTGATAGAGAAGAGGTGAAAGCAAAGAAATTACTTGATTGGCGATAGCATAAGTGGTAGCCTCACTGGGAACCGCTAACCGGCTGTTTTTGATTGGTTGTCTTTAGGTTTCGCTTTTTTAACCTTGAGGCATTATAGACTTACGTTTGGTTTTGCTTAAGTAGGCTACCAAGGCATTAAAACCGCCTCAGTCTAATGACCTCCTTGTTTAATTAATTTAACATGATTTATATCTCAGTATTATTATAGAAAGAGAGAAGCTTGTTTGCTTATGGAACTCCTTTTTTTGCTCATGATACCTAAAGAACACTTGAGAATATTCTGGGCTAGATAATTTCTAAAGGCTTCCAGCTTTAAAAATCCATGACAACATACAGTTTGGATTGTTTGATAAAAAGAAAAATTCCAAGTTTGATCCAAAAGTCATATTTGTCCCTTGTACTAAGTTCTAGGAAGCATATATTGCCTGGTCCTTACGTAAAGGACATTGACTAATACAATGGACAAAAGCTTCCATTGTGTATTTGTAGGAAGTGTGGGGAATGTTCTTCAATCCTAAATAAAAATTGAGAACACAGTATTAAATTGTGTTTCAGCGAAGGCCTGACTTTTATTCCTGATCAGACAGTCTTCTTTTTCCTTTTCAAGGCTGGGTACCCTGTATGCTCTGGTATAAGGCTTTACTTACAAGTCTTATCTGTTCTTAGGGGTTTTTATTGCTATTCTTGGGGGTGGAGGTGAGGGAATGATACTACTTGCTCAGTGATTATTATTTCTTATGAAGTTTGGGCACAAACTTCTACCTTCTACATTAGAGTAATGCCACTCTTCCTATCCTAGTGTACTTTCCAGTCCCAGCACTGCCCCCCTGCCCCCCCATTTCTGATGTTTTCTTTGAAGTATAGGATAGGGACCCTATGCTGTGGTCTCAGGATCTATGTGTCATGGCATCTATTTAAGATGTTTTGTAATGGTACAAAAGAGGGTAAGATGAAACATTAAGGGCTAAATTTCAATAAGTTGGCATTTAAGAATTATGTAATAGTCAGCCTAGGATCCTGAAAAAGAATGTAGTGAATTTTAAGTTAGAAAAAGCAAACGCCTATCTGGAGGGAAGTAATAGAAAGCAGATTCTCTTCCCAAAGACATATCTTGGCCCACATTGTGGAAAGAACTAAGATTAGTAATAGACCAGATATGACAGTTTATCCTGGTATGCTGCTAAAAGTCCTATCTCATATCTATAGATTTAAGCAGTCTCAATAACCATACTTTTCACTGTGTGCCTCTTCTAGAAGAAAGTGTGACGATGTCGAGGAAGTGGTTTTTGTATAATTTAAATGTGATTTTTATTTTTAATTTTTTTAAATAATAAATTTATTTTTTATTGGTGTTCAATTACCAATATACAGAATAACACCCAGTGCTCATCCCGTCAAGTGCCCCCCTCAGTGCCCGTCACCCATTCACCCCACCCCCTGCCTTCCTCCCCTTCCACTACCCCTAGTTCGTTTCCCAGAGTTAGGAGTCTTTATGTTCTGTCTCCCTTCCTGATATTTCCCACACATTTCTTCTCCCTTCCCTTATATTCCCTTTCACTATTATTTTAAATGTGATTTTTAAGAGCAAAACATCCTACAAAGGTCTATTTGTTCAAAAAAAATATATTGAGTGCTGGCTATATGTCAGGCACTGTTCTAAGTACAGTGCTACTCTTAAGGAGCTTACATTCTACCAGTGGAGAGAGACAGTAAACAGATAAATAAAATGATTTGTGATAGTGATAAGTATGCTGTGAAGGAAACCAGCTAATAACAGAATCTTGTGAGTAGAGGGAGAGAGATTCTTTACATACTGATTACAAGAGAGGCCTCTTTGAGAAGGTAAAGTTCACAAACAAAATCTGTAGACTGAAAGTCTAAAAAAGGAATAAGGACCAGAGAGTGAAGAGACCCAAAGGCAAGAAGGAATCAGTATGGTTGCAACATAGTGAACAGGAGAGCAGGCTAGGGTTAACAATACTGAGTCTTGCAAAAAGCCACATAAGGATTATGGATTTTATTCCTTGTGCAGAAAGAAACCAATAGACTGTTCTGTAAAAGATGTAAGCTTTGATTTATATTTTAGATCACTCTGGCTGCTGAATGAAAAAAAGTAATTGTAGTGTAGGAGTAACAGCAGGTCAACTAGAAGCGCTCTGCAGTGGTTGAAGCAGGAGATAGTGGTGAATTACAATGAAGTGGTGGTGGAGATAGAAGAGAAATTAAAGATTACATGTAGATTTTTACCTCAAGCAGTTTAGTTAAAAAATGATGCCATTTACTGAAGTCTGGAAGATGAAGAGGAGCAGATTAGAGGAAGGTTGGCAGATGAGCCGAGAAGAGCATCAGAATTCCATTTTTATATATATTTAAAATGGATATTAGGAATAACTGCCATAGGTCCATTTCATACCTGTCAGTAATCCATTCAGCAAATATTTGTTAAGCTGTTATACTGTGATAGGTGCCAGGCATAAAGGGGTAAGCAAAAATAGACGTGGTTTCTGCTTTCATGGTGTTTGTTTATTAGGAAATTCATATATATATCTACATTGCTAACATTATGTGGTTGTATTAGTACATATCTATATTCTAGATCTGAAGAATATATGAGGAAAAATGTAGTTTAGTCAAGTATGTAGCACATAATATGGATGCTGTAAAGCACACAGATAACATGAAAAAGACATCAAGAAAAGTATAGTATTAAGAGAAACTTTCTGATCATGGAATATACTACTGGGTACCAGACATTTATACTTTTAGATTTGTTGTTTTATAGATGAGAGGCCTGCAGCATAAAATGGGCAAAGGAATTATGCAAAAATACTGGCTATTAGCCTCTTTGGGGAGGACCTTAGGAGAGTCGTTTGCTTTAGTTGTTTCAGAATGATGAATGTCTAGGTTAGGGCTCTTTTGACCCCCTAAGGGAAGAGAAACCAAGGTAGCTCGGGATTAGGGGGCTAGTATGTAGCATCTAGCAGGGAAGCAGAAATCCAAAGGTAGGAATTTCAGCAAAGCAGACCTTGGGACTGCTGTGGGAACTAGAAAGCTTCCAGGAGCTAAAACTACTATTAGAGACCATCTCTCTCTCCGTTCATAGCTTCTATGTGCATCTCTTGCATTTCCCACTCTCCACCAAACTCTTTTTATTCATTGTTTCTGGGCTACCATAAAACTTCAGCTTCCCTAGCTCCACCTCTTCTTGACCTTATGGCTTCAGGGCCCACCACCTTCAATGCCTGAATCTATGCTGCACACTTCTGTGCCTGAGTATTTGATTGGGTCCAATTTATCTTTTCACTTAGGCCAAAACCTCATATGATATTGCTAAATTATGCATTGGTCACCATATGAAATATGGTACTAAAGTGCCCCAGTGGGAGAAATATAACTTTTGTACTTTTTTCTGATAAAAGTCATTGTGTAACTAGGAAATTATTACTTATTAATCAATGAATATCATTTTTTGAACTGAGCAGTATGCTAAATGGATATAAGAAGTTTATAGTCAGGGATGCTTGGGGGGCTTAGCAGTTTAGCACCTGCCTTCGGCCCAGGGCATGATCCTGGAGTCCGGGGATTGAGTCCCACATCAGGCTCTCTGCATGAGGCCTGCTTCTCCCTCTCCCTCTGCCTGTGTCTCTGCCTCTCTCTCTCATGTCTCTCATGAATAAATAAATAAAATATTTTTTTAAAAAAGTAGTTTATAGTCAAATTAGGGATACCATAAGTACACACATGAATTGATTAGAGAAAATTTAAATGTTAAATTTGCCATTTCTGACTAGAATATCAGGGCCTTCAGTAGCCAAAAAATCAAGAGTTTAGAGTTATTGGAGGAGAAAGTCTTACTAAAAGTTGAGGTGGGATTTAAGCCTTGAATGGTGTTTGGATTTAGGTCAGCACAAAACACTAAACATTTCAGTCAGAATGCTGTGTTCAGGGTAAATGTAGGCTTTCCTTGTTAAAAAATAATAAAAGATCAAGGAAGGTAAAGTTGTAAGAAGACTTGGAAGGTTTAAAATTGGAATACCAAGAGGCCATTGTGAGCCCTTTATTAGAAGAGTGACATCATGAAGGGTCTATCTGGCAGTCATATTGGTAATAGAATCAAATGAATATAAATGACTGTTTTGGCACTGGAGTATAAGACAAACAATGGAGAAGGATATCTGTAACTTGCCAATGACTCAGAAAAAAGTATGTCTAGACACATAAATAAAGCAGTATGATGAAATGTTAGCAATATTGAATCCAGGTAGTGGGTATATGGGTAATCCCTTTACTGTTTGGCTCTTCCTTAGATGATGATATATTTTGTATAGAAACACAAACACATATATTTTTAAAGGAGTAAATGTATAAAATTGCAGGAATGTACTTGTAAGTTGAAGGGGTAGCTATCATTTAAATGTTTTTAAAGTGTCAATTTCCAGGCTGTTTTGAAAACAAAAATGTGATTAAAAGTAAGATGAGTTTTTTTATTAACATCCTTTTTTAAATATTTTATTTATTTATTCATGAGACACACAGAGAGAGGCAGAGACATAGGCAGAGGGAGAAGCAGGCTCCATGCAGGGAGCCCAATGTGGGACTCGATCCCGGGACTCTAGGATCATGCCCAGGGCTGAAGGCAGGTGCTAAACCACTGAGCCACCCCGGCATCCCAAAGACATCCTTTTTATTAGACTGACTTTTTCCAGTATCAGCTCAGATTTAGTTTTTCTCCCCTTCAATAGTGGTAGGATACATATATTCTGTTGTAATTCTGTAGGAAGACATTAATTAGGCGGAATCTTTATTTTCTTTAAAAAAGAAAACAAGAATGGCTTTTCATTAACTAAATTGAATTATAGATTTTAGGAGGTTTCTGTGGCAAAATTCCTCCTAGCTTAAAAAATCCTATAATTCCATGAATATTTTAGTTTTAGATTAGGGCATTTATTTTTGTAAGTGCTGGTGGGTCTTAGAAGCTGCATTTTTCCCTTGTGGCTGGAGCATGTACTTCCTGCTTGCTGGCCTATCTTTAGTACGCACTTGGCCCAAGCTGTTAGCCAAACCTTGATGTTTCTAATTATTGGGTAATTCTGCTTGCATATTTCTAGGTTGCACTAATACCTTTTTAAAGCCCGTATACATGGCCTTCAGCCATCTCTTTGGTTTTTATTAATTTTATAATTATAGACCCTTAGAATAAGGGTGCAAAATATGACACTCATCCTTACGTCTTTAGTGAGGATAACACCTGAGCTTTTTATTTTCATCATGTCAACATCAAGTTTTATTTTGAACTAATTTACCTTTATCGGTTCAATTCCCCTTCTTGAGAATAAGCAGTTTTAAACTATTTTTCTTGAAGAACAAGAAATTAGATTAGAATCAAATTATAAAAACAAAACATTTCTAGAATTAATTGTCTTATATAAAAACATTAGGCCTTGGAGAGTTTTTTTGCACTCTAATTGTTAAATGACCCAATTAATCCATTTTAATAGCTCTAAAAAAGACAAAGACCTTTAATTGCCACATTAATTGCCATTTGAATCCCTTCTCCCTATTCTTGATGAAGGCGTATGAATTGATGTTTATTTGTAGACATTTATTTCTTGAAAAATATGTAGTGTTAAAGATTTTTTAAAGTTTTGTTCTTTCAAAGGAAGGAAAATGAGCACCAATATAATAATGGCTAACGTTAAGAACAGGGTATGGAAAGTGTGATGGAGCATAGGTCCCCTAGCCTGTTCATGGAGTGTGGCAACCCTCTTGAGGGAGGAAATGTACTATTACAGAGGAATGCTCCATTGGGAGGGGGAAGGAGTTACTACCAGAAGACTTTGGGCTGTCCTCTGTAATCCGTATTGTCAGAATGATCAGAAAGCTTTTGGAAAGACTAGAAAGAAATATGTCAAAATGTCAACATAGATTCTGGCAAGACAGTGGGAGTATAGATCATTTTTCTTATTTTCCAAAGTTTGAGGTTTCTTTTTTTTTTTTTTTTTTTTAAGTTTGAGGTTTCTTAATGAAAAAGAATTTTTTTAAAAATTTAACTTTGAGGGTAACTATAAAATTGACCTTAACTATTAAACAGAAAAAAAAATAGGCCTTTATAATGATATTTTTAATAAAACTTTCCATTGTTACTGGACTTTCATTATAACACTTTTTGTTTCTGTTCTAAATAGACCTTTGCTCCAAGAAACTGTTTTTCAAAGATCCCTAGGCCCAAATCAGACTCTTGTCTGCCTGAGTGTTTACTTTTTGCTAAGCTTGTGCTTATTGGGACCATATGTTATCCTGAGTTATCTTTGCTCATGATCAGCTGGATTTTTTGCCCTCAAATGACCTTTGTGTTAGAAAATAGTAAAAAGTGGCAACTTCTACAGCACTTCAAAAGAACACTTGATTATCACACAAGAGAGTCTTTTTTTGTTTTGTTTTTTCTTTTTCCTATCTGCCCTCCCCATTTTAATGAGTAAGAGACTGAGGACATAACAGAATCTTAGAAGATGGGGAGAGCATGGTGTGGCCTGGTAGGGGAGAAGGGGTGTTTGGAGAAAGCCTCATGACTTATTGCCCTCTCTCCCCTTGAATTAGAGTTTCTGAGAAAGCAACTCTAACCTTACAAGCAAGGGACTTTTTTTCTTCTGAAACTTAGTGGAATTTTTATATTCTTCAGAATCTTTAAGTCAAGTGTTAGAACTGAAGCCACTTTTTTTTAAATAATAGAAATAATATTGAAAAGCCAGCCGCAATAGTCTTTTATGAAACCAAATATAGGAATATGCCAATAATATCATATACCCTGTCACTGTTTTGTGGAAAACAATTTCCAGTTTTGAACAAGAAGCTTGTTGGTAAAATCTAAAGAGCTCTTTGTTTATTCATCTATTCACTCATTTTCTCCCAATACAAACCCTACCTTCAATCAAAAAAATTGCTTTCATCTAATTTATGTACTGAAATTGTATAGATTGCATTTGAAGAGATTATGTTGCAAATTTATATTTTAAACCACTGTATCAGATCCAGCTGCCTGAAACGTAATATTTTCATCTCTGCTCTTTTGACAGCCCCTAATCAATCCAGCTGTATCTTTTTTTCCATCAGGTACACTCTAGAATAATAACATGTCCCTGCCGTTTATCTCTATAGCCCATCTATGCATTTCTTGGTCTGTAATGCTGCTTGGCAGCGTTTTTCCTTTTCTCTAATTTGATGTTTCTCAAACTGGCATTCTGAAATGTTAGTAAGTGGAATGAAAAAAGTGTTCTGTGTTCTGAGAAATCTGTCTACTTAGATCCCTTTTTGGAAGATTAGTAATGTATAAACATATTAAAGGCTTTGTGAAGTGCTGCAGTAAGGAATTCTCTTTAACTTTTTTAATCCTTCATTTCCCAGTTTGTTTGAACATGAAACATTTTCTCCTGAGGGATAAATATTAACAACTCATGAGTAGAATACAAGTTTGAGAAAGGCATTTATAGTTGTCTCCTTTCTGTGTTCTCCAGAGTGACTGCTCCACACCTCTACAGTTTGACCTCAAACCCTCAATCCTTTTTGTTTTCAGACCTAATCTGTTTCATTGAGAAAATGAAGGATGTCAGCTTCCCTCTTAATTTATTAGTATCCTTATATCCGTTCCTCTTGTCTAGACTTTGTTTTACCATCAGGCTGTAACCTGGATAAAGTCAGAGAACGTAACATTTATTCACTGTTGCATCCCTAGCCCCAAACTCAGTGCCTTTTCTTAAAACCATATCCCTTCCAGCAGTCACCTCATTTCTCCAATATTCTGTTTCAGTCACAACTGTATGTATGGAATCTCAATTCTGGCACTAATCACCCAGAGTTAGAACAGACTTCATGAGTTAAAGGGCATGGTCCCCAACAAGACAGTATTTAGCCCGGATACCAGCTTAGGTGGTACCCAGGCCACCCACACTTCTGAACAACTGGCTGTAAACCCAGGTTTCCCACAACCACCTCAAAATCAGTAATTCACCAGAACGATGCTTAGAGCTCAGGGAAGCTCTATAGTTATGATTACAGTTTTATATGAAGGATACGAATCAGGAAGACCGGCCAAATGAAGAGACATATAGGGTGAGGTCTGGGAGGAGATGCAGAGCTTCTGTGCCTTCCCCTCATGGAATCAGTGTGCATCACCCCCTGGCACATCAGTGTCTTCATCAACTAGATACCGCTGAGCTTTGGTATCTAGTGTTCATTGAGATTTCATCACATAGAAATGATTGATTAGATTATTGGCCATATGGTTGAACTCGATCTCCATTCCCCAGTCTTGCTAGAGATTGGGCTGCTATCACATGGCTCAAGGCCTCAACCTTCTAATCAAATGGCTGATCTTTCTGGCCAGTCTCCATCCAGACTATTTGGCAGCAAGGGGGCTCATTAGCATAACAAAGATGCACTCTGTTACTCTAGAAATTCCAAGGATTAGAGTCTTCTCCCAGGAATCAGGGACTAAGGCCAACTAAAAAAGGGAAGGGAGGGTTTTTCCTTCCCTGATCCTGCATCTTCCTGTAACTGCTACTCTCTTTTTCCCTCCTTTAAAAAAAAAAAAGATTTATGTATTTATTTGAGAGAGAAAGAAAAGAGAAAGAGACAACAGAGGAGGGGCAGAGGGAGAGGGAGAGAATGAGAGAATCCCAAGCAGACTACCTTCTGAGCACAGAGGCCTACTCCCCGGCTCAATCCCTGAGCTCATGACCTGAGCAGAAACCAAGAGTCAGATGCTTAACTGCATCATCCAGGTGCCCTTTCCCTGCCATTTCTGCCAGACTTACTGAGAGCCAATGTTTGTTGTCTATACTTCCTCAGTTCCTCCTGTTTACTCCTTAATATCATCCATTTCTACTAGCTCCATAGAAAGTACCTTGTGAAGGTTACTAAGTGGTCTCCTAATTAGTAAATTCATTTCCTTTTTTTTCATCTTCAATGTAATCCAGATGGTTTGGTACATGACATTAACTACTCCCTCTTCTCTTTTTTTTTTTTTTAATTTTTTTTTTATGATAGTCACAGAGAGAGAGAGAGAGAGAGAGAGAGAGAGGCAGAGACACAGGCAGAGGGAGAAGCAGGCTCCATGCACCGGGAGCCTGACGTGGGATTCGATCCCGGGTCTCCAGGATCGCGCCCTGGGCCAAAGGCAGGCGCCAAACCGCTGCGCCACCCAGGGATCCCTACTCCCTCTTCTCTAATGCCCAAGGCTGACCTACCTGTCTGACTGTTCCATCTCAGTGTCTTTTCTTGTTAAACTTTGGTTCTGTGATGACTTCTCCCTAGAAACTCTACCTAGGCAATGTCATTCATTTCCCTATACCTCCTTTATGCAGGTGACTCAACTTGGATCTTTCATTATGGTTCTACCTGCAATCCAGGCTTTGGTTTCTGACTTTACTTCCATTCCATCTGGATTTCCTATAGGAACCTTAAATATAACTTGTCCCAAACAAAATTCACTACCTTTTTATCACTTAGTCATACATTTTAGGTATAATAATAGAACATAGTCTATAGGGCAATTTTAAGAATTGAATGAGATGATGCTTAAAGGAAGCTTAGTAAAATTCTGGCACATAGAAAGTCCACGTGACAGTCTCCACTGTTAGCCTACAAGTTTCTTGAGGACCATGTGCTCAAAGTTGACACTGTCCTTGGCTTGTAATAGTTATGCAGTAAAAGTTTGTTGAGTTAAAAATGAATAATAGTAATCTGTTGAATAAATGTTTTGTGTAGCCATCTGATTTAGTTTAATTATCTTGTTTATTCAATAGTGGGCAACATCTGGTGTTTATTTTTTCTCTTAGGTGCACTGTGTTGTAATCATTCAAAGGATAATCAAATGTGCCATGATGTATGTGAACAGGTAAGCTTACATGATCATTGTTGAGGCTATTGGGTATGTAACTGTTTATTAAGTATAATTGTTTTGGAGAAATCTGCTGGATAGCACCTTAACCAAGTTATCACAGTTAACATCACCAATAATGAAACAAATCCATATAGGTCTGCTGACACAATGCACTGAAAAGAAGCCAGCATCTTAAGGAGCGTTCCTATCAAAAATGCATAACCTGAGTCATGAGGAAACAATAGGGCAAACCCAGATTGAGGGATATTCCTCAAAACAACAGTTTGTACCCTTCTTAGTTGTCAGTTTTAAGAAAACTGCAGATTAAAGGGAACTACAGAGATATGACAATTAAATGCAATACATGATCCTGGATTGGATCCTGGAATTAAAAAAAAAGATTACTATAAAGGAAATTATTCGGATAAATTGGTGAAATTAGAATATGAACTTGAATAATAATGAATCAGTGCTATGCTCCTAAATTTTATGGTGATTGTGTTGCAGTGACATAGGACAATGTCCTTGTTCTTGGGAGATAACATGCTGGGATTTAGGAGTAAATGATCATGTCTATAATGAATTCCAAAATATTTCATCAAAATAACAATATCTGTATATGTAGAAAGAGTTAAAGCAAATGTTGCAAAATGTTAATATTGAGTAATCTAGATGAAGACTATCTGAGTGTTGTACTACTCTTAAAACTTTTGTGTAGGTTTGAATTTTTCTGATTGAGTCTTTGAAGTCAAGTTGCACTGTGAAACTGCAACTGCGAAAAAGAACTGCGAAATACCAAAATACTGTCAATATACCTGTTCATAAAGTTTCAACTTTCTTTCATCACCTTGGTCGTGCAGCTTTGGCCTTGGCACTTGAGAACGAATGGCCTCAGTTATCTTTTGAAGAGTTTTCCATAATGTAGATTTTGTCACTTCCTAAAATATATAGAGCTACAGAACTGGAATTAAAACTTCTCTCAAATAATATTATGAATTTAATTACTTACATATTTTTAAAGATTTTATTTATTTATTTGAGAGAGAGAGAGAGCCCATGCATGCACAAGCACAGGAGGGGCAAAAGGAGAGGGAATGGGAGAAGCCAGACTCCTTGCTGAGTGTGGAGTGTAGTGTGGGGTTAGGGGTTGGATCCCACAACCCTGAGATCACACCCCGAGCCGAAACCAAGAGTTAGCAGCCAACTGAACCAGCCAGCTACCCTTCAAATAATATTGTGAATTTAGAAAGATTTTTCAAGATACTCTTTAATTATAAAACAAGACAGTGACTCAACTTATCTAAGTAGCTGCTATAGATAGAGTTCATGTCAAACACTATAGCAGGACACCTGGATGGCTGAGTCAGTTAAGCATTTGCCTCCAGCTCAGGTCGTGATCCCAGGGTCCTGGGATTGAATCCTACATTGGGCTCTGCTCAGTGGAGAGTCTGCTTCTCCCTTTCCTTCTACCCTTCCCCACCTCGTGCACAGACTCTCTCTTTCTTGCTCTCACTCTCTCAAATAAATACATATCTTTAAAAAAAAAGAAAAAAGAAACCCACTATGGCAAATTAAGTTTTCTGCAAATTTACTGTCAGAACAACAGCTTTTAAAAGCAAAAATGGCCCCTAGATGGTGTGACCATAAGGATGCTGAAGCACTGCTCTCCTGACTTTTCTTATTTATTGAATAAATCTGGTAATTCATTTATCCTGTAGAGTTTCTTACAATCTGAATTACGCTATTTGCAACCTCATGGTATTACTTAATGTGTTACTCTTTCCTCTCTTTTTCTTAGTAATTAGTAGGTAGATTTGGAGCAGAGTTATCTTAAAGAGCTTTCTGCAGTGATGAAAATACTCTATATCTGTGCGATCCAGTATGGTAACCGCTAGCTACATGTGTCAAGTGAACATTTGAAATGAGTTTAAAGAGGTTAAGGAAAAAGATTTTGAGGAACTGAATTTTAAATTTTATTTAATTTTAATTGATCTAAGTTTAAATTTAGGTAACCACACATGGCTAACAGTAACCTAATGAGATAGGTCCAGAGGCTTGAGATTCAGGTTAGATTTTGTATTGTTTTGGTTTTGTTTTTTTGTTCAGCAGGTCTTACTCATAACTTTATTGTGTCTGGTTGTCTCTTTTTGTAATTAACATTACAGTAATTATTGATAATTGCCTAAGTGCATTAATTCACTAGTGGTTACAAAATGGTGATGTTCTAGCTCTCGTCACTTATTATAGTTGATAGTTTGGGAGAAAAATGGCTACTAAAACTAACTAGAGATAAATCCTTTTTCATTGTCCTTAGCATTCATGGATTTCACAGTCTTGACTATTTGCAGGTAACCGTGAAGTTCTATCTGATAGATAATGGTTTATAATTTACTGAGACATCAAATTATAATTGCATTAATTAAAATTCTATTTGGAAGAGAGCCAGTTAGCCTGGTGAGTGAACTTGTCAACTCCTTAGCATTTTTATTAAAAATGGCTTTGTCTCCATTTAGTGGTATTTTATGGAAGTTTATACCATAATGCTATTCACGGATTTGTTATATCAAGGGTATGACAGTCTGTTTTACATTGTCATTGGTTGACTAAAAGCAGTTTGTAGAACAGTTTACAATAAACTTTTCTTTTTTTCTTTTCTGTTTTCTTTCTTTTTCTTCTTTGTCCTTTAACAGATTTGGTAGCCTGGTTTTCTCCATTTTTGGTCATTAGAAAAGGGTCTAGACTTGCTATGGACCTTCTTGATTATTTGCCAGACTAACCAACCTTTTAAGAGATGTTACCAGCTTAATTTAGATCTTTCCAAAGGTTTTTAGTATATAAAAAGAAGTTGGAAAATATTCTAGACAACTGATAAACATAGAGGACAATAAATTTTGCCTCTTATGTCTTACGAAAAAATGCCACAAAACTTTTTCTTTTTCTTTTCTTTTTTTTTTGTCAAATAGATATTCTCCTCAAAAAGTGAATCCCGACTAAAGCATCTGTTACAGCGAGCCCCAGATTATTGCCCCGAAACAATGGTAGGTCATATTTAACTTAACTATGGAAGCTTTTGTCTAAATGAAGCCATTTAATAAGTTAACTTTTCGATTCAAGAAAATTTTCAAAGTGATTTGGGTTTATGACCAAATTAAAATGTCAGATTTAACTGAGTACTTTAAAAAGATCATCATACAAATTCCTAGGTAGAATGTCATCTTTCATCTTTTATTGTTTATCCTATAATGTATAAAAGTAAATATAAATGTATTACAGTCTTTAGATTTCATTATAATAGTTTTTCTGGAATTTGGAATTTTGCTTATTATTTTGATAATTTTATGAAAACCATAATAACTAAGTCTTCTGTTTATTTTGAATTTGAAAAGTTAAACTTCGGATAAGGGGAAATGTGTGACTTCTCATTATTCCTGTCTTCCCATTTTTTTGTGTATTGTAGATATATTGCTTGCCTGTTTCAGTCATGTAACTTAAAATGCTTCAGTGCTTGGGCCATCCTCAGAGTTTGGGATACTGGTGGGCCAGGCCAAGGAATTCTGAGCTGACATGAGACAGGCTTGCTTACTTACTTACTTACTTACTTACTTACTTACTTATTTTTAAAGATTTTATTCATCTACTCATGAGAGACACACACAGAGAGAGAAAGAAAGGCAGAGACACAGGCAGAGGGAGAGGCAGCCTCCACGCAAGGAGCCTGACATGGGACTCGATCCCGGGACTCCAGGATCACGCCCTGGGCCAAAGGCAGGCACCAAACCGCTGAGCCACCCAGGGATCCCCTGAGACAGACTTTTTTAGATGTGTTGGCTTGCATTATGTGAGAGGGGAAAAGTTGTGGGTTTGGGGTATTTTTTTTTAAGATTTTATTTATTCATGAGAGAGGCAGAGACACAGGTGGAGGGAGAAGCAGGCTCCCTGTGGGGAACCCGACGTGGGACTCGATCCCAGAACTCCAGGATCATGCCCTGAGCCGAAGGCAGATGCTCAACCACTGAGCCAGCCAGGTGTCCCATGAGGGGGGAAAGTTGATCAAACAATTCTGACAGACACATTTGCCTTTACTTGCTCTCTAGACATTTTTGGTTTTGTACTTAGAAGCAGTGATTCCAATAAGCATCCTGAGTATCCAGACTCATTATTAGTGCTCTTAGATGGGAAAATGGGAAAAGAGCAAGCAATATTTTTACATCTCAGTTTTATTTTTTTCTTCCCTGAATAGCTGTTTGATACTCATGTAGTCTGAGAACATTTACTATACAGAGCTAAACATAATCAAATTAGCTATACATAATTTCTGATATTGTCATATTTAAGAACTGGTTATATAAAAGCCTTTTGGTGATTACAATTTTAGGTTGAAATTTGGAGTTGTATGAATTCATCTTTGCCAGGTAAGCAAAAGAATTATAACATTTAGCACTTAATCTTTAAAACCTTATTTTGTCCTATAACCTGATATATCCCTCTTGAGTTCCTAACTTCTTCTTGTAGGCACCCAAATTTTCAAATGTATAATTTATTCTCATTCTCTCAGTCATTAACTATACTCTTGTCTCTACTTCTACCATTCAGTGAAACTGGTCTTTGAAAGAGTGCTAGGATCTCATGGTACCTAAATCTTATGGTCATTTTTCAGTACTTACTACTTTTGACTGCCCTGCAGCACCTGGTATTGTGACTATTAGCTCCTTTATGACTTCACCTTAGCTTCATGACCTTATCCTCTCTTACCTCCTCTTTCCTTCTCTTTACACACTTACCCTGGTAATTGCTTTCCTTCCCAGAACTGTTAACTAATCAGCCCTGGAAAGATAACCTTCAAATCCAAGTTGTTACTCATGACTTCTAGACATGTCTACCTGGATTTCTGCATCCTGGTGAAGACTGAAGTACAAATCAAAAACCAAACTCATAACTACCTATCTTGTGAATGACACTAGACTGGAATCCCTCAAGTTATCTTTGCTGGCTTTTTCTTTTTAGCTCCATTGACTCTTCTTGTAAAATCTTGCATCTGTCCTCTCTACTCCTAGTTCAAGCCATTGTTATTATGTTCTGGGGCTGGAATATTGTAACAACCTTGTATCTGGTATTTCAGCATCTCATAATTGTCCTCCCTAGCTCCTTCAAAAAAAAAAAAAAAAAAAAAAAGAGCCCTCCAGTGGATAGCCACTTCTATCAGAATAAAGCCCAAACTCTCTAGCCTGGCATTCACAGTCTTCCAGGATTAAAGCTTCCAGTCCTGATTAAAGCCAGTGCCTTGAAAAAAAGGAAGTGTATTTTATATATCTCTGAACTCCAAAGGCTTTCACACTGTTTGAAGTTTGTATTTCAAACAAATCGTACTATTTGCCTTCTTGGAATTGCCCATATCCATGCTTGTTCTCCCAATTATCCCTCTACCTAATGTCCTGGAATTATTTATATATAATTTATATCTCTGATACATATACATATACATATATATATATTGCATATATATTGTATATATATAATCTACATAATGGGATAAAGCATATATTTTCTCTATTTAATAGCCACATAATACCTAATGGAGTGCTTTGCACATAATATTGTAAACCCTTGTTGGACAGTTTAATAGTTTCTAGGAGGTCACTAGGGGTATGGAAACAGCAATATACTGTATTATGGTATAAAAGTTCACAGAATTTATGACGTATACTGATTCCACTCAAAACAATTTTTAAAATGTGAGTGATTCTAAATAGTAAACAGCAAAGAGTTAGAGGAAGCTATACTAGGCAAAGGGGCATTTCTGAAAAGAGATAAAGAGGAATGGACCATATGCCTATAAGCATATGTCTTTCCTCTTTATTTATTTATTTATTTTTAAAAAAGATTTTATTTATTCATGATAGAGAGAGAGAGAGAGGCAGAGACACAGGCAGAGGGAGAAGCAGGCTCCATGCAGGGAGCCCGATGCAGGACTCGATCCCGGGACTCCAGGATCACGCCCTGGGCCAAAGGCAGATGCTAAACCACTGAGCCACCCAGGGATCCCCTGTTTTTCCTCTTTAGATAATCATTACTGTGTCTCTTAACTTTATCCTAGGAGTCATTCATTGACATTTATACTTGCAAAAATGGATGTAAGAAATGGCATTAGGATACTTTTATAATTATATCACCTTTTGATATCACAGTAATTTGGTTGGAGAAATAGCTGCTGTGTATAAATTGAAACAGAATAGTCATTTTGCCCCATAATTAAGTGTATTCATCAAAGTCAGTTCTTGCCCACAGGAAATGTTCCTGTCTGTTCACTAAGTATCAGTTTCTAAACTACATCATGGGTTTTATACTATTCTAGGTATTCAAATTTAATATTTTGAATATAATAATCTTCATGCCATTTTTCATTTGCATGTTAATTTAAAATCTTTGCCTCTGCTTCACAGTCTAAAGGGAGGAAGGGCTCTCCTTGCTTTTCTTAACTTGTGTATCCTCTAGAGATGCTGTCTACCCAAGAGTGAGAATGATCAGAAGAGAGATTAGGGTGGCAGCGAGAAGAGAGAAAAAACAAAGCACCTGATATTATGTTGTGGGGGTTCTGAAAGAGTGACAGCATTGGGGGTAAGGGTGGGAGGAGGGCCTTAATAATTTTGAGGCCCTGCTATCTGAGCTAATTTTCCTATGGACACCTGCTTTAACTTTTTTTGGCATACCATCTGTGTTTGTTACTGTTTATGACCAAAAAATTTGAACATTTTGTTTTTTAAGGTGTGTTTAAGAAGTCTGATGGCTGGGTTGGCTTAGGCTGCTGTGAACTGGCTATTACCTTGGAGTGTCGACAGGCATGCAAGCAGGTAATACTGAGCAATCAGGCTCATAAGCAGCATGGAGTACAGTTTGAGTATTAGCTGTGTGTATGTTTTGGACTTTGCCTACCTCATACCTTTGGAGAGGTGACCCATAAAATCTACAAATTTACCATCTCTTGCATAGACCACTTCCTTTACAACTTGCTGTTTTCTCAGTTACAGTTGCTGCTATGAGACCCTCAACCTTTTCTTATTCTCTCAGTCTTTTCTTATTCTTTCTTCTCTCTGCCATGCAGGAGAGAAGAAAGAATATTATTGGAACTGAGGCCTTTTGTACTCTGTGGTCATACTTAGTCAATGCCGAGTGACTTCAAATGATTGTGTAAATTTAGAGTATGCTTGGATGGGAAGCAGATGACACAGCTGACTTATTTAGCTTTCATCTTTCCTTCACTCTTTCATCATGGTTTTACCCTGAGCATGTTCTTATATTGCTTCTCTGCTCCAAAGGTGAGCATGACTCCGACAGTGAACTGTGACTTCTCTTTGATTTGATAGATCTCTGGTCCAATTCAAGTTAGGTCCCTCTGTTCTTCCTCTCTGTGTGTATTTTCATAGTGGTTCCTCAGAGTACTATGGGAAAACTGGTCTGTTAGCTGCTCATACTCACAACTGGTAAGAGTAGACTTAACTGGAAAATTTAGATGGACTGGAAACCACAGCTGGAAAGCATTCTCTTATTTTTTTCTTTTAGTGACTGATCTCTGGATCAGAGTACATGAGACATGTTGTCACCTTTACTTTCATACAGACCACTGTACTATTTAGCCTGAGCAACAGAGCAGCACACAGCCTAACCATCTCTGCCACTCTCCTCCAGCCATTGAGATGAATCTGAGTTGCAGAGGATTTGAACTGTAATGATGGGTCTATGGGGACATAAAGAAAATTATATAAAAATAACTCTTTTTTTAAAAGATTTTATTTATTTATTCATGAGAGACACACAGAGAAGCAGAGACATAGGCAGAGGGAGAAGCAGGCTCCTTGCAGGGAGCCTGATGCAGAATGTGATCCTTGGACCCTAGGGATCACGTCCTGAGCTGAAAGCACTCAACCGCTCAGCCACCCAGGTATCCCCAAAAATAACTTTTGTTAATTGCCTGGCATGGCCTTTCCCTCTTTAGTTGCCCCCTTCGTTTCATATGGATCTTTTCCGAGGAAAAGATACTGACATAAGTCAGTATGAGAATTTCGAATATAAAGGGTTAAAGAAAAAGGAAAATATAAAAGCTCTGGCAAAGCTTCATAAGAAAATTGGCTACAGAGTGGAAATCAACTAAGAAAAAGTTCTCTGATTTACATTTTCTTCAAAGTCATCTAGTTTCTGAAATAACAAAAGGACCCTGTTATTATGTGAGATTAAAGCCATAAAATAGTGAAATTTTAGCATATCATGTAGGTTCTGGGGCTGATGTTTGTTTTAAAGAACTTGTATGAAATTTGTTTGTTGTATTTTAGAGGAACTTTTAAATATTGGAGCATAAGGTTTTCTTTGATGAAATAAAGAATACCATACTAGCAAGTAATGTATATTAATTTGTATTCTTTTTGTCCTATGTTGAATAGCATGTGTAATAAATTAATGGAGAAATTTGTTATCTTTTAGGCATCATCAAAAAACGATATTTCCAAAGCCTGCAGAAAAGAATATGAGGTATGCATTTAACAGATTTGCATAGACTATTCAGATATTCTCAGAATTGATAAAACCACTTAAGTTTTAAAAATGAACTCATTCTTACATAAGTTGCCCTTTACTTTATGGAAAATACAACCCCAACAAGATGTAGCTTGTCATTTAACTTGTTTAGAAATGTGACGACTTCAACTTGTTGAAATTGAGCATTAATTTTAAAGAAATGCCCTGTTAGCTATACATGAATTAAGAAAATAAAATCTTAAAAAAAAATTTTTTTAAGTAATGCCTAAATCACATATACAGAGACTTTAACCTGTAGTGTATTCATAATAGCAACTGGTTATACCCAAGATTGTAAAATAGTTTTTCTTAGGTTCCATATCCTTTTTTGCTCCTTTTCCTATACCTTGACCTATTCAGGTATCCATCTTTACAAACTCTCTGGAATTGAAAGAAACAATCACACTGCCAGTGCGAGTAGCTTCAAATTTTCCTAGCTCTCACATTTGGCGGAAAAAGTACTAAATTACACAGGCTATATAATTAATCTAAAGGACTCTTGTCTCCCAATAGTAGTATTTCAAACACTGTGTACTAGATGGGATAGTTCCAAGGGCAAGGATAGAGGAGATATTTCATGTCATGCAAGTATGTTCAGAAGATTGTCCCTGATGTGAAAAAGCTCCTCATTAGACTACTTTCTCTAGTTTCTAGAACTCCATTGTTAAATGTGACATTATTGTCCTTCAAAGTGGAAGACCATGCAGCTAAGGATAGTTACGTCCATATGCTTCATTCATCATTTTTATCTTATACACATTGGGATTCCTTTACCTTTAATAGTCTGTGTTCTCTTGGAGAAGAAAGAATAGTTCTCTTAGCAGCTTCTAAGTTATAGTTCTGCCTTTTTTTTTTTCTTTTCTCGGTGCCTATAATTATATCTCTTGATTAATATTTTTAAATTGGGAAAATCTTATTTATCTTTTGTCCCTTTGCTAAGTTATTTCTGTTTCTCTGAAGACACATTTCCAAATTAACTGCAACTCTCTGTTCTTATTAAAAGGAGCCTTGCTGCAAAGAAATAAAAGATCTTTCTTTTTTTTCCTTATCTCTCTACCTTTGAAATAACTAGTTTTAGTTTCTCCTGAACAAAGTGGCTAACTGTGATAATTCCTTCTTCTCTCCCACATGATGTCTGACACTGTCCATCTCCTGTAGCCTGTCCTCCATTATTTTAGTGTGCTTCCTTCTCTTGTCTGGATTTCTGCATTGCCCTAGGAAGTCTGCCAGTATGTGTTGATGAAGGACGGGACAGGAAAGGTAAGAGAGATAAACACTGTCCAATGAGAGAAATACTAAGGATAGTTTACTTTTCCCAGTCTGTCCTCCCTTATTGGCCTACAATTAAGCAACTGTTTTCCAAAAATCTACATGCAAAGAAGGTTCTTTTACATATATATAAAATATATGTGTGTAAAAATAAATATGTAAAATACATATATGTAGTATAATATATATGAAAAATATACATATGTAATATAAATCTGTTAAAAAGTGACTAGAAGTTATTCAAGATAACTCAAGACTCCATTTGATTCCTTTTTTTTTTAAAGATTTTATTTATATATTTGTGAGAGAAAGACAATATGAGCAGAGGAGGGGCAGAAGCAGAGAGAGAAGCAGACTCCCCACTGTGTGGGGAGCTGGGGGGCTAGACCCGGGGACCCTAGGATCATGATCCGAGTCAAAGGCAGATGCTCAACTGACTGTGCCACCCAGGCACCCCTCAATTTGATTTCTTATGTGTTAGAAATAAAAAGGACAAAAGTACTTCAATGCAGAAGGAGGATTCTGCATTATAAACCTCAAATAACAGTGACACTCATAATTGTTGAAGTCTAGTTCAAGGATGACTATTTTGTAAGTGAATGGGGTAAATTTGGTGTAGTGCAACCTATTTTAACTGGATTGGCTGTTTATCAATATAAGAGTAATTTCTAAAACTAGACTCTTGGTATCTTTTCCTTAACATTGGGGTGGTCCCTGGAGTGAACTTCCAGATGTGTAAGCTGTTACTTTAGGTTTACAATTATATGGGTTAACATTTACCCTGAAGGATGGTTTTATGTGGCTTGATTAGGTAGTCAAAGAGTGAGTAATTTTATTTGGAGGAGCTAATGTTAGTCTTTACTGGTAAGCTGCTGCAGTATCCCCTGAATTTCCTGAGAAATTTGCTTCTATGAATAAAGTTTAAAATTGTTAATGCCATTTAAAATTCTGTTTTGTTCCAGCCAAGCTAAGCTAAAAGAGTTAAATGTTATGTCTGATTTTAAAGCATCTGGTTCCTTTTCTTATGCAAATCAACAATTACTCATTGAATATGAGAGACAGTTTCATATAATAGAAAGCATAAACTTTGGAGTTATACCTCACTTAGAATTCCAGTTAAGCTACTTATAACTTAAACTGAAATACTAAAGAATTGTATCTGAGTGAAGAATTAAAATATATACTGCACACAAGAGGGCTCAGGGAAACCAAAAAGCAGAGTGAGCACATTTGGGATTTATCAGGGGAAACTTTGCAAAGGAGAAAGGCCTGAAAGGATTGGCATACTTTGGTAAAAAGACTTTGGACTAAAAGCATGTTAGCAAAATCACACATGGCTTATGCAGGGGATAGAAAGAAAATAGGCCTGTTTGGGCTGAGAATCTGTGCTTATTAGTTGGATAGGCAACATAGGACCAGATCCTGGAAAGATGATATTTGAGGACTTAGCCCATCATTAAGTAGAAGGAGGTGATGAAGACTCTAATAGGAGACCAACATAACAAACTCCGTATTTTAGAAAGCTAAGAGCCTTAATTGTGTACATGCTAAGTTTTGGGTTTTTTTTGTTTTTTTGGTTTTTTTCATGCTAAATTTTAGATCCCGCAGACCCCTCTTAACTTAGCTAAAAGCAGGTAAGGACCCAAACTAGGATGATAACAATAGAACCAAGTATTCAGGAATAAATCAGAGATTTAAAGGCAGAATCCATCAACAGGATTTGTTATAGTGGATTGAATATAGGAGATACTGTTCAGGAAAATATACAAAAACAGTTATTAGTGAATTGGGAGGTAGAACTAAAGAAATTGTATGGACAAGCAACACAGAAGGACAGATTGAAAGAGAGCTTAAGGAACATGGGAGATAAAGTGTTCTGATTGGAATATTAGAAGAAGAAAAGAGAATATGGGACAGAGGCAATATTTGATGAAGCCCAACAAATCTCCAGCAGGATGAAAAAAAAAAATCCATACATTACAGACACATCTCATAGGAGTCAGAAAAAAAAAAAAAAAAAAACATTGCCTTCCAAGAAGACTAACCGCTGATTTCTCAATAGCAATAGAGGAAGCCAGGCACAGTGGAATGATACCTAAACTGCTCTGAAAGAAAATAATTATCAACCTAGAATCCATATCCAGTAAAAATATTTTTCAAGAAAGGGCAAAATTAAGGTATTTTCAAAAAGCAAAAATGAAGAATTGCGATTAATGGACCTTTTATAGAAGTCTAGAAGCAAAAGAGAATGAGAATGATGAAAATACAAAGTGACTAAGTTAAAACACACAAATTATAGAAAACAATAACAATATTCAGTTTTTAAGCCAGAGAAAATACACAGCAACAATAGTATATATGTTGAGAAGGAAGTTTAAAGAAATTAAGGGATACTGAGTGTTAGATGTTTTTAAATGTAAAAACCTATATCTCAGAGGTAGTTCAGAATATAGGACTAACGAAGAGAGAGATCATGCCCAAGTCAACTGTGAAGTAACCCTGTGAAGTCAAAGAAAACTCGATGAAAGAGAAAGTGTTGAAAATCAAGTGGAGAGCTGGATTTTGAAATTCCTTTTTTAAGGACTGGAAGAGAAGGATCCAGATATGGATTAGGAGGACCCTACCTGTGTTGAATGACACTGTTGGAATGAGATGTTCCAAGAAAAAGAGAACTAACTCCCTATCAATGGAAATGTTCAAGCAAAGGTTTACTTGATTCATGTATTGTGGAAGGGATTTCTGCAATAGATGAGAGATTTGGCTAATGATCTCCCAAGTCTGCAGTTCTCTTTTTCTAACCCATACCTAAGAAAGAGTACTTCCTTCAGTACTGATGAGTACTTTTCCAGAATCACACTTTTGATTAGAGCCACCAGTATCAACCAGTGGCTTGATAACTCTGACAAAGACATGTTCAGGTATCATGGACCTGCTTAGTTCTAGGTTCTCCATGCATTTTCACAGGCACGGTCATTGGCCCACCTAGAAGTATCAGTCAGTCCACATAGATTCATAAGTTTGTGATACTAGAACCAGGGATGATCTTCAAAATACCTAAGAGCTGAAATGACCTTGGCACCAGCAGAACAGATGCTAGCTGGAAACCATCAGCAAGCCATCCTAGTGCACACTGCCTCATTAGAACCAAAGTAAAAACGAACTCATATTTTCTGTGAGTTGTGAGATATCTAGTATTATTTTTCTGTGTAGCCTTTGTCTGAAAGTTACCTCTTCAGGTAGTTACCTCTTCAGGTATTTTCTTCTAGCCCTCAAAATGGTGATTAAAGAAAGAATTTTGTTATTCATAGTTTCTTTCTTAAATGTCAGAATGTTAACATGTTGTGAGGCTGATAAATTTCCAGAGGCTTGTTAATGGCTGTAGAGTGATGACACAGATTTTAGTTTCAGGTTCATAAATCTATTTCATACCTTTATGTTGGGCTTTACTGCCATTCTTATAATGGTCATAAATATAAATACTTTTTCCATTTGCTGCATGAGCCACTGAAATACAGTGCTACAGATTTGTCATTTATTTGTTTCTTCTTTCTTTCATAGATCCTTCTCTATACTTTTATTCTTTTTAGAAATGCGATTTTCAGTTCTTTCTTTCTTGGCTTTTTTTTTTTCAGTCATTTGATCTTACCTCATTAAGTAAACTGAGAAATTATAAAGGAGAGGCAATAAGTATTTTTGTGAGGACTCTTTTATCTTAAGGCATTTAAGTTATAAACTAAACAGTTGATAAACTAAACTAAATCTGTTCTGGGGCTCTGGTTCTGTGATTGCTAAGATAAAATTAAGATTCTGAGGATAGTAAAAAGAGGCCCTAAGAATCACAAAAACAAAGGTAGTTGGCCTTGTGAGTTTCAGACTCAATTCTATCAGCACCATCCTGTCAACAGACAGCTCAGTACATAAGAGAAAGGTTCATGTATGTGTTAATTTTTGATTTTTGAAAATTCTAATGTTCAAAATTCAAAATGATATACAATAAAAAGTCTTTTTTTCAACCTTCTGTACTATGGCCACCTAGTTCCTAAAGTCATTTATGCATATAAATGCATATAAAGATAAATATATATTTAATTCTTGTCTACCCCCATAACACAAATGGTACCTTGTCATATCCCTGGATGCCAGTGTTTGGTACATATTTATGTATGCCTACACGGGCTGTACAGTGTATTCTCAGGAAATGTCACAGTAAAATGTTCTGCTTTAAAGATTTCTTATGTATTTTATTAATTTTATTTTCCTTTTTCTCTCAAATTAACCTTGATTCTAGATTTACTACCAGAAGCATAAAGGAAAGGGATGAAGAAGTAGTCCTAAAAATTTAGAGATAAGAAGGCAGGGATGTCAGGGCCAGCAGGATTCTCTGGACAAGTAGAGGCATCCAGTGCCTCATGTGATTAGATCTTTTTTGCAGTGTTCCAAGGGTAAACCATCTTGTGTGGCAGATGACTATCTAGGCAGTAGATAGTGAGCTTTGGGAGATTTAGCAAAAAGAACAATGTGGTACTTTGCCCCAGCAAAGCTTTCAGGACCTAAATGTAAAGCTTCTTTTAGTTAGTGCTAAGGAAATTCCAAGAATTGGCAGAATATAGTAAATAGAAGACTGTGAATGGGAGGCTTGTACATGATAAAATGCTATACCAAGACCCTGATCAGAGTAGATATGAGCCGTTACCTGCAGCTGATGAGCTCCAAAAAGAGCGAAACCTATTAGGTCCTGCAGTACTGGCTTAAGATATAAAACCTTGATTATATTCCATTTGTATGTGGTTTTGTTGTGTCATATTTTGTATTAGAAGGGAATAACTCCTATTCAATGTCCTTGTGCCAATGTCTGCTCTCTAGTCCGTACTTCTCAAGAGTCATCTGAATGAGATCATCCCAAAGGGATGTTGGATCAAGTTTAATTGATTAGATTGTGACCTGGTCTTTTTTTTTTTTTTTTTTTTGTGACCTGGTCTAATCTAAATGGCCAGGTATTCCCCCCCCCCCCCCCCCCAGACAATCTCATCTACTCCCGTAGTTTTAATTGTCCCAATGTAATGAGAACTCTAGAATCCTCTTTGCTAACTTCTTTCTCTGAGTTCCTGAATCACTACTGGATATGTGTACTTTTGATGTTCAAAGAACATTTCAATTCAGCCAGACTGATTGTTACCTTCCCTACTTCTCCATCCTTCTACCTCACTGCTGTGTGCACATGGACACACACACACACACACACACAAAACTTACATTTTTCATACATTTCTTGTTTGGTTGTTCTAGTGCAGTCCTCCCAGATACACAAATTAAAAGCCTAAGAGGTGTTATCTACACTTTCCTTTTTCTCACCACCTCCTACAAATAAGTGGCTATCAAGCCCTAAAGATTTGCCGCCAAAATTGATCTTCAGTCAGTCTCCTTTCCAGATCCTTGGTTACTGCCTTACCTCAGGCCCCTATACCACTTTTCTGGACTACAGTAATGCCCAACTAGCCTTCCTATTTAATTTCTCCCCCTGTTTACTCTCTCCACTTTTCATAGGGTGATCTCTTTAGAGACGAGGTGTGGTCATGTCACTCCCATCCTTAAAACTCTTCAGTGGCTCACCTGCACCATATAGTCCATGTTCCTCTACCTGGTAGATGAAGCTTTTCTCCATCTAGCCACTGACTATCTTCTCCTTGACACTTCAGTAGTATGCTACTTGTAACTTCCCAGACTGACCATGTGTTTTGTTGTAGTTGGACAACCTGTTGGTTCTACTAGAATTCCCTCTCCCAGAATCCATCCTAGTACTCTATCCAGGGGTATGCTGGAGCTAATGCCTACTAGCGAGGGAGAACTGTTTGTTAAATATTCAGGAATTTTGCCAGCCAGTTTTTAACTCAAAAACATCAATGATGGGGGTATTTTCACCACAAACATCAGTAAATATTACAAATCAGGACTTACCCTCCACCCCCACCCCTGCAAAAGCTGGTCCTATCACACCAGTACTCGTGTCCAACTGGCAATAATCTTTGCCTCAAATTCTGGCTTAGATAGTTCTTTGAAACCTTTCCTGCCTAGCCCTCTTTTTTTTTTTTTAAAGATTTTATTTATTTATTCATGAGAGAGAGAGAGAGAGAGAGAGGCAGAGACACAGGCAGAGGGAGAAGCAGGCTCCAGGATCAGGCCCCGGGCTGCAGGCAGTGCTAAACCGCTGCACCACCGGTCCAGCCCTCTTTTTTTTTTAAAGATTTATTTATTTATTCATGAGAGACACAGAGAGACATAGGCAGAGAGAGAATCAGGCTCCCCGCAGGGATCCTGATGCGGAACTCTATGGATCCCAGGATCATGCCCTGACGTTCAACCGCTGAGCCACCCAGGCATCCCTCCTGCCCAGCCCTCTTAACTCTACACACATAAAATTGCTACTTCTAAACACTTTACATGCTTAATTATAGCATTTGTTACCTTATAGTATAACTCTTTGTTTACATGTCACATTTTAATATTAAACTCTTGAGTTCCTGGGGCAGAGTCTACCTCTCAGTTGTCTTTGCATCTGTCATTCATTTCACTCAACATTCACTGAACTGATATACACCGACTGATATACTTAATGTATGTCAGGCCCTGTTCTCAGGGTATAGGAGTGAAAGGATTTAGCCATTGTCTGTAAGAAGCTCATAGTCTAGTCTATGGGAAGAGAGAAATTCAAATAGTTTATTAAAATACAGTAAGACAAGTACATTGCTAGAAGTCTATACAAGACATTGGAACCTGAAGGAAAAATAAATCCAAACAAAAACCCCTGCCCAGTGTAATGGGAAAGCCTTCACAGAGCAGGTAAGACTTAAAGGATGAACAAAAATTTGTTGCCTATAAATAGGTGCTACAGTTAGTATTTTTATAAATAGAATTTTTTAATAGAAATGTTTTCCATTCTGGAGCTGAATTATACAAAGTTTCTTTGTTTCAGAGTAAATAGCAGTTTTATGTGGAAACTTTGTGTAAATGTCTACGAATTAGGCATTCTCAGAATGAGTACAGAAAGCACTGAATTCTGTATCTGTTATCACAATACTGTTGTATAGCAAACTATCCCCAAACTTCATAACCTGAAACAATAACAGTTTTTTGTTTCTTACAAATCTAAGGCAGTTCTGATCCAGCCAAGCTTAGCGGATTTTGGCTGGGCTTATTCATGCTTCTGCAGTTAACTCACAGGTCAGCCTGACCCTAGCTTCTTTAAGGATGCTTTTGGCTAAGCTCAGCTCTCCTCCATGTGTCTCTTCTAGCCCTCTAGCTCAAGCATGTTCCTGTGGTGGTGACAGGGGTCCAAGAGAAGAAGTAAAAAAGATGCAAGTCTCAGTGCAAGCCTCTGGTTGCCTCAAGCTTGCTACTACTGTCCACTTGACCAAAGCAAATCATGTGGCTAAGTCCAGAGTTAAAGTGAGAGAAATAGAGGGAAATGTAAAGAACTGGAGCCATCACTGCCATCATTTTACCACACTTTGCTGAGCTCCTTCTAGACCTTGTGTTACTCTACAAATGTTACTTGCACTTGAATTTGCTTCCAGTTGGTTGGATGCTCTGGTGATAATGAGCAAACTTCTTTGAGCAGTCTAGACCTATTATTCTTTATTTTTAAGATTTTATTTATTTATTTATGAGAGACACAGAGAGAGAAAGCGAATCAGAGACATAGGCAGAGAGAGAAGCAGACTTTCTGCAGGGAACCTGATGCTGGACTTGATCCCAGGATTCCGGGATCACGACCTGAGCCGAAGGCAGATGTTCAACAACCAAGCCACCCACATGCCCCTAGACCTATTATTCTTATTTCAACTTTTGATGTTTTTTTATCTAACTCTTGAAATGATATTTATTATTTGGAAGGCAGAAACTAAATCACTTGTCTAGTGATATCCATATCATGATATTAAATGCTTATTCTGGTCACTTAAACTTTTTGACTAAAAAGCCATGGTGTCCACAACAAGGAAAAAACATCTTGTAGAGGCTTACAACCATGTTTGTTTTTAAAGATCAATTATTTAGGGGTACCTGGCTGGCTCTGTTGGTAAAGTATATGATTTTTGATCTTGGGGTTGTAAATTCAAGTCCCACAGTGGGCCTAGCACTTATTTAAGAATAGAATAGAATAGAATAGAATAGAATAGAATAGAATAGAATAGAATAGAATAGAATAGGTCAATTATTTAATCTCTCCAACTTAGCATATGATAAGCTAGATTCCTCATATGAAATGCAAAATTTCAAAGTGGAAGAAGTTTCAGTCCATTTATGAAAGAGAAACATTTTATTTATTGAGGCCTTAGGAACAGAGCATCTCCTTTACTTTTATTTTTTTTATTTTTTTTTCTCCTTTACTTTTAACTTGTAGCCTTGCGAACAGGGAACATTAAATAACAGTTCATAAAAGTGCTCTTTTGGATCTTTGTCCAGAAGTGACTAAAACATCCAAAATGAACCTTTTTTTTTTTTAATGAGGTTCATATGATCAGTATTTGTTTAGTTTTCCTCATCCTTGTCATTGAGACAAGTGAGCAAATGGAGAAATGTTAGAAAGGAAAAAAGAAGTCCCAGAAATGGAAAAGTATATGTGGCTGGGACAGAAAATGAATCCACAGAGCCTTCTTGTGAGCAAGTGTTTGGACCAGGAAAGTCTACCTCCCAGCTGTACCCTGATGGCTTTTCCCGCAAAGGAAGATCAATGTGGCTTGAAGGATAACTATGGTTCCCTTGACTTGGATTTTACTTTGTTTTTACTTTTTCTGCCTGGTTTGCCCCCTACTTCCCTGCTCCCAACACTAGGTGGAAGGGCTTGCTGCAATTCTCTAAAACCATTGGGAATAGAGCAGGGAACTGGAAGTAGCTACCTAAGGAAAGATTTCATGATCAATTTTTTTAAACGACTTTATTTATTTATTTGACAGAGAGCAAGCATAAGCAGGTGGAGTGGCAGGCAAGGAAGAGGGAGAAGCAGGCTACCCACTGAACAGGACCCTGGGATCATGATCTGAGCTAAAGGCAGACGCTTAACCAACTGAGCCACCCAGGCGCCCCTTGTGATCAAAATATTTTTAAGAGAAATATTATGAATCTCAAGAAGTGATGTTTTCCCCACAATTTAATGTGCTGATTCTAAAAATGGGAGACTGTTAAAAACTAATTATTCAAAAAAAAAAAACACTAATTATTCTGTGGACATAAATTCAACCTTGCATTGGCTGCATTTGGAAAAATAATCCATCTTCTTACAGTGTAGTGCCATGAGAGAGCAGTCTGTGTTCTAGCTCTGCTCTGCCTTTTGTTTACTGTGTACATCTCTCTCTCCAGCTGGATAGTGAAGGCTTTTGGATTTGAAGATCCCTCAAAATACTGTCAACTCCAGCACACTGCTGGGTTCTTTGGGTCTCTGAGGTTGTGGTAGATCCTCATCTTGGTAACACTGCAATTTTTTTAACACTGCAATTTTTATCAATTCTAGAGTAAGATGAGCAGAGTGAAGAAGCTGTTATATGGAGACAGCATGGGTATAGTATTGACAGAAGGTCAAAAGAGGCTCCATACATTATTATGAAGCCTCAGTAACTTCCTTTGCCACCAGATGGTGACCAGGCATTTGCAAGACTTAAGAATTGGCTTTAGCCAAGACTAAACAAATGTCTTAAGAAATGAAGAAATTATAAGTTAATGGTGTAACTGATTATGTATATGTCTTAAACCCTGTCAAACTAATCAGCAATAGTTTAAACATTGAAAAGGTAGAGCTACTTATAGCTTACACATTACAAACAGTTACCTAAGGTATAGTTTATACTTACTTATAGTTATCTAAGGTTAGGAATGTTTTATCAAAGAGGGGGATATGAGCAGAGTTTGAAATCATGATGAGTATAAAGTAAGCAACAGAGAATTGATGAATTCATCAAATACTGGTATACTTGAATGAAGGACCATTCTTTAAAACCTTAAAATTAATAAACATTAAAGTAGAAGTGTAAAAAAATGGTATTTATTAATACTGGAGGTACTGCTGTGTGGAAATATAAATGCTTTTAGTTCAATAAAATAAGGTAAACCTATCCATGAAAGGTCTATCAATGAACATTAAGAGAAAATCAGAAGTGCTTGAGGAACATTTCTGAATTCTGGATGTGACATCGAGGAAGACAATTGTGACCTCCTTCTACCTCGGGTTGGTAGGCTTTTTCTATAAAGGGTCCAGATATTTTAGGATTACAGTTTATATGGCCTCTGTTTACTCAACTCTACCATTGTAGCATGAAGTAGCCATATACAATATGTAAATAAATGAGTGTGACTATTATAATAAAACTTTATTTGCAAAAAAAAAAAAAAAAGGCAGCAGGCAAGATTTTGCATATGTGCCATAGTTTGCCAACCCACTTGTAGATGAAAGCTAAAGTTCTAAGTATTTCTCCTTTTTAGGCCTCCATCCCTGGCTTTGGTCAAATAAGGGGTTGAATTAGATGATCTCTGACTTTTTTCAGTTTTGTGTCCTTTAGTATCTTTCTCTGAAGCTAAGTGATTCATCAGGCCAACTCAGAATGATATTTCTTTCACTTGTAAGGTCAAATTTCAAAAAATCCAGCTTGGACAAATTTGTCTCTAGAACAAGGTTTCTGAACCTTGGCACTATTGATATTTTGATCTCTCTTTTTTTTTTAATTGCTGTTGTGGGAGAGCTGCCATGTGCACTGTAGGATGTGGAGCAGCATCTCTGGACTCCTCTACCCATTAGATGCTAGTAGCACACACCCTCCTCCTCCACACCCAATGTCCCCTGGAAAGCAAATTACTCCCAGTTGAGAACTACTGCTCTGTAGACTTGTATGAGTAACTGGAAGAATAGCAAAACTGGAAATCAGGCCATTTGACCCAGAATGGCCACCAAGATAATAAACACATTCCTTCAGGTACAAGGTCAAAAAAGTCAAACCCAAAACAGCAACCAGTTTATTAAAAAGAGAAAGACAAAAAAAAAAAAAAGACAATGAGAATCAAAAGGGCCTGGTAAGTTGGTAGTAGGTTGCTTTTTTGTGTTCTTTTTTTTTTTTGGGGGGGGGGAGTTGTGAAATGGTGAGAGGCAGGGCAGAGAGAGAGAGAGAGACAATACTTTTTTTTTTTTTTTGAGAGAGACAATTCTAAGCAATCTCCACACACAGTGTAGAATCCAACTGGGGGCTTGATTTTATGAACCTGAAATCACGACCTGAGCCAATATCCAGAGCTGGACGCTTAACTGACTGTGCCACCCAGGTGCCCTAGTAGATTGCATTTTAATATTGATTTAGATCATTTTATGGAAAATGTTCCTAAAACCACTGAACCAAAATAGGTGGCTATCTTTTACAGGTAGGTAAAAAGTCAAAGAAACATGGATGAAGAGAGATGTAGAAAAGATCATTAGTACCAAAAATGTTTGCTTTTCACTCATAATGCTGATGATCAATCTCTAACAGAAAGAATTCATACTGGATAAATTCATTAGCCCTTATCTATGAAGTATGGGTTTTTTGTTTTGTTTTGCTTTAAATGGATAAATCAAGTATGGTTTATTTCTACAGTAGAATATTCTTTAGTGGAGAAAATGAATGCAGTATAACTTCACACAGCTACATAGATGGATCTTTGAAGGTAGATTTTAAAATGTCAGTAAAGCTGGTCCTTTAAAAGTCCAGATCACATAGCTGGCTTGTAATTTAGCTACAATTAAAAGCTAAAGTCATCTTTATTCAACTTAAAGAGCACTAGATTTCCATCTACCGTTTATTTATGCCCATATTATTTCTTCTAAGAATTCATTCTCTTAAACCTGATGACTCCTAAAATTCTAAAAAAAAATTCTCTTCCAATTTTAAGGGATATTAATCATAGCTGACAAGCCCTGAATATCCAAATCACTTTAAACAAGATATTTTTTGTTTTTTGTCGTTTTACTTCTTGTTTTCCTTGCAGTGACAACACAGTGTGGTATTTTCTGAACAATGATATAAGAACTATAGAAATACTAATTCTGGTCTCAGACTCTGCTTTTGACTTGTTCTATGACCTTGGGCAGTCTTTCTAAGGAAACAGCTTGTTCATCTTTAAAATGGTAGAAAGATTCTCTAAATTCCCAGGGTGGCTACATAAGAATCATCTTTTTAAATTTTATTTTAGTTCCAGTATAGTGTTATATTAGTTTCGGGAATACAATATAGCAATTCAACAATCACATGAGAATTATCTCTGAAGCCTTGTTTAATATTTAGATTTCTGTGGTTCATTCCCAGATTCTGATTCTGTAGTGTAGGGTAAGGCCTAGGAAGCCCAGGTAATTCTGGGGCATGGCCATATTTGAAAACAATTAAAGATGATCCCTAAGGACCTTTCAACTCTAAAATGCAATGGTTACATGAAATCTCTATTTCCCTAAATGCCTTCTATTATATTATCTTCTGGGAGCTCTCTTATATACTGCAAGATATAATTGAGATGAATACATTGTAAGGCTACTGCACATACACACATAGGTACAGCTTTGGTTTGCTATAATGTGATCAGCTTATGGCTCAGGATGAGAATCTTGACTCCAAAAACAAAACAAAACAAAAAAAAAACTTGACTCCCAATAATTGTGTAAGAAGATGGTTTCCCTTTTTTCACCAGGGTGCCATCTCAGCTTCTTTGTCTTCCTCCTTGGATTTAAAGAAGAATTAAATAATTTGATATTCTGATTTTCATGTACATAGAGTGGAATAAAATTAGAAATTCTACGTGGTGGTTAATTTGTTTGTTTTTCTTTAATTTACAGAATGCTCTTTTCAGTTGCATTAGCAGAAATGAAAGTAAGTATATTGTCAATGGTTATGTGAGCAGTCCAAAGAGCAAAACACGGTTTACAGAGTACAATTTAGCTGTATTGCCAAGACCTGGCATTATGACATGGGCTGTTAGTAAACTACCTGAAGGCCCAGCAGGATTCTGATAGGCTCTTTTCTCTGCGGAGTTCAGGCTATTCATGAATTATGACAAGTGCTATGTCTTACCTGCAGATTTACAAAGCAGATAACTATTGTTAGATAGGAAGGTCATGCCCCACTTGAATAAATAAAATTACTTGCCAAAATTAAGCATTCCCAGGTGATAACAGCGTAGCACTTGCCAAGGACTGCCTGTCAATTCATTCAGCAGACATTTACTGACTACTAGCTCTGTGGAGACAGACACAGGATATGGGCTAGTGTCACTGATAAAAGTACTGTGGGAGTTCAGAGGAAAGAGGGATCACATGCTGCAGGGGCACTTAGAAGTGGCTTCATGGAGTTGGTAGCTGAGCTGGGCCTTGAAACATGGACAAGATATAAACAGTGGAGATTGGAGGAAGGACATCCCAGGTGAAGGGAGTAGTGAGAGCAGTTAACAGCTGAGCTGAGGAATAGAAGAATTGTTTGGATTCACTTGGCAGTTCAGTGGATCAAAGAATAAGAAACAGTAGCTGGCTATACTTTATCTTCTATCCCTCTCTAATTAGGGCTTAGTTCACAATTTCCAAGATAGTCTCACAGTAATCTCTGTCCTCCCCCACTGGTGAGGAAGCCAGCCTAAAGGAGGAATCAGAAGATGAGCGTCCTTGGCTTTTTCTCACTTGTCTCATCTGTCCTTAGTATTCCCCACCCCCATGCCTCAGTTTATCCTAAAGTTAATGGTGATAAATGTAGCCATTAATTATTCTTTATGTTGAAATTGAACAGTTCAGCAATGAGCACAATAAGTAGTAATTATAAGTTAAAAACAGGTGGCACAGTAAGTGTACAACAGTTTCCTGGTGCAGGAAATAGGCCTATCCTGTATCAGTTCAGCCCTAGTTTAATTTGTGTATAATTTTATCATTGTCATTATTTCTGGAAGTTGCCTGAATTCCCTGCTCATTCCCTGCTCTGTGGAATTCACCAAAAACCTGATTCTGGTTCCTCCATAACCTCTAACAATTATCAGAGATTTTCTACCCGTTTCCTGCCATACCTCACCAGAAACTTGATTCTGGTTCCTCCATAAACTCTAATAATTATCAGAGATTTTTCTTACTGATTTCCTGCCCTTCCTGCCCTTTTGATTCCCTTCAACCTCCCCCTAACCTCTCCTATGTGGGTCTCTTCGTCTTCTCCAGTATAAATCCCACATCTGCACCCCCAGTCACTCATCTGGCTCCCCCAAAATACCCAAAATGGTCCCCCTTGATTTCTAAAAATACACAAATCAAAAAATGTACTTCAAAGATAAGTTTTACTTTTCAGTATTAAAACCGGTCATATCAGTTGTGAGGTAAGGACCGTTTCAACTTAGGCATGTTCTTAGAGGTGTTCAAATTGAATAGAACTTTCAAGATTTTTTTCAAGATATACAGTTATATAACTATCAAATTTTTGAAATGAGCCTAGGATCTCTTAGTTTTTACTGGTCCTATTTTATAAATGTGAGGCATTCGGGGTCTGGTTTTATTTTGGTTTTGTCTTGCTTTGTTTATAAATCTCCACAAATCTAACATGGAAAGAAACTGTTTCAGTGGTTCTCAGCATGAGCAGTATTGGCATTTTGGGAAACTGTTTTGGTTGTGTGAGACTAACCTGTACATTACAGAACAGTTAACAACCCTGACCCCATGCACTAAATGCCAGCAATAGTCCCCAATCATCATGAAAACCAGAAACATTTGCACATGCCTCCAGAATCTTTCAGAAGGATGGTACAGCTCTTGATGAGAACCACTACACTATATAGACTGTAAGTTGACAAATAATGACTTTCTTATACCAGTGAACACCTGAATGTCCTCATGACTATGCCTATCTTCTGTGCCATGGTTTTATTTCTCAAATTCAAAAAGGTACATTTTGTTCTATTAATATTATGATGTTTTATTGTTAGCAAATGGCTGTTTCCATTTCAACATCATCTCCTTTTTTCCCCCATAGTGGGCTCAGTTTGTTGCAGTTATGCAGGCCATCACACAAACTGCCGAGAATACTGTCAAGCCATCTTTCGAACAGACTCTTCTCCTGGTCCATCTCAGATCAAAGCAGTGGAAAATTATTGTGCCTCTATTAGTCCCCAATTAATACACTGTGTGAACAATTATACCCAATCTTATCCAATGAGGAATCCAACAGATAGTAAGTAAAATGGACATATTCCTCTCATTTCAATCTTTGGTAAAACAATTTGTTAAAGGGAAGTAAATTCTTGGGGCACTTGGATGTGTCAGTAAGTTAAGTGTCCGGCTCTTGATCTCAGCTCAGGTCTTCATCTTGGGGTCGTGAGTTCAAGCACTGCACTGGGCTCCATGCTGTGGCGCCTGTTTAAAAAAAAAAAAGGAAGTAAATCCTTGTAGATATCTTTAGTCTCAGTCATTTGGGAAACACCAGACTTCCTTTGGTATTTAGATTTGGCAGATTGGGTATTATTACAGCTGATAGCTGCCAAGAAAGGTAGAGCTGTCAAGGGTATGAGGAAGCAGGCACTCTGTTTTGGGGATGGGAGAATTCATTGGTATGGATATTTTGAAAGGAACTTGGGTTATGACCATGAGAATTTCAAATGATCATACCTTTTAATCTGGCAATTTCATTTCTCAAAATTTGTCCTTCAAGAAAACTTATAAATTTACAAAAATATGTATACGCCTGTAAAGAATGTTTGCTACAACACTGATGGCAATAGAAAAAAATTAGAAATACTCATCAATAGGGTATTGACTAAAATTAATGAAGTAAATTATATATCTGTATAATAACAATACTATATAACCAACATAAAGAAAAAAGTATGTTTATCTAGAAAGAAGTCCAAGATATAGTAAACCAAAAAGTCAAGTTGCAGAACTAACTGTAGAGTATGATACATTTTTAGTTATATACCTATTCCACATTATATGTTTTTATAATGTTTGAATTTTTATAATGAATAATTATTACTTTTATAATAAAAGCATCATAAAAATGAGAAGAGATCCTGATACTTTTGAAAATCAGGGCCTCCTAATGAACCTGCACCTTGTATGGTCTTCAGAGTCTCAGCTTCATACATCCTCTACTCCATTTTCTTGATTTAGAGGTGAACACACTTTAAACAATTGACTAATTAAACCAAACTGACAAAACACGTACAAGATTTATAAGCCGATGCCATTGTTTTGATTCACAGTGAGATACTGTGAGACTTGTTTTTGTAAACCCAGAAGCAATGATATGTGCCCTCTTGTCCAGCATCTAAAGGAGAACTCTGATGCTTATAGCATTCTGTGGTGTGGCTGTATGATGAAAATCAGACGATGACATCTGCCACAAACAACCTTCATTCATTTTATTTTTTTTAAAGATTTATTTAAAAAAAAAAGATTTATTTATTTGAGAGAGTATGTGCATGAGGGCAGGTGCAGCAGAGGAAAAGGAAGAGAAAGAACCTTAAGCAGATTTCCCCACTGAGCACGGGGCCTATGTGGGCTCCATCTCAGACCCTGAGATCATGACCTGAACCAAAACCGAGAGTCAGATACTTAACTGACAGCACCACCCAGGTGCCTCAACCTTCATTCTTTTTCTTTTTTTTCCTTCATTCACCTTAAAGGCAGGAGCAGAAGCAACTTGACATCTTGTCAGAGTTTGCTATTATATTATTTAAATTACAACTTAAATTAACTTGCACAGGTATACAAAAGCTTTATACCCTAGAATGTGATGAAATATGGTTTTTGTGGTCTTTGCTATTGAAATTAGTCATCTCTTTCATTCTGTCAGGAACACAATCCTTTTTATTATTATTTTTTTAAGATTTTATTTATTTTTTCATGAGAGACACACAGAGAGAGGCAGAGACACAGGCAGAGGGAGAAGCAGGCTCCATGCAGGGAGCCTAACGTGGGACTCAATCCCGAGTCTCCAGGATCACACTCTGGGCTGAAAGTGGCGCCAAACCGCTGAGCCACCCAGGCTGCCCGATATAATCCCTTTTAGGGAGTTATTTCTAACACGAAATAATTCCAGTTTGATCTGTAATACCTTTTCCAGGAACATAAGATACTTCGCATGTAAAGACTTCTTAGGTGTAGGATTTTTCATTTCTGTGGGATTGGTGCTAAAGATCCCATGTTTGGAGACAGTGGTAAATTCTGGTAATAGATACCTAGTCCATCTTAGTCCTTCAGTTATTTGTTACACTACAAAGTAATGGAGCGAGAATTCGTAGGCCCTGTGTACTGCAGATACTGACATATGACTGAGTAGTAGTGTTACCAGTACACCATCATGTTCTTCTGTTCTGAGCAGTGCATGACATAAAATCAGCTAATTAAGTCATATATATTCTGAAAATGTAGGTTTATATTGCTGTGACAGAGCTGAAGACCATGCTTGCCAAAATGCCTGCAAGAGAATTCTGATGTCTAAGAAAACAGAAATGGAAATTGTTGATGGCCTCATCGAGGGTTGTAAGACTCAGCCTTTACCTCAGGATCCTCTTTGGCAGTGTTTTCTTGAAAGCTCACAGTCTGTTCATCCTGGAGTCACCCTACACCCTCCTCCCTCTACAGGCCTTGATGGGGCTAAATTGCATTGTTGTTCTAAAGCAAACACTTCAACATGTAGGTCAGTATCTCATTTTCCTTTATTAAAACCAGTAGAAAATAACATTTTAATTAGTGATTTTAAGTCTAGCAAATGTGTGCCATATTTTTGCATTGTGTAGACTTAAGCGTTTAGAAGATATAAAATCTTTCATCCAGCAAATACTTAATGAGCGTCATGTGTATATAAAACATTGTTTTTAAACATTGCTAAAAGAAATCAGTTTTGGGGTATAGAAGATTAACATTGGCAGGGCAATAAATATTTAAAGATGATGCAACGTGGATTCTACCCCCAAGGTCATCATTTAAATAAGCTTACAATTTAGAAGATGTTTGGATGTGACATCTAAGGGATATTCTGTTTGTTAAATTATGAAACTTTGAACTGTAACTAACCTTTGCATATATTGGTGAATGATCTAGATTGGCACTTATACTCAAAGTTAGACTGCAGTTATATTGTCATTCATTTGGATGATTCATGTAGGGATAAAATAATACAAATAGAAGATGGAAGAAACAATCTAGAGACAAGAATAAATGGAGATAACTAAGGTCGTGGTAGAACACAGGTAACAGAAGTTTGCCTTATTAAGGATATTTTAGGTGAAAATGGACCACATATTACCAGAATATCCTGAAATGAGTATCACTAGGAATGAAACAGTTTTTTCCTGTGGTTTCTAAACTGAATGGACCTTTAGCAAAAATTGTGCCTAGAATAGCTCATCAAACTTTAACAAAGATATTTAAAAAAAAACAACTAGATAATATCCAAAGAAAATTAACAGAAGAGCTTAAGAGCTTAAGAGAAGTTAAATTAGTCCTGTGATTAAGGACATTGGATTGCTGATAGGAGTCAATAAATGTATTTATTTATGGGGGAATGCTGAGTAATTCTTTGAATGTCCTTAAAAGTGTCTATGCTCTAAAGTCACTGGAGACTAGAATTGCTATGTCATCCTAGAAGAATCTCACTAAGAAACATGTGTCCCACCTTACCTTGATAATAAGGTTTTATGGTTTGCTTCCATCTTATTTCCTCTTATATGAAACCTTATAAAATGATTGTTATCATCTTATGGTTGATATCAGTTTGTCTAATTCCAGCTTATATATAGAAAACTAACTTTGCAATGTTATTAAAAGTCTGTCCAAAGTTATAGAGAATGTTAAGAACTAGAGAAAGGACTGGTTTCCAGTTCAAAGTACCTAATTTAACTCGATCACAGCTTCCTCATCTCTATAATGCTCAATGCTCCATTGAGAGCAGAGATCTTGTCTCTCTTATTTCCCATTGCATATCCAGTGCCTTGAACAGGGTCTAACACAAAATAGGCACTCAGTAAACATTAGTAGAGTAATGAATACACTTAAAAAAGTAAAGACATCTTCCTCATAGGGTTAATTATGAAAGTCAAATAAAATGTGGCAAGAGTGGAGAATTTTTCTTGTGATTTTACATGTTTTGGTAGTATCATATTTTATATTACATGTATTATGTTTCTTACATTTTTATTTCATTTATCAATTTTTAAAATTAAACTTATGTGTAGCACTTTGGAAATAGTACTGATATTATTTTAGTTATTTACAAGTTGTTTTGTAATCATCAAGTACTGCAAATAAGATAGTTATATATTAGCTACAATAGTATATAAAAGCTATGGAATTCATAAGCCTTTACATGTAGATATCTTGGCCTATCTTAAGGAATATAAGTGGCTTCGGGATAATTTTTCAGGGAGAAACTGGTGAACCCTGAGTCTGTAAAGCTTCTTAAATCTGAGGACCATGTCACAGTTTTATGTCCTGTGATTGAAACATAAATAAAAGGGAATCTATCTTTGTGGAGGCAAAACATATGCCTTACCTTACTTTACGTAAAGGCAAAAGAGAGGTCAGAAATTAGAAGATATAATTGTGCCAAGAATAAGGATATACAAATACCGTAATTAAATATTACAGTTAGCACTGAGCTATGTAGCAACCATAGCAAAAAGGAAAGAGAAGGATGACAAAAAGATGGCCAACATTTTCATGGAAAGGTTCAGTTTATGGGTCTAAATTATGGGAGATAATTTTTAGTCTTTTGACTTTTGTACTTTTTTCTTATTTATATTCTAAAATAATAGTTTATAGAATTGGAGTTTTATGGAAATCAAATATTCATTTGGCTCATCTGTGTTTCTGCATTTGTGCCTTTGTTTCAGAGAACTGTGCACTAAACTTTATAGCATGAGCTGGGGCAACACACAGAGCTGGCAAGAGTTTGATCGTTTTTGTGAATATAATCCAGTGGAAGTGTCCATGTTGACCTGTTTAGCAGACGTTCGGGAACCTTGCCAGTTGGGCTGTAGAAATCTTACTTACTGTACTAATTTTAACAACAGGTAAGAGCAAACTGTTGTACACGGAATGGAAGTGTTTTATCATTATCTTGTTTTTAAATAAGTGAAAAGACCACTTTACTCTGATTTTTACTCTGGTGCTAAGTTAAAAGGAAGTAGTATTTTTTTATTATTTCATCTTTAAATGCTATAACCCATCCAGTAAATCACCTCTGGGAAAGGAAGCACTGTAACAAAATCCTTTCTAGACTAAAGATTTTAAAGCATCTATAATTCAAAGAATCTTTTCTGTCTTTGATCTACCATTCTCCCCCTCTTCCTTCTATTACACAACCAGTGGAAACAATCCACTGCAGAATAAATCACCGTGAACAATTTGGTCATCCAAATGCCCTCTTTTCAACAGTTTACGAAGTTTACTTCAACCTGTCTGAAGGTCCCACTCAGTGATTTCCCTACTTCATACAAAAAAATATTTTCTTACCTATTTGTATTTTATTGAAGTATCAAGTATGTTCAGAAAAACAAGGGCCCAAAACTGAATGGGTGAACAAACATCCAGAAGCATAGAGAACATGATATCAGAGAAGCCAGAGAGAGAGTTCCTAAATAAGAAGGGGCTGGTTTTGTGAGTTACAGCCTGGAGATCAAGAGGGTGAAGAGGAAAAGGATAATTCAGTTGGGCCAGAAGGAAGTTCAAATGAACATAAATCCTATTCTTTTAAAAGTATTCAGAATAGGGGCACCTGGGTGGCTTAGTTGGTTAAGCATCTGCCTTCGGCTCGGGTTATGATCCTGGTGTCCTGGGATGGAGTCCTGCATCAGGCTCCCTGCTACTCCCTTTCCCTCTACCGTTCCCCTGCTTGTGCTCTCTCTCTCTCTTTCAAATAAATAAGTAAAATCTTAAAATAAAAAATAACATTCAGAATATTTTTAAAAAGGTATTCAGAATATTATTTCAAGTAAGAAAATTGAGATATCTTTACAGCTGATGATTGAGTGTTAGCCAATAAGGACCTGGCTTAGAGATTGAATAAATTTGAAATCTGAAATGTTTGAAGTTAAACTTGGGCGTGTAGTCTGGCTTCTGGGGATGGTGGAGTAGTTTGTATCAAACTAATACTTCTGCAAGTACCAATTATGAACTCTGTACAAAATATTTGGTAAGTATTGTTTTAAAGACATTAGAGGGTGACCAAAAGCAGGAGGGGCTGTATCTCATAATACAGAGAACCACACTGCATGAGAGCACATTTATCCAGTTTTTCCTTCATGGGCACTCTCAGCCCCCTTGCATGGTATAAAGAATTCAAGTAAAAAGCATTAGTCTTGGCCTGAGGAGTTAGAGATCAGAGTTTAGGACTGCCAGAGTAGCTAGATGCAGGAGTAGAAAACCCCAGAAAAGTGGGAACCATGAAAGGAGATGTCCTCAAATCTGCAAACTCCCCATAAATCCTTAAATTTAATAAAGTGACAGTATACAAGGTTAACATACAAAAGCCAATTGTATTTCTGTATGTTAGCAACAAACAATTGGAAAATGAAATTTATTTTAAAAATACAAATTTATACGATTGCATCAAAAAACATGAAATAGAGTAAATCTAACAAAAGAGGTATAAGAACTATATATTGAGAACCAGAAAACTTTATAGAAAGAAATTAAAGACAGTGAATAAACAAAGAGAGGTACCATGTTCATGAATTAGAAGACTCAATATTTTTAAGATGTTAATTTTTCTGAAACTGATCTCTAGGTTCTTTTTTTTTTTTTTTTTTAGATTTTATTTATTTATTCATGACAGACACAGAGAGAGAGAGAGAGAGAGGCAGAGGGAGAAGCAGGCTCCATGCAGGGAGCCTGACTTGGGACTTGATCCCAGGTCTCCAGGATCACACCCCAGGCTGAAGGCGGCGCTAAACCGCTGGGCCACCAGGGCTGCCCTGATCTCTAGATTCTGATCCCAATCAGAATCCCAACAGGCTTTTTATTTTATTTTTTTTTAAGATTGATTTATTTATTCACGAGAGAGACAGAGACACAGGCAGAGGGAGAAGCAGGCTCCATGCAGGGAGCCCAATGTGGGACTCGATTCTGGGTCTCCAGGATCAGGCCCCGGACTGAAGGCAGTACCAAACCGCTGAGCCACTAGGGCTGCCCCACAACAGGCTTTTAAAAATAGAAATTGGCAGACTAATTCTGAAATTCAACTGAAAATATGAAGGACCTAGGATAGCTGAAAGAATTTGTTAAAAATAACAAATTTGGAGAACTTACAGTACCTGATTTTGACCCTAATTATAAAGCAACACAAAGTGAAGCAATATAAATTGGCATAAGCTTGGGCAAATAGATCAGTAGGACAAAACAGAGATGCAAGAACAGACCCACACACAGTAAATTGATTTTCAACAAAGGGAGCAAGTTAATTCAATGCAAAAACAAAACAAAACAAAACACATCTTTTCAACAACTGTTGCTGGAACAGTTGACTGTATGAAAAAAAAAAAAAAAAACCTCAACCTCAATCTCACACCATATACAAAAACTAATTTAAGGAGTACCTAAGCAGTGCAGTCAGTTAAGTGTCTAACTCTTGGTTTTAGCTCATGTTATGATCTCAGGGTCATGAGATTGAGCCCTGTGTCAGGCTTCGTGTTCAGCATGGAGTCTGCTTGAGATTCTCTCTCCTCCCTCTACCCCTCCTGCTCATTCCTTCTCTCTCTCTCTCTCTCTTTCAACAAATACATAAATAAAATTAACTGAAGATGGATACTAGAACAAAACAAAAGCTGAAAATGTAAAGCTTCTAGAAGAAAACATAGCAGAATATCTTGAAAACCTTGGTGTAAACAAAGATTTTGTAGACAAGAGACAAAATGTACTAATTATAAAAGGAAAAAATTAATGAGTTAGGGTTCAACAATAAATACTTGTTCACCAAAAGACACCATTTAAGATTTGAAAAGGCAGGCCACAGTTTGAGAAAATATTCAGTGTATCACATTTGCACACTTACAGTCACACAAATTTGACAAAGGACTTGAAACCAAAATATATAAGTAACTCTTACAATCCTATAATAAAAAGTAAACCCAATAAAAAAAAAAAAGGACAAAAAAATCTCAAGGGTCTTTCACCAAAGAAGACATCAAAATAGACATTTAAGTATATGCAAAAGTTCTTTGTCATTATTTATGCAATATGTAATTAAAACTTCAGTGAGATGCCTCTTCACACCCATTAGAATAGCTAAAATTAAAAGACTGAGAAGCAAAAAAAAAAAAAAAAAGACTGAGAAGCATGTGAAGCAAGTGGAGCCCTCATACTTCACCGATGAGGATATGAGATGGTTTAAGCACTTTGGAGAATTTTCTTGCAGTGTCTTAAAAAGTCAACTCCATGACCTAGCAATCCCATTCTGAAGCATTTATTCAAGAGACATGAAAACCTAAGTCCCCCCAAAAAAGAAAAAAAGACTTATACAGCAGCCTTATTCATAAGAATCCAGAATTTGGAGAAAAATAAGTCAATCATGGATCAAGAAGAGAATGAAAGAGCATATTGTGGTGTATCCAAACAATAGAATAGTACACAGCAAGGAAAAAGGAAAAATCCAAACTACTGATAAACCCCATACGTGGATGAGTCTTATGTTGAATGGAAGAAGCCAAACACAAAATATAATCTTTATAATTTCATATATATAAGTTCTAAGAATAGGCAAAGTAATCTATGAGATAAAGATCAGAAAGTCATTGCCTTTGGAAGGAGGAACTGGCTGTAGGGGATCATAAGGGAACTCTATGGGGTGATAGAAATATGCTATATTTTGTTTGGGGTTTTGATTACATGGGGTGAATACAATTTTCAAAACTTACTGAACTCTTAAGATCTATACATTATATTCTTTGTAAATTATATCCCAATAAAATATTTTAGCTAAATAAAATAAATTTTTAAATTTTAAAAATTTTGTTTATCAAAAGATACCATTAAGAAAATGAAAAGGTGAGGGGTTACCTGAGTGGTGGTTTCACCTTAGGTCATGATCTCAGGGTTGTTGGATCAAGGCCGATTTTGGGCTCTGTGCTCAGTGCAGAGTCTGCTTGAGATGCTCTCTGTCCCTCTCCCTCTGCCCCTCCTGCTCATGCTCTCTCTCTCTCTCTAAAATAAATACATCTTTAAAAAAATGAAAAGGCAAACCACAAACTGGAAGAAAATATTTGTTATACATATATCTGACACAGGACTTATATCCAGAATATATAAAGAACTCTTTTATAATCAATAGTAAAAAGACAACTTTTTCTAAAGAGGGTGAATAGCTAGAAAGACACTTCACAAAAGAAGATACCCAGATAGCCAATAAGTGCATGAAAAGGTGTTTGATGTGATTGGTCATCAGCAAAATGCAAATTAAAACCAGTAGAGTACCACTGCATGCCAGCAGAGTGGCTACAACTAAAGAGACTGACAACAGTTCCAAGTGCCTGGAACTTTCATACATTGCTGCTAAAAGTGTAAAATGGTGTAACCACTTTGGAAAATAGTTTGGCAGTTTCTTAGAAAATTATGCCCCAACAATACCATTTGTGGCCATTAAGAGACACATGAAAACTGGACACAGACTCTGTCTATAAACAGGTGAATGAAAAAAAGAGTGTTTCTTAAAGTGTGGTGCATGGTCTCCCAAACACCATGAGATCAAAACTATTTTTTTATAATAATACTAAGATGTCATTTGTTCAAACTCTAAATTCGAGTATAGTTCACACACAATGTTACATTAGTTTCAAGTGTACAACTTGGTAATTTGACAAGTTTTATACACCATGCCATGTTCACCACAAGTATAGCTCCCATCTGTCCTGTTTGTATATTTCATTTTTATATTATATCTGTTTCTAAAAGTTGGATCATTTACTTTGTGATATGAAAAAATGGTACAATCTAAAGATGATAGCCCCACAAAGAGCATTTTGAAAGTTCAACTGCATCACAAAATCTTTGTTAAAAAGGAAAGATGTAGTCACAATCTTAATGTGTCTACGTTGAATCTCCATACATTCAAAGCTGATATTCTTTGATGCGTTGTATGTACTTAAGAAAATCAGATTTTCCTGCTACATCAGTATGTTAGGATTTTACCTATTCTCTCTAGAAAATAATTGCCTCTTGATTCTTTCTGGCCTTTTTTCTTTTCAGGCCAACAGAACTTTTCAGGAGTTGTAACGCTCAGTCAGATCAAGGAGCCATGAATGACATGAAGCTGTGGGAGAAAGGAAGCATAAAGATGCCATTTATCAACATACCTGTTCTTGACATTAAGAAGTGTCAGCCAGAAATGTGGAAAGCAATAGCTTGTTCACTGCAGATTAAACCTTGTCATAGTAAATCCCGGGGAAGTATTATTTGCAAGTAAGTTTCTTTCCTCGTAATGACTCTCCAGTCTTGGTTCAGACCATGATTTGAACTGTAGCCTATTTTTAGTTTTCTCTCCCACCACTTCCCTTTGCCTATACTTCCCACATGTTAAATTTCCTCCTCTGCTTAAAATACTCTTCCATCTTCACTTACCCACTGCCTATCTTTCTTAGCCTCTCTCAGATGCATGTCATTCCTATGGAATCTTCCCAGATCTCTCCAGCTAATAGTAATTTATCCTTCCTACAAATGTCTATAGGCCTTTATTTGAACTACTCTCATGGGATTTAGTTCCAGAAACATTTATTGAGTACCTTCAATGTGCAATTCTGTTTTTATATTTAATATGTGTACTTTTATTCTGTTAGAGTTTGTTCTCCTTGAGGAATTTATTCTTCCTTGTGACTCCTTTTTCTTGTCTCTTCTTTTCTCTTTTTCTCTTCAGGGATTAGCATAATCCTGATACACAGTAGGTGTTCCATACATGTTTGATGAGTAAAGGAATTAGTGAATATAGTCATTAGGGCCTGTTTCTAGGGAACATTTTGTGAATTGTTTGCTTAGGAGATCTAGGATAAAGATAAAAAAAGCTGCTGTGCTGGGTAAAACCAGAAGCATTAACCATGTAGTAATTTATGCCACCTGATCTTCAAGCATCTATTTTTCTAAAAACCAAGTTACTATCCAGCCCCTAAGTTGTTGGTGTGTGTCTTGGTGTTATGGGGCACTTGATGACTGATGGCATATTATTTCAACCTTAAACAGTGTCCACATCTATTCTGTGGCATGACTTGGGGAAGACCTGAGTAAGGAGAAAGATGAAGAGTAACTTTAGTGACAAGCAAGAGGCAACCAGTGGGAAATCTATGGATTCTTAGCATGAAAACTTAAAGAATCAAATCCCTTTTGAAGACTAAGAAAATTTTAAAGTAGTGTACTTTCCAGTTGTTATGGGCCAAACACCTTAATGTTGATAATTTTTAAAATATTTAAAAAGAGAATGGGAGAGAAGGAGGAAGAACCAAGCAAGCATAAGGTCCTGAAAGAAAGGATTTTGCAAAGAGCAAATCAGACTAGTCTAGTTTAATTTTCTTTCTTTTTTTAAATTTTTAAAATTATTTATTTATTCATGAGGACACAGAGAGAGAGAGGCAGAGACACAGGCAGAGGGAGAAGCAGGCTCCATGCAGGGAGCCCGATGTGGGACTCCATCATCACACCCCAGGCTGCAGATGGTGCTAAACCGCTGTGCCACCCGGGCTGCCCTAATTTTCTTTCAAAAACAGGGACAAGCCACATTGATCGTAGTAACAGTATGAGTATAAAATTTGAGCGAGGCCTTTGATCTCAGATAAGAGGAAAGGATGCTTTGATATTACAATACATTACTTACTACTATGCAACCTGAAGTCTTCTCTGACTTCTGATTTCTTTTGCCATTACTCTAACCTACCAATTGAAATCATTGTTATGAAAACTCACCTTCTAGAAGGCTTCAGAAACAGAATTGATGTTGACAAGACAACATGAGATGATTTGTGTGTATTTTTCTTTTTAAGATCAGATTGTGTGGAGATTCTTAAGAAATGTGGGGACCAGAATAAATTCCCTGAAGACCACACAGCTGAAAGTATTTGTGAGCTTCTGTCACCTACAGATGACCTAGAGAATTGTATACCTTTGGATACATACCTCAGTAAGTACTTTGTTTTTTTAGATTTTGAATACTTCTCCCTTCCATCTCTGCCCTTCATGTTTGCTTTGGATGCACATCTATCTGCTGAAAATGTGTGGTTTAATGATACAATCTCAATTGCAGACTCTTATTTGTTTGGCCCTTTTGCCCTTGGAAAGAATTATCATCTTAAAATACATAAGCACAAGTGATGATCTTATTCTAAGGAACTGATGTACTATTGTCAATCAAGAATTCTGAGCAATGAATCTGGGGTAATCATCTTAGATAACAGCTCCATATCATTGTCATGATTTGACCAGGAAGTGGAATTTACCCCTAGGGAATCTTTAGCTTTTAGTCTTCAGAATATTAGTGGACCTGAGCCAAGCTTGGCTTAGACCAACCCACCAACGAGGGAGTAAGGAATGACGGTCTGGGTTAGTACTTGAAAATGCAACTTTTGTCTCTGCCAAAATAATTCTGCTAAGAGCTAGGCCAAGAGCTAGAAGAGTAAGTTGGGTATCCCATTGAGGGATCCTGAAGCTGAGTGTCTTAGCAGGAGAGGACCCTGTGCCTTGGAAATCGGAGGGAACTCCTACACACCACTGTTGTTAGGGTAGCGAAAGTGTCTATTGCTGCCGCCAGGGGGCGTTAGTGCTCTGAGCTGGCTGGAAAGGGGGACCAAGAATTCAGCTCCTATTTAGTTTTCCTTTGTTAGGACTGAGTTCTACTGCAAATAACAGAACAACGGGTAAAAGAAAAGGAAAGCCATAAACAGATAGATAGATAGATAGATAGATAGATAGATAGATAGATAGATAAAGTAAATAAGTAAGTAAGTAAGTAAGCCCAGGGCTGTTACAGTACTCCACCATCCAGAGTCCACGCTCCTTTTGCTTTCCACACTGTCCTTAGTGTTTGGCTTCCATCATCAAAGTTACTTCAGGTACTTTATCATCTCAACATGGCTCCTGGAATTCTAAGCACCATGTCCTAATGTAAGGGAAAACCACCCTAGCTGTAAGGGAAACTGAGAAAGATGATCTTCTTAGCTGTGAACCCATTGTGTCATACTATTATTAGTAAGCAGGAAGAGAAGAGTAGATGCTAGATTTGCAGCTCGTGATATCAGCCACACTTTCTTAAGGCCAACATACTATGTCCCTCAACCTTTATGACCAATATAGCACCCCCCCCAATAAAAAAAACATTGTACTAGAGTTTAGACCTCCGTGGCTTTGAACAGACCACTTCTTTCAACCTCAGCTTCCTTATTTATAAAAAGATTGGGCTGTATGAGATGAACTCCAAGAACCCTTATGCCTTTATTAGCCCCAGTCTGAGTCTGGCCTAAAATCAAGTGAGCAAAACTAATGTATTCACAAGCCTAGACTCTATTTGAGCAGTGAAATATATGTGTAGAAGGGAAAAAATTAAAGAAATGTTTTTGTTTGAATTTTAACACTCTTTAAATATCACATACACTTTATATGAAGTGAGACTCTTCCATGGTCATTATTTCACAAGTTGACAAATATAATCATGGTACAGGATCCATCTTACTATAATGAATTATTATAGTTTATGGTAAAATGTGCAGAGTTATTCCTCTTAGGCATAAGCACCTATTTGGCCACCCTATCCAAAGTATACTTACCACTTTCCATCCCTTTATACTACTTATTACTTATCATTAGGTAACTTTTTAAATTTATACACACAGAGACACACATGTATACATATACTCCTAGTCTATTTCCCAAATGTAAATTCTACAATAGAGATTTGTCTATTTTGTTCACTCCTGTACCTCCAAAGCTCAGAACCTTTCCCAGTATATCATAGGTACCCAGTAAATAAACAAGTGAATGAATGTATATATGTTTATGCTAAATTCACAAATGATCAGAGAATCTCTGTGTTTTGATAATTTACTAGAATTAGGCCTCACTTTCTACTCACAAGCTCTCCATTTATTCTAGCCATAATTAATTCAGATAATTTACAGACCTCTGTTACCTTTTTGGGTTGGATAATCCGATCTGTGTTTGGTTTTTCAGGGCCAAGTACTTTGGGTAATATTGTAGAAGAGGTCACTCATCCCTGTAACCCAAATCCTTGCCCTGCTAATGAGCTCTGTGAGGTAAACCGGAAGGGGTGTCTGTCTGGAGATCCCTGCCTTCCATACTCTTGTGTTCAAGGTAAGACGTAGATGGGTGTGGATGTGGGGTGAGTGTGGATTTGTGCTGCTGGTTATGTCTTTATAAGGATTATCTTTGGAGTGAGCTCACAATGAACTTTACTTTCTAAGTTATGTTTTTCTGTAATTTTGAGGTTTTCCCCATAAACATGTGTTAGTTATATAGGCAGGAAAAGACAAAGACAAATGTAATTTTCAATGATCATTTAGATTGTAAACTGATTCTCATGATGAGCTACAGGGTTCTTGACAACAAAAGAAAAGAAAACCTTGAGCCAGTTTTTTGTACATTCTCTCCCATGTTGTAATGTTTGAAAAAGTGTACTGCACATTATTCATGTTTTTTCTTTTCTTTCCTTTAGTTATATGGAGAAAAGACATACTCAAGGAATGTACAGTTATCTCCATAAGCTTAATGTTTTATTGAGATGCATATGATTTTAAGACTGATTTATTTTTTGAAATGCAGGAGGCCTCTTGAATAAGAAATATTTATCCCATTGGATTTTGATGTCTTTATCTCTGTGCATCCTTTTAGAGTACAGTGGCAACATTTTGCTTCCTTTTCCCTATTTCCCAATTGAAAATGTTTCTTTGTCATATTAAAATCACCATTTAAAAATGTCTGTGAAAATAAATAAAATCTTGGGGCACCTTTATTGCTCAGTGGTTGAACGTCTGCCTTTGGTGCATGTCGTGATCCCAGAGTCCTGGGATTGAGTCCCGCATCGAGCTCATCTGCAAGGAGCCTGCTTCTTCCTCTGCCTATGTCTCTGCCTCTCTCACTGTGTCTTTCATGAAAAAATAAATAAAATCTTTACAAAAATAAATAAATGAATAAATAAGTATATCTGTGAAATAGGGGTACCTGGGTGGCTCAGTCAGTTAAGCATCTGCCTTTGGCTCATGTCATGATCCTGGAGTCCTGGAATCAAGTCCCACATTGGGCTCCCTGCTCAGTAGGGAGCCTGCTTCTCCCTCTCCCTATGCCCCATACTCATGCTTTCTCTCTCTCTAGTGCTCTCTCTCTCTCAAATAAATCAACAAAATCTTTTTAAGAATTATCTGTGAAGTAAAAAGGAATAGAAGATTAAATTAAATAATTAAATAACTGTGATGTCTCAAAGGATCATTTATAATATCTGTGTAATACCAGAATATATCAGCTATAGAGTCAAGATAAATCTTGTTAAAATTGGAAATGAATGGGTTTTCCTTAAGTCCAATGAAGTACTCACCTTTACTTTGAATTTATAATATGCATGCTTTCCATCACTAAAAGTTTTCCTGACCAAGTGTACTCTAAAAATATTATCAGTTTTTATAGTCCATTTTAAAAATATCTGTGATTTTTTAAATATCCTTGGTAAGCCTAAAGAAGTAAAAAACAACAAGAACAACATACCTTATAGCATTTTTGTACTGAACTATAGCTAGCTTTGGGGTATAGATCCGTAATCACCACCATCTCACGGACCATAGACTTTTCATATGAGAGGAAATAGTTTGGTCAGTGAATCAAACTAATTCTTCAACTTAGTGAAAGTTCTATTACATAATCTTTAGTACCACACAGTGCCTATAAGACTTATGTAAAATATTTTTAATGTTATAGAACAATACCATCTCTCTCAGCTTATTTTTGTTTGTACAGGTTGCAAATTGGGAGAAGCCTCTGATTTCATTGTCCGTCAAGGGACACTAATTCAGGTGCCATCATCTGCAGGGGAAGTTGGTTGTTACAAAATTTGCTCATGTGGACAAAGTGGACTCTTGGAAAACTGTATGGAGATGCACTGTATAGATCTTCAGAAGTCGTGTATTGTCGGAGGAAAAAGAAAAAGTGAGTCTTGAACTGTATTTGCGTTTTTTCTTTTTATTTTTTTTAAGATTTATTTATTTATTCATGAGAGACACAGACTGAGAGAGAGAGGCAGAGACATAGGTAGAGGGAGAAGCAGGCTCCTCGCAGGGAGCCTGATGTGGGACTAGATCCCAGATCCTGGGATCATGACCTAAGCCAAAGGCACGCCCAACCACTGAGCCACCCAGGCGTCCCTTTTCATTTCTAATATGAGATTAGTTATCTTAACTTTATAAGAACATTGGGTAGATTCCCACCAAAGAGTAAGGTCTACAAATCATATCCTCCAGGGCAGCATTTTTCAAACTGTACTCTACAGGACACTAGGACTTCTAAGGAACCTTCTTAGGAGCCTCCTCAAGAAGGGATTAATAGGGATCCCTGGGTGGTGCAGCGGTTTGGCGCCTGCCTTTGGCCCAGGGCGCGATCCTGGAGACCCAGGATCGAATCCCACGTTGGGCTCCCAGTGCATGGAGCCTGCTTCTGTCTCTGCCTCTCTCTCTCTCTCTGTGTGACTATCATAAATAAATAAAAAATTTTAAAAAGAAGGGATTAATAGCTAATAACAACTAATTAATTAATACTTACTGAACTTTTAATTGTTTTAAGCACATTCAGTCCTCGGCCTGACTCCAAAGCCCTTGCCTTCCACAGGAAAGGACCCATGTGTGTTCTTCCCATCCCTTCCTCAATTGTGTCTCTTTACCAGTAGTAAAAGTCAGAGTTTGGCATCCTAGATAGTGAACTGGAGGGTGGGAACTACACTGTTGACTAGGCATTGGGACAGAGCACATGAAGAAGTGCCTCCCTTTGATGCCCTCTCTAAAAGTTGGAGGGTCTTGTTTTCTCACTGCTTCCTTAACCATGTTTTGCTTATAGCCCTAACAACCATTCATGTCAATATAAAACCTCAAAAATTGTGGGGAAAAATGCTACTTTTGAGAATGTACTCCCCCACAGCTGTTCACTCTGCTACCCTCTCCCCTCCATTACCCTATACTCATCAACCAGAGTAGTTCAGCTTTAATATGCCTCTTGGTTTACTCTTCTGTCTGAGATCTTATTTGAAAGAAGAGTGCTTTTGGCTAAAAAGAGCCTGTAATTGTCTGCCCTAGAACAAGTCAGGTATTCATTTTTTAGCCCATATTCCACTTAGCCAAAATGTAAGGTAGGTACCATGTATCACAATATTTGAGGATAAACAAATTCATTCCTTCCATGAGTTCCACTGGCTAAATACCTATTCTTTACAGAAGAACATACTAGCGCCTTATGGGGCTAAAACTGGGGTGAGGGATTGAGGTCATGCTGTATATGATCAAATGGGGGAGAATTGGAGCGCAAAAGGAGCAGATCAAGTGTCTTCAAGGACCTAGTCATTCCTGCCAGGGCATCAGGAGAGTCTTCAATTCAAAGATGGCATCAGGGCTGATTCTGGAGAGATGATCAAAGTTCCAGAAGGAGAGGAGCAGTGAGGCAGAAAGGGAAGCCAAAAACATTCCCAGATAATAGGGAACAGTCTGGTGAGACTAGCCATTAGGGGTTTAGAGAGAAATGGTGGGAGGTAAGTATGAAAATATAAATGTTACAGATTTAACTTTCTAGTCTGTATATTCAGAAGTCATCTTTCAAGAATTTCTATTTTAAAACTTAAACTAGGGATCCCTGGGTGGCACAGCGGTTTGGTGCCTGCCTTTGGCCCAGGGCGCGATCCTGGAGACCTGGGATCGAATCCCACGTCGGGCTCCCTGCATGGAGCCTGCTTCTCCCTCTGCCTGTGTCTCTGCCCCTCTCTCTCTCTCTCTGTGACCATCATAAATAAATAAAAATTTAAAAAAAAATAAAATAAAATAAAACTTAAACTATTACATTTTTAATTTATGATTTACTCATAAATGCATGTAATGGGTCAACATTTTCTCTTTTTCTCAGGTCATGGGACATCGTTTAATATTGACTGCAATATCTGTTCTTGTTTTGCTGGCAATTTGGTGTGTTCTACCCGCCTATGCCTCAGTGAGCACAGTTCCGAAGATGACCGTCGCACCTTCACAGGTAACCATGGCCACCCATTAGTGGCCATCATCCCTTTATACCCATTTAGCTTCAAGATAGCTTTGCTGGGCTAGCCATAACTGCAGATGTACACAGTAAAATAAATACATAATCCGAGAACAAGGTACTTTCCCTCTCTGGATCTGTTTCCTCCTCTCTGAATGGAAGACATTAAACTAAAGGGTTCCTTAGGGGCACATGGGTGACTCACTCAGTTAAGCATCTGCCTTCAGCTTGGGTGGTGGGATCAAGCTCCATGTCAGGCTCTCTGCTCAGCAGGGAGCCTGCTTCTCCCTCTCCCTCTGCCTACCACTCTGACTGTTTGTACTCTCTCTCTGTCTTTCTCTGTCAAATGAATGGGTAAATAAAATCTTTAAAAAAAAAAAAAAAAAAAGATTTCTCAGGACCCTTCCAGCACTAGTATTAAAATTCCATGGGTCAAAAAGAACAGGGCCAAGTGATTGGGACAGTTTCAGTTAAGAGGAACTTTTCCACTTGCTAAAATACCCCATCCACCCCTACCATTATGTTATAAAATGTATTTGATAAATTTGTTTGTGTTCTAGTGTTTTTCTCATCACCTTTTTCCCAGTCCTGCCTTAGTTTACTGGATCATTAGGTACAGACACCTATAAATAAAGCTAGATGTAGGAAAAGCAAAGAATGCTCCCTCCAATCTAGTTTATAAAATCTAGAAATTAGATGTTAATATCTGGCTTGAGGAATTTCTGGAATGTCAAAGGGTAATACCGAAGACAAGACAAGGACAAAGTTTGTAAAGTCATCATTGTAGGTTCCTTCCACTCTTCATCTCCTTAGGGAAGGGGAAGAACAAGAAGGTACCTTAGGAAATTATTGTAATTTTGAGACTTAAGCATTTTTATGAACATCTCTGAGTTGTGTTTGGACTAGGACAATATCTGAGTCTCAAGAAATGTGGTATACTTTGTGGCCAGTAAAATCTCCTTAGAGTCTGCCAGCTAAATAGTCATTACCTTCATTTATCCCAGAACATGAGGGGTTATATGCTACAGGTGAAAAGGGTCCTGCTAGTTGGAAAGTTCATCTTCCAAAAACATTTAGATGTAAGTAAGTTGGTAAGTAAATTAAATAAATAAGTAGTCTTCCGCAGAAATCTTTAGTTCACTCTTCATCCCCAATGGTTTTATGGTTTCTCTAAGCAGAATGAATTGCTCTTATCAAAGCAGAGCTGATAAAGGATAATAACAACAATGATGACAATAAAGCCCCAGGGTTGGTACTCAGAGTGGATAGAGGATGGGGTGTTAGTCCTGCTTTCACTTCTCCAGAAACCTGCTGCACACTTCTTATTTCTGATTTACTTTTTATTTCCAATGGGCTGGAAGTACAAGGTCAGTAAACTCCTAATGTGTTCTCCTTCCACCCCTCTCCATGTGTAATACTAACTCCTGGGAAAGAAGAATCAACTTGCTGCTGCAGTGGCATGAAATGGAGTAAAGGCAGCTACCTGGCTCCTCTTTGCCCAGAACCAAGAGTATTTTAGATCTAGAGCAAAGCCATTCCCAGTTGATTCCCGACCGTGCTGTTGCTGTCAACAGCTGTAGCTGCTTCTCAAGAAAAAGGCATCTCCTCTCACTAGCCTCTTAACTTACTGGAGCATAATCCAGCAGCATAAAGCAAAAGAATGTCAAGAAAGTAGTTTTCTTGATTGATTGCTCATAAACATTTTTAAGTCTCAAAATTACAATAATTTCCCAAGTACCTTCTTGTTCTTTTGGTATTACCCTTTAATACCATTCCAGAAATCCCCTAAGCCAGACTTCAGATGTCTAACTAGATTTATACACTAGAATGGGAGGAGCATTCTTTACTTTTAGTACCTTTAGCTTTGTTTACAATTTTTTTGCTCTTTTCCCACCCTAACTACAATATTTTACCACCTCTTCATTTTTAAGATTCTTGCTTTTTTACTTTCATATTTCTACAATTACAGGTCCTAGATATATTTTCCACTTCTAGATTCCCTTCAACATACTCAATTTTGGGAGATATACAAGATATGGGTTTTTTTGTTTTGTGTTTTTTGTTTTCTCTGCCTCATTTTGTTCTACAATGGCTGAAGTTTATACCTTCTAAAACATGACCACTATGCACCCAAAACCAAATGCTATACCATGCTGGTTCGTTCTGTGAGATGCCTCATTCCCATTCTGCCCTCCTTTTTTATTTCATTTATGTTTTGGTGGTCAACGTTGGAGCCCTCTACAAGTATTTCTGGTTTATATAAATTTGGGACTGAGCATCTTCTAATATATAGAACTTAATATACTCAGAAACAAGAGGATCACCCTCTAGAACCCCTCAGGTGGACTACATTCTCCCTCCACTCTAACTTCACCACCACCATCTCCCAGTCCCCCCACTGTTTTTCTCTTCTCCTTTTTTTTCCTTTTTTCTTTTTTTCTCTTCTTCTTTAGGATTCCTGGCCTTTTATTTTTTACTACTTTGTTTTAAAGTTTGTTTTTCACTTTAGTGGTCCTTTTGTTTTATTTCGTTCTGATCTTTGTTTTCAATTTTTGGTCTCTGACCTCAGCAGAATCATCTAGGGTGAAATTTACTTAGGTTGTGGTTGATATTCTTGATGCAGCCCGCTCATACAGCCACTCTTCATGGAGCAAAATGACTAGAAAGAAGAACTCACCACAAAAGAAAGAATCAGAAACAGTACTCTCTGCCACAGAGTTACAGAATTTAGATTACAATTCGATGTCAGAAAGCCAATTCAGAAGCACAATTATAAAGCTACTGGTGGCTCTGGAAAAAAGCATAAAGGAATCAAGAGACTTCATGACTGCAGAATTTAGATCTAATCAGGCCGAAATTAAAAATCAATTAAATGAGATGCAATCCAAACTGGAGGTCCTAATGACGAGGGTTAATGAGGTAGAAGAACGAGTGAGTGACATAGAAGACAAGTTGATGGCAAGGAAGGAAGCTGAGGGAAAAAGAGAAAAATAATTAAAAGGCCATGAGGAAAGGTTAAGGGAAATAAGTGACAGCCTCAGAAGGAAAAACCTACATATAATTGGTGTTTCAGAGGGCGCCAAGAGGGCCAGAGGGCCAGAAAGCATATTTGAACAAATCTTAGTATATGTGCTGCTGAAGCACATATTTGAACAAATCATAGCTGAGAACTTCCCTAATTTGGGGAGAGAAACAGGCATTCAGATCCAGGAGATAGAGAGGTCCCCCCCAAAATCAATAAAAACCGTTCAACACCTCAACATTTAATAGTAAAACTTGCAAATTCCAAAGATAAAAAGAAAATCCTTAAAGCAGCAAGAGACAAGACATCCCCTAACTTATATGGGGAGAAATATTAGATTAACAGCAGACCTCTCCACAGAGACCTGGCAGGCCAGAAAGGGCTGGCAGGATATATATTCAGCTTTGTTTATGTGGGTCTCTACCCCAGGGATCAAGGTTTGGAAACCCCTCAATTAGCAAGCAATAAATGGAACAAAGGAAAGCCATTTTGCAAACAAATGGTTTTTCAGAGCCTTACCACCTTTAAAAACACTGTCAGAGACTGGAGGAATGCTTTTTCCTGATTTAATTCACAATTCTATTTTAACTTTATATCTCCATGTTAATTAGGAAATATGGGCAGGGAATGTACAGGTACCCATCACTGAGTCTATGTCCTCTCCACAGGTCTGCCCTGTAACTGTGCAGATCAGTTTGTCCCTGTGTGTGGGCAGAATGGACGTACTTACCCCAGTGCCTGCATTGCTCGCTGTGTTGGCCTCCAAGACCATCAGTTTGAATTTGGATCATGCATCTCAAAGGATCCATGTAATCCTAATCCCTGCCCAAAAAACCAAAGGTAAATTAAATGGCTCTTTTTATTTTTTCTTTGTTTATTTTAATCATCTGGTACTCATCACCTATTTCGCCCATCCCCCCACTCACCTCTCCTCTTATAACCATCAGTTTGTTCTCTGTAGTTAAGAGTCTATTTCTTAGTTTCTCTCTCTCTCTTTCTCTTTTTTGCCCTGTGTTTGTTTCTTAAATTCCATATCTGAGTGAAATCTTCTATGTCTTTCTCCAATTTACTTCCCTTAGCATTATACTCTTTAGTTCTATCTATGTTGTTGCAGATGCCAAGATTTTATTCTGTTTTATGGCTGAATAATATACCCTTGTGTTGTACACACACACACACACACACACACACACACACATACATACACACACCTCATCTTTATCCATTCATTCATCGATCGATGGATACTGGGCTGCGTCCATATCTTGGCTATTATAAATAATGTTGCTATAAACATAGAGGTGCATGTATGCCTTTGAATTACTGTTTTTATTTTTTGGGGGGTAAATACCCAGTAGTGAGATTACTAGATCATAGGGTAGTTCTATTTTTAATTTTTTGAGGAACCTCCATACTGTTTTCCATAGTGGCTGCACCAGTTTGCATTCCTACCAATAGTGCAAGAGAGTTCTTTTTCCTCCATATCCTCGCCAACACTAGTTGTTTCTTGTGATGTTGATTTTAGCCATTCTGACAGGTCTGAGGTGATATCTCATTGTAGTTTTGATTTGCATTTCCCTGATGATGAGTGATGAGCATCTTTTCATGTGTATATCGGCCATCTATATGTCTTATTTGGAGAAATGCCTGTTCTTGTCTTCTGATTATTTTTTAACTGGATTATTTGTTTTTTGAGTGTTGAGTTTTATAAGTTTTTTATATATTTTGGATACTAACCTTTTATCAGATATGTCATTTGCAAATATCTTTTCCCATTCTGTAGGTTGCCTTTTAGTTTTGTTGATTGTTTCCTTTGTTGTACAGAAACTTTTTATTTTGATGTAGTCCAAATAGTTTGCTTTTGCTTTTATTTCCCTTGCCTCAGGGGACCTTTCTAGAAAAAAGTTGCTACAGCCAATGTCAGAGAAATTACTGCCAATGTTCTCTTCTAGGATTTTTGTGATTTCAGTCTCACATTTAGGCCTTTATTCCATTTTTAATTTTTTGGTGTGTATGGTATTAAAAAAGTGGTCCAATTTCTTTCTCTTGCATGTTGCTGTCCAGTTTTCCCCACCATTTATTGAAGAGACTTTTTCCCATTGGATATTCTTTCCTGTGCCATCAGAGATTAATTGACCATATAATTATGGGTTTATTTCTAGATTTTCTATTCATTGATCTATGTGTCTATTTTTGTGTCAGTACTATACTGTTTTGATTACTACAGCTTTGTAATATAACTTGAAGTCCAGAATTGTGATGCCTCCAGCTCTGCTTTGCTTTTTCAAGATTGTTTTGGCTATTCAGGGTCTTTTGTGGTTCCATAAACATTTTGGGATTGTTTGTTCTAGTTCTGTGAAAAATAGGGATTACATTAAATATGTTGATTGCGGGCAGCCCCGGTAGCACAGCGGTTTAGCACCGCCTGCAGCCCAGGGCATGATCCTGGAGACCCTGGATTGAGTCCCACATCAGGCTCTCTGCATGGTGCCTGCTTCTCCCTCTGCCTGTGTCTCTGCCTCTCTCTCTCTCTCTCTCTGTGTCTCTATGAATAAATAAATAAAGTCTTTAAAAAAAATAAATATGTTTATTGCTTTGGTTAATATAGACATTTTAACAGTATTTGTTCTTCCAATCCATGAGCATGTAATGTCTTTCCATTTCTTTGTGTAATCTTCCATTTGTTTCATCATTATTTTCTAGTTTTCAGTGTATAGGTCTTTCACCTCTTTGGTTAGGTTTATTCTTAAGCATCTTATTATTTTTTGGTGCAACTGTAAATGGGATTGCTTTCTTAATTCTCTTTCTGCTACTTTTTTGTTGGTATATAGAAATGCAACAGATTTCTGTAAATTGATTTTATATCCTGTGACTTTACTGAATTGTTGGTGGAGTCTTTCTGGTCTTCTACATATAGTATCATGTCATCTGCAAATAATGAAAATTTTACTTCTTCCTTACTGATTTGGATGCCTTTTATTTCTTTTTGTTGTCTGCTGTAGCTAAGACTTCCAGTATTGTGTTGAATAAAAGTGATTAGAGTGGTCATCCTTGTCTTATTCCTGACCTTAGGGGAAAGGCTCCGTTTTTCTCCATGGAGGATGATGTTAGCTGTGAGTTTTTCATATATGGCCAGTACTATGTTGAGGTATGTTCCCTCTAAACTTACTCTGTTGAGGGTTTTTATCATGAATGGATGTTGTACTTTGTCAAATGCTTTTTCTGCATCTATTGAAATGATCATATGGTTCTTATCCTTTCTCTTAATGATATGATGTATCACGATTGATTTGCAAATATTGAACCACTCTTACAACTCAGGAATAAATCCCACTTAATCATGGTGTATGATTTTTTTTAGTGTGTTGTTAGATTTGGTTTGCTAGTATTTTGTTGAGGATTTTTGTGTCTGTGTTCATCACCGACACTGACCTGTAGTTCTCTTTTTGTGGTGTCTTTATCTGGTTTTGGTATCAGGGTAGCTGGCCTCATAGAATGAATTTGGAAGTTTTCCTTCCTTTTCTATTTTTTTGGGATAGTTTGAGAAGAATAGGTATTAACTCCTCTTTTAAAATGTTTGGCAGAATTTGCCTATGAAGCCATCTGGCCATGGACTTTTGTTTGTTAGGAGTTTTTAAGATACTAATTCAGTTTCTTTGCTGATGAGCAGTCTGTTCAAATTTTCTATCTCTTCCTATTTCAGTTTTGCTGTATATTTCTAGGAATTTATCCATTTCTTCTAGGTTGTCCAATCTGTTGGCATATGATTTTTTATAATATTCTCTTATAATTATTTGTATTTCTGTGATGTTTATTGTTATTTCTCCTCTCTCATTTGTGATTTTATTTATTTGGGTCCTTTCCCTTTTTTCTTGATAAATCTAGTTAGAGGTTTATCAATTTTATAGAATTTTTTTTTTCTAGCTCCTGGTTTCATTGATCTATTGGTTTTTAGTTTGGGGTTTTTTTTAGTTTCTATATAATTTGTTTCTGCTCTAATCCTTATTATTTCCTTCCTTCTGCTGATTTAGGTTTTGTTTCTTCTTTTTCTAGCTCCTTTAGGTATAAGATTAGGCTGTTTAGGAGATCCCTGGGTGGCTCAGTGGTTTAGAGCCTGCCTTCGGCCCAGGGCGTGGTCCTGGAGTCCTGGGATCGAGTCCCACATCAGGCTCCCTGCGTGGAGCCTGCTTCTCCCTCTGCCTGTGTCTCTGCCTCTCTCTCTCTCTCTCTCTCTCTCTCTCTCTCTCTTTCTCTGCGTCTCGTGAATAAATAAAGAAAATTAAAAAAAAAAAGATTAGGCTGTTTATTTGAGATTATTCATGCTTCTTGAGGTAGGCCTGTAATGCTATAAACTTCACTCTTAGAACTGCTCTCGCTGCATCCCAAAGTTTTTAGACTACTGTGTTTTCATTTTCATTTGTTTTCATGTACTTTTTAATTTTTTCTTTATTTCCTGATTGACCCATTCATTGTTTAGTACCATGTTATTTAACTTCCATGCATTTGTGATCTTTCCAGATTTTTTCTTGTGGTTGACTTCTAGTTTTCATAGCACTGGGTCAGAAGAGATGTATGGTATGACTTCAGTCTTTTTAAATTTGTTGAAGATTGCTTTGTGGCCTAATACGTGACCTATTCTGGAGACTGTTCCATCTGCACTTGAAAAGAATGTAGGCTACTATTTTTTGATGGAACATTCTCAATATATTTGTTAAATTCATCTAGTAAAGTATGTCATCAAAGCCACTGTTCCCTTGTTGATTTTCTGTTTAGCTGATCTGTCCATTGATATAAGTGGGTTGTTAAAGTCTTTACTTTGTATTATTGTCAATTAGTTCCTATATGTTTGTTATTAACTATTATTATGTATTTGGGTGCTCCCAAGTTGGGTGCATAAATATTTATAATTGTTATATCTTCTTGTTGGATTTACCCTTTATGATTATATAGTGTCCTTCTTTGTCTCTTATTACAGTCTTTGCTTTAAAGTCTATTTTGTCCAATATAAGTATTGTTACTCCGGCTTTCTTTTGACTACATTTGCATGATAAATGTTTCTCTATCCCCTCACTTTGAATCTGCAGGTGTCTTTAGGTCTAAAATGAGTCTCTTGTAGGCAGTATATAGATGAGTCCTATTTTTTTTATCCATTCTATCAGCCTAGGTCTTTTAATTGGAGCATTTAGTTCATTTACATCCAAAGTAATTATCGATAGACATATAATTATTGCCATTTTATTGCTTGTTTTATGGTACTTTCTGAAGATTTCCCCTATCCTTTCTTGTCTTTCTCTCTTGTGTGGTTTGCTGGTTTTCTTTAATGATGTATTTGGATTCCTTTCTCTTTATTATTTGCATATTTATTAGTGGTTTTTGAATTGTGGTTACCATTAGGTTTGTATATGACATCATCTGCATATAGCAGCCTATATTAAGTTGATGGTCATTTAAGTTTGAACTCATTCTTTACTCCTCTCCTCCCCACATTTTAGGTATATGGTGTCATATTTTACATCATTTTGTTTTGTGAGTTTTTTTTTTACTGATTTTTTTTTTTTTTACAGAAATACTCATTTTTACTGCTTTTGTGTTTCCTACCTTTACACTGTCATTTTTGGGGATGCCTGCGTGGCTCAGTGGTTGAGGATCTGCCTTTGGCTCAGGGCATGATCCCAGGATCTAAGATCGAGTCCCACATCGGCCTCCTTGCAGGGAGCCTGCTTCTCCTTCTGCCTGTGTCTCTGCCTCTCTTTCTCTGTGTCTCTCATGAATAAATAAATAAAATCTCAAAAAAAAATTTATACTATCATTTTTGGTCTTTATACTCAAAGAATACCATTTAATATTTCTTGCAGGGCTGGTGTAGTGGTCATGAACTCCTTTAGATTTTGTTTATTTGGGAAACTCTTTACCTCTCCTTCTATTCTGAATGATAGCCCTGCTGGATAGAGTATTCTTGGTTGCCGATTTTTCCCATTTGGCACTTTGCATATATCATGCCATTCCTTTCTGGCTTAGAAAGTTTCTACTGAAAAATCCACTGATAGCCTTATAAGGTTTCCTTTGTATGTAACAGTCTTCTTTTGTCTTGTAGCTTTTAATATTTTTTTATCACTGTTTTGCCATTTTTTTTAATTTTTTTTAAATTTATGATAGAGAGAGAGAGAGATAGAGAGAGAGAGGCAGAGACATAGGCAGAGGGAGAAGCAGGCACCATGCACCTGGAGCCCGACGTGGGATTCGATCCCAGGTCTCCAGGATCACACCCTGGGCCAAAGGCAGGTGCTAAACTGCTGCGCCACCCAGGGATCCCTGTTTTGCCATTTTAATTATAGTATATCTTGGTGTGGATCTGCTTTTATTGATTTTGTTGTGAGTTCTCTGTGCGTCCTGGATCTGGGTATCTGTTTCCCTCCCCAGATTAGAGAAATTTTCAGCTATTATTCCTTTGAATAAATTCTCTGACTCCTTTTTCTCTCTTCTTCTGGGACTCCTATAATATGAATGTTATTAAGTTTGATGGAGTCACTGAGTTCCCTAAGTCTGTTCTCATTTTCATAATTCTTTTTTTCTCTCTTTTGTTTAGGTTGATTACTTTCCATTACTCTGTCTTCTAGGTATTTAATTCATTCCTCTGCTTCTTCCAGCCTGCTGTTCATTCCATCAAGTGGGTTCTTCATTTAGTTTACTGAGCCCTTTATCTGGGCCATGTTATTCCTTATCTCCATGTTAAGGGTCTCACTGATGTCCTCCACTATTTTCTCAAGTTCAATTAGTATCCATATGATCATTGCTTTAAAGTCTTCATTAGCATGTTACTTATATCTGTTTTGCTTAGATCTCCTGCCATGGCCTTGTCCTGTTCTTTCATTTGGGACAGATTTCTCTGTCTTCTCATTTTGTCTAAGTTATTGTGTATTAGGAAAGTCAACTACATCTCCTCTTCTTGAGAGTAATGGCTTTATGAACAAGTCCTGTAGTGCCCTGCAGCATAGTGTATACCCTATTCCCCAGGGCCTGGTGCTTCTGAGAATGTCTCTAATGTGTGCTACATGTGTTCTGCTGTTATATCCTGGCCACTTTGTCCTTCAGGCCAGTCATCTGCAGAGGACCCTTGCCTGTTGTGGGCAGTGTTTGGTCCTGGCCTGAATATGGGGCATTTTAACTTGGTATGCTCTGGTCTGTTTGTGAAATGAGACCTGTTGCTACTGCTACTAGAACCAAGGCTGTGCAAAACTCCCACATGGGGAGATGCAGTGTGAGCAGGGGTTTGAACTAGTCTTGTGGGGGAGGGGACCTGCCACACTGGGACTCAGGCAAGTGTGACTGTAAGGGGGCAGTTCTACTGAAACATGATGGGGTGGGACTTGGTGTAAGCAAGTAGCAAATATTGGTGCTACACTGGTTCCCAAAGCTGACCCTATACTTATGCGAGGCAGGGCAGAAACATGGCACCTGCCAGCTCCTTTTTTCCCTGGAGGGATCTCTGTGTGAATGCTATCTCTCTGTGACACATACTGAGATGAATGAATAACCTCCCTACTGTGTGCCCAGGTACTCTTCAGATTGCTGTTTCCACAATATGTCTGCAAGCTATTTTCCCTGCCTTTTCTTCAAGAACAACTTCAATGTCCTCTGAGCTCTCCCAGAGCCAAGCACGTTGACCTTTAAAATTCCAGACTTTGGGGATCCCTGGGTGGCGCAGCGGTTTGGCGCCTGCCTTTGGCCCAGGGCGCGATCCTGGAGACCCGGGATCGAATCCCACGTCGGGCTCCCGGTGCATGGAGCCTGCTTCTCCCTCTGCCTGTGTCTTTGCCTCTCTCTCTCTCTCTGTGTGACTATCATAAATAAATAAAAATTAAAAAATAAATAAATAAATAAATAAATAAATAAATAAATAAATAAATAAAATTCCAGACTTTGGGCAGCCCCAGTGGTGCAGCGGTTTGGCGCCGCCTGCAGCCCAGGGCGTGATCCTGGAGACCCTGGATCGAGTCCCACGTCAGGCTCTCTGCATGGTGCCTGCTTCTCCCTCTGCCTGTGTCTCTGCCTCTCTCTCTCTCTGTGTCTCTATGAATAAGTAAATAAATAAATAAATAAATAAATAAATAAATAAATAAATATCTAAAAAAAATAAAAAATAAAATAAAATAAAATTCCAGGCTTTAAGCCTCACTGGTGGAAGAACTCACAAAATTCGGTCCCTCTTGCCTTCCAATTCAATTGCTCTGGGGATTTGTTTCCTCCATGCACTCCCCTGTGTACTAGTTTGTCTCTCACCTTTCTCCACAACTGTGGCTGCCTCCCCACCACAAGGGGCCACAATCCATTTCTCTCCCAAGCCATGTCTCTGGACTTCCTACCATCTTCTCTACCTTTAGTTGTGGAGTTTGTTCTGCTAGTCTTCAGATTGATTTCTAGAGTATTTAGGATGGTTTGATAGTTAACTAATATATTTGTGGGATGAGGTGAACCTAGGGTCCTCCTACTCTACCACAATCTTCCCCAATAGCTCCTTATCTTTTCAACTGGAGATCAGCACTTACTAAGCATCTGTTATATACAACCCAGTGAAATACAAAGATGAGTTAAGAAGACCTCTGCCCTAAAGAGTTTGGAGTCTACAGGGAAAGAGCCATGTAAAGCTGTTTGGTAACATACTATCTATGATTGGGGGCCCAGAGTGGAGTTGATGCAGCCTGGGGGAGTTCTAGGAAAGCCTCTAGAGGATGTAATACTCAACTAAAAAATGAGGAGGAAATTGCTAGCAAGATTGACAGTGGAGGAAAGGTGGTGTTGGTGAAAGTACAAAGAACAACAGGAGCAAAGATCTTGGCTGCTAGAAATGAGGAAATAACATGGTATCTCCCTGGAGCTATAGCACTTCTATAAGACCAAAACGGAAAGTGTGAGGCACAGAATGGTAGCAAATAAGATGAGAGAAATGGATGTATTCTCAGTATTAGCTATTTATACCTGATAGTAATGGATATTTTCTTCTACTTATCTATCTCTATTTTAGGGACTGGACATGAGAAATCTCTGGAAATGCAACTTCAGTTTTATGTGAAGTTATTTGTTTAGGGGCTTCTTTCTCTGCAGTTTCCTCATGAACTGAAAGTACAGTTGACCTAGACTTAATGAAGGAGCCATAGGGCAGGAGTCCTGCAGATTCATTTAGGGTTCTAGAACAGAAGTTTTACTAGCCTTCTCGGAGACCTGAACAGGATACATCCTCTCCTTGTGAAGGATGTTGTAGAAAAAAAGCAATTGGTTCTCCATCCTGAAAACCCTGATGCAGTACAAAGCAAGGGGAAGATTGTCACACATTAAAAGAAATGGCAAAGAGAACTGATCACCCATCTGGCAAAGTTTATACCTTGAAAAAAGCCCAAAAATTTCCTATGGAAAGAAGACAGCATACTGGGAATAAGAAATAAGCTGATAGGGTAATACAGTGTGTTGAAAGGTAACTTGAGGGTTGTTTTGGTATTTGTTCATTTGTTTTCTCTATTAGCTAACCCTTCTGAACAAGGTTGTTTCACTCTTATAACAATAAAATCTTAAAGTGGGAAGGTCTTGCTGGGTATAATATAAAACCAATATAAAAAGAAAAGATTGAAAATAATATAAAACCAATATAAAAAGAAAAGATTGAAAATCACAGCTACATGAAAATGAAAACTTTCTGCATGATAACAAATGACAAACTAGAAAGAATATCACAGAGAGAGGGCTGATGTCCTTACAATATAAAGAGTCCCTACAAATCAACATGAAAAAGATCAGCAGCCTAACTTAAAAATGGGCAAAAATAAAAAACCTAATAGAAAAATGAACCAAAGATATAGACGTAGAAAAGCACAAATAGTTTTTAAACATTTAAAAAGAAGCTTTTATTAGTTAGAGTAACTCTAACTAGTATATACAAACACAAAAATATCAGTACCTTAATATGATAGAAGTTCAAATATAATCCATTTGTGTGTTCAGCAGGTGGTTTTCCACATAGTGATTCAGAAACTTAAGATCTCTCCATCTCTTGACTCCCAGCTTCTGCAGACTCATAGTCCTCCATACCTTTTCCATCTGGCCAGCTGATAAGAGAAGGAAGATGAAGAAGGTTGCTCTTGAGAAGTTTTTATAGGCCAGATTTAAAAGTGACATTCAGGGTGCCTCAGTGGCTCAGTCAGTTAAGCGTCTGCCTTCGCCTCAGGTCATGATCCCAGGGTGCTGGGATCGAGTCCTGAATTGGGTTCCCTGCTCTGTGGGAGCCTGCTTCTTCCTCTGTCTCTACCTCCCTCTCTCTCTCTCTGTCTCTCATGAATAAATATATAAATTTTTAAGAAAGGGGCACCTCAGTGGCTCAGCAGTTGAGTGTCTGCCTTCGACTCAGGGTGTGACCCTGGAGTTCCAGGATCGAGTCCCATGTCAGGCTCTCTGCAGGGAGTCTGCTTCTCCCTCTGCCTATGTCTCTGCCTCTCTTTCTCTGTGTCTCTCATGAATAAATAAATAAAATCTTTTTTAAAATAAATAAAATTTAAAAATAATAAATTTTTAAGAAAAATAAATAAAACTGACATTCATTCACCTCTACTTCCAGCCATATTCCCCTACGTAGAACTCAATAATTTGGCCACAACTACTGCCAGGAAACCTGGGAAATATAATCTAGATATGTGCCCAGGAAGAAAATTAAATGAATTTGGTGAACATCCAGCCAGTGTACCACAATGCTTCACCTATCTCATATTAAGAAAAATGAAAATTAAATTAAAACTACAATTATACATCATTTTCCATCTACCAGATTGACAAAGATAAAAAAACTGACAACATAATGTAAGGAAACAGGCACTTCCACTCCCACCCAAGGGGGGGAAGGGAGGGTTGGTACATTCTCTATGGAAGGCAACTTGGCCAAGCCTATCAAAATTTTGGATGGACATACTCTTGACTCAGCATATATAAATGTTTATACTTACATAAAGGATCTCTGGAAGACTAAACAAGAAATTAATAATAGTAGCTGTCTCTGGGAAAGGGTTAGGGTGGCTGGGATGGAAGAGAAGGAGATAGACTTATTTTCCACTATACACGGTTTTGTATCTTTTCAGTTTCACCATGGGCTTGTGTTATCTGTTCAAAATATAATTGTTTAAAAAATACAAAGTTGTATTCATTCATCAAATATCTCCTGATGTACCAGCCATCTTTCTAAACGCTAGGATACAATAAGCAAGACAGAATTCCTGCCCTAATCATGTTTAATTTAGCTCCTTGGATTCTCAACTTTCCAATGGATCTTACTTCTCTGTACTCAGAATTGATAGTTTTTACTTCAAAAATTACCAAATGTCTCCTGATATCCTTGGTTTTCATCCCTCCATGTTAATGGATAGTAAGTTCTAAATATTCTTTTCCATTATTTCTTTTCAAATGTCTTCAATTTCCAAAAAAACCATAACCATATGCATTCTAACTTAAATCTTGTCAGAAAAGGTGGCCATAGTGGTGGTCATTTCAGAGCAGGAGGCTTATCCCTAAAAAGAGAAGTAATTTCCTTTGAAATTAAAATAATGCTAGTGGCTAAATTCTTCTGCTTTTATTTTATAGACCTAATATTTGTGTATTCTGTTATTTCAAATGCCCAGTGAAAGCTAAAGATTTTAATAGGTCTTCTTACAGAAAGTTATAAATGCCCAATATAGAAATGAAAGAACAGAAAAGTCTAAAGAAGAGCTATCATATCCATCCCCTCTGAAGAAGTTCAGAAATTGAGAATAAAGCAAGGCCCTGATGTGACTAGGAAAACCCAGCTACAGGGGTGGCATTCTCTCTGTGAATTGCAGCCAGCCGGTGGCAGGTCCTCAGTCCATAAACACAGAAGCTTGAATTTCTCAGCACATACTAAAAAGCCTTCTCTTAAGACAGACTCATATTAGCCAAGCTGAAAATGAAACCCAGAAAATGCTTCATTTATTATTGACTAAAAGGCCTCTAGCATCAAACCCCAACCCACCTGATGGCCTCATATCATGCCACTTTTATCCCCATGACCTTGGTTCCTGCCCTCAGGGTCACTTCCCCTTTCCTCTAGCACTGTCCCTAGCATCACACCTTTGCTCATGCTGCTCTGTCAGCCTGGCAGGCCTATGCAGTCCTCCTTATGCTCCAGGTGGCAGCCAGGACACCGCTTCCTCCTGTTGCTCCCTCCAGGCTCCCAAATCAGAATGACTCATTCCCAAGAGATTTTGTGTGTAACTTACTAGCTCACTTTGTATGCATGCTTGACTCTCCCCCTTACGTAAGTTCTTGGGGATAGGGACTGTTTCTGATTTCCCTCTTGATTTTTCCTCAACTTTTTGTACCTTGTCAGTGCCTTACTGGCCCCATCATTGCCCCTCCCAGCATTGGCTGATGGTGTCACACTTGTGTTTTTCAGATGCATACCCAAACCACAAGTTTGCCTGACGACTTTTGATAAATTTGGATGTAACCAATATGAGTGTTTGCCAAGACAGCTCACCTGTGACCAGGTTCGCGATCCTGTCTGTGACACAAACCACATGGAGCACAGCAATCTCTGCACTTTGTACCAGAGGGGGCAAAGCCTCTTATACAAAGGCCCTTGCCAGGTACAGTTGTTTGGCTGACATAACTCAAGCACACTGAGCCTAAAATCAGTTTCTGATCTTATATGGGTGAGGCAGCAGTAATACCACTTGGGAGTCTTTGTGAATTCTATCAAATCTAAAGAACTAAAATGAGCCATCCCAAGACTGGTTTTTTCTCCTAACTCTGGAGGGCCTTCTTGCTAGTGCTTATACCTCTGTACGTCTAGTGGACAAGCAAGAATCAAGTGGCTTCCTGCCGACCACCATTAGGAAGAGAATACGAAGTTACACACCCCTAGTACGCATCAGTAACGTTTTCACTTCCCCTTCTGTGGCCATCATTAGAAAACAGCCTGGGAAGAATGCAAGTTAAAAACACCAAGAAAACAGTCCCTTCCCACTCTTTCCACTGAAGTCCCACTCATACTACTGAAGAGTAAGTGAAAATTTCTCCAAGACTTAGTCTTTTTACATCAATTTATCTCTCAACCTTTTACATGTATCACTGCATGGCATCCCCTGCCTGTAGCCAACCAACACCTGACATGATTGCTTCTCATATCCTGGTCTTCACCAGCAGGAAAATTGCTTCAGCTTGTCTTCTTAGGTTTGTTTTCCCTCAGAGCTGGTGTTCCAAGTACACTGATACCATCTACCCTGAATTCCCAGTCTTTTCTTCCTATTTGTTCCCTCTCACTGACTATAAGCTTTGTCTTACTTGTCCTAACCTACCTGATGGGGCCAGAGTCTCTGCCCCACTGATCTCTCCACTCTTCCCTCTGCCTATCCCATACTCAGCATGAAATGATTAGGCTTCTGAATTTTCATGAAGATTGATCTTGTTTTCTTCAAACAGGTATTTCTGGAATAATAGAAGTCTGGGGTGAAGGGGGGCAGTATCTCATATCCGTTCACAAGGAATAAGCACCCAAGTCACAGAGAGGCTCAGAGTCATCATTTCAATTCATCTCAAGACAGCCCTATTGACCCCACCCCCAACCTGAAGTTTAGGAGCTTAACTAAGAGGGTCCTGGAATTTTATACCTGTGTCTTTTTCCTTTCTATTCTGTACTCTTGGTTAGAAAAAATGTACTATAGAGGTTTACAGGCTAAATGTGCTTTGTTGTCAGCCCTTCTGCAGAGCCACAGAGCCCATCTGTGGGCACAATGGGGAAACCTATAGTAGCGTGTGTGCTGCATACTCAGATCGTGTAGCAGTCGATTACTACGGGCCCTGCCAGGCTGTCGGGGTCCTCTCAGAGTATGGTTCTGTAGCCGAGTGTGCTGCTGTGAAGTGTCCTTCACTCTCTGTGACTGAGTGCAAACCCATCATCCCACCAGGTAGGTGGCAGGATTTGGAGTAGGGCAAGGGTGGGACTGGGGAGACCTGCTTATACACCTCCATAGAGTAGGTCACTCAGAACTGAGGGTTGACCTATTTACTTAAGTTTTTCAGAAAGTTTGGCTTGGGGCACCTGGGTGGCTCCGTTGGGTAATCAATCCTTCTCTTGATTTCGGCTCAGATCATGATCACGAGGTCATGGGATCCAGCCCTGAGTTGAACTCCATGCTGAGTACAGAGCCAGTTTGAGATTCTCTCTGTCCTCCTCCCTCTGCCCCTTCCCCCACCCCTGCTCTCCTTTTCTCTTTCTAAATAAATAAATAAAATCCTAAAAAAAAAAAAAAAAGTCTTAGCTTTACCTGATGCTGATTAGATGTATTGCTTTGGGTCTACTTTAAAATGCTGTAGTTTACCTTAGACATCATCTTATCCATTGGATTTAAAACAAATAGCAAGGGTGCATGGCTGGCTCAGTCAAAAGAGCATGTAACTCTTGATCTCAGGTTTGTGAGTCTGAGCCCCATGTTGGGTGTAGAGATTACTTAAAAATAAATAGACATAAATAAATAACAAACAATATATGGCAAACTTTTTTCAGGCCAATTCCCAGCAAACACCAATATATAAACAGATAAGGTACTATTTCATTCAAATGCAAAAAGTTTATTCATTATAAAGTTAATGAACAAAGAACTAGTAGTTAATGAATAAAGAATAAGTAATTAAAGAATGAATAATTGAAATACTTTTGATGAACACAAACATTTGAAATTCAGAGAAACATAAGATAGTGGTCTTAGATTGGCCTTAGCATCTAGTTGCATATAATCAAAAAAGTCTTATTTCATAGACTGTTGTAAGTAGTAAGTTTTCTTAGGCTACTTGCTTCATAGTGCTGTACTTTTCAGTTAAACAGAGGTAACAGAAAAGACTTTATCCTGCACACAACAGGTTAATCTGGAGTCTAACAAGTTCATTCCTCCATCCCTGGATTCATCAAATGTTTCTCGAGCTTCAGCCGTATGCTAGAGACTCTTCTAGGCATGGGGGCACAGCAGTGAGAAAAAAAAAGCCTCTTTCCTCCTGGAGACTATGTTCTGCTATTTTGTTATTGTTTTTTAACAGCTTAAAATAATTTTTAAAATTAAATTTGAATCAAACACTCATGGGATCCCTAGAACATCTGCTCTCTTGTTCTGCAGACAGGAAATCAAAGGCCCAGGAAAGCACTTGCACAGGATCACAGTCGGTTTTGAGACAGGACAGGGTCCAGGCCCCACACCTCTTGAAAGGCCAGTTCTCTCTGCTGTCTTCGGCCACCGCACCTCCCCCTGAGAAGTAATAAAGGATGTGGAGGAAGGATTTGAGTAAATGTATAGATAATAAGATCCAGATTGGTCAGGGAATATATCTAAAAGTACAGTCATCAGAGAGGACAGCTACAACTCACCTCACACAAAATGAAGGGTTGGTTATTTCAGCTACTATTTTGAATTCTCATTTTCTAATTCTGAACACATATAAAATGGTTTCTGTTATACAGGTGCTTGTTGCCCATTATGTGCTGGAATGTTAAGAGTTTTATTTGACAAAGAAAAACTGGATACTATTGCTAAGGTAAATTGCTTTATGTGCCCGGTACTGTTGAAACCATATTGATAAACCTCTCCTTAATCCTGCAGAGTAGAATGTGTTGTCCCATTTATAGAGGAAGAAAGTAATTCACAGAAAAGTGACTTGTCCAACCCTGTATAGCTCATATGTAGGAAAACTAGGGTTTGAGCTCAGGCTGTCTGGCACCCAATGCTGTGTTCCTTTCCTCTACACCTCGGCTGTTTGGTAACTTTGCTCTGCACAACACCACCTGAGCCTACCTTAGACAAGGTCCCCTGCTTGCATAGTATGTAGAGTGAGGGCTGGAGGCAGAACCAAGCAGCCAGAGGCTGGTAGATGCCCAGATTATTTCAATGCTGCCTGCCCTCACCTCACAGTCCCCATTCTTCCTGGGGGGTGCTTCCAGAGCCTGTCACCTTCCTGTGGTGACTTTGCCCTTTCCCTTTTCTGTACCGTCACTTCTGCTCCACTTCTGTGGAGACAGGGCTCCAGCCAACACTTGCCACTACCTAGAAAATTATCCCCATTTACATTGAAACACCTGTGTTTTTCTGGGAAGACTTTAATTATTTCCCTGTGGCTCCCAGCTCAGAACAGTCCCTTAAAAGGGGCTGGGGGTCTTCTGATGAGAGTGTTTATCTTGGCTACAAAGCTCAGCAGTCAGACAAAAGCCCTTGGGAATGGACCCGAGAGATTTAGAATTCAGCCAGCAGGGCCCCTTTTGGGGCCCCACACTTAGGGGTTCTAATAGACAAGGTAGCAAGGCAGCCTAGGCAGTAATAAGAAATTCCTCTTTTATTCAAGTAACAAAGTTTTTCTTTCCAGGTAACAAACAAAAAGCCAATTACAGTTCTGGAAATACTTCAGAAAATCCGCATGCACGTATCTGTCCCACAGTGTGACGTATTTGGATACTTCAGTATTGAATCTGAAATTGTGATCCTGATCATTCCTGTCGATCATTATCCAAAAGCTTTGCAGGTGGGGCTCAGCATGCCTTGTGCAACCTTCTTGTCACTTTCACGTTTGGAGGACTTAAGAGTGGGGAGGAAATGGAAGCATTTGGAAAGTTAAGGAGGGCAGGAGGGAGAAAATCCAGGCAGCCTCTGGAGAACAGAACTATACTGGGGGATCACTTTCCAGGTGGTTGAGGCCAGGCACACATCTGACAGCAGAATGGGTGGCAGACCAGAGAGACTGAGAGGTAGCTCAGAGAATGTAGACATGGAAGGCATCTGCTTAGGTACAGATGAAGTGGCTGAGGCCTAGGGAGGGAAGTGGCTGATATAGGTCATGCAGCAGATACCTGTCTCATGAGGGCTATGCTCCTACGGGAGGAGAAGCCCACCGGGACTGGTCTCACGTACCCCATTTTTCTTCCTCATATTCTAGAGGTGAGCCTCACTCCTGTGGGTCCAGGTGTCAGCATCAGAACAGTGGGGGCTCAAGTGAAGGGGGTGAATATAAGCGGTTTGTAAATTGCCGCAGTCTGGAAGCTCAGTAAAGCCTCATTGCTTTCCTCTGGGATGAGTAAGGAGGCACCAAAAGCTCATTGACTGGGACTATGGTTAATGCGGCTGTTACTGTGAAGGTAATAATGTCTGTCTAACTGTGGATGAGGGGTAAGGGCAGTGGAGCTGTGCCTCATTCCTTTTCTGATTTAATTTCCAGTGATGCTGTTACTATTGGTGTAATAAAGTAAGACTATATTAAAATATGACTTTGGTTAAGAAAAGAAGGACAGAGAAAGCATATTCTCCCTGTTGGAATATATGTGGATTTTGTCTGACTTGACCTTTTCACAGGCTCTGTGGTTTTATTTTTTATTTTTTATTTTTTTGGCTCTGTGGTTTTAGATTTTAAAAGTGTGATTATCCTCTTCCAGATTGAGGCTTGCAATAAAGAAGCAGAGAAGATCGAATCTCTTATCAACTCTGACAGCCCCACTCTGGCATCCCACGTCCCTCTGTCTGCCCTCATCATTTCCCAGGTACAGATCTCGAGTAGTGTGCCATCAGCTGGCATCGAGGCCAGAGCCCTCTGCCCCTCCTACCTCCTCCTCCTCAGCCTGGGCCCTGCCTTGCACATGGTCTGGACACGTAACTGACCACCCCTGAAAAGTGCAAAATGTTACTCCATTGAATTTTTCTACATGGTGAAAGACATGCAGGACTCCTGGTTTGTAGTTGAATAGTGGCTGAGAAAAAGCACTTGTCACCTCTGTTCACCACACAGTATTTTTTTTTAATCTGCCAATATTAGGGTTTTTGTTTTGTTCTTACAAATGTTAAAATATGTTCTTCCAAATACTAATGAAAAGAGGATGTCTGCTTTTGATGGATCAGAATAGTTTATACTTTGCTCCTTAGATGGGTCCTTCCCACCGTAAAACAAATTCATTATCATTGATAAGTGAGATGATCACTTTTTTAGAAAAGATACCTCACTTTACTATAGGCTTCATACCCAGAAACTTCATTTCAAAGTTCTTTTAAGTATTAAGGCGCTCCTGATGTGTGCGTGTGTTTGTTTACAGATAATTAACTACTCTATCTAGAAGCTAGGGGTCACCGTGCAGAGCTTGCTGTTAGAGTGAAAAATAAAGATAGTGCATCTTTGGAATTATCATATAAATCATCAGGCAAATTTAATTTACAGAAATTTAATTCAGGAACCCATCTATTGTGTGAAGCAAAGCCAGCTAAGGAAATGGCATTCACATGATACATTACAAGCAGTAAGCTCCGTGGTTACTAATGTGTGTATGTGTGTATGACTTTTGTGAAAGGAAGAAGTTATATCACATCAAAGCGTATTGCATTATGCATTTTTTATATTAACCAGATATATATTCTTCGGTATTCATCCGAGTCAAACTTAGAGTTTTTAAACATCAATCTTTAAACCAATTGCTGCTACTTATATACTTGCCAAAAAGTGAAATAATTAGTAGTTCATGTAAATAATACATGATATTTCTATTTTATTATGAAGAAGGTAAATAGCCATATTTGTAAAATGACAATCATGTATGTTAACCCAGTACTTTCCGTTCATGAAGACACATTGCTTTTTGTGATATGCACAGTGTGGATAAATGTTCTGTCTTTCTTTTTTGATATAGAATTATAAAGAATCATGGTTTATATATTTTAAAATGTCAGTCTAAGTATTAAAATGTTTGCATGTTGTCTAAGTAATTGAATACTTTGAATGTGTTTCACAGTTTGAAATAAGCTATTCAGTGTAATGCTTCTTGTTTGTATGCACCTAAACTTAGATTTTACATGAAGTATTTTTTTCAGTATTATATGTACCTTTTGAAATATATAGGGATATGCTCATTATACCAAAATATTGTTTAAAAGTGAGCACTTAAAGCTTTCGGAATATCTCAGTGCTGATGTAGCATATTTTTTGCAATTGCTTTTTCTATATAAATGTCTTCAATGCAATATACTGGAAAGCTTTTCTATTTTAATAAAAATAATTTTATATGACTATGTGTACTTCCAAGCAGTATGGACATTTAAAATGAAACCCACTGATAACTTTTGGGTAAGCTATGTCCTTTGCTCTGGAAGAAGAAATGATAGGAGTTTTATTATTCCAAGCCAAGGGCCCTGGGAAAGCAGGACAGCTGGAACAGAGCTGCTCAGATGAGAATGAGGCATGACCAGAGGGCATACTGTGGCAAGAAGTCAAGTACAGAGCTTCCCAGCTTTAGGCCCTCCAAGACCGAGGAACAGACTACGCAGTCCTACTTCCCTGCCATGGACCCAATGTTGCAGCTCCAGGGTACATCCTGAGGCAGAGAGAACTGTGGGCTCTGGAGACAGAGGGCCTATTGATTAGAGCCTGGGAAGTTCTATCCATCAGCTGAGGCTGAGGCCCCAAACCTCCATGGCTGACAACAACAGAGGCTCTCATTTTACTTCCATCACATGTTTACTGTGGGTCAGCTGCACTTCTGCTTTATACCATCTTTACTCCAGGACCCATTCCAGTGTCCTCACAAAGTGGGAGGAAAGAGCCTGGAGTTCTGGGGGAGCTACTCGGAGCTTGCTCTTGGGCTGCCGGTCCTAGCATGGTCGACAGCACAGGTGGCGCTAAGGCCCAGGCTGACGATGGACCCCTGCCCAGATCCCGGATAGGCTGCTGAGGTCACCACTTCCACCACATCATGGATTCACATCCAGCTGTGCTGCATTCCTGTGCAGGAACTAGGAGACCCATTGGTGCATTTTCTGAAGGCATGGCTGGCTGACTTGATCTTCAGCCCAGACCAAGTCATAATTCTGAAAATGGAGAGGATGAGCCAGGTCCCGCTGATAGTGGACATACTTAACTCTGGAGACTTCGCTGAAATCACCATCTTCAGTCAGCCCTATATACAAAATCAGGTGAAGAGCATACCCCCAAGCCTGGCATGGTGGCACCAGGAACATTGTACCGGAGATATGTGTGTGCACAGAGGAAAGACCACATGAGGACAAATCAAGATAGTAGCCATCTGCAAGTTAAGGAGAGAGGCCTCAGAGGAAACCGACCCTGCTGACATCCTGATCTTGGACTTCCAGCCTTCAGATCTTTTTTTTTTTTAAGATTTTATTTATTTATTCATAGACACACAGAGAAAGAGGCAGAGACACAGGGAGAGGGAGAAGCAGGCTCCATGCAGGGAGCCCAATGTGGGACTTGATCCCGGGTCTCCAGGATCACACCCCAGGCCGCAGGCGGCACCAAACCGCTGCGCCACCAGGGCTGCCCCAGCCTTCAGATCTTTGAGAAAATAAGTATCTGTTGTTTAAGCCAAAAAGCAAAACAACAACAAAAGGATGAGGGGAAGAGACAGAACCACAGCTGTCCCTTAGGTCTCTGCTTAGAAGTGACTCTCTTATTTCTGCTTACATCTTACTGTCCCAAGCAAGTCACATGGCCACTCATGAGTTCAAAAGGTAGGGAGGTATAATCCTTTGTGGGTTTGGGGGGTGGTGTAGGGGGAGCCAGCAAGGATGGAGCTGGGGGAGGCACCATGAGTATTTGGAACAATAATATAGTCCACCATGGAGGTTGTTTCTCATCAGAATAGCCAGGACTGACTAAATTTTTTTTTATAAAAAATCAGTAGTTTTGTGTTCTGAGAAGGAACTAGAGGAATGAGAGAGGTGCTTTGGTTTAGGGGAAGGGAAATATTAAAGGAGAGAAAGCTCTACAGGTCGCTCCTGCTCTCATGATACAACTGTGAGATCTCTGAAGATAGTAAGGGGCAAAACAATCCTAGGTTAGGGCAGTTTGGGGAGATAATTCGCCTCACTTGCATGTTGCTATGACGAACACACCCTGCCTGCCATGTGTATGATTGTCGGTGGCTTTCCAGCACCAGTGCAGGATGGAGCCCCCGCTGGCTAGCTCTCTAGCATTCTAACAGCTGAGTGTGCCAAGCTGGTAGAGGCCTTGAATCAGGATTCTGTAGGAGACAACTTGGGCTGTGGGAGGAAAGAAGTGATGTTCTTGCACCCCCATAATTTTAGCAGGGAGGACCTGGAAGTTCAGGATGAGGTGGGTCTGTAGGAGGACAATTTAGAACGTGAGATAACCACATGAAAAGTAGTTTCCAGAGAAAGATCCAGAGGTTTCAATGGCCATAGGTAATGAAACCAAGATACCAGAAAAACAAATGAAATAGCTCCCTGTCCAGTCTACAGAAAATAATTGGACAGGAACGGATCCCAAGAGAGTCATTGGTCCAGCCTGGATCACATGCCCACCTCTGTGGCAGAGAAGGAAATGTAGAGGAGCTCTGGTCCCACCTCAACCTGATAGAATGGATTTCTCTCAGGAAATAATCCTTTTCCTAGAAGAAGCCTTCTGATATGTCCTCTGGGGAGTGTCTTTTTTTTTTTTTTTTTTTTCTTTTCTTTTAAAAGGTTAAGTACTTGCTCAATGACTAGGAAATGCACATCCTACATTCAAGCATACCTCCCTGGATTTTTTTTTTTTAAAGACTTTATTTTTTTGTTCATGGGAGATACACACAGAGAGAGACAGAGACAGAGGCAGAGGGAGAAGCAGGCTCCATGCAGGGAGCCTGATGTGGGACTCGATCCCGGGTCTCCAGGATCACACCCTGAGCCAAAGGCAGACGCTCAACTGCTGAGCCACCCAGGTGCCCCTGGGGAGTGTCTTTCTAACAAGCCATGAGCCATAAACCAGTTCAACCTGTGAACACACAGCAATGCCTCGCCCTTGGGCCAGGAACACACCTAGAGTCACCAGAGCCCAGTAACAACCAAGGGGGTACTCTGAAAGCTGACCTACTAAGAAAGGGAATTATTCAAAGTGACTAATAATAATTGTTAAAACAAGAACAAAAATGGGAACAAAAAAGAGAGTCTGTGATGAGTGCAGAAAATTTAAATCCATTAGTGCAAAAAGAAGCAGGCCAACTTGAGGAAGATGCTGCTTACTTCTGGATGCCTCACTTCAGAACCAGTTCTATCAGGCAGTTTCCCAAGGGCTCCAGGACAGAGGACCCGAGCTTAAGTCTTGTCACTGGGCGACACTAAATGGTTGATCTCTCCAAAATCACCAGTTTTCTATAGCACAGGGATAGCAAATGTATGTCACTCATGCCACCACATCCTCATTTTGTGTCCATGGTAGAGATCACAGCTCTGCCATGGTTTCCTGGTGGTTGTCTCAGCTCTAAGCTAAGCTTTAAGCACAGCCTTATGAGCAAGAAGAAAGACAAGAATCATAAGTACCTTCACCAGTGCCTCTTATGAGTAAGAAAAATACTTCTCGGAAATCCTTCAGCAGTTGTCTGTTGTGCCTCCTGGGCCAGGATCAGGTCATATTCCCAGCCCTAGACAACTGGCCAAGGAGAGCAGCATGACTATAGCTAGTCAGGGTCTGTACACTGCTGCCCAAGCCGAGTCAAAGTCCAGGAAGATCAGTAAGAAGGCAAAGGCCAGCAACAGCATTTGCTTCAAGATAAAACCAGGTTTTTTGGCAGTCTCAGCTTGTTAGGGTATAAACATGAAAACGGTTTTACTTTTCTTTTCTAGTAACTGCCCTCAGCTGTGCTTGGTAGTAGAACCCCATATCAACATTGCCTCTGTATCTTCAGTCTTACCTCAAGTTATCTAACCAGCCTCATTTCATTTCTCAGGCCTCTTCCCTGGTTATTTTAAAATTTCAACCCCACAGACCTCTTTGGCCTCTAGCCTAAGCTCACTTCTCAGTGAGTTAGTGAGCTTGGCATAGTATCACTATTGGCACCAGTCACAGTCACTAGGCCATCTTCAAAACAAGCTTTGGGACATTTGTTTCTGGTTAGAAGGGTGGTCAGCGAAGATCTCCTGAGTGGCACTGCCGTTGGTTATGGTTTACTCATACACCACAGGAGTGGATAATCTAATTGTACAAACAGCATGCCTTGGGAGGAGTTAGGAGGAGGAGAGAAAGAAGACAGAGGCTTCTTAGATATGGTTTGGTTTGAGCAGGGCCTGATAGGAAGGCTTTGCCAGATGTCTTTAGGAGATGCATTCTTGGTAACAGGTACAGTTTGAGCAAAAGTACAGAAGCGGGAGAGTCTGTGTGAGTCCCTGTGACACAAGAGTGGATCCGACAAGTTAGGAAGGGGAGGTATCAGGCAGATCGGATGTGCTGGCCTCAACTGTCAGGCCAGAATGGCATCCAGGGTCTCTGCCCTCGCCCTCCCGGCTATCCCAGCTGACCTCCGTAGCTCTGGTGTGCATCAGACTTCAGCGTCGGGGGAGACCTTTGATTTGAGATCATCCACTGATCTCGTTATCAGACTGTGCTTTCTTCATCCTGTGAACATCCTGGACTCTACTGAAGAAACATTCACTGAGCCAGGCCAGGTGCCAGCCTCCCCTGCCTCCCACCCCAGGCCTAGGCTCCATTCTCCGGATTTAGCCTCAGCCACCAGGCAAAGAAAGTTAAGCCTGCCAGCATTGCTGATGGCCTTGGCACAAAATCCCTAGAAGACATTTTATTTTCCTTCATTTGATTTAATGGTTTTCCCTCAGCCCTGGGCTGCTCTATTTCTCAAAGGAACAGAAGGCCGTGCTCCGGAATATTCCTCTCCCCCTGTCTCCTAGCTATGGAAGTGGCTTGAGTTGTGAGCCCAGCCAGCTGAGGAAGGGACAGCAGAGGCATCATTCCCAGGAAGCTCCTTTCCCCAGTCCAGCAATCTTGGGGCTGGGAGGTAGATTTCTACTTTGTACATAGAGAGAAACAGGCCCAGAGAACAGAAATACCATCCAAGGGTCACACAGCGAGTCAGGGCAAGGCCAAGGCCTGAGGCCAGGTCTAGGCTTTCCTGGCACAAGGGGGCAGGATATGTGCTGCTCAGGGATGGAGCCAGCCATGTAGGAGAGCTCCACAAGGGTGGACATGGGGGGGGGGGGGGCAGAGTGAACTAGGTTCAATGTCAGGTCAGACTGACAAGGCAGGCACACTAGGTGGGGTCAGAGAGACAAGTCCAAGGAGCAATAGAAACCATGAGAGTAACTGATAACAGCTCTCCAGCACTTTTGACGGTTTATGCAGTGATTTTTGTCTTGTTCTCTCAATGACCCACAGCAAAATGTGCACAAAGACAGTACGCAAGTCAATGGTCGAGTAGTTTCTCAGGAAATGAGGCTGGTAGGAGGCAAAGGTAAGGCAGGAAACCTTCATACGGAGAAGCATGCTGCACCCCTACCCCCAACTCCAAACAAACACTTTCATTTTTCCAAAATGAAGTGTACTGTATTATTTTCTATTATAAAAAATAACATTTGCTTCCCCCAAAATACCTGGAAATATAAACAAAGGAAAAAGCTACCCACAAAGCTCCTTCCTCTCCCTGCCTCTACCAGTGAGTGCATAATCCTTCTCTGTACTAAGATCTCTACCTAATTGGGACAGGACCCTCCTCTGTCCACATGGGGGCAGAGGTGGTTACCTCACAGCCCTGTGAGGGGCAGTTCAGAACAGGCTTTCATATTTGGGATGTCTCTACTGTCTCTGCTAGTTTGGCCCTTTCCTGCCAGAGGGGAAGCCCCATCTTGGCTAGAACTTGGCTTAACTAGGTTAATCAGATAACATGCTACCTCTCCCTGAGTACCACCTCCCCTGCCTTCCTCCTACCAAGCTGGCACTGAACTCTGCTGGAGATGTGAGTAGTTGCTTTCCTGAGCCAGCAGTTAAGCTTTCATGTTGGCCCTGGCCCAGCAGGGAAACAGGTGGCACCCCCCATTTAGGATCATTTGAGGAAAGCTTGATAAGGAGACTATTTACAAAGTGGGGAGCAGAGTGTAAGAAACTGCAGGGAGAATGAGGGTGCCAGCCGTAACATGGGGCTATAGGGCCCCTATACCCAAAGCGGTGGGCTGGTTACCAGGACACAAGGAGAGCCCTACAGGGACCACCATTTCCTCCACCCAGCCAACCATCCATTGCTGAACCCAGTCAGAAACCTGAGGACAAGGGAGCAAGGGAGCCCCTGTGCTGCTCAGCCTCCCTGAGGGAGAGCCCAGCTGAGCCAATTTAGGGAAGGAAGTGGAGCAAAAAGAAGATACAAGCACAGTAGCTCAGGGCAATGCCAAGTCAGAGGAGGAGGAAGTGTGGCAGCATCTGCCCACTTGTTCCAGCACCGCACCCACAGTGGGGAAGGCCTCTCGGCTTCATCTTCTGGAGGTGTCCCCCTACATGTTCCTTCCTTCTTGATGCTGCTCACCTCCCGGTTCCTCTCCCAGCATCTCTCCCCAGCTCAGAGACTCCCCACCCTCCCCTCCCTGAGGAAGGACACTTCCAAGGGCTCCCAAGCGCTCTGCACCTTCCTTACACAAATACCTCCTCTCAGCAGCGCTTGAGACCCTAGGCTGGGCTGGGGTAGTGTGCGAGGTGGGCGCTCTGGATCCAGCTCGCCTGCCCCACCAGCAAGCAACCTCGAGTAGCAAACATCCCTCTGGAAGAATGAGCATTTGTTTTGTTGCTAAAAGCACAGACTGTTCTTGTGAGGAAGGGATGCGATCCTCAAAATGCATGTGGCCATGTGTCTAAGGAAATGAATCTATACCGAGTGCTTCCAAAATGCAGTGCTACTTTCATTCCTATTCTTAACTTGCCCCCATGATACAAACTGGTTATTGATGCTATGTAAAAAAGCTATTATTTATTGATTTGAGAGACAGCATGCACAAGACAGAGAGTGCCAGCAGAGCTAGGGAAAGAGGGAGAGAGAGAGAACCTCAAGCAGCCTCCCCACTGAGTGCAGAGCGTGCATTGGGCTCAATCTCAGGACCCTGAGATGATGACCTGAGCCAAAATCAAGAGTCAATGCTTGGGGTAGCCCGGGGGCTCAGCAGTTTAGCACTGCCTACAGCCCAGGGCCTGATCCTGCAGACCTGGGATTGAGTCCTACGTCAGGCTCCCTGCATGGAGCCTGCTTCTCCCTCTGCCTGTGTCTCTGCCTCTCTCTCTCTCTCTCTCTCTCTGTGTCTCTCATGAATAAATAAGTAAAATCTTAAAAAAAAAAAAAAAAAAAAGTCAATGCTTAACAGACTGAGCCACCCAAGCGCCCCCTATTGATTTTTTTAAAGTATTTTTTGGTTCTGGCTATTATTTTTTAAATTTTATATTAATTTAACGGCTTTTCTTAGGTTTTTCCAGGAGGAAGCTTATAGCTCCTTCTCTCTCCCTTCCAATATCCATGCTTCTTATATCTTTCTGTTGCCCTAGTATTGGTTAGAACTCCCAGAACCAAGTCGAATAACAGTGATGATAGCTGGAAACCTCATTATGTCCTTGACTTTAATGGGAATATCCATTATTTTACTGTTAAGCGTGACATGTTCAAGTATGACAACTCTTACTGTTTGTTTCAGGGGGCTATACTTTATTGGGAGGGTTTTAAAAAAAAACTCAGTAATGAATATTGAATTGTATCAAAGACTCATTTAGCCTCTGTTTATGTTTTCCTTTGACTTATTAATATAAACTGAATATATTTCTTAATGTGAAACCATCCTTATACCCTTGATATAAATTTTATTTGGGCATAATGTATTATTCAAATAATACACTACTAGATTCAATTTGATGACTCTAGCATTTATTTTCATAAGTGATGTTGCACTACATTTTTTTGTATTTGCTATACTTTTCAAATTATGGAATCAAGATCATTCTAGCTCCATTAAATGAACAGGGTGGGTTTTCTATGCCTTAGAATATATAAAAGGTATAAGAATCATCTGTCTCTCAAAGGTTTGACAGAACTTGGCTGCAAATCTAACTGGGTCCGTCTCTATTTGAGTAAGCAATATTATTTTCCATTTTTACAAATGACTATATTGGTTCTTTTAGATTTTTTTTCTTTTTTTTTTAAAGATTTTATCCATTCATTCATGAGAGACACAGAGCGAGGCAGAGACACAAGTAGAGAGAGAAGCAGACTCTATGCAGGGAGCCCGATGCGGGACTCAGTCTCAGACCTCAGGATCACACTCTGAGCCAGATAGGCACTCAACCACTGAGCCACCCAGGCGTCCTATTTTTTTCTCTTTTAAATAAATCTTAGTAATTTGTAATTTCCGGGGATCCCTGGGTGGCTCAGCTGTTTAGCGTCTGCCTTTGGCCCAGGGCATGATCCTGGAGTCCTGGGATCGAGTCCCACATCGGGCTCCCTGCATGGAGCCTGCTTCTCCCTCTGTCTGTGTCTCTGCCTCTCTGTGTGTGTGTGTGTCTCTCGTGAATAAATAAACAAATTAAATAAATAAATAAATAAATAAATAAATAAATAAATAAATAAATAAAATCTTAAAAATAAAATAAAAATAAAAAATTTGTAATTGCCCAATCCAGAAAAACTACTAGTGGAGAGATGACAATTTTATCTATCTGAACACTCCTGAGAAGAGATTATATCCTCTTTTCTTTTATTACTAATATAGTACATTTGATTTTTCTCTCCAACTTTAGACTTTTTTATTGATTTGATTTTGTAGAGTTTTATCTATTTTCTATGCTTTCCAGCTCTAGGATGTATTTTTCAATTCAGCTCTTTTTCTGTTTTCTAATACATAATTTCCTGTTAACTATATTAATTTATTTACTCAATTTTTAAATACTTTATTATGGAAGATTTCAACCTTATAAACAACTTGAAACTGAAAATCCGTATATTCGCCATTGAGGTTCTACAATAAATGTTTTAGTATATTTGCTTTATCACTATTTATTCATCTTTCCATCCATCTTATTTTTTTGTGTTTCAAAGTAAGTTGCAATCATCAATACATTTTGCCCCCAAATATTTCCGCATTCATTCACTAACTATAGTTCAATATTTATGGTTCTTTTCTTTATTTTTTGTAATTTGTCTAATTCCTTTCATCCAACGCTTAGTTTATTTTTTTTTTTCTTTTAAAATAAGTATATGGGGCACCTGGGTAGCACAGTAGGTTAAGTGTCTGACTCTTGGTTTTGGCTCAGGTCATCATCTCAGAGTCCTGGGATGGAGCCCCAAGTCGGGCTCCATGTTCAATGTGGAGTGTTCTTGAGATTCCCTCTCTCCCTCTCCCTGCCCTCTCACTCGCTGCCTCTCTATATATACATTAAATAAGTAAATAAAATATTTTTAAAAATAAATAGTATAATAATATTTAAAATTTATTGAGCATCAGTCATATTTTAGGCCATCTTAGGGGCATTTTTAAATCAAAGATCAAGGGATAGCCTTCTCTTTCCAGACCCCAAATTAGGTAATAGATTGTTTCTATAACTTAGTAAATGTAAGGTCCAAAATTCTAAGAGACATGGTTAAGTCAGCTTGGGCTGCTCTAACAACCTACCATCAACTGGGTGGCTTATAAACAACAGAAACCTATTTCTCACAGTTCTGGGTGCTGGAAGTCTAAGATCAGGATGCTAGTAGGTTGAGTTCTGAGAAGGGCCCTCTTCTGAGTTCAGTCTGACTTCTAGTTTTATGTTCACATGGCAGAAGGGAAGGGGGAATTCTCTTGGTTCTCTTACAAGAGCACAAGTCCCATTCATGAGGACGTCCCACCTCATGACCTAAGATCGTCCAAAGGCCCATCTCCAAATACTGTCACACTGGAGACTAGATTTCAACATACAAATTTTAGAGGGACACAAGCATTCAATCTATAACAATACAGATTATCAGTAAGAAGGGATTTTCCTTAAAGTCCCTTTATTTTCAAAGGATTAAGTAATAGTAAGTCACTATATATTTTTTCTTGACCCTTTGATGATGAAGTTTCTCTCCTTACTGGTTTTCAGATGAGGTCTCTCTCCTAGGAAGGGAGGACAATAAGAGGCTCGTCTACCGTTTAGCTCTATGGATATGATGTTGTGACTATTTCTCTCCCTTCTACCTTCCTACTTTCCTCTTATCCAACATTGACAGTGATGTCATCTAACAACAGCTTTTCTTTCTCATTTGGAGCATTGAGAGATGAACTTGGTCTGTATGTTATCAGGAATACTATCCTGCAAATCAGCAAAATATAAAATCTAAGAAGACACTCCATGCTCAGTTACATCTTACATCTATTATCTCATTGGACCAACACAGCCTGAGCCTTGTGTATCATACTCTTCTATTGACAGTTCCTACTGGAAGAATAGTCATGTGACAAGTGGCCAAGAATGACCAAAAGTTTCTTGGACCACTTTCTCCAGATTGTCCAAGGATTCCTTTTACACAGGCATAGTACTAAGTGCTTTAAAGGAATTATCTCACACAATTCTCACAACCCCTCTATGAAGCAAATACAGTTGACCTTAAACAACACAGGTTTGAACTGAGTGGATTCACTTACACATGGATTTTTTTTTATATATAAACAAGGAACAGTACAATAAATGTATTTTCTCTTCTTTTTTTTTTTTAAGATTTTACTTATTTATTCATAAGAGACACAGAGAGAGAGACAGAGAGAGACAGAGACACAGGCATAGGGGAAGTAGGCTCCATGCAGGGAGCCGGACGTGGGATTTGGTTCTGGGTCTCCAGGATCATGCCCTGGGCCGAAGGCAGCGCTAAACCACTGAGCAATCCAGGCTGCCCTGTATTTTCTCTTTATGATTTTCTTAATAATATTTTCTCTTTTCCAGCTTACCTTACAGTATATAGTACATGATATATAAAATGTGTGTTAATCGACTATGTTATAAGTAAGACTTCTGGCCAATGGTAGTCTATTAGTTAAGTTTTCAAAGCATCAAAAGTTATACACAGATTTTTGACTGCATGGGGGTGGTCAGTGCCTCTAACTACCGCGTTGTTCAAAGATAAACTGTAATATTATTAACACTATTTATAGTTGATGCAATTAAGTCTTGAGATTAAAGAATTTCTCCAAGGCTGGTAAGTAGCAGAGCAGGGACATTTTGAACCTAAGTCTAACTAAAAGCTTTTGCTCATATTATTATACTGTGTATTTTCCTTTAAGTACAACTTTGGCCGCATCCCATATATTTTCTAACAACAGTAATAAAGAGAGTATAACAGGATAAAATAAGGAGATTTTTCTGCCAAGGTTTTTAATTTCTAGTTTCTATGGCTTTCTACCCATTGAGCTACTACAGTGAAGTTTTTGTTCTAAAAACCTCTGCAGAACAAGAGCCAAAGCCTGTAGGGCTTAAAGCATAGTCTGAATCTTAAAATATGGGGAAGACTTGATAACAATGTAAGAGCTTAGAATGAGAAGGGCTGAGTCATGGGATGAGGCACATATTGGGGAAATAGATTTTAGGACAAAAACAAAATGCCTTTTTCTGAAAAGGGAGAACTGGTCGACATTTGCTGAGTTTAGGCTGCTCAGTTTGTGGAGAAGTCTATATCTGAGCATGAAAGATCTTGTACCTAACTACAGAAGCTGCAAGGGGGTAGACATTCATTTCTCTATTTTCTTTCTGAAAACTTGTGTGAAGGTATGAGACCCTGGCTCCACCAAACAGATGCTCCTGCCAAGAATCTGAGTCTGGAGAAGTTGACCCAGAAATGTGGAGAGAACCAGGAAGGATTCTGGATTGGTTGAGTATTAATCCACAAGAGACTACAGTAGATGTGACTAAGTTTCCTTCACTGTTCAAGCTTAAGTTTTCTGCCATCACTTGAATTTGGACTTAATCTACACAGAGAAACAGAGTTCCTTTTTACATATCTAAATTGTGATTGGGAAATGTTACACACGGTATAAACAGTGATGTTTAAAAAGTGCTAAATAGGGCAGCTTGGGTGGCTCAGCGGTTTAGCGCCACCTTCCGCCCAGGGCGTGATCCTGGAGACCCGGATCTAGTCCCACGCCTGGCTCCTTGCAGGGAGGCTGCCTCTCCCTCTGCCTGTATCTCTGCCTCTCTTTCTCTCTCTCTATGTCTATCATAAATTAAATTAAATTAAATTAAATTAAATTAAATTAAATTAAATTAAATTAAATTAAAATAAAATAAAATAAAATAATAAAATAAAATAAAAATAAAAAGTGCTAAATGTCATCTCATGTAATCAGGAAAAAATCCTCTAAGTATTACTATCTTTATATCAACACCTGAATCCGAATCACAGTCACTGGGCAGCAAAGCCAGAACTTGGACGAGGGCCACATGACTTCATGTCCATGCCCCACATTCTTAAACACTATAGTTAGTATTCTTATTGTCATTCATCTCTGAACATCTGCTTTGATTTTGCCTTTCACTGCTCTAGGAGGAGCCTTTAAAAAAATTTATAAATGGTTCAAAATTTTTCAGTTAACCTTTTGTTACTAAGTTTTAGTTTTATTACATCATGCTCAGAAAATTTAACTAAATGGTTCTACTTTCAGGAATTTATCATGGTTTACTTTAGGCCTACTATTGGGATCAATTTTTGTATTTGTTACCTAGAAATTGGAAAATAAAGTTATCACGTTTAAGTGGTCTTAACACAAATTAAAAAGCAGATACTGTCAGCCTGGATAAAAAGAAACACCCAACTACATCTTGTCAACTACAGCTGCCCATTTTTAATGTGATGAAACAGATTGACTAGAAGTTACAGAATGAAGTAGTGGTAAACATTTCTATAGTGCTTATTCTGTGTCAAGAATGATTCTGCGGGGGACACCTGGGTCGCTTAGTGGTTGAGCATCTGCCTTCTACTCAGGGCGTGATCCCAGGGCCCTGGGATCAAGTCCCACATCGGGCTCCCCACAGGGAGCCTGCTTCTCCCTCTGCCTGTGTCTCTGCCTCTCTCTCTCCCTCTCTCTCATGAATAAATAAATAAAATCTTAAAAGACACAGAGAGAGGCAGAGGCACAGGCAGAGGGAGAAGCAGGCTCCATGCAGAGAACCTAATGTGGAACTCAATCCTGGTACTCTGGGATCACGCCCTGAGCCGAAGGCAGATGCTCAACCGCTGAGCCACCCATGCACCCAAATAAAATCTTAAAAAAAAAAAAGAAAGAAAGAAAGAAAGAAAGAAAGAAAGAAAGAAAGAAAGAAAGAAAGAAAGAAAGAAAGAAAGAAAAAGAAAAAAAGAATGGTTCTGGGGCTCCTGGGAGGCACAGTAGGTTGAGCGTCTGACTCTCAGCTTCAGCTCAGATTATCATCTCAGGGCCTTGAACTCAGGGTCATCAGATCGAGCCCTGTCTGCTTAAGTTTCTGTCTCCCTCTGCCCCTCACCCCTGACTCTTACACATGCTGTCTCTCTCTCTCTCTCTCTAAAATAAATAAATTAATCTTAAAAAAAAGGACTGTTCTAAGCACTTTACATGTTTTAGTTCATTCATCTTCACAACCATTGTATGAGGGAGATACTATTACTATTCCCATTTTACAGAGGAGAAAACGGAGTCAAGTAACTTATCTAAGGTCATACGTTGTTCACATGAAGTTTGTATTTTTATATTTAACAGAGCATTCAGTCACAAGGGGAATAGTGTGAACAATGTTGCAATAAAGCAAAAGGTACACATTTTGTCTTATATATTTCTATACTACTCAATATACATAACCTTCAAAATATGTCAAAATCAAGGGTTTTTTAATTTATTAGTTTTTTAAGATTTTATTTCTTTGAGAGAGAGCGAGAGAGAGCACAAGCAGAGGAGAGGGGCAGAGGGAGAGGGAGAACCAGGCTCCCTGCTGAGTGGGGAGCCCAACGTGAGGCTCAATCCCAGGACCCTGGGATCATGACCTGAGCTGAAGGCTGACATTTGAGCCACCCAGGTACCCCTCAAAATCAAGTTTTATGCCAATAGGCTGTAATTCTGTGAAACGTAGAGGCCAAATGGCATTCTGCTATGGGAAATAGCAACATCCTATGTTGCTGAAACAAGGAAAAAAAAGTTAAAGTGTGGAAATTAGATAAATCTATTAATACAAATTAAAAGAAAGCAAGCTATAATGACTACATTAATATCAGACAAAGTAGATTTCACAGGAAGGAATATTACCAGAGGTAGATTCATAATGATGAGGTAATTTATCAAAATATATAAGAATTTTCCGTTTATGCTCCAAATAAAATGTTTCAAAAATGTGAAGCACCCAGAGCAATCAACACATTCAGTGCAATCCGTATCAAAATACGATCAGCATTTTTCACGGAGCTGAAAAATGAAATGAAATGAAAAATGAAAAAAACAATCCTAAAACTTCTATGGAACCACAAGAGACTCTGAATAGCCAAGGAGTGTTGAAAAGAAAATCAAAGCTGGAGGCATCACAATTCTGGTCTTCAAGCTGTATTACAAAGCTGTGATCATCAGGACAGTACAGTACTGGCCCAGAAACAGACATGCAGAACAATGGAACAGAATAGAGAACCCAGAAACGGACCCTCAACTCTGTGGTCAACTAATCTTTGACAACGCAAGAAAGAATATCCAGTGGAAAAAAGTTTCTTCAAGAAATGGTGCTGGGAAAATTGGACAGCCACATGCAGAAGAATGAAACTGGACCACTTTCTTACACCATACACAAAAATAAACTCAAAATGGATGAAAGACCTAAATGTGAGACAAGAATCCATCAAAATCCTAGAGGAGAACACTGGCAGCAACCTCTCCAACTTCAGCCGAAGCAACTTCTTGCTAGACATGTCTCCAAAGGCAAAGGAAACAAAAGCAAAAAAAAATGGAACTACTGGGACTTCAAGATAAAAAGCTTTTGCACAGCAAAAGCAAACAGATGACAAAACTAAAAGGCAACCTGTGGAATAGGAGAAGATACTCACAAATGTCTTACCAGATAAAGGGCTAGTATCCAAAACCTATAAGGAACTTATCAAATTCAACACCCAAAAACCAAAAAATCCAATCAAGAAATGGGCAGATAACATGAACAGCCATTTCTCCCAAGAAGACATACAAATAGCCAACACACATGAAAATATTCAACATCACTCAGCATCAGGAAAATACAAATCAAAACCACAATGAGATACCACCTCACACTGGTCAGAAAGGCTAAAAAGTGAACAACTCAGGAAACAACAGACGTTGGCGAGAATGCAAAGAAAGGGGAAACTTCTTACCCGTTTGCTTTCTGGCCAGCTGGTACAGCTACTCTGGAAAACAGTACGCAGTTTCCTCAAAAAGTTAAAAATAGAACTACCCTATCACCCAGCAGTAGCACTACTAGGTATTTATCCAAAAGATATAAACATAGTGATTTGAAGGGGCACCTGCACCCCAATGTTTTTAGCAGCAATGCTCACAATGGCCAAACTATGGAAAGAGACCAGATGTCCACTGACAGATGAATGGATAAAGAAGATGTGATATAGATATATAGATATATAGATATATATAATGGAATATTACTCAGCCATCAAAAAGAATGAACTCGGGATCCCTGGGTGGCGCAGCGGTTTGGCGCCTGCCTTTGGCCCAGGGCGCGATCCTGGAGACCCGGGATCGAATCCCACGTCGGGCTCCCGGTGCATGGAGCCTGCTTCTCCCTCTGCCTGTGTCTCTGCCTCTCTCTCTCTCCTCTGTGACTATCATGAATAAATAAATAAAATCTTTAAAAAAAAAAAAAAAAAAGAATGAACTCTTGCCGTTTGCAAGGACATGGATGAAACTAGACCGTATGCTGAGCAAAATACGTCAGAGAAAGACAAATACCATATGATATCACTCGTATGTGGAATTTAAGAAACAAAATAGATGAACATACGGGAAGAGAGGGAAAAATAAAATAAGATGAAAACAGAGACGGAGGCAAACAATAAGAAACTCTTAACTATAGGAAACAAACTGAAGGTTGCTGGAGGGATGGGGGTGAGGGAATCGGGTAACTGGGTGATGGGCATTAAGGAGGGCACATGATGTAATGAGCACTAGGTGTTATATGCAACTGATGAATCACTAAATTCTACCCATGAAACTAATAATACAGTATATGTTAACTAAATTGAATTTAAATAAACATTTTTTTTTAATGAAGTATATGGGGACGCCTGGGTGGCTCAGTGGTTGAGCGTCTGTCTTTGGCTCAGGGCATGATCCTGGAGTTCTGGGATCGAGTCCCACATTGGGCTCCCTGCATGGAGCCTGGTTCTCTCTCTCTCATAAATAAATGAAATCTTTTTAAAAAAATGAAAGCACAACAAACCAAATTCAGTATGCATAAATACAGACATGTAGCTAAAAACAGACTTAGAGGGAAATTTATAGCACTTACTGCTTATATTAGAAGGGAAGAAAGTCTTATAGTCAATGACCTTAGCTTCCTCCTTTAGAAACTAGAAAAATAAGAGCAAATTAAACCCAAAGTAAACAGAAAAAATAAGTAATAAATAGGAAAATCAAAGAAATAGTAAGTGAGAAAACAATAGAGAAAATCAATAAAACAAAAAGGTGGTTTTTTGAGATCGATAGTACAACTGATTCTCACTTGCAGCAGTTATGTTCTATAAAATTATGGGGGACATTAGAGAATCCTGACCATTGCTGCTAGGGAAAATACTGGGTTAGGTTCCTACAAGCTTCTGGCCACAACATTTTTGTTAACGGATCAGTAATAGATTTGCTTTATATGTTTTTGTGTAAAGACACCTTATTTAATTTATATTATTGATGCATGAACATGGGAGTCACGGCCAACAGCACTCTCACTCATGCCTGAACAAAGTTTATCTGACACATAAATTTTCTCCGTAAGGCACAACCACAGCCCTCTTGCATTCAGGAGCACTAAACAACTCTTTAGCACTTGACTTGGGGACCATTTTAAACAGGAAAATCACCAAAAGAAAACACAAAAATGGCCCAAACCTGGCAACCTGGCACCACATAGGCAGCAGAAAGGACATTTGTTTACAGTATGAGAGCTGACTCATAGCTTCTCATCATTCAACCTCAGATGGGAACTTGTGTGTTGGGCAACGCAAATTTTTCGATATTTGCACGTATTTTCCAATGACTGACAGCATTGCCAAGTATTGATTTGAGGGTTACAAGTAAATCTTAGCAAGTAGGTGAATTCATAAATACAGAATCCATAAATGAGGATCAACTGTGCTGCTAAACCTTCAAAAGGCACAATATCAGAAATAATAAAGAGTCACTGTTAGACTTTATTCAATTAAAGGACAACAATATTAGCAACCTCGTGCATACAAGTTCCACCCCTTAGGTGAATGAAATACACAAATTTCTAAAAAGATAGAAGTTCCCAAAGCTCACCCAAGAAGAAAAGGACAATCTGAACAGTTCCCTATCTATCAAAAAAGCTGAATTTGTAATTGAAAACTTTCCCTCAAAAAAAAAAAAAAAAAAAGAAAAGAAAAGAAAAAGAAAAAAGAAAAAAAAAGAAAACCTTCCTTCTCCCAAAAAAGAAAAATAAGAACACCTCCATGCCTAGATGGCTTCACCAATGATTTGTAGCAAATATTTAAGAAAGAAATAATACTAATTCTACACAAATTCTCTTCCAGAAAATAGTACAGAGAATCCTTTCCAACTTCTTTTGTAAGGTCAGTGTAGATCCCCAAATCTGAAAAACACATTACAAGAAGAAAAAAAAAAAAAAAAGACATTACAAGAAGAAAAAACTAAATGCAGAGCAAACACGATGGAGCCCCATTTCGGGCTCCAGCTCATTGCAGAGTCAGCTTGAGATACACTCTATCCCTCTCCCTCTGAACAGCACCCCCCACCCATTGCTCTCTAAATAAATAACATCTGTTTTAAAAAATAAAACTTCTAGAAGAAAACAAATATTTTGTTATCTTGGCGTAGGTAAGGAGTTCTTAAATGGGACATAAAACAAAAAAGAAGTCATCACTTGAGTCAAATACTACTTGTGTCCCGGGCTGGGACCAGCTAGGTAGCAGCTCCCTGTCTAACCAGCCCACGGCCCTCGGAAGGGGGCAACTTTGTCACTGCCCTAACCTCACTCAGCACACTGTCCCTTCCACATGCCTACTGCTAAGGCCAGCTCCACAGCCCAAGCATCCCATCCCACACAGACAGACTCCAAAGATGCCACTAAGTTTGGATTTTGTCCTCCCTGCCCCCTCCAACCCCCCCTCATTGCTGTACAAGGTACTGGGAGTGAAACTCAGTGGTCCCTCTCGGCAGGCAGTAAATGGTTCCGCTGTGCTCAGCTGTCTCCACTCATGGCCTTGAAGTTTTTAAGCAATGGACACAGCCTTCTAGAGATTCTAGAAGTGAGATGGAATTCTTCCTACAGGGTGTATTTGGTCATTTCAATGGGGACTTGTTGGCAAAATGGGAGAGGGCACTGAACACAAGGGTTTGGATCTCCACCTAGCACCAAAGCCCCTTCGATTCGGGTTGGGCCCCTGTTTCTAACACTCTACCACAGTTTGAAAGTCTGATGTGGGGGGAGGAAGTAGAGGGCACCCTTGCCCTACTGGACATTTGAAGCCTGTGATGTTGCACATTCTTATGATCAGCAGGTCGGTTCACTTCAAAGCTCCTTTATTGAAAGGTCCTGTCTAAATTTAGCTTCCTGTAATCAGGAGTTACTCTAGGGAGTGACCCAGGTGACCCAGGTCCCCTCTTCATGCAAGTGCACTTCTCACACATGGGTGGGGACATGGCTGAGACCAAGTCGCCCCAGAGCCAGGTGTGTACTGACCACTGCCCCCAATGTCTAGAAACAAAGGGACCCAAAGGCCTTGAGGGATGGATAGGACTCGAATGGGCAGGGACGAGCCAGCACCCAGGCTGAGGGAACAGCCCCAGCAAAGGCAAGAAGAGAAATCTCCGAGCGTGTTTGGGGAACATCAAGAAGTCTAGCTTGACCGCAGTGTGGGACGAAGTCAGGGAGTTGAAGAGACAGGTCTGGAGCCCAACTTCAGGGGTGGGGACATGGCTTGGTTTGCCAGGCCACGAGGGACAGACCCACAGGTCAGAGCAGGGTCAGGGCTGAGCGCTGGACTCTCACCGACTCGCACCAGAGGGTGGGCGTGTCCAGCTGAAAAGAGCGAGAAGCCCTTGGAGCCCAGGGTCACGGGGGTGGGGGGTGGGGGGTGCACTCGGAGCCCGAGATGTTTGTGGGGGTCAGGCCCCCGTGGGGAGAGCCCCGGCCCCCGGAGATGCGGGCTGGAACTGTCTCTCGTCTCTCGCGCCGCGACAGTAAGCCCCAGGTCCTCCGCACCCCCACTCGCGCCCCCACTCCGCACCCCGAGAGGGCAGCCCGGGCCCCCATCCACAGCTGGAGGGCTGGACTGTCGAGGGGGCCCAGCGCCACGCGAGTTCTCCCGAGCCGGGCGAGGAGGCGCGCGGGGCGCGGGGCGTGGGGCGTGGGGCGCCTCCTCCGGGCAGTCGGCGGGGTGGCCCCGGGCGCCGCCGCCTGCGGCTGCCGCTGCCTTATAAGGCGGGGGCCGGGCCGCGCCGGGGGCGGGGGGGGGGGAGGGAGGAGGGGCAGCGGCCGCCCGGCCTCCTGCTCGCGGTCCAGCGGCGCGGGGCGGGCGGGAGAGCGCGGAGAGCGCAGCGAGCGCGGCGGCGGCGGCAGCGGCGGAGCGCGCCGAGCGGGCCATGGGCAAGTCAGGTGAGCCCGCGGGGGCCGGGCCGGGGCGGGGGGCGGGGGGCGGCTCGGGGGTCGGGGCGCCGGCTGCGCGGCGGGGCCAAGCGCCGGGAGGCTCCGCGCCGGCAGTTCCCCGAGCAGCCGGGAAGCCGAGGCGGCCGTCGGGCCCCGGAGCGAGGCAGGGGAGGCGCGACCCGGGGAGGGTGCCCCTGCCGGGGAGCCGGAGGTCGCGTCCCCGAGGGTTTCCAGGCGCTGATGGGATTAGCGCTCCGCGTCCGGCCCAGGCGTGGCTTCGCTTTGTCTCCGGAGCAGAGTTAGAAATGGCAAAAGCCTCCAAACTGTGCCAGCATCTCTTGCTGCAAACCAGCGCCCGGCCAACCCGCCTCAGGACGGCTCTGGGCATCCTTGCCTTCCGTCGTTGTCCCTCCTCGCCGGAGCGCGCCCTCTGTGCCAGGCTAAGTGCCAGGCTCAGTCTGGCTCCCCCGGGTACATGCCGGCGCTCCCCCTGTACGTCTGAGCGGTCGCTGCCCACCCTCACCACCGTGGCCTTCCCGGCGACCTTTCGACAACGCGGACCTGGCCTGTCACTCCCTGACACCTTTCATCGCGTTGTCTGCAGGTGAAAGAGTAGCGCCCCGCGGGGCTCGGGCCCTCTGGGAGTCGGTCCTCAGCCCCGACCTCCCTCCGCTTGCGGCTGTTAGGAGGCCGGCACCCTGCTCCCTCCCCCTGGGTCCCCTCTCCCAGTGCTCACCACCCCCCACTCTGCCTCTCCCACTTCCCTGAAGTTGCAAATCCTCCCCAACCTTCTAGGCTCAACTGGAGCCTGAGAGCCAGTTCCTGATTTCCCTTTCCCCCCAGGAGGGACGCCCCACCCAGTGTCTTGTTTGCTGCAGCCCCCCCCACCCCCACCCCCGCCTCCCCGCCCCAACAGCTGGCTTGGGACACTGACCCAGACTTCCACCCTTTCCCAGACTCCTCACTGCTGGTGGCGGGGGCGTGTCTATCCCCCCACAGTTCCTGCCTCACAGGAGGCTTCAACAGAGTTCAGGAGCCCTGCTTCATGGGGAGGTTGGGGTTGTCATTCTCAGGAGGGCGAGGCTGGGCCCCTCCTTGAATCTCTTCTCCGGATCCAGACTCATGCAGTACTGGTGTTGGGAGTAAGCGGCTTTCCCTGGCCTTCATCCTGACCTGCCGTGACAGGTCTGCCTTTCTCAGCCCTGGCTCTGCTAATCACTGGCTATGTGATCTTGAACAAAGCTCTTTACTTCTCAGTGTCTCAGTTTCCCCATCTGTACAAAGGGTGGGCCATATACTCGCCAGTATGGAAAGGTGATGGAAGGAGTAGTCGGTAGTTCAAGAACAGGATGATAGGCAGGGATGGAGCAAGAGCATGGCAGACGTGAAAAAGCATTTTGACAAGTCAGCTCCTTTCTCTGTACCTTAGGAGAAAATCCACAAATTCTCTAAAGCTACATTTGTATCAGTGGTGTCTGGCTTCTTCCCTAAGAAACAGTTTTCCAGAACTTCTGATACTCTGCTGAATGCCCATTCTTCAATCGGTTCATCCATCTATCCCTCCCTCCCTTCTTCCCTCTTTTCTTCCTCCCTTTCCTCTTTCCCTCGCTGCCCTCCATCCCATCTGTTAGCTGTGTGCCGGCTGCAGACCCACTGCTGTGGAGGCCATGGCCTCTGTCCTCAGCAGTATTCATTTGGATGGTGAAATGAATCATGGAGCTGATTGAGGTGGGGGTGGATAGGCTCCAGTGAGAGGGTGAGAGGTGGGAAGTGATTCAAGCCACCAGGTGGGTGCAGGTGGAGAGTGGTAGGAGATCAGAGGACAGAGAAATCTCTGTCCTCTGCAGAGTGACCATTGAACCTCCTGGAAGGTCTTGGGGATTTGGATTTTACCTTGGGACTTTGGGTGCCATTGAAACACATTGATCTGAAAGCCCAAGTCGTGCCAGGGTAGAGGGTGGATCAGATGGGGAGAGTGGAGGTGAGGGTCAGGGGAGATGACTGCAGTTACTTGGGAGGGAGATGACAGAGGTATATCTAAGGACTGCAAAGGACGAACAGATGGCTTTTGGAGATGGTAGCCAGAAGAGGACTTGGTGACTGACTTCTGGTGAACATGAGGGAAGGGCCAGCAGTGTGAGGCTGGTACAGGTTGGTGGTGACACTTTGTAGGACCAGAGATGCCCAGTCGGGCTGGTTTCAGAGGAGGAGGGCAGTGGCAGAGGTGAGTAAGGACTGATTCAGGCAGGCATCACTCCCATCCCCACCCCCACCACACATACCCAGGGACCTTCCAGAACAGTGATCCAGGCCTATCTCCCTCACAGCCTCATGCACTTTATTTGGCTCTCCAAAGACTATGAACCCCAGGACAGTGTCTGGCTCCCCTTAGAGTCCCCAAGAGAAAGTGGTCTTTCGGGGTGACCCAGGCACCATGGACCTTCAGCACAGCCCCAGCCTTGAAGTTCCAGGCCACCACCCTGGGGTTAGCTGTACCTGCAGTGCCTATAGCACTTACAGATACTTATCCACACAGGGGCTTTATGTGGTTCCAGAAAGACCAGGTAGGAAGCCAACCCCTGCCTCTGCAGGGCCTCAGTTTCCTCATCACAGCATAGGAGCCAATCTCTTTTTAATTTTTAACTTCAGATATATGTCAGAGCTGCCTGGGGTTGGGGGCATTGCTGAAAAAATACTACACAACTGACACTGCTTAAATTCCCGAAGACAGCCCAGTGCTTAGAGATTCCCAGGACCTGCTCCTAGCCCCCGTCTCCCTGCTGGGCTTCAGTCTGCAGCAGGTGTGATGGAGGCAGAGAAGAAAGGCAGTGGCCTCGGACTCCTGTAGAAGTCTCTAGTCCCTAATAATAGTGATTAGCAATTATTAAGCTCCTAGTGTGTGCCTGACTTGAAGCTAGATATTTTATACGTTTTTTACCAACATTGGTAATAGCACTACAGGGCAGGGATTATGAATTTTATAAGTTTATAGAGGTTGAGTATGTTGCCCAAATTCACACATTGACCAGTAAGTGGACAAACTGGGATTTGAACCCAGGTTTCTGACTTCCCAGCTGTATGCTTTCCCCTCTACCACGTGGATCACTTGCCACCTGCTCCCCACCTGCTCCTCACCCCTGGAGGGACCTCTCCACACCCTGCATTTATCTCTAAGAATCTTAGTGTCTCTGCACCCACATCCCCTAGCACCAGAGGAGAGCAGGGCAGAAGGCCTTTAGGGACCAACGAGGCCAGCAATTTCCCAGGAAGCAGGCCTCTCACACCTCTGCTGGGGAGAGGCCAGGTCATCCCCACAGCTCCATTTTCATCTGTTAATTTTATTGAAAAAAAAAAAAAGAAAGAAAAAGGCAGTGGGGAGTGGTTCAAAGAAGGATTTCCTGCTTTAAAGACATTTTGAAAATCACAGATGTCATCCTTCCTTCACACAGTTGGGGAACCAGGACCCAGAGAGCCAGGGACTTGCACAGGCCTGTGGCAGGCCTGAGGGGTCGCAGCATGGGCAGCCACTCCTCAGGCCTGAGCCAGTCCTCTCCCTACCCAGGCTCCTTCAGTCCTTTAAGGCCTCTTGTCTGCCCGCAGAGGGGCAGCCTGGGGCCAGCACTCCCCCGCATCCTTGTTCCCAGCCAGATACGGGGCAGCTCTTCACTGATCATCATTTTTGCCATCAGGAAGAGGAGGATGTGAGGTAGAAAGTGTGCAAGATTTGAGGGAAGGGTGATGGCGAGGGGAGGGACATTCTTGGATCTGACTTTCATGTGTACTCATTGTGTGGCCTTGGGCAATTCACTTGTCCAACTCAAAACCACAGTTTCCTCATCTGTAATGAGAAGGCTCCCATCCTAGTGCTTGCCCGTGGTACTCGTATGGGGGGCCTCCAATCATTTGTCCATGTTCTCACTCACTCTGAAAATGGCCCACCCAGCCCAGGGGTACAGAAAAAAGTCATCAAAGAACTGATTTAAAAAATAAATAGATAAACAAACAAACAAACAAACTGATTTAAATACTATCATCCCTGCTCTCTTTAAAATCTAGGCTTTTTGTTTTTATTTATTTATTTGAGAGAGGTGGGGCAGAGGGAGAGGGAGAAGCGGACTCCCCGCTGAGTGGGGAGCCCAACTTAGGGCTTGATCCCAAGACCCTGAGATCATGACCTGAGCCAAAGGCAGATGCTTAACCAACTGAGCCACCCAGGTGCCCCCTATAATCTAGGCTTTGACAGGGCACTTTCTCCCAAGGCCAGAGGCCAAAGGGTCTCTGCCCAATAGTGATGATATTAATTATAGTTGACATTTAGGAACTGTTCACTGTATTCCAGAACTGTTCTAAAGCACTTACATAGATCAATTCATTTAATTCTCACAACAACCCTGTGAGGTAAAAACTGTTCTTCCCCATTTTCTATGTGGCAGAAATGAGGCACAGAGTGATTAAGCAACTCGTCCAAGGTCATGCAGCTAGTAAAAGGCAGAGCTGGGGTTTACCTCTCGAATTTCCTGGAACCCAGGCGGAAACAGCAGAAGCTACCCAGGCTACCCATTTGGAACTCATGCTTTGTTTTTTAAATCAACTTACACTTTTTCCTCCTAATAAACTAGCAAGACCAATCTTGCCCCAAAGATGGGACCAGGTTGCTTTCCAGCCTCTTGCCACGGGGACAGCATGGGCCTGTTCATGATTTCTACTCTGACCCCTGATGGGCCTCTTTGGTGGGGATTCTGGAGGAGACAGAGGAATGAGTCACACTGGCCCAGGGAGGCCTCTCAGAAGAGGATCAATGCTGAGGGCGGAGTCTGTCCCAGCCGACAGCCCAGAGGGAGGAAGGGCACGACCTGGGTTTTTATCTGGCAGTTAGAAGCCTGGGCCCCAAAGGAGCTTCAGGAGCCCCCATCCATCCCAGTCCAGCACCCCCTCCCCTGGTGGAGACAGCCCAGGACACTGTCCCTCAGCCGCAGGGAGCCAGGCCCAGGCAGCTCCTTCCACCTCCCGGCAGCTTTGACCTGAAGCCCCACAGCTGTCCCCTGGAGCTGCTACTCCCAAGCCCCGGATGTGCATCTGGGTCCCCCCCACCCGTCCCCCCCACACCCCCCCACACACCCCCCCCCGCAGGTCTGTCATAAAGGGCTTGGCATTCAGGAGGCTTTTAAGAAAGTTCTTTTCTCCTCTTCCTTCCTCCCTCTCAGAGATTGGCAGGCCCAACCTCACCGCGCTTCCTCCCCCTCCTCGATTTGGTGACACCTCTGTGTCTTCTATGTGCTTTCCTCTGTCGCCCGGGCTTCAGGAGGGGTGGTATGGGCCTAAAGACAGGGTTTCCCTCTTCGTGGGTCTACTACGCCTGGCCCACTTGTGGGAACTCAGACAGGTTACTTCTCTTCTTGAGCCTCCATTTCCTTATCGGAAAAAAAAAAAAAAAAAAAGAAGGTATAGTAATGGGGGCCCCACAACAGGCAGCATTAAGCAAGTAAGATCATGCCCAGGCCCGGTTGGTCACCCGAAGAAAGGACCTCCTTCGCTCTGGGCAGCCACCCTGGGCCTGTAGGAGTTCTCTGAGCCTCAGTGTACCCTCCTACAAAATAAGGACATTGTCCCTCCCCTCCCCATTGTGGAGGATGGGTGGCTTTTCTTTGACTTTTAATCTATATGTTTATCTGTGTTCTTGGGTTTTTCCTACAGAAGTGAGGTGTGCCTCTTGCTGGTGTGTTCACAGGTGATATCTTGCCTCCCTGAGGCCGAGGCCCACCCCTGAGGAGCCGCCTGGGCGGGGACTGGCCTGAGTTGGCAGGGACTCCTGGGGCCAGCAGAGGTGTGGCTCTCCTTTTCTGGTAGGCTCTCCTACCAGAAAGTCCTCCCAACCCCTTTCAGGAAACTGGCCCTGCTGGCAACAGTGACCAGCTTTGGCTTTTGGGCACCAAGCTTAGATTGGGCACAGGAACTTTCACTTTTGTTTCTTGTCACTTCCCACATCCTGGGAGTGCAGTGACCTAGTTTTTTTTAGCAGCCTTATATGTCCCTCTCTGCCAGAAGGATCGCGGGACCTACAGCACTGCTGGATCCAGTGCAACCTGAGCCCGGCACGCAGGGCTGCCTTTAAACTGGCTTCACCTCAGCTACCTACCCGCTTGCCTGATGTCCCCCTCCTCCCCATAGCCCTGGATCCACCAGCTCCCAGGTCCACCCTGGCTTTTTCTGTGCCCCCTTTGCCTCCTTCTTGCCTCCTCCAAGGAGCCTTCCCCAGTACATTGGTGGTCACTGCCCACGACTTCCCACGCTGCTCAGTCCCATGACTTCCTGTGGTGGCCCACTACGGCCTGCTGGGGACATGGGAACTGGAAGGGACATTAGCGTGGGCCTAGCCAAGCCTGTCCCTCAGATGGGGACCCTCTGCCACCTTGACTGTGTGCACTCACACCTGCCCCTGCACAGACACATACACCTGTTGTGATCCCTCCATCTCCTTAAAGAAGCTATGAACTCCTTGGAAGTCCGAGGTCATCCATTCCCTTGTCTCCTCTCACCCCACCCTGATAGGACTTTATGGGATCTCAGAAATGAAGGGACTTTAAGGTCATCTGACTGGCCTTCAGTGCCTGAATCCTTTAGAGAAGAGTCACTTGCTTGTATTCACCCAGTCTGGAGAGCTCATTACCTTGTGAAGTCACTCTTTCAATTTTTGGAAAGCTTTTTTTTTTTTTTAAAGATTTTATTTGTTTATTCATGAGAGACACACAGAGAGAGGGGCAGAGACACAGGCAGAGGGAGAAGCAGGCTCCATGCAGGAAGCCCGACGTGGGACTCGATCCCGGGTCTCCAGGATCATGCCCTGGGCCGAAGGCAGGTGCTAAACCGCTGAGCCACCTGGGGGTCCCCCAATTTTTGGAAAACTTTGATTGAAAGATCTTTCTTAGACTAAGCCAAAATCTATCATCCTGCCCTTCCCACCCATTGCCCCCAACTTTGCCCTATGGAGACCCAGAGTTCATCAGAGGCCTCTGTGTCTTCCAAAGTCCTATCTCTAGGACGAAAAGATCTAGTACTTGCAAACTTTCCTTATAAAACCCCCATTTCTAGCCCCTTCCCCACCTAGTCACTACTTCTGGACACACTTCAGATGGTCGCCACCTCCCAGACAAGGCGGGGGCCAGGCCCCAGGAAGCTCTGCCGCTGGATACTGGCTCACGCAGGACAAGCAGTGCATTGCCCGCCAGCTGGTGGGTTTCTGGCTGCCACTCTACCTGCTGACTCTTTTGCATATCATCACCAAGAACCCCTCAGGTTCCCACCAGTGGCTATGGCTTACACCTGAGACAGTCTTTTTTTTTTTTTTTTTAAGATTTTATTTATTTATTCATGAGAGACACAGAGAGAGAGAGAGGCAGAGACACAGGCAGAGGGAGAAGCAGGCTCCATGCAGGGAACCTGACGTGGGACTCGATCCAAGGACTCCAGGATCACGCCCTGGGCTGAATGCAGGTGCTAAACCACTGAGCCACCCAGGGATCCCCACCTGAGACAGTCTCTAAGAACCTCTGTGACTCCGTTCCCCAAATACCACATTAACATACTAAACCCCAAATCCTTTTTATTATTGTGATAAAAACCACAGGAGCTAAAATTTACCATCTTAGAGCATACAGTTCAGTAGTGTTATGCATATTCACCTTGTCGTCCAGCAGATCTCCAGAACTTCCCATGTTGAAACTCTGAAACCCTGCCCATTAAACAGTACCTTCCCTTTTCCTCCTCCCTCCCATAAGCCTGAAATCTTTATCTTTCAGGCCAGCAAGGGTTTGGCTCCTCTCTTGGCCGCAAAGACCTGAAGGGTTTGGGTGGCAGCTCCGCCTCTGTCTCGCACACACTCCCATCACCCCTACGTTCACAGTGTTTCCACCACCCCACCCGTTTCTTCATGTTAGCCACAACCTCCCAAATCCAGGGGTTCACTGCCCCCTACCACATTGCTATGACTGGACCTCACTAAGTGCCCTGCTGGGCCCCAGAGTCCTAACTCTTCAGGTGATTGGAACCCTGTTGGGCATCTCAACTGCCACCTACCATGGGCATGGCCTGCAGTCACCTCACCTCTCATGGGCCACATTTAGCCCAGAGCTCCCTGAAGGGGTGCCCTGGGACTTCCTTCTCCTGCATCTCCTCATAGACCCAGTGGGATTTGATTGGAAACCCCAGGAGATATGGGGAAGCTGGCCCAGGGAAGGGAAGAAGACTGATTCCCTCCCTGTCAGTCTCTGGTTCATCTTAGCCTCAGCCTCTGGGATGCAAAGAGCAGAGGATAGGAAAGGTCACTGGTGAATGACCTGTGGTAGGGGAGGGAGTGGCACTTGGTTCACCCTACACTTTGCACCCTCACTGCCCATGGCCAAGCCTCAGGGAGAGGCCCCTGCCAGATGAGACTGGCTCAGTGTGAGGGCCCCCATGGCTCTCAATCATGACCCACCAACTCCCCTCCATTTCACAGAGCAGCATCCCCTAGATTCCTAAGGTTGGTGCTCAGTGCCCTCGCAGTCAGCCTGACTGGCTCCTGCATGGGTGACTTTGGGGCCTCAAATCAGGGGCCACCTTCCCGATCCCCCAGCCCATGGTAGGTTACTTTTCTCCAAGTTTCTCTTGACCTGTGCTCACGTGTACCTTGGCCCTGGCGCTCCCTGTTTGCCAGTATCTGTTTACTAGGCTGTCTTGCTTCTGTTTGTGAGCCCTCTGAGGGCAGGACAAGGTGGCTTTATCTCTGGACCTCTCACCCAACACAGGACCCCGCGTGGAGGAGGCGCTCAGAGAGCAGTGGAACAGATGGGTGGGTGATGGGCGGCTGGCTGCTGCTGAACAGATGATGAATGAAGAGATGGACAGATGAGGAAGGGGTGGGGAGACGGAGGGAGAGTGTGGGACGGAGGGGGTTCCATTTCAGTTCCAAACTGGGGTGACTTCTGTCCGCTGTTGACCTTGCCCCTGCCCTCTTACTCTCTCCCTGCTCTAGCCTCTTTACTGTGTCCTTCCTGAGAGCACGGCCCAGTTGGGCACAGCCTCTCCCTCCTCCTCACCTCATCCCTGGGCCCAGCTGACCCCCTACCCTGCTCCCCTCCACTGCCATATTCTGAGGGTTGAGCTGGGCGTCACTCTGAAGCCTGCCATCATCCCTTTTTTTGGTGGGTCTTTTCTCTGCACTGAGACCTTCTCCATTTTGAAATGATTACAGCTTCCAAGCAGTTTAATAACGAGGTCCTGAAGGCCCACAACGAGTACCGGCAGAAGCATGGCGTCCCCCCACTGAAGCTCTGCAAGAAGCTCAACCGGGAGGCTCAGCAGTGAGTCCCCCAGAGCCCCGGGGTGACTCTGGCCCTTCGTGGGGCTGTTGCTGCAGTCCTGGAGGGGCACTGGGGTAGCTAGAAGGGTGTGGGTTTGGGGGCGCAGAGACAGCCGGGCTTGAATAACCCTTGTGCCACTTCCCACCCTGAGCCTCGGTTTGCTCCTCTGTAAAAGGGGGCTGTTGTGGGGGCTCAGAAGAGATCTGGCGGGACGCTCGTGGTTCCCACACCAGCCCGGGGCAGGGAAGGAGCTCAGGCCGGCAGTTGAGGGCTCGTACTCTGGGGCTTCCCGGGCCGGCCCTCGCTGAGGCAGCGCATGGACTCCGGCAGGTATTCAGAGGCCCTGGCCAGCACGAGGATCCTCAAGCACAGCCCGGAGTCCAGTCGTGGCCAATGCGGAGAGAACCTGGCATGGGCCTCCTACGATCAGACAGGTAGGTCGCTTTCTCAGCCCCCTCCCCTCGGCCGAGCCAGGCCCGGGGCATCTTCCATTCTGGCCCCGCTGGCCCCAGCACCCTCCTCAGTGCAGCTCTAGTGCGTAGGCCCAGGAAGGGAAAGAACCCCGGAGCTCTCTGTGTGTGCTCCCCGGGGCTGGCGGCAGTTCGCCACAGTGTCCCCGATGGCTGGCTCAGGGCCAGGCCTGCGCTGGGTGCCAGGGACACAGAGATGAGTCAGATTGCCCGGCCCTCCCCTTTCGAAGAGCTCCCAGCTGAGGAGTGGGGGCGGGGGAGACACATCATTTCTGGTTCCCTTTCTGTGCAGTTTCAGTCTGATCCTGGGGCCTCTGGAGTATGGCCAGCTACGGTTTTCCTTTCTTCACATTTTGCTTTCTTTTTTAAAAGTGTGGGTGTATTAACTTATCATCAGAAAAATGCAATTGAGTTTTTTCCGTGTTAGAAAAAAAGAAAGTGAGAGACCATCAATCCCTCCATCCAAGGTCGCAGCCTAGAGTGGTGATCCCGCCACACTGACCAAACATTCTCGAGCTTCCTGGCTCTGGCCGTGCTGTCGTGGCTTTTTAGGAAAAAAGCTGGAGAGAGCTACTTTGCCCTCTGAAGTCTTCTCCAGACCCCAGCGGGAGGATGACTATTCCCTCCCTGCTGGGCCTGACATTCCTGGGGGTTCCCTGGGGAGTGCCTGCAGGCCTGCAGGAGGAGTGTGCCGGCGTGCGCATGCTCCTGAGGAAGGGGGGGAACCCCCACCCCCGCCTGCGGCCTCCTTTCCCTGCCACGCTTGGGCCTGGGGGAAGCAGGCTCCCTGCAGGGGTGGGAACAGGGGGAGCAGGTTCCCTGCAGGGGTGGGAACAGGCAGGCAGTGGCAGTGATGGGCCCCAGCCTCGCATTGGCTCCCTCCGTGGAGCCCTGGGCCAGTCGCCACCCTCTGTGGCCCCGGTTTCCCCCACCTCTGTCCCCGCAGGCTCTTTAACCCCCCCCGGGCTGCACGTTGGGATCTTTTGCAGCGCTTTTACAAAAGACCAAGGCCTGGGACCCTCCTCCAGAACACTGATAGGTCTGTGGCAGGCCCCAGGCCTCAGCCACGTTTCAGTGCTCCCCAGGTGAGGCCCACAGCGGGAAGCAACAGCTTGCAGGAATTTGTTAGAAATGCAGACTTGGACCTGGGAAGTCAGAATCTGAATTTTAACCTGCACCCCAGGTGATTTATGTACATATCAAAGTTAAGAGCAAGACTTCCTGCTGTGGCCTTAAGGTCCACAGCTCCCAGGGAAGTGCTGTGGGTTTTCTCCTAGCAGCACTAGCTGGGCCTGCGGATGTTCCCAGTGGGGACCCCTCTGCCTGCCGTGGAGACCCTGGCCCACCAGCCCGATTGCCTTTCCTCCTGTGGATGTTTCAGGAGATAGACTCGGGGTGGGATGAGGGCGGAGTCTCTGGAATACCCAGAGCATCATTAGAAGCTCTTGGAGAACATTGCATTCAACCCGTGTACAGAGGCCCAAGAAGGGAAGGCCTTGCCCAGGATTACAGAGCAAGTTAGTGGCAGGGCAGGTGCCCCAACCCCAGCCCGGGTCCCTTCCTGATCCCCAACAAGACTCTCTCTTCAGCCTGGATACGCTCCTGGGCAGGAGATCCTGTTTCAGCTCGCTGGTGCTTTACCAGACATCTAACTGTAGGGTGGGTGGTTTAGGGTTAATGGGAGAAGGCGGAAGGAGTAGTGAGTGGGTTGCTGATTTTGCTGCTGAGATTGAAACACTGTCTTTTCCATACAGGAAAGGAGGTGGCTGATAGATGGTACAGTGAAATCAAGAACTACAACTTCCAGCAGCCTGGCTTCACCTCTGGGACTGGTGAGTGATGGGGTCACCCAAGTGGCCTGGGCCTGGCCACGGCTGCAGTTTGGGTGTCTGACTTTGGAAAGGAACTAACCCTCTGAAAATTCCCTCCTGTTTTGCCTCTTCTGTATTTCTGTGGTTTCGATTTTGCCCAAAGGGCAATGCTCTCTTTCCCCATCACTTCACACACACATACACACACGCAAGCACGCATGCGTGCACACACGCTTCTCCATCTGAGAAACCCCTGAGCCATGGATTCCTTCCCCACCAGCTCCAAGTTCTCCAGGTGACTGGTGCGTGTCGCAAGGAGGCTGTAGACTTTAAAAGTTCCGGAATGCCTCCTCCCAGAAGCAGTGCTATAACCGGTCATCCTACTGCCCGTCTTGTTCCCCTCCAGTCCAGCCTGCTCCAGCAGCCAGAAGGTTCTAAGGCCTCTCTTCAGGAAAAGGGCCACACTGCTCACTCTCTCCTCCTGGTCCTAACTCCCTCCTCACTCCTACCCCTGCCTCCTTCCAAAGTGCTCCCCACTCGACAGCCTCCCAGGCATCCCCCCCTTCACCTTTTCTCTCCAGCTTGGAATGCAGACCCCCTGGATCTGCTCTCAGCTCCAGCCCTATTAGTTGCGTGAACTTGGGTTGACTCGCTGTCCCAGAGGGAGAGGGACAGCGCGGTAGGGGACCGTCTGAGAGCTAGTGTGCGCCCACCCAGCTTTTCTGTGAGGCTTCCAGGGTGAGGGGTAACCGAGGGCTGCGCTCCCTCCGGGCCCTCAGCGGCTTCCTCACCGCCGACTCAGAGCGTGGCCGCCCGGGATGGGTTACAAGGCCTGGGAGTTCCTCTGAGGGAAAACCGAAAAGGGGATTCTCTCTGCCCGGGCCCAGCCCTCGACCCTACCCCTCCCACCCGTGGGTGGAGCCACTGTGGCCTCTCACCCTCTGGAGTCTTCTTCCAAAGCAGGAAATGACACGTTCTGTTCTCTTCTCGGTGCCAGTCACCGTTTCCTGTGGTTTACTGCTCACCCCTTTGGGGCAGGGGTTCTTGCATCAGTGTGGGCAGGACGGTAGGGCAGAGGTGCAGCAGCTGCTGGGGCCATTTCTCCTCTGAGCAACCAGGGCCGGGCTTAAGGAAGCTGCTCTCAGGGCCCTAAGTGGGAATTGATGGTTCTGTGGCAATTAAATTCGAGGACTGAGGGAGGGAACAGTAACAACCTCCTCGTGGTGATTAAGGATGTGTACACAGAACCTGTCTTCTTTTTCATAAAGTTCAGTGCCCAGAAGACGTTTTATTTCATAGCATCTGGATTTGCTTTTCCCATGAGCAAGACTCACGAGCAATTGGACATGTGTCAGAGCAAGTTATTAGCGTTGCTCATGTGTGCGTGCCACTCGACAATTAGAAAGTGCCTCCGCGTTCACGGCCACGTAAGCCTCACAACACCATTTGTAGGTGGGGCTTTGCTCTACCCATTTTGCAGAGGAGGAAACTGAGGTCCAGAGAGAAGAGACTTCTTTTAGATCTCCTATTCTCAATCGAATACTTTTTCCATGGCTCCTGCCCCAAGGTGGGAATCTCACAAGTGTCCGAGCTGGGAATGGGCTTTCCATGATCACTGACCACCAACCCGTTGCCCCAGATCTCTCACCCCTAAAGAGGAAAACCCCCTCAGAGCAACTAGCCCCTAGGCTGTCCCAAGTGTCAGGAGGCAGTGCCTGGGGACAGACAGAGCCTGATCCTAAAATAAGAGCACAGCTTTGAGTGGTGCTATTCTCAGAGATTGTAAGACACTTAAAGATCCTCAGACCCATTCCCCATGCCTCAACCTCCCCCAGAGCTGCTTCTCGCTGCACCGTTGTGTGGAGATTCCTTGACCTGAGTCCATGTTGTAGGGAAAGAGCCTTTGAAATATCCTGTAATCTCTCCCCACCCACACTGGGTCAGCATCTTGTGATGAAGGGCCCAGTTCTGTGCTATGTGCTGAGCGGAGAGAAGCAGTTTCTTGCAATTCCTTTGATATACTCTTTTTTAATGAGTAGGTTGGTTTGTTTACTTATTCTGAGTAAATAACACTTTTACATGACATGAAATCTGCAAATTGTATAAGGTAAAAAGTCTTCCTTCCATTCCTGGTCTCTAGCACTTTCTCTTCCGACCACTGATACCCGTTCTTATGTACCATTCTAGAGTTGTCCTAATCTTATACCAGCATTATGTTCTCTTTTCCCCTTCTTTATACCCTGGTGTATGATCTATTTTGCACTTGCTTTCTTCACACAGCAGATTGTTAGAGATTGTTCCATATTAATACAAAAAGAGCTTTGTCATTCTTACTGTTGCACATTATCATCCTCTTGCAAGAATACACTGTAACTTATTTTTGTTTTTTGTAACTTATTTAATGTGTTTTTCAACTGTACATTCTAGAAGTTTGGGTCCATCACAGTAAAGAAGATGTGATCCCTTAGGGCAAAAAAAAGGAAGAAGAATCGGTTAGTGATTTAGTTAGAAACCACTGCGTAGCTGATGGTTGCTAAGGAAGTCGTGTCCTTTAGCTCATCTCTAAATACCCATACTTAATTATCTCTGTGGACGGAAACCTCCCTGGCCAGAGGGAAAATCACTTAGTCTCATCTGTTTGGAAAAGGCTTCCACAGGCATGCATGCTGCCGATGTTCACGTTGTGTTTGTGATCGTTTTCTTAGCAACCAGTGGATAAATGGCAGTTCTTCCTTGTCTGGGCAACAGAGAGAGTGGGCGGACAATAGCCAAAGCATGGGGTTCTCTTGAGAGAAAAGGCTTGTGTGAAAAAGGGCTTGAGCCTGAGTGAAAAGAGAGGCTGTGGAAGTGGTGACACCTGGCAAAGCAGCTGAAAGCCTGGAGCTGGGACACGAAGGTAGGAGGACCAAGGGTGAATCGGCAAGAAGTGTTTCTCTTCTATTTTGAGGTGAACAGCAGAGTTTATGGGCAGTGGTTAATACAAGCTGCAGGATAAGTGATATAAAGAAGCATAATTGAAAAAAAAAATTAAAAAAAAAAAAAGAAGCATAATTGTACCTGGGGTTTGTTTTCCTTTGGTTCTTGCTTTGGTTTTATCACAGCAACTCTACTGATGAGTATTTATGTCTTGTTATTATTGTAAATGATTTGGTAACTTCAAATCTTCTATGGCTATAGATAAATACAGTATTGCCTAAATTTAAAACTTCTGAAAATGGAGTTCATCTGTAGGGCAAAATACACAACTTGATCAATGAATGTTTATTCAGTCCTTACCATATGTGAGACGCAATGGAGGATATATCACCTGAAGGGTTGTGAGAGTGTGGATACCAGCCTTTCTTTCCTTCTTTCTTTCTTTCATTTCATGGTAAAGCATATTTACCATAAAATTAACCATTTAAACGGACACAGTTGAGTGAGATTAATTACATTCACAATGTTGTACAATCATGGCCCTGTCCATTTCCAGAATTTTTCAGTCATCTCAAATTGAACCCATTAAACAATCATTCCTGTCCCTCCTTCCCCACCTCCCCATCCCTACGCTCTGGTGACCACTATTCTACTTCCTGTGTCTATGAGTTGGGTGATTCTAGGTGTCCAATGTAAGTGGAGTCATATATTTGTCCTTTTGTCTAGCTTGTTTCACTTAGCATAATGTCCTCAAGGTTCATCCTCAAGGTAGAATGTATCGAATTTCATTCCTGTTTAAGGCTGAATAATGTTTTACTATATGTGTATGTATAACATTTTGTTTATCCATTCATCCATTGGTGGACATTTTGTTTTTTTTTTCACCTTTTGGCTATTGTAAATAACGCTGCTGTAAACATTGGTGTACAAATATCTGAGTCCCTGCTTTCAGTTCTTTTGAGTTTATACCTGGATGTGGAATTACTGGATGAGATGGTAATTCTCTATTTTATTTTTTAAGGAACCACCATACTGTCTTTCACAGTAGTTGTGCCATTTCACATTCTCCCCCAGAAATGCACATCCTCACCAATACTTATTTTCTTCTTTAAAAAAAAAAAAAAAAATCCACCCAAATGGGTGTAAAATGGTTACCCTCTTTCTTTCTTACCCTATGGGAAACTTAGCCACTCTGATCACAATTATCCTCCTTTCCTCTGTCTCTTCCATTCTTCATCAGATATTTATTGAGTATCTACTATCTGCCAAGCTCAGTGTTAAACACTGGGGATATTGTGGTCAATAAAGACAGGTGAGGGGGCACCTGGGGGGCTCAGTCAGTTAAGAGGCTGCCTTGAGCTCCAGTCCTAATCTCAGAGTCCTGAGATTGAGCCCTGTTAGCCTCTCTGCTCAGTGAGGAGTCTGCTTCTCCCTCTCTCTCTCTCTGTGCTCTCTCTCTCTCTCTCACTCTCTCTTTCTCTCAAGTAAATAAATAAAATCTGTAAAAAAAAAATTATAAAATAAAATAAGACGGGTGTGGTGCCTACCCTCAAGGAGGAAATGTAATCTCTCCGGTGTTGCTTTAGCAAATGAATGCCATTCTGCTATGGAAGTCAATATTGACCTGTCAAAAGATCTCTGTAAGTCCTAACCAGTAAAGGTGGGAAGGATAAGCTCCCAACCTCTACTCCTTGGAGACAGAAGGAGTCATTCTGTCATTGAGCAAACATTACGGCAACTCTTGACCCCAAAGTAGAAGGGGAGTTGGAAACCAAGCTATATTAAATCTTGAAGGAAGCAGTGAGTGAGGGTCAGGCAGCCTGAGCAGTGGGACACTGATGCTGAGAACCTTAGTGAACCACAGAAGCGTCCGGAGGGTCAGGCAGTAGCTTGAGAAGAGCTGTTTGGCTCAGAGCAGAGGGAATTGGAGAGGGCTCGAACTTGTCAAGGTTCAAAGAGCACAAAATGTAGAAGGCCTGTGCTTCAGTAAGGGGAGAACCCAAGTCCAAGATGGTGCCTCCATGTGCCTTTTCATTCATTCACACATTCATTCAACAAAGGTTTATTTTACACTTTTCATGTGGAGTCGGCCAGGCTTTGCCAGGGTACTGAGTACATACACTTTGGTGAATAAAACAGTTTGATTCCTGCCCCTGTGAGTCTCATAGCCTAGTGAATGAAGGAACCAAGCAAATGAGCAAGAAACCAAACACACATAACATTGCAAATGGTAAGAATGCCTGTGGGGAAAAACAGGGTGAGATAAGATGATCTTGGGAGGGAGGTGTTCAGGAAATAAGTGATTATGAAAAGCTTCTTTGCACAAGTGACATTCAGTCTGAAGCCTAAGGGATCAGAAGATGTTAGTCATTGGGAGAGCGTTCCACACACTGGCCAATGTGTACAAGTGTTCCATGGTGGGAAATAACCTGACGTATTCAAGGATGGAAAAGAGGCCATTGGGACAAAGCGTTCACTTTCATTCTAGATGCAATTGGAAGCAATTAAAGGATTTGTAAGTGGGCTAGTAAACAGCTATGACTTATGTCTAAAAATGATTACTCTGGCTCCTTTAGAGGAAGTGAATTGGGGGAGGCAAAGGTGGACACTGGAAAACCAGTGAAGGGCTATTCCAGTGGCCCACGTGAGAAACTTTATGGTTGGGACCCAAGTTTGGGGAGTGGATGGACTTAAGACATATTTTAGAGTTAGAGTCTTCAGAATTGAATGATGGGTTGTCCAGGGGGAAATGAGGAAGAAATGAGGAATACAGACCAACCCTAGGGTTGTGTGCAGAGAGGCCATTAAAGGAAGTGGAAGCTAGGAAGAGGAATAAGTCTAGGGGAACCAAAATCAAGAGTGAGGTTTGGATAGGTTAACATTTGAGATGCCTTTGAGCCATCCAAGTGGAAATGTCAAGTTACGTAGTTGTATCTGGAACACAGAGGAGACATCTGGACCAGGGAAATAAATTTGGGAGCCAGGGATAAATGAAATTGCCTAAAGAATGCAGCAAGTAAAGAAAAGCAAGCCCAGGACTGAGCCTTGGATAGTGCAAGGGCCCTCCAACATTTACCAGCAAAATGGAAGAGGAGGAAGAGGCCAAAAGGAGGGCAGCATCATGGAAACCAAAAGGGGAGGGAGTACCTCACAAAGGGGAGGAATTGGCTCTATTAAATGTTCCTGAGATGTCAAGTAAGAGAGAGACAAAAAGTGATCTTTGGATCACATGGAGATCATCGGTGACCCTTGAAGAATACAGTCAGGGGAGGGAGGGAGACAGGTGCGGGGAGGGTGGCATCCTAACTCTTGGGGTCACTCGGCTTGGCTGTGATCTCCAGGAGACCATGAAACCTTTGGGCACTAGCAAATGGTGAGGTGAGGAGCATCTGTGTGGCTGACTGAGAGGACCTGTTGCCTCTGCAAGTCAGGCAGGCAGAGCGTTCTCGGTCTCCTTCCTCTGACCAGTGTGTGTGAAGATCAAACTTCCGAAGCCTGACAAGACGGTGCAGGAGTTCGGGAATCCTTTGAACCATCCTTCTCCAGATCCTGCTAACTATCCCATTTCCCTTCCCCCCTGCCTGTGCTCCTCCAGGACACTTCACAGCCATGGTGTGGAAAAACACGAAGAAGATGGGAGTGGGGAAGGCATCTGCCAGCGACGGGTCTTCCTTCGTGGTGGCCCGATACTTCCCAGCCGGGAATGTCGTCAACCAGGGCTTCTTTGAAGAAAATGTCCTGCCTCCAAAGAAGTAATTCATTAAATGTAATGGGAAAGTGGTGACTTGACATGGATACGAAGTGCCTAGAACAACAAAAACTCAGCTGTGTGTCTGTCCCTGTGGGTGTATGTGTTTGTGTGTGTGATGCATGTGAGTGTCTCTTGATGCACACACACTTGGATATACAACTCTGTATGAACTTACGCCTCTCAAAGGAATTAGCATATGAAGCCTTTACCCTGTTGGTTACCTAAACCATAATTATTTGGACTTAGGGGGGAAAGAATCAGTTTTAAAACTTTTTTTTTTTTTAAAGCAAACTTCTTTTGTACATTTCTTATAATATTCATCCGTGGTCTTTTTCTATTCCAAATGTTTGTGATGCTTAGAGGTGAAGTTCATTTTATGTGATCTTCATGGACTGTAATCTACTTTTGGTAGATATTTAAGAATATTAAACTCTCATCTAAATGTAACGTAAAACAGCTTTAAACACGTAAATATAAAGCAGCTTCCATTGGAAACAGGGGACAGGCAGGAACTCCATTGCACAGAATTATTGAGATTTCTCAGTAGTAAGACATGATGTCATCTGCATGCCTCCTGGAATTCTCTAATGGAAATGCCAAAGAACAAATGGAGAGAAAAGTCTCACTTCCTTGCATTTTCTACCTTTAAATAGCAATGTACCACTACTACCACCATCCTCGCTTCCCTCCCACCTTCTTAAAATCCTCTGGCATGTCAGAGCGCAGCGTGTGCCTCCTGGTCTCTGGGGCCACCGGTCAGGCCTGGACGTCACCCCTCCCCCCACCTCCACTAGTGGCCCAGGGCCTGTTCTGGGAGAAAGCCCCTCACACTGCCTGGGCTCTTGGCCAAGCGGCCAAACAGATGAAGTCAGTGAGTGTGGGGGTGAGTGTGAGCTCACCAGGGCCCCCAGAGGAAGCCCTCGGGCCTCTTCCCTCCCCTCGCACCAGGGCGGGAGCCCAGGCCTGTTGCCGGCAGCTGTGCTTGCAGCTGTGCTGTTGCTCCCTCCAGGAATGTGGGACAGGCCCAAATGTTCCAGGGAGATATCCCATGTGGGTGGGGGCTTAGCGTCGCCAATTTGGTTGTATGTTTGGCCTCCAACTATACAAAGTTCCCCCTGAATAACGATTGCACAGGGTCCATGTGGGAGGAACCCCAGTGCCAAGCTGGGTGTCCTGAAAGCCCGGCCCCTCCAAGTGTTAAGACAGCAAGGGGGGGAGTTAGGAGGCTGCCACCTCGGGAGACATGCTTCTGTGCTGCACTGTGAACACAGCCTCGTGCTGTGCCCTTCTTCTCACCCAGGGATACTGACTAAGACAACAATAAAATCTTTTTCTTTTGTGTAATATCTTCCATGTCATTCATGCCCGGTTTTTAATCGGTGACCAAGATAATCATAACCCTCAGTTCCTGTCTTAGGTAACTCAAGCCTCTGAGTACTTCCAACCTCTCCCCCATATTTTGTGTCCCTTTGGCAGCTGTGTTTTGATCCATGTGACCTACCCTTGCACGGCCAATTGGACTAAAGTGGACATGTGAGCCAAGAGCAGCCAATCCCTGGGTTGGCCATGGACCACAAGTCTGAGCTAAGAAATGAGGAGAGAATTTGTCAGTGGAACTAAAAAATTTAGGATGCCATGAGTTTGAATTAGGGCCACAGCAAAACTATATGCAAGACAAGTTGCCAGTTGAAAATATATGGAAGTGGGATCCCTGGATGGCTCAGCGGTTTGGCGCCTGCCTTTAGCCCAGGGCCTGATCCTGGAGACCCGGGATCGAGTCCCACATCAGGCTCCCTGCATGGAGCCTGCTTCTCCCTCTGCCTGTGTCTCTGCCTCTCTCTCTCTCTCTCTCTGTCTCTCTCTGTCTCTCATGAATAAATAAATAAAATCTTTAAAAACATTAAAAAAAAAAAGAAAATATATGGAAGTGAGAAAGACAGTTGTTAGCGGTACAAAAGAGATGGAGTTCCTGAGCTTTCTAGCTCCAGGCCAAATCTGTGTATTGTTAAGATATATCCCTCATCTTTAGGGCTTCCCGGCAAAGTGATGTGTCAACTGATGTTCCCTATAAAGCTAGAATATTAGGGTCCCCTCCCCAAGGAAGCCACAAATCCTGAGCTGGGCAGGAAGCTGAGGGTGGGTGGAATAAAGAGACTGGGCTGAGGCCACACCCGGGCAGCCTCCATGAGCAACGGGGACTGAGTGACCAGTCAGTGAACTTCCTGGTGGCTCCTAGGGATACCTTCCACCCAACACACATGCATAACCAGGTGGTGGTCACTGGCCTACAGCCAGGCTCTTGAGTGTCTGGCATCTGTTTCCTCAGTTGGCTAGAGAAAGAAAAAAGCTGACCAAAAGAGCTTTCTAGGCTGAAGAAAAGCCAGGCAACAAAGCTGGCTGAGCAGGTGGGCACTAATTTCACTTCTTTAAGGGATTTCTTCAAGACAGCGACTCCAACAATTCTATAAAAGCAGAGGGCAAGCCAGATTGCTAGCTGTCCTTTGTAGCTGCAGGACAGAGGAAGGAGCCAGGAACCTGGCTCCAAGCTCTAGCCACCCCCCACTCTCAGAATTGGGTGCCCTTCCCCACTCTGGGCTGCAGTCCGTCCAACTGCACAAGGTCTGGCACATGTAGTTAAGTCTACTGGATCTTCTCAGGCCCATGACACCCTATGCCCAGCTTTCTTAACTGGAGAGACCTTCCTGCCCTGGTGTTCTGGCCCTTGAAACAAAAGCAAGGGGGCACAGCCACCTCCTCCACCAAAGTGCTCCCGGGTGTGGTGGCAAAGGGGCAGATACAACAGGCCTGACCCCACCCAGCCTCTAGTCTTGGTTGAAATGCCCCAGGAGGTGAGGCCCGCCAACCCTCACCAGGGCAGGCCTAGATGCCAGGGGGAGTGAAAAGGTGTCTGGAGTCAACACCAAGAGGTCTCACCTGCACCCAGATCGCTGCCACCTCTCCCGAGATCAGGGCTGGCAAAGCCTTTAGAGCTCAGTTATCCTCAAGTGGAGACAACAGAGGACACCCGCCCCCCAACCATACAGCGAGTCTGTGGTGGAGAGGCTGACGTTTAACAAGCCTCCTTTTCATGGGGAAAACAAGTTTTCAGCCTTGTGCAGAGAGATGTCAAGACACTGAGTGCCTCGGTACCGTTCAGGTGTCAAGGGGAACAGCCTCAGCAGCCAAACGTAAGTACTTTTAAATAGTTTTCAAGTTGCTAAATCCCCAAAGAAAAAGCCGGGTCTGCAACGGAAGAAGGCGGCAGGGAGACGTGAATGCTAACTTGACCAGGCGGGGAGGGAAAGGGGGAGGCTGCAGGGGCCACCCTCCCTAGAAGGGGCGCCGAGGAAGGCTAAGGGTCAGGAGCGGGGTCGGGGCCCCGGTGCTCTCCTGCCGTCTGGCCAGCGCCGCGAGCCCTTGCCGGGGGCGCCCCGAGGCGGGGCCGCGGTGGGGCCCGGCTCCTCCCCTCCCCGCCGAAGCCGGCCGCGTCCGGGGGAGCTCCGGGGACCCTTGGCCCTTCCTCGGCCCCGCGGGCACTCGCGGAGCCCACGCGCGCCCCGGGGCGGCGGAGCCTGCGGGCCCCCAGGGGTGACGCCCCAGCTCCTCTCCCGGGCTCGGCCCCGGCCGGTGCAGCCGCGCGGGCGGCCTTGCGGGGAACGTGGGCGGCGCTGCCGCGGGCGGGCCTGTCGCCGCGGGGGGCGGGCGCGGGGGCGGGCGCGGGGGCCCGCGGGGAGCGGCCGCGGCGGAGCGGGGAGCGGGGAGCGGGCAGCGGGCGGCGGGCGGGGACTCGCGGCCGGAGGCGGCCCTCCAGCTCCCCCGCGTGGCCGGACGAGGCTCGCGGAGCCGCCCGAAGGGGCGCGGGATTCCAGCCGAGCTCCAGACGCCCCCGCCCCCAACCACCAAACACCCACCGGCCCACGCCAGGTGGTTACGGACAAAGGGAGCAGCCAAGGACACCGGCGCTGGGGGAACTAATACGGTATCAATAAAGTAGGGGCAGCTAACGTGGACTGAACTTTCGCTACAGGCAAACATGGTGCTTAACACTCTCTAGTCATTTTCTCATTGAAATTCGTAATCTTCTTCGAAGTGGTTACCATCACTCCCATCTCACAGATGAAGAGACTGAGGTTTAGAGTCTGAGCCACTTGTACAAGGTGACACGTGTACGGGGAGAGCTGACCCACCACAACCCCCACAGCTGCATGACTACAGCCTTGGAAATGTGGGGAGAAGGTCCCAGTTGGCTGTGGAACTGAAATAATCAGGGCTTCAGAGGCCCTCCCATGCCCCAGGGTGTGGCTAACTCCTGTATCCCGGCTGCAACCAGGGCCCTCTACCTCTCCTCTGTTTTAAAGGAGAATAGTGTCCATGGCTACAAAGGTCAGAAGGCAAAGGGCAGCCTGAAATTCTCCTCTGATGGCCAGGAGCCTTGGCAGAGAAAGGTACTTCGAGGCCTGAGAATCAGAGACTGGGGAGAGTTAGGTAGTTAGGAGCTTCCTGGAAAGATGAAGAACACTGAGTTCTAGAAAACTTGGCTTTCTAGCCCTGGTCTGCTTCCAAACCTACTGTGTGATCTTGGGCAAGTCCCTTCTCTTCTCTGGGCCTGTTTCCCTCCTGTAGGTGGGAAGATTCTTCTAGATCCAAAAATCTCTTTTCTTCCCCGAGCTTCCTCTTTTCCCTTCCTATACCACCCCCACCCAGACTGGTTGGAACATTCCAGAAATAGCCTTGAACTGAGTTTTAAAAGCCCCAAGTAAGAGTTGCAATCCACTTCTGAGTTTCTCCTGAGCTCTGGACTCAGGGCTTGAAGTCCTGGCAGGGTATCTAGTCTTGGCAGGTTGCACGCATCAGAGAGGAGAAAGATCCTGTGCCTGTGAGAAAGGCCTCAGGGTCTGGCATTGTGATGACCTCATCCATTCTATGACATCACTCTCTCTCCCAGCCCCCCTCCTCCCTGATCAACTGCCCTGCAAACAACCATCAATCTGAATCCCAAAGACCTGAGAAGTCTGTTCTCCAGTACCTGCTGCTGATCTTCTGCCTCAGCCAGCAAAGCACCATGAAATTAGAATTCACAGAGAAAAACTACAACAGCTTTGTGCTGCAGAACCTGAACAAACAGAGGAAACGCAAAGAGTACTGGGATATGGCCCTGACTGTGGACCACCATGTTTTCTTTGCACATCGCAACGTACTGGCTGCTGTCTCTCCACTGGTGAAGAGCCTCATCTCCAGCAATGACATGAAGACCACCGATGAGCTCTTTATCACCATTGACCCCAACTACCTGAGTCCAGCCACGGTGGACCAGCTCCTGGACTACTTCTACAGTGGCAAGGTGGTGATCTCGGAGCAGAATGTGGAGGAGCTCCTTCGCGGGGCCCAGTATTTCAACACCCCACGCCTGCGAATCCACTGTAATGACTTCCTGATCAAGTCCATCCGCCGTGCAAACTGCTTGCGCTACCTCTTCTTGGCTGAGTTGTTTGAGCTCAAAGAGGTATCAGACTTGGCCTACTCTGGCATTCGTGACAACTTCCACTACTGGGCCAGTCCTGAGGGCTGTATGCACTTCATGCGCTGTCCACCTGTCATCTTTGGCCGCCTGCTCCGAGACGAAAACTTGCATGTGCTCAATGAGGACCAGGCACTGAGCGCACTCATCAACTGGGTGTACTTCCGGAAGGACGAGCGGGAGAAGTATTTCAAGAAGTTCTTCAACTACATCAATCTCAATGCCGTCTCCAACAAGACGCTGATGTTTGCCAGCAACAAGTTGATGGGCATGGAGAACAGCTCAGCCCATGCAACTCTCATTGAGAGTGTCCTTGTGGACCGAAAGCAGGAGAAGCCATCCAGCTTGTTGAGCTACCAACGGAAAGGGGCCCTGCTTGATTCGGTGGTCATCCTGGGTGGCCAAAAGGCCCATGGCAAGTTCAATGATGGAGTGTTTGCCTATATCATCCAGGAGAACTTGTGGTTGAAGCTGTCAGAGATGCCCTACAGGGCAGCAGCACTTAGTGCCACCTCTGCTGGTCGCTACATCTACATCTCTGGTGGTACCACTGAGCAGATTTCAGGGCTGAAGACGGCTTGGCGATATGACATGGATGACAACTCCTGGACCAAGTTGCCAGACCTGCCAATTGGACTTGTCTTCCACACCATGGTGACCTGCGGGGGGACGGTGTACTCAGTGGGTGGGAGCATTGCTCCAAGGCGGTATGTCTCCAACATCTATCGCTATGATGAGCGCAAGGAGGCCTGGTGCCTGGCAGGAAAAATGAGCATCCCTATGGATGGCACAGCCGTGATCACCAAGGGTGACCGGAACCTGTACATTGTCACCGGCCGGTGCTTGGTGAAGGGCTATATCTCCCGAGTTGGAGTGGTGGACTGCTTTGACACCAACACCGGGGATGTGGTCCAGTGTATCACCTTCCCCATTGACTTCAACCACCGGCCCCTGCTCTCTTTCCATCAGGACAACATCCTCTGTGTACACAGCCACCGGCAGAGTGTGGAAATCAATCTGCAGAAGATAAAGGCCAACAAGACGACCACCTCGGTGCCTCTCTTGCCTAACAACTGCCCCTTGGATGTGTCCCATGCTATATGCTCCATTGGAGACAGCAGAGTGTTTGTGTGCGGGGGTGTCACCACAACCAGCGATGTCCAGACAAAGGACTACACCATCAACCCAAATGCCTACTTGTTGGACCAAAAGACAGGCGAGTGGAAAACCCTGGCCCCCCCACCGGAGGCACTGGACTGTCCTGCCTGCTGTCTAGCCAAGCTACCGTGCAAGATTCTTCAAAGGATTTAAACAACTTTTTAAGTGGGAGAATAAGTAAATGCATTATTGTTCACAATTTAATGAGAGATAGAGGAAGATGGCCTGTTGGTTCCTTCTTAGTTTTCCAGTCTGTTTGGCCCTGCAAGTAGAGATCCTGGACTAGGGCTGCTCCCAGTGGGTAGAAATTCAGGGCTACTCTGTTATTGGAGGGATCCAAGCTGAGGCTGGAATGGAGTCCCTGGTGGGTGGGACTGAAGCATCTCCTGGGCGCTGGCCAAGGTGGTGTCTGGAAAGCCCCCATTCTATCCCCTGTAGTCATCTCGCTGGCATCTGCTAGACTGATAAAAGTGTTTGCTTGGAGTTATGGAGCCTCAAGCTCCTCCAACACTCACTCCCCTAGAGTCCATCCAGGAAGACAGGCGAGGGCCAATCCCAGGTTTGGGACAGGAGACTCATGGGCTGGGGGGAGGGAGGACATGGAGGGAGGGATATGGAGAAAATGGTGTGGGAAAGGCTCAGGGATAAGGGTAGAGGGAACAGAGGAGGCCAGGTTACTTGGCTGTTGTATTTGACCATGAAGCTATGGTGTGTTTGCGTCTTATTTGTGGGGAAGTTGGGAAGTTACAATTACAATTGTCTTCAGTAAGCAAACTACATTGAGAACTTTCTCCAGGAATACAGGGCCTGAGGGACTGGGATGGGGAGAAATCAGTAAGGGGGGAAAAAAGCAATCTATGCACTAGTCCCCCCTTGTGTGTGGTTTGGCTTCCTGTGGTCAGCTGTAGCCCAGAAGCAGATGATCCTCCTCCTGACCATCAGAAGTTTGGTAGTAGCCCAACACTATGTCGCAACGCCCCCACCATTCACTTCACTTCATCTTATCACGTAGGCATTTTATCATCTCACATCATCCCAAGAAAGGTGAGTACAGCACAATAAGATACTTTGAGAGAGAAAGACCACATTCACATAACTTTTATTACAGTATATTGTTAAAACTGTTCTATTGTTATTGTCATTAAGCTCTTAGTGTGCCTAATTCATAAATTAAACTTCATCATAGGGATGTGTATAGAGGATAAAATAGTATATAGAGGGTTCTGTGGTTTCAGGCATCCACTAAGGATCTTGGAGCGGATCCCCAGCAGATAAGGGGGGGACTACTATATCTCTGTTGGAGAGAACCTGGGGGTGAGGTGAGAGGACAGGATGAGAGAGACAGGATGGTGTAGTAGCTAGGAGCATGGCCCTTGGGGCCAGTCAACCTGGTTTAAATGCCAGTTCTACCGCCTGCTGGTACAAAACTCCTGGCCAAACTACACATCTCTGTGCCTTTGTTTCCTTATCTGCAAAAGAGACATACTAGGAGTGCCTACCTCCTGGGGTGATGGAAAGTTTCAATGAGTTCATACAAATTCCTAGGACAGACTCCCTGGCATTTAAGATGCCACAGGAGTACATTTTTTTTTTTTTAATGAAAAAAAGAAGTGTGGCAAGGGTCCAGGTTCTTGAGTCTTTATACCAAGTAAGGTCCCCCAGATTGCCCTTTGAGACTGTCTGCCTCAAAGCTTTGGTGAGCTTTCCTCAATTCTTTTTTTTTTTTTTTTTAAGATTTTATTTATTTATTCATGAGAGACACAGAGAGGCAGAGACACAGGCAGAGGAAGAAGCAGGCTCCATGCAGGGGGCCCGATGTGGGACTCGATGTGGGACTCGATGTGGGACTCGATCCCGGGTCTCCAGGATCATGCTGGAGACGCTAAACCGCTGAGCCACCAGAGCTGCCCACTTTCCTCAATTCTAACTATCCCTTCCATTCAGGGATGGATGTGCTAATATGTAATCCTCAACCATTGAGTAGAAAATGACCGTGTCCTTGAAAACCATATATGATCCTCATTTACCTACTCACTCATTCATTAATTTACATATTCATCTACTCATCAATTCACACACACACACCATTCACTGAGGCCTCTCTGGGCAGGTCCCTTGTCCAGGTGTTGGGGCCACATGACACAGACAATCCATGCCCCAGTAAGGGAGTATCTAGATCAGTGCTGTGCAAGAGGAATATAATGCAAGCCACATACGTAATTTAAATTTTCTAAAAAAAAATTTTTTTTCTAGAAGCTTCACTATGAAAGTAAAAACAAACAGGTCAAATTAATTTTAATAATGTATTTTATTTAACCCAATACGTCCAAATATTATTTAAGCAAGTAATCAGTGTAATCATTTATTAACGAGATATTTAACATTCTTTTAGTTTTTCATCCTAAGTCTTTGGAATCGTGTGTATAATTTATATTTACAGCGCAAATGAATTTGGACTAACTAAATACAGAAGGCCCCAGGAGGCTAGGGACCACTGGATTAGATAGTGCAGGACAGTTTAGAGCTTCGTGGCTCAAACATGCTCATCCCCTTTTTCCCTCTCAATCCTATTGGACCTGCTTGGCATTATCTTCTTGACCTCTCTGCTGGGTGGCCACTTGCTTCAAAGCCCACCTTCTAAAAAAAAAAAAAAAAGCCCACCTTCTGCCCAAGTCTTACTTTGCTCCCTGTGGGTGAGAACCTTGGACTTCACAGCTGACTCTCTCTTCTCCGGAACTTCTCCCACCTTTCTCACTTCTTCAGCGCTGGGCAGCCCCCACTTTTGCTTACTTCACTGCTGTCTTCCAAAGTACAAAAGGGTCCATGCCGCTGTGGCCAGCTGCCCCCACCCCTAGGCCACCAGGCTCATCTGCCCACCCCCACCCAGGCCATTCTCCACATTCTCTGATTCTCTAGTCCTCTCTGGTGTCCTGAGGCCCCGCTCTTTTCCTCTCCTCTTTCTTAACTGCTTACTTCTCATTCTGCCCCTAGATCTCTGGAGAAATAGAGGTCAAATGATCTGAGCTCCACGAACAATCCCACATCCACTAAAACTCTCCAGAGCTGCTGCTACTTTCCTGCATCTCAGAGGAAGTGGTGTCCTTCCACAATTCAACGCTGATCCCCCTCCCCTGGCGCTCCTATTTTGTCACCTCACAGCTTCTCAGGACCCTCAATTCCTTCTCTCTCTCATCCCCTTCCTGATTTTTTCTCTTTATTCCATAAGTTTTCTCAAGTTCCTCTTTTTCTGGAAACAAACCCTCCTCAGCTCTGAGGCCCACCTGCCCATCTTTTCCCTCAGTTGATCGTCCTAAATGTCTGTGCTCCCGGGCTCCATCTCTCATCCGTCTCTAATCAACTCTGTCTTCTATTGCTACCATGCTACCAAACTGTCTCCTGACAATATTGTCCTCTTTGTCCTTTTCTCTGTTGATTCTTTCCCTTGCAGTACTGGGCAGTATTGGCCTCTTCCTCCTGCGACAGAATCACCGGGGACTTATTAAAAAGGGAGATCTTGGGCAGCCCGGGTGGCTCAGCGGTTTAGTGCTGCCTGCAGCCTGGGGTGTGATCCTGGAGACCCGGGATCGAGTTCCGCGTCGGGCTCCCTGCATGGAGCCTGCTTCTCCCTCTGCCAGTGTCTCTGCCTCTATGTCTCTCATGCATAAATAAATAAAATCTTTGAAAAAAAGATAAATAAAAAGGGAGATCTTCGGCATGGTAGGATGATCATTTGATATATTAATCCATGTTGTCCTTCCTTCCTTCCTCTTTCTTCCTTCTTAAGCCCTTCCCACATTAAAATTAGACCATAAGGCTGAAACATTCGAGACTTATCACCCTGGGGAGGCTGGCAGAGCTGAATGCAGGACTTAGAGTCAAAATCTTGGTGTTAGCTGCAAGGGAAGCTTTAGCAATTCATAGCAGAGATGTTGGTCTGGAAAGACAAGGCTTTTGAATTACAACTCAGATCTTCAAACTCAGGAGCATGAAGTCTTTCCAAGGGAATATCAGACATGCACAGTTTTTAGGGAATCAGTTTCCAGATTTTCAACCTTTTTCCTAAAACCAATCTACCTGAGAATATACCTGTGGTGATTTCCTTCTAGTTCTCTTTTCCCACCTTCCCTTTCAAAATTATTCTTCAAACAGCTTACACACACACACAGACACACACACACACATACACATTTACCTATTCCATATCTTCCTAGAATGTGCTGCCTCAGGTGTCACACAAGGGTGTAAACTGATGTCAGGGAAGTATCAGTGAAGCCTCCTTTCATCAAGACACCAATATCTAAAGAAGGGTTTGTATTTTTCTGTCTTACTTAAACAGTGTTTTCTGTTAAGGTATGAAGTCTGGTGTTAAAAAAAACCATGATACTTTGGTTTAAGTTAGGGTGTTCAGAAATATTAAATAGCATGATGGAATGATAATATATTTTGAAAAGCTTTATTGAGTGGGACCCCTGGATGGCTCAGCAGTTTGGCTCCTGCCTTCAGCCTGGGGTGTGATCCTGGAGCCCGGGGATCCCGGGATCGAGTCCCACATGGGGCTCCCTGTGTGGAGCCTGCTTCTCCCTCTGCCTGTGTCTCCTCCTCTGTGTGTGTGTCTCTCATGAATGAGTAAATAAAATCTTTTTTTAAAAAAAAGCTTTATTGAGATGTAATTCACACACCACACAATTCAACCAAAGTGTACACTTCAATGGCTCTTAGTACATTCACAGTTGTACGATCATTATCACCATCAATTTTACAACATTCTTGTAACCCCAGAAAGAAACCTTAAACTTCTTAGTTGTCACCCTCTAACTCCGTCATCTTCCCAGCCCCCAGGCAACCACTAGTCTACTTCCTGTCTCTGATAAGCCTATTTAAGACACTTCATATAAATGGAATCATACAATATGGGACTTGGTTTTTTTTTAAAGATTTTATTTATTTATTCATGAGAGACACACAGAGAGAGGCAGAGACACAGGCAGAGGGAGAAGCAGGCTCCATGCAGGGAACCCGATGCGGGACCCGATCCCGGACCCCCGGGATCATGCCCTGAGTGGAAGGCAGACACCCAACTGCTGAGCCACCCAGGCATCCCTAATATGGGACTTAACTGGCTTCTTTGACTTAGCATAACATTTGCAAGGTTCATCTATGTCGTTGCATATGCCAGTACTTCATGCCTTTTTATGGCTGAATAATATTCTGCTGTATAGATATACTACATTTTATTCATGTATCTATTAATAGATGGACATCTGGGTTGTTTCCACTTCCTAGCTGGTGTGAATAATGCTCTATAAACATTCATGTCCAAGTTTTTGTGTTCACATAAGCCTTCATTTATCTTGGGTATATATACTTCAGAGTAGAATTGTTAGATCCTGTGGTAACTCTATGTTTAATTATTTGAGAAACTGCCAGATTGTTTTCAAAGCAGATGCATCGGGATCCCTGGGTGGCTCAGCAGTTTAGCGCCTGCTTTTGGCCCAGGGCGTGAGCCTGGAGTCCCGGGATCGAGTCCCACATCAGGCTCCCTGCATGGAGCCTGCCTCTTTCTCTCTCTCTGTGTCTGTCATGAATAAATAAAATCTTTAAGAAAAAAAGAAAGTTCAAAGCAGATGCATTATTTTACATTCCCACCTGTGATGTATGGCAGTTTCAACTTTTCCATGCCCTTGTCAACACTTCTGATTATCTGTCCGTCCAAATACGATCATCCTAGTGGCATCTCATTGTGGTTTTGATTTACATTTCCCTAATGGCTAATGATGCCGAGCATTTTTTCATGGGCTTGTTTTATGAAAATTGTTTAATAACCTTGCCTCTTGGGGATCCTGGGCATCTCAGCGGTTTAGCGCCTGCCTTTGGCCCAGGGCATGATCCTTGAGTCCCGGGATCGAGTCCCGCATCGGGTTCCCCTCATGGAGCCTGCTTCTCCCTCCTCTTGTGTCTCTGCCTCTCTCTCTCTCTGTCTATCATGAATAAATAAATAAATAAATCTTTAAAAAAAATAACCTTGCCTCTTCCACACTCAACACAATGAATTAGGACAAGTCACTTTTATTAATTTGTCATTGCAAAAACCATTCATTCCTGGTTTAAACTTGGCTATGACATATAACATTAGTTTTATGTAATTGCTGTATATTTTTATATAATTACTGGACTTAGTAACTATAGAATTCCTTCTACATATTGCTGGATTTCATTTGCTATCTAATCATTTTTATTTCATTTATAAAGTTACTTTAGAGAGCTATCTTAAATGGTATTTTAAAAAATTTAGTTTCTAACCACACACTGCTAGTGTAGAGAAATATGATTGACTTTCATGTGTTCATCATGTCTTACAACTTGGCTAAACTCACTTATTAATTTTAGGAGTTTTTTGGGTAGATTTCTTGAAATCTTCTAGGTAGCCAGTCATGTCATCTGCAAATAGAGGCAACTTTATTTCTTCCTCTGTAATTTGTATGCCTTTTTTATTTTATTATTTTTTAAAGATTTTATTTATTTATGAGAGACAGAGAGAGTGAGAGAGAGAGAGGCAGAGACACAAGCAGAGGGAGAAGCAGGCTCCATGCAGTGAGCCCGATGCAGGACTCGATCCCAGGTCTCCAGTATCAGGCTCTGGGCTGAAGGCGGCGCTAAACCGCTGAGTCACCCGGGCTGCCCCTGTATGCCTTTTTACTATTTATTTATTTATTTATTTATTTATTTATTTATTTATTTATTTTAAAGATTTTGTTTATTTATTCATAGAGACACAAGAGAGAGGCAGAGACACAGGCAGAGGGAGAAGCAGGCTCCACGCAGGAAGCCCGACGTGGGACTCGATCTCGGGTCTCCAGGATCACACCCCAGGCTGCAGGTGGCGTTAAGCCTCCGCGCCACGGGGGCCGCCCTGTATGCCTTTTTTAAATTAAATTTTTAATTTTAACTCCAGTATAGATCTTACTATATATATACACACACACACACACACACACACACACACACACACACACATTAGTTTCAGGTATATAATATTGTGATCGAACAATTCTATACATTACTCACTGCTCATCATGGTAAGTGTACTCTTTAATCCCCTTCACCTATTTTACCCACCCTCTGCCCATCTCCCCTCCAGTATGCCTTTTATTTCTTTTTCTTATCTTACTATATTGGTTAGAACTTCCAATGTAATATTGAATAGGAGTGGTGAGGGAATATCCTTAACTTGTCACTGATCTTAGGGGAAGAGCATTCAGTTTTCACCATTAATAGGTGAAATTTATCATTAACACAATAGGTTTTTTATAGATGAGACTTCGTAATAAGTAGGTATTGGATTTTGTCAATTTTTTTTCTGTGTATCAAGTGATTTTTCTTCATTAGATTGTGAATGTGGTGGATTAGATTGATTTGTTTTTCAAATATTGAACCAGTTTTGCATCCTGGGATAAACTCCCATTTTGTCATGATATATATTGTTCTTTTTATATGTTGATGGATTCAATTTGCTAATACAGATCTTTCTCAACTTATAAGGGGATTATATCCCAATACACCCATTTTAAGTTGGCAATATCCAAGTCAAAAATGCATTTTATACACCTAACCCACCAATCATCAGAGCTTAGCCTGGCCTACCTTAAACATGCTTACTTACATTAGCCTGCATTTGGGAAAAGTCATCTAACACAAAGCCTATTTTATAATAAAGTGCTGAATAGCTCCTGTAATTTATTGGATACTGTACTGAAAGTGAAAAATAGATTGGTTGTATGGGTATAGAATGGTTCTAAGTATATCGGTTGTTCACTCTTGTGATCTGGAGCTACCATCACTAAGGAGTATTGTACCACATACCACTTGCCTGGCAAAAGATCAAAATTCAAAATTCAAACAGTTTCAACTGAATGAGTAATGCTTTTGCACCATCATAAAGTTGAAAGATCATAAATTGAACCATCATCAAGTTGTGGACTGTATTCTGTTGGGGAATTTTCGCATCTATATTCTTAGGGGATATTGATCTATAGTTTTTTTGGTTTTTTTTTGTACTCCTTTTGTCTACTTTTATTTTTTAAAAAGATTTTATTTATTTATTCATGAGAGACACACATAGAGAGAGAGGCAGAGACACAGGCAGAGGGAGAAGCAGGCTCCTTGCAGGGAGCCCATTGTGGGACTCGATCCCAGGACCCCAGGATCACGCCCTGAGCCAAAGGCAGACGCTAAACCGCTGAGCCCCCCAGGCGTCCCTTTTGTCTACTTTTAATACCAGAGTAATGCTTGCTTCATAAAATGAGTCAGGAAGTATTCCCTTCTCTCTGTCTCTCTCTCTCTTTTTCAGGAGATATCATTTAGAATTGGTGTTACTTAAATATTTGATAGAACTGGCTCACAATACTATCTAGTGCTGGAGTTTTGTTTCCAGTGGGGAAGAAAGTTTTTCACTACAAATTCAATTTTTTAAATTGTCATAGGACTATTCAGATTATCCATTTCATCTTTGGTGAGTTTTGGTAGTTTGTGGCTTTCAGGAATTTGTCCATTTTACTTACATTGTCAAATTTATGTGCACAGAGTTGTTCACAGTATTCTCGTATTATCCTTCAGTGTTGCAGAGTACTTCATGATGTCAGTTATTTGTGTCTTCTTTTCAGTGTTGCTACTTATTTTACTGATTTTTTCAAAGAACCAGTTTTTTATTTCATTAATTTTCTCTATTGATTTATGCTTTTATCTTTATTGTTTCTTTCTTTCTGCTTGCTTTAGATTTATTTTGCTCTTTCTAGTTTCCTAAAGTGGAAGCTTAGACTATTTACTTGAGACCTTTCTTCTTTCCTAATACCAGCATATACTTCTATAAATTTTACTCTGGTGGCGCAGCGGTTTGGCGCCTGCCTTTGGCCCAGGGCGCGATCCTGGAGACCCAGGATCGAATCCCATGTCAGGCTCCCGGTGCATGGAGCCTGCTTCTCCCTCTGCCTGTGTCTCTGCCCCTCTCTCTCTCTGTGTGTGTGTGACTATCATAAATAAATAAAAATAAAATAAAAAATTAAAATAAATAAATAAATAAAAACTACTTTAGCTGCATCCCACAGAAAATACAGACTTTATATTTGTTTGTTTAAAGATTTTCTTTATTATTCATGAGAGACACAGAAAGAGAGAGAGAGAGAGAGGGAGAGAGAGAAAGACAGAGACCTGGGCAGAGGGAGAAGCAGGCTCCATACAGGGAACCTGATGTGAGACTCGATCCCGGATCCTGGGATCATGACCTGAGCCAAAGGCAGACACTCAACTGCTGAGCCACCCAGGCATCCCCAGACTTTATATTTGTATTTTCATTTATTCAGTTAAAAATATTTTTCTAATTTCCCTAGAGAATTAACTCATGTATTATTTAGAAGTGTTTTGTTTAATTTTCAAGTTTTGGAATTTTCTTTGTATCTTTCTGTTCATCATATCTACTTTAATTCCATTATGGTCAGAGAGCATGTACTGTTTTTTCCCAGTTCTTTTATACTTGTTGAAGTTTGTTTTATGACCCCAAATATGGTCTGTCTTGGTGAATGTTCCACGTACACTTGGAAAAAATGCGTATTTAGTTATTACTGAATAGAGTGGCCTACAAATGCCAATTAGATCCAGGTGGCTGATGGTATTATTCAGTCCTTCTATATCCTTGTTGATTTTCTTTCTACTAGTTCTCTAGATTTTTGTGAGTGTTGAAGTCCCCAACTATAATTGTGCGTTTGTGTTTCTCCTTTTGGTTCTGTCAGCTTTTGCATCACATATTTTGAAGTAATTGTTGTTACTTACATACACATTTAGGATTTTAATGTTTTCTTGGTGAATTGTCCCTTTTATCATTAGGTAATACATGCCTTTATCCCATTATTTTCCTTGCTTTGAGTCTACTTTGTCTGATATTAGTGTTTGCACAGTATATCTTTTTTCCGTCTTTTTACTTTTAACCTACCTATGTCATTAATCTTGAAGTTTCTTGTAGACAGACTATAATTGGTTTATGCCTTGTTATTTTAACAAACTCTGATTTTTGTATTGGTGTGTTTAAAACAGTTACATTTCATGCACTTATTGATGTTTGGATTTAGATCTATTGTTTTATTATTCATGTTCCATTTTCCCTCTCTTTTTCATCCCTCTGCCTTCTTTTGGGTTATTTGATTATTTTTTAGTATTCCATTTTAATTTATTGTGTTTTGATAATATCTTTTTGTACAAAGTTTTTAGGGGCTGTTCTAGGGATTACATACTGTACTTCATAGTATATTTAAAATTAATATTTTACTACTTCAAGTAGAATATAAAAATCTTACTCCATATAGGTAAACTTTACCCTCCCCCTTTATAGTACAGTTGTCTTCTATATTACATCTAAACACATTGAAAACCCCATCAGAGACTGTTAAATTTTTTTGCTTTCAAATATCAAACATAACTTAAAGGACATATTTTAAAGAGAAAAAGAATTGTCTATTATATTTACCCAGATGTTTATCATTTTTGTTGCTCTTCTTTCATTCCTGATGTTCTAGCTTTTATTTTGGTGTGATTTCCTTTCTCTCTGAAGACTTTCTTTTAGCCATTCTTTTAGAGCATGTAAACTGGCCGTGAAATCTCTTACTTTTCCTTCTTCTGAGAATGTCTTTGTCTTCATTACTGGATAGAAAATTCTGGCTTGATAGCTCCTTTTTTCAACACTTTAAAAATGTTGTGCCACATCTTTGGCCTTCATGGTTTCTTTCTTTTAAAGAATTTATTTATTTATTTATTTATTTATTTATTTATTTATTTATTTATTTATTTATGAGAGAGAGAACATGGGCCAAGGGGAGGAGCAGAGAGAAAGGGAGAGAATCTCAAGCAGCCTCTGAGCTGGGGGCCAGAGGGCACAATCCCATGATCCCAAGATCCCAAGCTGAGCTGAAATTAAGAGTTGGATACTTAAAAAAAAAAGAAAAAGAGTTGGATGCTTAACCTACTACACCACCCAGGTGCCCCTGGCTTTCATGGTTTCTGATGAGATTTCAACATCCATTCAAATCATAGTTTCTGTGTCAGGAATGCATTATTTTTGTCTGGCCAGGTAGACTTATTTTCTTTAGTTTTCAGAAGTTTTATTATTGTGTGTATGGGTACAAAATTTTTTGGCTTTATCTTGTTTGGAGTTCACGGAGCTTTTTGAATATGTAGGTTTATGAATTTGGCAAATTTGGGAAATTTTCAGCTCTTATTACTTTGAACTTTTTTTCCAGGTCTGTACCCTCTTTTATTCCTGGAAGATGGACCAAATGCTGGACTTTTTAAAATTGTTCCACAGATTCCTGGGGATATTTTTTTTCTCCCCTCACTGTTGTTCAGACCAATTTTTACTCATTGTTATGTTCACTGATTTTTCCCCCTGTCATTTCCATTGTGCTTTGGGATATATTCAGTGGGTTTTTAAATTTCTGGGCTTTCTTACTTTCCAGTCGTAACATTTCCATTTTGTTATTCTCTGTATTTTCTATTTTCTTACTGAAACTTTCTAGTTATCCATTTGTTCCAAGGGTTATTGTTAGAGCATTTTTATAATAGCTGCTTTTTTTAAGATTTTATTATTTTTTAAGATTTTTTTTTTTTAATTTATGAGAAAGACGCAGAGAAAGAGAGGCAGAGACAGAGGCAGAGGGAGAAGCAGGCTCCATGCAGGGAGCCAGATGTAGGACTCAATCCTGTAACTGCGGGATCACACCCGGAGCCTAAGGCAGATGCTCAACCTCTGAGCCACCTAGGCATCCCTAATTGCTGCTTTAATGTCTTTGTCACATGATTCCAATATCTAAGTCATCTTGGTATTGACATATATTGACTGTGTTTATTTGTGATTTGAGATTTTCCTTACTCATATGCCAATTAATTATTCACCTGCCAAGTTTAAGAATGTATCTTAAACATTTTGAATGTTAGGCTATGAAACTCTGGTTCTTGTTTAAATCATATGAAGAATGTTGATAGTTTTGTATTAGTATGCAATCGACCTAATTAGAATGAGGCTGTCAGTTCCAAGGCACTCTTGCGGACTGATTAGAATTGCATTTCAATTTTCAAAGACTCCAACGGTGTTCAGCTCTGTTCCACATGTGCGCCACCCAGTGGACAGTCTGGGACCTGGACGGTGGAAAATTCAGTTCTCAAAGTCTTACATGTTGATTAAGACCAGGTCAAGCTAAATACAGCTCAGGGCTGAGCCCAGGAGTTTGTAAACAATTTTATTTTTATTTTTTAAAAGATTTTATTTATTTATTCATAAGAGAGAGAGAGAGAGAGAGAGAGGCAGAGACACAGGTAGAGGGAGAAGCAGGCTCCATGCAGTGAGCCTGATGTGGGATTTGATTCTGGGTCTCCAGGATTACGCCCTGGGCCGAAGGCAGGCGCTCAACCGCTGAGCCACCTAGGGATCCCCTGTAAACAATTTTATAGGGTCACTTCCCCAAGGTGCTCCCTCTCTATGATCTCCCTTGTATTGTTCACTCCCCTGAGGTTCCTCTTTTTAGTTCTCCATCAGAAAGCTAGAGCTTTGCTTAGCCCACTCTGCCTGCCATCCACTTTTCATAACTGTGCCAGTGTCTGAGGCCAAGTGGCAGGAGAACCAGAGGATAAAAAATGGTGAACTCATTGCCAGTTCAGTGCTTCATATTTTGGCCTTCTTCCCCAATTTGCCTGCCGCTATTTACTCTTCAGAGTCCTCAAATAGCTTCTGCTCCATGTATTCTGGCTAGGTTTTATAGCTGCATTCAGTGGGAAAGACCAGCAGGAATGTGCTTACTCCATCTTACTCCCACTCATATTTTTTTTCAACTATATTCATGAATGATTTTGTCTGTAATTTTCCTTTGTCTTTTTTTTTTTTTTAAGATTTTATTTATCTATTCATGAGAGACAGAGAGAGAGAGAGAGAAAGGCAGAGACACAGGCAGAGGGAGAAGCAGGCTCCGTGCAGGGAGCCTGATGTAGGACTCGATCCCGGGGCTCAATCCCGGGGCTCCAGGATCACGCCCTGGGCCAAAGGCAGGTGCTAAACCGCTGAGCCACTTAGGGATCCCCATGTTTTGGGTTTTGTATCAAGACTATGCTTACCATAAAATGAGTTGGAGTATATTCTTCAACTTTTTAAAATTCTCTGGAAGAATTTGTGAAGACAAGAAGTTTCACTGATGAAAGCACATGGAATTTTCTTTGTGGGAAGATTTTCGGTTTATTAAACTGGTTTTACTAGTTATAGAAATATTCAATTCTATTTCTCCTTGTGTTATATTTAAGTTACATTTTCTAGGAATTTTTCATTTAAACTTTCAAAGTTATTAACATACAATTGTTTGTATATCCTCTTTTGATCTTTATAGTGTTTGTATAACAGTGACCCCGTTTTTATTCCAGATTTTGAATTTTTAAAAAGGTACCATTCTCACATAAATGTCTTTATGACTTTGGATAGGCAATGGTTTCTTAGATATTACTCCAAAAACACAAATAAATTTAAAGTTAAAAACAAGTGTGCCTCAAAGGACACCATCAAGAACACAAAAAGACACAATTGAGAAAATATTTGGAGAGCACATATCTGATGAGGAATTTGTATTTAGAATATATAAAGAAGTCTTACAACTCAACACTAAAAAGCAAAACAGAAAATTAAAAGATGGGCAAAGGATCTGAATAGACATTTCTTCAAAAAAGATGCACACATGATTAATAAGCCCATAAAAAGATGTTCAGTATCATTAGCCATCAATGAAATGCAAACCAAAACCATAAGATGCGGGATGCCTGGGGGGCTCAGTGGTTGAGTGTCTGCCTTTGGCTCAGGGTGTGATCCCGGGGTCCAGCATCAAGTCCCACATCGAGCTCCCTGCAAGGAGCCTACTCCTCCCTCTGCCTGTATGTCTGCCTCTCTCTGTCATGAATAAATAAATAAAATCTTAAAAACAACAACAAAAACCCACCATAAGATGCTACTTCATGCCTGCTAAGATCACTATAATAAAAAAGACAAGTGTTGGTGAGGATGTGAAAAAAAATGGAAACTTTATACAATGTTGGCGGGAATATAAAATGGTATAACCACTTTGGAAAACAGTATGGCAATTTCTCAAATGATTAAACATGGAGTTAACCTATGACCCAGTAATATATGGGTTAAATATACCCATTAATTTCATTTTTAGGTATATATAGAAATGAAAACATGTCCATAAAAAAACTTGTACATGAATGTTCATACAAAGTGGTAAAAAAAAAAGCAGAAATGACCCAAATATTCAACTGATAAATGGATAAATGAGATCTATCCATACAATGGAATATATTCAGCCATCAAAAGAAACAAAGTACTGATAACATGCTGTAATATGGACAACCATTGTGACTATTGTGCTAAGTGAAAGAGGCTAGTTACAAAGAACCACATACTGTATAATTCCATTTTCCTGAAATGTCCATAGTAGGCAAAGTTAAAGAGACAAAAAGTAGAAACTTAGTGCTAGAGCTAGAGGGTTTGAGAGGATGGAGTATAAAATTTCTTTGGGGTAATGGAAATATTATAAAATTCATAGTGGTGATGGATGCAGGACTCTGAAAAGCTAAAAGCCATTGAATTGTATGGGATATGAATTGTATCTCAAGAAAGTTGTTAAAAGATACCATGCCTCTGTCTTGGTCATTCTTTCTTGGATTACTCACTCTGGAGAATGCCAACTTCTGTCTCATAAGCAACATTTTTGAGAGGTTCGTGTGGCAAAGAACTGAAGCCTCCTGCCAACAGTCATGTGAGTGACCTTGGAAGTGGTTATCCTGTCCCATCAAGATTTCAATGAATTGGGGCACCTGGGTAGCTCAGTCGGTTAAGAGTGTGCCTTCGGTTCAGATCATGATCTCGGGGTACCAGGATCAAACCCTGTGTTAGACTCCCTGCTCAGCAGGTAGTCTCCCCCTTCCTCTGCTTCCCACTCATGCTTGCTCTCTCCCTCTCAAATACATAAAATCTTAAAAAAAAAAAAAAAAAAAAGATTGCAATGACTACACCCATTGCTAATAGATTGACTGCAACCTCATGCGAGATCCCAAGTCAGAACCACCTAGTTAAGTCCACCGAAAGTCTTAACCCTCAGAAACTGTGTGAAATAATGTTTGTTACCTTAAGGTGGTAAGTTTTAAGATAATTTATTACACAGCAATAGAGAATACAAGCCCATCTAGCTCAAGACAGGAATTTCTAATAAAATTTTACTTTTTATATTTAATGACATTTTCTGAAATATTTTGCTGCTTTGATTTTTTTTTTAATAATTTTTATTTATTTATGATAGTCACAGAGAGAGAGAGACAGGCAGAGACATAGGCAGAGGGAGAAGCAGGCTCCATGCACTGGGAGCCTGATGTGGGATTCGATCCTGGGTCTCCAGGATCATGCCCTGGGCCAAAGGCAGGTGCCAAACCGCTGCGCCACCCAGGGATCCCTGCTGCTTTGATTAAATGTAATTATGAAAAAAAAAAATGTAATTATGTCAATCCAAAACAAAACTTTGAGTTATGGTTATGGGATTTTTTAAAATCAATTATATTACATATTTTTGTTACAAAGAAGTATAATACATTGAGCAATAGAAGTCTTTCAAACAGGGGCGCCTGTTGGTTCAGTGTCTAACTCTTGGATTCGGCTCAGATTATGATCTCAGGGTCGTGGGATCAGGCCCTGCATCAGGCTCCGTGCTCAGTGCAGTCTGCTTGCCCTCTGCTCCTCCTCCTGCTCTATATCTAAAATAAATAACTAAAATCTTAAAAAATAATAATAAAAAGTTTTTCAAGCACAACAAATTCTAATGGGATAGAATTTAGGGGCAAGTGTTGGAATGATAGTATGTGTTTAGGGAGCAAAAGTAAGAATCTGAAAGTTTTCATTAATAAAAGGCTTTGCAATGCATTTTTTTACATGGGTGATAGTAACAAATCATTATGTATCCACCATTGGATGCATTTAAAGACCAAAGCAATAATTTTATTTGAAAGAATATTTACAATATATTAGAAATTACATCCTTGCAACTAATTAACTTATAAAAAAATTAAATTGTCAATTTAAAAATGCACAAGAGGCCTGTAGATTTTTAAATTGTTTTAGAGAGGATATTTTTTATCATGCTTGGAGTTTATGGTGATTCTTAAAACTGTGGCTTCATTTCATCAATTTTAGGAAGTTCTTAGCCATTTTACCTTCTAAAACTGCTCTATTCCCTCCCTTCTCCTAGCTAAAATTACATGTTTATAAAAGCTCTTCCAGGATCCCCGGGTGGCGCAGCGGTTTAGCCCTGCCTTTGGCTCAGGGCACGATCCTGGAGACCCGGGATCAAATCCCACGTCGGGCTCCCGGTGCATGGAGCCTGCTTCTCCCTCTGCCTGTGTCTCTGCCTCTCTCTTTCTCTGTGTGACTATCATAAATAAATAAAAATTAAAAAAAAAAAAAAACCTATTCCTGGGGAGGGGTGGCTGATTCAGTTGAGCCTTCAGCTCTTGGTTTCAGCTCAGGTCATGGTCTTGACACATGCGTGCACACACAAACACACACTCTCTCCAAAATAAATAAATACATAAAGTTTTTAAAAAAAACCCCAAATCTCATATTCCGTAGGTTTTTAATGCTTTCTGTGTTTTTCATACTTTTGACTCCAGGTTTCATCCCGGATGCTCTCTGCTTTATCTTCTGGTTCACTAACTCTCTTTTCAGCCATGTCTAATCCATGATTAAATCTATCCATTGAATTGTTAATAGATACAATAAATATTAGTACTTACATTCTTATACTGCTGAAATTCTCTATTTTCTTTTAATTCCTTTAACTCAATAATCATAGCTATTTTATTTTATTTTATTTTATTTTATTTTATTTATTTTATTTTTTTTCATAGCTATTTTAAAACCTAGGGCTGGCAAATCCATTATCTGAATCCTCTGGAATTTCTATTCTATGTCTCTCAAAATGTCTGTGAGCATGTTTTGTCTTTTTATGCTTATTTTTGGATGAAAGTTTTTCTATTAGAATTTCCTTTTGTTTTTGGCAGGCAGCTCTAGGCTAAAGACACTAGAAAGCCTGGATCATTTTAATTCAATCAAGGAATTATAGGATTTAAAGCTGAGCTTTAGTCAACACAGTCCAACCATGTAGCCCTTCAGGATCCCAACTAAAAACCTGGTACAAGTTATCAGGGTCCTCTTTTCTTTTCAGTAAGCCCTCAACTATTTTCTCCTCCCACCCTTGTTTACTGAAAGCTCTACTCAGCTTCTCAGTCTCTGCTTTTAGAACAATCTCCTTGAGAGAAAAAATAGCTCCAAACGTTAGGATCACTTTTCTCGGCTTACCCTCCTCTCCTAGAACTTGGGCCTACACTTGCTCACTGCTTTGGTAATCCCCTGATGCCTTCAGAGAGATTTTGCCTCCTTGCCCAGCTTTCACATTCTCTTTCTAAAATAAAATATATCTAAAAAAACCAATTGTCTGACTCTCCTGCCTCCTAAATGCTATCAGTTACCAAGCTTGGTGTATGTTCCCTCCATTATTTTCTTTCCATCAGAGCCCACTGCTCTGTTCCCTGAAATATCTTGGCCCTGGTCCTCCCTCCTGAACCACTGCAGCTTCAACTGCAGCACCTTCCCTAACAGACCTCTCTGCTTTCAGAACCCTCTCATATGCTTACACTGCCAGAAGATTCTTTCAGAACAGGGTTCTAGGTTATTGCCTGCTTAAAGTATTTCAAAGGTTCCTCATAACCGGTGAAATTCAGTACTAATCCTCACCTGGGCACTCAAGCCCTCCCTGACTTGACTCCACACTTGTTTTCAGCTGTGTCCATCTATTTTCAGGAGTGAGTGTGGTCTGTCCCTCAGCCACGGTTGTGAGCATCCAGACTTGTCTTCTTTGGACCCTCTCATGGTCAGCCTTTCCCATTATCCTCTGCCCAGGGCAGGAGTGATTAACTTAAAGCAGCCTTTCTTTCCAAAAAGATGAATGTGAAACTACTTCATAGGTTATCGATAATATGTTTATGTTAGGGATGAGCATTAAACAAGAAGTGGGAGGAGAAAATTGAATTGCAGGGCCCAAAATTTTAGGTGTCCAATGTTTTTCTTCACAATTTTCCTACATTCCATACTTAAAATGACTAAAAATACATGCTTTAAACAATTACCTCTTTTTGCCACTGAAGACGTGTATTTTTAAAAACCACTTTCCTGTCCCTTGCTATCTCTGGAGACATCTTTGACCTCTGGTTGGCTGGTTTTTGTTTTTTCCTTTTTAGGGAGTGGTGGTGGTGAAGGAGAGAGGTCCTCCTGTTGGCCATTGCTTATCTCAACAAGAACACGGTTAACTGTGATCACCCAGTATCACTTCTATGCTGTAGATGAAACCCCCTGACGTAAGATAAGATACTGAAGGAATTTTAGAGAAAGCTCTCACTCTTCTTAGGCTGACAAGATACGTCCATCCAGGAGGCTGTACCATTACCAAGGTGCCCAGAAGACCTGGGTTTCCTCTTGATGGCTTCCTGTGTGATTTTAATCCCTTCCCAATAGAGGGGTCTGTTTCCCTAGGAAATTCCTAGGTGGTCCCTAAGGAGTGTTTCAGTTCTAGAAACTTCCGTCTAGGGATCCCTGGGTGGCGCAGCGGTTTGGCGCCTGCCTTTGGCCCGAGGCGTGACCCTGGAGACCCGGGATCGAATCCCACGTCGGGCTCCTGGTGCATGGAGCCTGCTTCTCCCTCTGCCTGTGTCTCTGCCTCTCTCTCTCTCTCTCTCTCTCTCTCTCTGTGTGACTATCATGAATAAATAAATCTTTAAAAAAAAAAAAAGAAAGAAACTTCCGTCTAGCCCTGATAAGATGTACTGGCTGCAAAAGGGCTTTGGAAAGGAGAGATAGTCACCTTTTTAGAAGAATACCGTGGGGTAGAAAAATCAGAGTGGATTTGAATCCACCACGTTTAAGTCAGGCGGCTCCACACGGGAAAACAATCCAGGTGAGGCGAACGAATTAACAAATACAAAGTTTTTAATAAAGCCAGTACACAGCCATGAGAGGATTCATTCTTCCCAAGAAGCCTGGGAGGGATGCAGTGCAGGATTCACGAACGAGGAAACCGGGGTTCAGAAAGCCTAAGGAGCCTGCCTCCTCGGTAGTCGACCGACCGATCGTTGCCGCCCTCATTTCACCTCACCTCTGGCTTGGGCCCTGGGGTCTCCTCAGAAGCGGCAGTCCAGGGTCAGGGAGCACCAAAGGCCCAGCGGGGAAGGCCGCTGAAGTCAAGCCACTTCCGCCTCCCTGGGGCCTCGCTGGGCTCGCCACCCTCACAGCCGGCGCAGCCCGAGTCACGAGTTTTCCTCGGGGACCCGCCCCTCCGCCTGCTGATTGGGCAGTTCGGCAACGATTTCTGTGCTCTGATTGGTTGTGACCGCCCCGGCTCTCCCACACCGCCTACACCAACCGGATATACGGGCAGGGTTTCCGCTTCCGCCTTCTCCCTCCCGCTTGTCGTCGGATCGCGGTCGCCGCCACAGCTGCCGCTGCGGGGCGCGGTGTTGGTGGGTCGGTTGGCTTGTCTCTCAACGCCGGTGTCCGTGCCGTTGAACTGCCCGCCATGGCTGAACTAGATCCGTTCGGCGCTCCCGCCAGCGCTCCTGGCGGCCCCGCGCTGGGGAACGGGGTGGCCGGTGCCGGCGAAGAAGACCCGGCCGCGGCCTTCTTGGCGCAGCAGGAGAGCGAGATTGCGGGCATCGAGAACGACGAGGCCTTCGCCATCCTGGACGGCGGTGCCCCCGGACCCCAGCCGCACGGCGAGCCGCCGGGGGTTCCGGGTGAGAGTGCGGCCGCGTTTGGGGCGGGACGATTTGTATAGAATGGGCCCTGAGTGGGTCTGAGCGCTCTCTGTAACTCTTGGTTCTTGCTGAACCGGGAGATTAAGGAAGGTGCAAAGAGGAAACGAGACCCCGGCCCAGTCATAGCAGAAACCTAGGTTCGGGGAGCCTGCTCAGTGGTAGGAGTATGTTTGAGTGCTCCCGGACGGGGCAGAGCGAGAAAGCAAAGAAAAATTGGGTGACAGTCCGGCTGAAGAGCTCGAAGAAGCCCATTCAGTTCAGGAACTTTTCAATGAGCACTTGCTGTGCTTTGAGCCTGGGGCTTTGAAACAGCCGCATTGGCGCAGTTTTTGGCCAGACTTAAAGGCGAGCCTGAGCCCGGCACGGAACTAGTTATTAGGAAAGGAGGGCAGAAAGAATGAGAATAGTAGTATCGTTTTTTGAGATATGTACAAACAAAAATAGCAGCGCAAATCAGCATTTAAGCACTTCAGGTATGCAGAATGTTGGATTATGGGGAGGGAAGGAGGCGTGAATAGTGAACTCGAAAGGTGATCTAACCCTGGACGAAAAAACTCCAGCCAAAGAAGGGTGAGAGTTTTAACCTTTTGTCGATCGGATTATGGCCGGTATTTCTGGAGCTCTGCTTCCTCTGAGAACAGCTTTGGTAGGGCAGTGTTGCCTAAGCAGAATTTAAGATTAGCCTAGACTGGTCTTCCAAAACGTGAATAGAGAATGTGGTGTGGCCTTTTCCCAGCCAAACTCAAGCAAAGACAAAAAAAATAGCGATAGGATGCGGGTTTGACCTTTGAATGCCTTACCTTTGTGTGATACTTGGAATTACGGTGGGAAGAAAAGAGGAGTGGAAGAGACCTTTTCAGTTGTATGAGGAAGTAGGAAATTAGCTGGAAGAAATGAGACCTGGGTTTTCATTTACTTAAACTATTCAAATTAAAGGAGAATAGGGTACTGGTGGGGCTGATAGGAGTGTTTATATTACTCTAACCTCAAACCTTAAGGAGCCAGGCAGATGACATAAATGAGAGAAGCCTGCTGGGAATGGGACACTATGGAGTGCTGGAGACTGAGGTTTTGGTGCACTAAAGTTGTGCTTTGTGAAAGCAGACTCAAATTTCAAATTACTGTGCCAGTCAGGTGGAACCATTTTTGTGTGTAGGGGTAAGGAGACTGTTCATTTGAAACCTCTGAGTTTTTATACTGCACCATGTTACCTCCTAAGCGAATCAGCCCCCGCATAAGAACTTACACGAGAACATATGATACACCTGTAAATGTGAATTACAGCAGGCAGGTTGGAGTGACCTGAGTTGTGGCTGGGAGATGAAGTTAGGTTTAGTAGGGTTTTTGTTGTTGGGTGGTGTTTATTAACATTTGCCTGAGAATCCTAAAAATTAACTTCTTAGATCCTTAGTTTACTGCTCCTCATTTAATAAAAGAAAACTTGAGCCCTGCAGAGAAATGACTTGCTTAAGAAAAAAGGGCAAATTACTAGCTATGCCCTCAGTTTCCCTACCCGTAGACCGTACCATATTCTGGTGCAGTTGTTTCAGCAGGGGTAACATGGTACAACAGACTGTCATTTCTGAAAGGCAGTGTGGCTGTCTTGGGTAGGACGGAGTTGGGAGAATCTGGACCTGTACCTAGAAAACTGTCCCGATTCAAGGACAATGTTACTCTTGCTTACAGTTGTATCCCGGGCACATAGTAGATAACTCACAAAGTCATGAACAAAAATACCAGGGCCAAGAGTCCTGTAGAGACAAATCTTGATGACGGCAGTTTGGAGAGGTAAAAGGGAGAGGGTAGATATGGACACACAGGTTTCTTGTGCATTAAGCTTTCAGCAAAGGGAAGGAAAGGATGATTGCTGACTTAGTTTCTAGGAAGGACTTTCTTAGTGGACTAAGCATTTAGTGATTTGAAGCCAGACCTCTGACAGTGTTGTTGAGGTCGGCAGTAGTGCAATGGTCAGCACTTCCTTTGGGGAGTAGAGAACTAGTTGGACACTTTTCTTTCCTTTGAAAGAGGCATGCTAGTGGTTTAGATTCTGTGCTACCTAAACTGCTTGAGTGTGATTTTTAACTTTGTGGTCTCAGGCAACTTAGGTAACCACCACTGCATTACCTTAGATTTTTCGCCTGTAAAATGTACAGATCTATACCACACAAGGTTTGCTAGGATTACATTAGTACCTGAAAAATGCATACACGCAGTACTGGGTATATCACTGCCCCAGTACCTGACTATACTCATTCCTCAGGAGTAGGGGGAGGGAGGCATTATAAAGCCTATAGGCTTTGGGGTGTGCTGAGGAAACCGATTTTAGGAGGGAGCCCTGTATCTGATGTGTTACTATACCAGAGCTACATCGGTAGGAGGCTCTTAACAGATGGAGGATAAAGAGGAACCCAGCTAAACTCTTCCCGGCTCTGGGGAAACTCCCAGGAAGGATGATAGCAGGCAGAAACCAGAAGGCCTGAGCCTTGAAGGACTCCTTCAGTTGTTAGAAAACCTGGAGAAGAGGTAGTTTAGAAGTGGGGGGTGACCAGCAGAGTGAAGTGGCTCAAATATTGAAGAGCAAGTGGTGAGGAAAGAAGAAGCAGCATGAGTCTAGAGCTGTTGAAAAGCCCTCAATTTTCCTGAGGAGGGAGGAGGAAAAAAGGTGACTAAGGAGCTGCTGTGAGTGTGGCAGTGAGGCACCATTTGTTTCTGACAAGTCTCTCCTTGGAGGAGGAGGAAGAAAGGCAAATGAATTAAAGCTTTCTGGAAGAGGAGATGAATTTTCTTGGTAGCAGTGGTCGAGGGAAGTTCAGGGAAATTGCACATGTGATAGTTTGTAGTACTGCACGCTTAATGAATGCTGGTTCTCTGTAGCTTCAGATCCGTGCAGTAACTGCAGGCTAGGTAGTGGCATCCTATTTCAGATAAGGAATCATCAGGGAACTTAAGCAGTGTTCCAAAGGTAGCAAGCTAATACGTCTCCACTGTAATTCAACCCACATGTGCTTGACTTCAGTGGATGGGCACCATGGGAAGTCGTGGGTAGGTTTGGGACAAATTGTCTGTCTTCTCTGGAAACTTATACTGGCCCTTTTTTCTCCCTGGAGTTCCTGAGATGCCCTACAAAGTTTCCTTTGGGGGCATCTGGTTTCTTAGCTTAGCTGTCCTAATAAATCAGGGCCTTTGATATCTTTCTGCATGTTTTTGTAGCAACAGGCAGTTCTTTGACTTAGGCCAGTTGAATGTCACTACAGTAACTAAGAAGAGCTCAAAGCACTTGCTGGGGGTTTGGATGAGTTTTCAATTCTAAAGGACAGGAAACATGCGATTTAGGAGGAAGTATGGGATGAGAATTCTAGTTTTGTGTATGGAGTAGTGATCAAAGTCTTCCCTATTGGAATGGCCCTGGGCTGGAATATATTAACTGGATAGTTGGTGTGTGAAATGTAATATATTAACCAGAATTTAGGCCAAGGACTGGCCACACTAGCCATTGTAAGCTCCAGGAGTCAAAATTATCTCACTCTTTCTGACATAAAAATACCAAGCGGATTAAAGAGAGACATTTTTGTCTTTTTAGTGCCAAAAGAAAAGTGACTAAGAGCAGGAAAGTCTTTGGGCATAAAAGCAGATACAGAAATCCTAAAGGAAAAAATTATGCCCATATACAATTTTTTAAAAAAGATTTTATTTATTTATTCATGAGAGACACAGAGAGAGGCAGAGACACAGGCAGAGGGAGAAGCAGGCTCCATGCAGGGAGCCTGATGTGGGACTCCATCCTGGGACTCCAGGATCACTCCCTGGGCCAAAGGCAGGCACCAAACCACTGAGCCTCCCAGGCGCGCCCCCTGCCAATATACAATTTAAGTAGCTCTAGGTGTTAAATACTATAAATCATATAAAATGACAATGGAGGAAATATTTGTAATATGAGAGGACAAATAATACAAAGTGAATACTTAGAGATCAAAAGCAGAAAAATGGCCAAAACTCAGACAATTCGGTAAAGAAGAAAACCAAATGTCAGCTACATGATTACCTCACAAGAAATAAGATCAGTGTCACAAAAGCTACCTTTTTTTTCCCCCTGCTATCAAATTTAAAAACCTAAAACTCGGGATCCCTGGGTGGCGCAGCGGTTTGGCGCCTGCCTTTGGCCCAGGGCGCGATCCTGGAGACCCGGGATCGAATCCCACATCGGGCTCCCGGTGCATGGAGCCTGCTTCTCCCTCTGCCTGTGTCTCTGCCTCTCTCTCTCACTGTGTGCCTATCATAAATAAAAAAAAAATAAAAAAAAAACCCTAAAACTCCGCCTTTAGTATCATTGAGTCTGAGAAATGGGGCAGTCATGTGCGAAGGGTAGTAATATAAACGGAGGCAGGTGGTCATGATTAGAAGTTTTTAAAATGTATATCCTGTGACCCAGGAATTCTCTATCTTGAAGGTTGGCTGTTGGAGGGTCTTCAGGGTGACCAGCATGGTCTCACCACGTAATTCCACTGCTAGGCCACTCTGGGTGCTGCCCATTGGGTATGGTCTATGCTAGCAATTCTGCATCAAGGAATTTGTTACTGAGGAGCAATTGAATACCCACCTTCCAAATACTTTTATTAGTTTTGAAGACAAGCTTCATATTTGTAAAACTTAATGGAATACTTTAAAAATTATGTAGGTGAGTGACACACAGCTTAAATTAGTAAAAAAAAAACCACTGACAAAACTATAAGACACTCATTTTTGTACTATTATCAAGTATACACAACAGTGAAATTAAGAGAAGTATGAGAAATATGTTGAAATAAGAAATACAACCAGCAGTTGACACCTAGATCAGAACTGATACAGGCTGGTAAATGCTTAGGTCCTGCTGTTTGCATTCACATGGCAGATCATCAGAGGATCAAGCCTCTGACTGCCTGGCCTGTTCAGGTATTGCACCACTTTGTAAAGGCTGATCATCTCGTAACACGTGCATTTAATATTTTTCTTATATCTTAAAAAATTTAAGAGAAAATGCTGTCATTAATTATCTGCCCCTTCAGGAACACCGTATTCATCTTTCAGGGAAACCTATACACACTTGAAGGTTATTTGTGAAGTGCTGCTACATCTAGGCTTATTGTGAGGATTAAAACTTAATGTATATAAAGTGGTAGACACTGGCACATTGGAAACAGTAGTAGATATTTTCGTGCTAAAAAAATTGAGAATTTAAGGACATAGGTGAATGAATTACTAAAAAGCATATGTTGTAGGAGTCCAGTGTTGCTGAAAGAAATTTTATGTATGCGCATTACTTAAAGGGTAGAAGCCAACGGGCTGAGCAGTGAGATTATGTGGCATTTTCTTCTATCTATCCCCTCCTTTTTTTTAAACAATGTTTTAGTATCACAGGGGCATGGAGGGGAAATGATCTAAAAAGTTTTCAGTACTCCCAAAGCCAAGAGTGGAGTAATTGGGAGAAGCAAGAGAACCAGAAGAATGGATAACATGTTAGGGTTGGTTTGGAAAGTAGGCAGTTTGAGTTGGGTTTAGTTAGGAATCAAGAAGACCAGAGCAGTGGTCTGGTCTATTAGAAATCCCTAATACAGAGGGAGGCTGAGAGTACCCCACCCCAGGCTTTCAGGAAAGCTGTGATGTTTCCATATACTACCTTCTGCGGGCCTTGTGATGGTGGCCTGCACTAACTGCTTGCTTGACATCCCTTTTTCTACATGGGTTCATGTGTCTTTTTAGGTGCATCTTCTCTCATCTTCCATATCCCACCCCCAAGCAATAAGATGGTCATTGCAGTTTGAAAATATTTGAACAAAATAATGGAAGTCCTGCGTAGTAGGTAGTAAATATGGATCAGTCAGCAGATCTAGAGTACAGAATGTGTAAGCAGAAGCTAAATCTTTATGGTGCCTGTATCAAGGCTTTTGAAGGAAGGCGGAGCAGCCACCCCGGAGGGATGGTGTGAAGCCCTGTACGTACTGCCTCTTTGTGACAGCTTGTAGGTCAGGGCAGAAGTTATGACGTCTACCTACCAGGCCAGTTGGGTAACTGAATTAGTGAGATATGGAATGGGTTTAAAAAAAAAAAAAAAAAAAGACAGACTGGGGTCCTAGCAGATAGACCAGAGCATGTTATATATAAAGGCTGCCCTCCTTTCATACAGGCCCAGGATTGCCAGATCTGTCTGCCTGTCCTCACCCATAAACCTGTACATCCTGAATTTGTGGAATTTTCTGACTTAACAGTCTGTGTTTTAAATATGTTTAGCCTGTGGACTACCATTTTGTGCTATATGGATTGATGGTCTCCAGGTCTTACTTAAAAAGACCTTTTTCCATATTTTTCAGGTGGCCTTTTAGCTCATGAATTAATTGTGCCAGTAAGATGGGATTGTATCCCACGCCCTTTTTTTTTTTTTTTTTTTTTTGGTAACTTACGTGCTTGAAAATACCAAATTTTGTATGCCCAAATTTTACTATCCCAGACTAATTCCAAGTGCTCTAGAGGAATTAGCTCAAGAAGTCTTAACTGTAGACCCTCAGGTCTCCAGGCACAGGATGGAGAGTCCTGACTCCTGAGAAAGCATCTCGGTTTAAACATGAAGCTGCATGTCCCTGCTTACTGAATGATTTCAGACCCCACTTTCCCTTTGCCTTCTCCAGAACTTTCAGAGAGAAATACTTGCTCTGTGAGACTCTTCTGACAGGCATCCATGTGTTTTCTCTCTAGGGAGACCAAAAGCTTTTGAACTGGGGCCTTGGTATAGGTTTGTCCATACTTTGGTGAAGTGATTTGTGTATAAGCACATCTTGGTTTCATTAAACAGGAAGTGGTTCAGGGTTCCGTCTAGTGCCCAGCGCGGGGACAGCATTGCTCTAACTTACAGTACCTACAGCAAATAGTACTGTATTCTCTGTAATGCTCTGGGCCAGCATTTGACTAGCCCTGACTGACAGACTGAAATTTTGTGTCTTACAGATGCTGTGGATGGAGTGATGAATGGCGAGTACTACCAGGTACAGAGTACTCTGATTACATTAGAAGATAGTGGTTGAGTCCTCCTTTCCTGTGATTTGAATTGAATTGACTGACCTAGAAAGGACCCCACTCCTTTGACTTTCCTAGATGTATTAACATTAGGTATGTTACCTGCTAAAATGGAAGGATTTAAAGAGAAGTGACATTGATCATTCCTTTTAAAATACTACTGCCCGGCCCTAGTGTTACCAGTTTTATTCTCAAGAAATGAGCCTTCATGGTGATGATGAGAACAGTGACTAAGTTAAACTCTATGTGCCATGTAGCGTGTCAGGCACTGTTATACTTAATTCTCTCAACAGCCTGGGGGACCTGTACTTTTGTTCCTGTTTTACAGATGAAGAAACTGAGGCACAAAGTAGTCTAAAAGTAACAAAGCTGGTATGTGGTGGGGCCAGCATTTGAACCTTTGAAATTATATGGGGCAGGGGGAGGAGGGGTAAGGAGGGCTGGAATTTTTGGTGACTTGCCATTATTTTCCCTCTGTATCACTAAGTGTTGAGTTGCTAGCCCAACTCAGATCAGCTTAAACCCAGAAAAGTCTTACCAGTTTGTATAACTGAAGTGTCCTAAGACCAGGACGCAGATTCCATTCCCCTAGGACTCTGGCTCTGCTTGCTGAATGTGCATTTTTGTGCTCAAGCTTTTTTTATGGTAGTTGAATGGCTGCAGCACTTCTGGGCTTCGCATGTGCATGTCATATTATCTAGAACAAGATGGAGGCTTCTCCTCTTGTCCCAACCACCTAACAAAAATCCCGCATTTCCTTCTGGACGTAGTCATTATAGCCTGGGGAAATCACACGATGCTTTGCTTATGCCTGGGTTTCTGCCCTTCCCTCAACCAGTTAACTGGCAAGAAGGATGTTCGTCTAATTGGTTTAAAACAAGGATGGACTGACTTTTTTGTGAAGTACAGGTAGTAAACATTTTAAGCTTTGTCATAAGGTCTGTGTCCAACTACTCTTGCTGTAATGTGAAAGCATCTCTAGATAGTATAGAAACAAATGGACATGGCTGCGTTCTGGTAAAAATTTAATTATTAAAACAGACAGCTGGCCTGGACTCTAGTTTCCAGTGCCTGGTTAGAGGGAGACAGATTGGGGTTCAGATCCAGGCTCTACCTCCTACTAGCTGTGAACTGGACATGTCTTTTTCTCGATGCCTCAGATTAGTCCCCCAGATGTGAAATGGGAATACAAACTTGACAGGTTGCTTGGGAGATAAAGCTTTTATGTGCCTGACACATGGAAAGTGTTAAGTTAGTTACTAATACTTTCAGTAATTCTCCTTCTATCTTTTTATAGTCTGATTAGGTTACCCTGGAATTTATTTCTCCTAGTTCAGCAGGTGAAAAATTTTCTAAAGATAAAAGTGTATTTGAGTTTTATCAATTTATAAGCTGTCAGACCTTACCCACTATAAAGAAGAATCTGTCCCCCCCCCACACACACACACACCTGTGACCCTGTATGCTTGCCTTTTTATTCTTTTCCTTGGTGTGACCAGTGACTGCGCATTTTCTTTTGGACTCTATTTTACCCAGAATTCACATAGTTTGGTTAGATGGTATTAAGTGATCTTTTTCCTGCATTGTATAATAGCATTTTGAAGTTTTAGGTCCTAGGCTTTGCTGTGCAGTGTATTTACCTTTTTTTACTGTGAAGATCCCACATAAGCTGTGTGGGAAAACACTTTTTCCTAATAAGTCTGTTACCCACCACCCCAGCTTTCCTCTCCCACTGCCGTCCCATTCATTAACAGGTGTGGTCATAAGTACTCTGCCTCCCCTGTGGATTGTAAGGATTGTGTGCAGTAATGTTGAGAGCTCCCTGTGAGCATGTAAGGTTGTGCTGCTGATTTTTAAAGTAATCCTTCAACATTTGACACCAGCCATCAGTGCTGTGCCTAACCAGGGCTGTTCTATCAGGGGTGAGGCGCGTTTCGGGAAGGTGTGCTTGGTGCTGATAGAACACAATTGTGTTTTGTGTTAAGGAGAGTAATGGTCCAACAGACAGTTACGCAGCTATTTCACAAGTGGATCGATTGCAGTCAGAGCCTGAAAGTATCCGTAAATGGAGAGAAGAGCAAACGGAACGCTTGGAAGCCCTTGGTAAGGAATCCTTTTCTGTCTTTGGGTGTCTGTTTTCAGTGGAATAGTTGACCTTGACTCTTAGCCCTTTTTACCTGGAATTGGCTAATGTCCTTGTCTAGTTTTTAGGAAGGTCTCTTCCTTAGCCTGAGAGTCACAAGGCCGTGCACAGGGAGATGCTTGATCACAGGCCATTTTGTAAGGATTAGGGCAGCTCCAAGAGCCCCCACTGAGTGCATTCTCTCAGGAGGAGCAGACCAGGCTGTGGAGAGTCCTGAGCTTGAAGTGAAAGACTAGGTTCAAGGCTCAGCCTTGACTCTTCCCAGCTGTGGGCACTTGGTGCTTCAAACCTCGCAGAGTCTGTTTCTTCATCTGTGGGGTAGGATCAGTGTTAGCAACTCCAGGGGTGGTCTGAGATAGTATTTATGAGAGCTTATATAAACTTGAAGGTCTTTGTTGAAAGACTTCAAAATCCATTTATCATTTCTAGGCTGAATTTAAGTTAATGCTTTAAGAAGGAAATGTGAAGTATGTTAGAAAACATGTACAATATGGTTTTCCCACTCTAATATACCTGGAAGCTAAATTCTTATGTTTCTGTGGGTGAGGAGAGTGAGAATCCTAGAATAAGTTTTTGAATCACACAGCTAAGAAATGCTAGAGTCGGAATTCAGCTTACATCTGCCCCACTTCATAATCCATACCCACCCATCCCTTCAGCCACATTGCGTTTAGTGTACACTGTCCCACCAGGTGGGCCAAGCCCCAGGTCAGTGCCAGCTAGCCTGGCCTTTGGGGAGGAACTGTATATGGATTGTTGCTTTTGGTCAAGACCAGAAGACTTGGTATCTGTACATAGGTGGGTTGCAGAGGTATGGCACAGTTTGGAGATAAAGCCATGGGGTATTCTTTTCTCAACTTTTTATTAAAATTGCAAGCACGGGGTGCCTGGCTGGCTCAAGTCAGTAGAGCATGCAACTTTTAATCTTGGGGTCATGAGTTTGAGCCTCACGTTGGATATAGAGATTAGTTAATAAAATTTCAAACACCAAATAGTTGAAAGAAGAGTAAAATGAACTTGTGTGCACCCCCTGGGTTCAGTAATTAACATTTTGCCATATTGGGTTATCTTTATGTAAATGAAGTATATATGTGTGTATGTTTTATACACACACACATTTCTGATCCACTTTCAGATACATCCTGTATTTCATGCCTAATATTTTAACGTATATCTAGAAATAATTATATTCTTCTGTGTACTCACAATGTCAGTATTATTATTCCCTCTTGAGAACCACTGAATTAGTAAAAACTTAATTGCTTGTTTTTCATGTGGGGTAATGGACACTTAGAAGTGTGACCCAGTTAGTGCCAAATCTGTTCCCTTTCCAACCTGGTCTCTGTGGCTTTCAGAAAAATGGGCACACTCCTATTTGGACCTTTATGGTACTATCCAGTAGTCCTTTCTTTGATGGAAATAACAAAAGATACCTGTTCTGTCTGGTAACCACTAGCTACATGTAGCTGGTAAGCACTTGAAATGTGCCTGGTAGGATGGAGAAACTGAATTTTTAATTTAATAAACAGCCACATGTGGCTTGTAGCTACTGTATTGGAGAGCCGCTTTAAAAAGATGAAAACTGTCTTCATGGTGCTAGCAGCTTTAGTCCTTGCTTGTTTCTCATGTGCCTCTCATGTAGTGGGCTGAGAGGCAAGACTTCACTAGTACAAGTATTTGTCATGTTACCAAGCCCAACTTTTTTCTCTTTCCCATGGTTTAGCAAAGTTGTCTTCTCCATGGAAAGAATACACTTTGGTGTCTGGAAAAATTGCAATCTATTTTTTTTTTTTTCAATTATCAGATTGGGCACTTTGGGAATATTTCATGAAGTGTTATTTTCTTAACTCAAAAAGCTTTTCTGAAGGAAGTCAAACATTTGGCTTTGCAATTGAATTAAATTGGTCTGTGAACTAGGTGTTTCTTCAGTTTTGTTTTTTTCTTTGCAAGAACTGTGAGAAGGCACAAGATACTAAAAATAGAGAACCCGTGTGTGTGGTTTTCAGCTTAGCTGGTGACTGCGTTCTCACATAGTTCTCTTTTCCATGAACAGTTATAAGGATTGCCAGAAAAGACAGCTGTCCGTGTGCCCTGCTCTTTAAGGGGGCTCATCCTTCCCTCCTCCTCCTTCTGCCCAGATGCAGAGGTTGTATTGTGGTTTGGATCTTGGTCCTATTGAGCTAAACATTTAAGAATTCTACTTTTTTTTTTTTTTTTTTTTTTTAAGATTTTATTTGGCAGAGAGCACAAGCAGGGGAGGGGCAGTGGGAGAGGGCGAAACAGACTCTGCCAAGCAGGAAGCCCGACGCAATGCAGGGCTAGATCCTAGGACCCAGAGATCATGACCTGAGTCAAAAGCAGGTGCTTAACTGACTGAGCCACCGAGGCATCCCAAGAATAAATAACAAATTCTTATTACCAGTATCACTTTTCAAAAATCTTTTATAAAAGCAAGAAGACAATTTAAAGGATGGTTTTATGCAGTAACTACAATCTGTGCAGATGGTTAAAATTTTTATTTAGTTTTTCAAAGATAAATTTCTATGCAATCTTGTTCCCAGTATATTAAAACTTAAAAAAAATCATTAGACTACACAGATGGGAAATACCGATCAAAAAGTAATGTTTCAGAAGTGATTTCACTACTCTTGAAAAGAAGATTTTAACCTTGGTGTTCTTCAGTTTCTCGTCCCCATGCACTGCCAGCCCACAGCACCTCCCACTGCATCATAGCTCCCTCCATCTCTTCTGTTTGATGCCGTAGACATGTATCAGAAGTCTCCTGTATAGGCAGGGTTTGAAAGACAGTGGAGGACGTGGACCAGCAACAAACTATCAACACCGTAGAAAAGCCCCTGGATCTCATCAGGCTCAGCCTGGATGAGCAAATTTATGTGAAAATGAGAAATGACCGAGAGCTTCGAGGCCGATTACATGCATGTGATCAACATTTAAATATGATATTGGGAGATGTGGAAGAAACTGTGACTATAGAAATTGATGAAGAAACATATGAAGAGATATATAAATCCACAAAACGGAATATTCCGATGCTTTTTGTCCGGGGAGATGGTGTTGTACTAGTTGCTCCTCCATTAAGAGTTGGCTGAAACAAAGAATTTATCGTGTATGGAATATAGATTTTGTATGATTGCCTCTTTAAATGTAGAAGACATCCAAAAGAGAAACCTGCATTCATTTTGATATTAAGAAATGACCAAGGATTCTTCCACTCCTGAAATGAGTTGATTTGCAGATAACTCAAAAATTCTTTTTTTTTTAATTTATTTTTTTTAGATTTACTTATTTGTTTATTCATGGAGAGAGAGAGAGAGAGGCAGAGACACAAGCAGAGGGAGAAGCAGGCTCCATGCTGGGAGCCCGACATGGGACTCAATCCCGGGTCTCCAGGATCACAACCTGGGCGGAAGGTGGCGCTAAACCACTGAGCCACCTGGGCTGCCCTAACTCAAAAATTCTTAAGCTAAAGGGTATTTTAATTTTTTTCCCAACTCTTTCAATAAATGTGGTCACCAGGATGCAGGAAAAAAAAAAGTCTCCTGTATAAACTTGAGTCATCAGTGGAAATCTGAGTAAAAGAATTCTGAGTGGGGTGCCTGGGTGGCTTGGGTCATGATCTCAGGGTTTTGAGATTGAGCCTCATGTCAGGCTCCACGCTGGGCTTGGAGCCTCAGAATCTCCCTCACCCCCCAACCCCTGCATTTCGCTCTCAAAAAAAAAAAAAAAAAATCTGGTATCACCTTCTAATAAATAACCGGTTCTTTGCAATCTGAAACTTTGGGGGAGTTTCTAGCTACTAACAAGCTATTTCTAGTAGTTAGACACAGCCTTCTGCAGGTTGTTACTGTTAAGACTTTCTTGCAGAAGCCTTAAAGATGCCCCCAGAGTACTTAATTTCTTCCCTTTGAGTGATTACTTGCCACCACCACCACTGCTTCCTACTGTCTCCAAGGATGCTAGCTAGTTATAGGTTGGGCTCAGTTCTGCTCTAGCTCTGCCACAAGCTCACTGCATTCTAAGCAGGAATAGATGTTTTGTGGTCCTTCTCACCTCTTAACATCTATATTCTCCTCTTCCCTGGTTCCTGAATCATTTCTGCCTTGGGTAATTTCAACAACAGCTCTCTGCTTCATAGAAATGCTTCTACAAGATTTTTAGTTAAGAGAGTGCCACCTTATGTTTTACAAAACCATTGATTATCAGAGTTGGGGTGTTAAATCTAGTTTATGAGAAGATTTTGTAAGATTATCTAATAGATTAGTATCAGTGGTCCACCCTGAACTAATATTAGCATTATTAAAGAATCATCCTGGGGCACCTGGGTAGTATAGTTGGTTGAGCACCTGACTCTTGATTTCAGTTCAGGTGGTGATCTCAGGGTCCTGGGATTGAGCCCCTCGTTGGGCTCTGCACTCAGCACAGTCTGCTTGAGACTTTCCTCTCCCCCCCTTCTGCCTCCGCCACTGCCATGCTCATGTGTGTGCATGCACTCTCTCTCTCAAATCTTAAACAAAAAAACCCTCTATAACTGCTTTTTCTCCAGTTGGAGACCCCAAAGGCTTTTTTCTATGTATCCCACCCTCCCCTGCTCTCAAAAGAAACCATAAAACTAGTGAATCCACTAAGAGGTCAGTGGACTGGAAGAAAATTTGAAACACTTCAGACAGAATCACTGGACTCAGAGATTGGATATACAAATAGGGAAAATAGAATTTTGTCTTCCCTCCTAACCTGTCTCTCCAGCACACACGGACACAAACTTGCATGCACCATAAGCTTAATAAGACCACAAGAAATTGATGAAGCAAACTTTAGTTTGTGTTTTGCCTCATTTGTATTATTTTCCTTCCTTTCAAAGATGCCAATTCTCGGAAGCAAGAAGCAGAGTGGAAAGAAAAAGCCATAAAGGAGCTAGAAGAATGGTATGCGAGGCAGGACGAGCAGCTACAGAAAACAAAAGCAAACAACAGGTTAGTCTGTGGTGCTGCTAGCACTGCTTGCTTTCCAAGATTGAATCCCATTCATTTCTAACAGCCAGTAGAGTTCTCACATGCTGCCTCTTCTAGTGTGAAATGTCTTCTGCAAGTTTTGGAAAAAAGTATTTGAAACAAAGGTTGCAAGTCTCTTGGATCTTGGGAGCATAATTCAGCCTGTCCTTTAGTCATCCCAGTTGTAGTGAATTTGGGTCTTCAGCTAAGAGTTTGGTTAATATATATTGCTTGTAATAGTATAAAACAGCAAAAGGGAAAGATAATATGGATCAAGTCCACAAGTGGAAATGTAACCCTGAAATGAAGGGCCACTTTCATGGATATACCAGGAGTTCAGTACTTTCAAGATGATTATAGACCTGGTCATGTTGCATCCCCTAAATATAACCCTGCCCTCTGAAAGCTGCTTTACAAAGGGGTCCATTAACAGAAAAAGGGGCCTGTAACAGGGGTGACAAAACAGTTTGTAATTAAGTAGCCAAGGATGTTCAGACATGGTGACTTCAGAATTAAGGGTTTTCTGGGTAATTCTGTGTCTAAGAAAAATTTGATTTGACTTTTTAAAAATGTTCTTCACAGTGTGCTTATTTACTACTGAAGGTTAAGTAGTTGTGGGGAGAAACCAAGTTCGTGCTCCTGTCCCCACTGACCAGCAGCACCGTTGGTCTTTACTATTCCTCGCTTAAAGTCCACTTGGAAGCAGCTCAGAGAAAGATGGAGCAGTGCTGCTGGCCTCAAGGCCAGGTCAGTGGCCTTCCCTACTGGATTCAGAGCCCATCTCTCACTCAGTGGTCACTCCACTACCTCAGTTGAGAGAAAGGCCAGACTGAGCCCTGGGGTATTTGTAATTTTCAGGGTAAAGAGCCTTAGGTTCCTACCCTCAGAGTTTAAGTGCTCTTGTCTCTGACAGCTTTTAGATGGAAATGTGCTAGAAAAGAAGGAACAGACTGCTTTGCCAGCCAGCCTGAGCTATTTATTGTAGGGCAGCTACGGCAGAACATAACTGGACTGTTCTGTGCGGTAGCCTCCAGCTACCTATTTGTTGGCCATCCTTGGTTCTGTCAGCTGCCCCTTAGATGGCAGGCTGCAGCTTGTGTCCTGTGGGGATGTATTCTCTAGGTGTGCCTCTTGGGATCTAAGTGAAGTTGTGTGTGATTAGTATGGTGAGGACTGCTCTCTGGTCTTGGTGTTGAGTTGCTCAGGGTAGCATTAGCTACCAGGGGTTCTCCTGAGCTTGCGATCAGTTTGAAGTGCTGACAGGTCCAGGCTGCTTTATTCTGTGCTCACTCAAGATGATTTACCCCAGGTACAAGTTCAGATCTCTAAGGGAAGAAGAGTGGGTACATGGGTACTTGGTGCAAGCACCGTGTGAAGCCCTGTTTATCCTACCAAGTTGCCCATGAGTCATTCTGCCCTGAAGTACTTGGTAAAACCAGGCTGATCCTCCCTGTTCAGGATCCCTGATGCGTAAACAAATTGATGTACAGATTCTCAGACGTAAATGACTATGTTGGGAATAGGCTTCTAATGGCTGAAATTTTTTCAAGCCAGTTTTGCTAACCTGTATCCCTCCTGTGAAGACAGGGGCTCTATATACAGCTTCAGCTGTCCTTGGAGCAAATAAGCCTGTTTTTAGGAGCTCAGTTTCCAGGTTAGTCCCTTCAGTTTGGATTTAGAGCTTTAGTGCCTTTCTTAGAATTGTAGAATGTTGGGTTGAATGGTCTCACGGATGAACCTCCCAAGTTGCAGAGAAGGGAAGAGACTTAAACTTGCCACTCATGGAGAATATAGAACTGTTTCAAAACGAGGTCACTTGCCTCGGAGAAACCTTGAAGCCTTGGGCTGACTGTGTAAAACTAGTAGCACACTGGTCATCGTCACCAGGGTTCCAGGATAGAAAGGATGGTTTTGACACTTTATTCCAAGTTTTCTTCATGGGCAGGGGCAGGAGCCATTTACAGCCATTGTGGAGGACTTCTTCCAACCCCTGGAGACTTTAACATTGCTGGCCACTCTCCCTCCATGTTTGACTCTCTAAGCAGCATCCCATGGGGCTAAAGGAATAGGTCCATTTATGTAAAGGCACTGTGTCTATAGGTAAATAGCGAATGTTAGGAGTAAAAGAAGAATGCTCATTTCAAGCATGTGTCCTTTTCTCTGGATGACTTTAGCAGCAGCTGGATGTTTAAAGGAACCCCAAAGGTGAGGGAGGCAGAGCAGTTTGAAAGAAGAAATGTGGTAGGTAGCGAGGGCCTGTTTTTATGAGGGTATAGCATCAGGCCTCCTGCCTTCTAGGTACCCTGAACTAAATCAGCACACGTGTGCCAGGCATGGTGCTGGGCAGTAGGCAGATGACAGTCAACACATCTTGCCTTCATGGCATCTGTAGTCTGGTGTCCCTCCTCAGTTTGGCTTTTCTTTAATCCCCACTTGGGGCCCAAGTATCGCTTCAGAAGAGCCATGAGTTATTAGTGACACCTTGTGGGGGAAAAAAATCTCCATGGGAGCCAGTCATAACAGTGTTTACCTGAGACCCCAGACCATGTTCCCTTCCAAACCGTGACAGAAACATTTCCCCTTTTACAGGTAGCTCTGGTGCTAACTTTTCACCTCTTTCAAGACTTACAAAAGTTTGGGGAATCCATGATTCTCAGTGATGGCAAACATTTTTTCCATGCCCACCGGGGGCTCTTTATGTGTGTCGCCTCCTGAGCACCCTGTGGTCAGGCCCACGTTCCTCCTCCCGTTTCCCACAGGCTTCCCTGAGGATTGCTGCTTGCAGGCCCCTCTGGTGAGTGAAGAACAAACAGGTAGAGAGGCCGCCTATGTTTGTCATCATTTTCCATTTGTTCCATTTGTCTGTAATGGGGCTATGCTGTCAGTGACAAGTTCTTTAGTCTGGGGGCTAGCTGCAAAGGAGCAAAAGCCTGTCATTCAAGCTTTTGTTGTCTTAGTGATGTCTTGACCAGAGTCCTTCAACCTTTATTTTCTTCCAGTAGAAGCAAGCACAAGTTGAAATTGATTAGGGTTAGCCCTTTGTGTACACTAGAAGGATTATGTTTACAAGGTGGCCTGCCTTTCCTTTCCCACCCACTCATTTTGCCCACAAACAACTGTTTTCCTGCTGACTCACTTAGAGTTACAATCAGGCTGTTCTTTTTGCTTTCTTTAAATTTCCACAAAACACCACCTATGTATAAGCCAAAACGGGAAAGAAGGAAGGCTATGTGTGAGTTTAAAAATAAACTGAAATAAAATTACTAGAATTTTCCTTCAAATAAATGTGTGAGCCTAGGTTAATGAGCAGGCATTGATGGTCCTTAAAAATGTCCCTTCCACTCCTGTGCCCCAAACTGACCTGGCAAAGGACAGGGTAAGACTCCTGGGGGCAGGTTTCCTGCTCACCCACAGTGGAGGGGGTGGGCTGGCTGGTCTCAGGGATTCAGCCTGGGGTGACAAGGTCTAAGCGCGCCTGTCCTCTGGGGTAGAAATGCTTCTACCCAGCATGCCCCCTTTCCTTTCTGTCCCCGAGCCCTGCCGTTTTGATCCATTATTGGTGTACAAGGGTTAAGTGAAGTTCTGGTTTCTGGGCTACCCCTTGTGACAGCATCAGGTCTGGCATGGACTGAGCAGACGGACCAGGGTATTCAGGGACAGACAGGAAGCCGGAGCCAGAACCGGCTGCAGTTCTTTCCTCTAGACTACTTGTGTCCAGCAGCTTTTTCCTCTAAGGTGGGGATTTTGAAATCCACCTCTGTTCCCAGGATGCTGAAAACTGATCCCATGCAGTCAGAGTAGGGAAGCAGTAGGCAGATACTCCCAAGATAGAAGTGGCCTGGGGCGCAGCGCTCCAGCCTGGTGAGGCGGACCGAGGCAGCTGGGAAGCGGCGGCGCTGCCAGTGGAAAGCGCCCGCAGGCTGCCTGGGCTGGGGTAGGCGACTTCCTCCCCAGGCCGCCTGCTCCGTTCCCTGGCAAGTGTCAATGAGCACGCCGCGCCCTCACTTGCCGGGGTTGAGGACTGGACGGAATGGACACGGTAGCTCTGGAAGGGCCTCCCTGGAAGTGGGTGCTGAGGAGTGCTGGCTCGTGCTGGGATGAGGCCGGGCAGGAGGTGGCAGGGCGCGCCCAGGAGCGTCCCCAGAAGGCCCCTCCGCCGCGCGGAGCCTCGGGAGCAGCCCCCGGAGCACAGTCGTGCCTCTGTTATGGATGTGAGATGTTTCTGCTTCTCAATGTTCTCTCTTTTTTCCTGCCTGCTTGCCTGCCTTTTGGACCTCTTGCTGTCTAGGGTGGCAGATGAAGCTTTCTACAAACAACCCTTCGCTGACGTGATTGGTTATGTGTATGTTGCAAAACTAATTCCTTTTCCTGTTTTGATTCTACCTTTTGTTTAGAGTTAATGCTCCTGTTATGTCACAAGTTTCTTTGCTTTCTAAATTACTTCCAGTTGGCACTCTGCGGACTGCCTAAGAGTTATAAAGTTAGGGATATGATCTATCGATTGTCTTGCAGAAGTGTGACTCCCTTTAACTCTGATAGCCTTTTATCACATTCAGGATTTTGGAGGGAAGGAAGCAGATTCCCTTTTAAAATGTGGGTCATTTGTGACCTTGTTGGGGAAGGCTTTGGGCCTGGGGTGGGCTCTAAGCTCTGCTGCCACCACTGCTGCCTCCAGGCTTGGGAGCCAGTGAGGGCAGTATTTTCTACATTGGTTATTTTGAACATGTGGGATTGGTTGCTTCTCCCTTGCGAGCAGAGGAGGTTGTCTCCTGGTGGGGGGTGGTCTGTAATGGTTTCTCTAGGTTGGAAATGGTTTAGTGGCCCGCTTCTGATGCCTGTCTCCCCAGTTGGGCACAAAAAAATCCCCAGCTTTTTTTTAAGCCGAGCTAGCCAAAGCTGTCTGGTAAGGGGCCACTGTGGCTTTTCCCCCCAAAGAAAACTGCATCTTCTTGGAAAAATACTTAAGGACTCTTATTTTCAAAACAGTATTGCCAGAGAAGACTTGGAGACAATTCTTGCTGCTGTTTTCCTCAAAAATTAGGACTCAATTTTGATACAAAGGAGACGAGGGTAGAAGGAAGGACAACTTGCAGGGCAGGGTGGAAGGTAGGCTCATGGCCATAGAGCTGCGTAGGGCCCGTGACCTTGACATGCTCCTCCCTTTAGAATACAGAGTTGGGGTTTCCTGGGTCCCCAGATGCATTTGCAATGAGATTTGTGAAATGCTGGACTTACAGGTGGTGTTGGATTGATTTTTTGCACATTCTCTCTGGAGTAGAAATGGAGACTGGAAAGGTCGAGTCTGGGTTTGCTGGGCAGCAGGGTGGCCCAGCAAAGCCAGCTGCACGTTCCCAAGTGTAGATGGAGTGGCAAGGGCATGTCTAGCTTTACTGACCCATCTGCATTGAGCTCATTCTCATTTTCTATATCTGACCTAAAGTTTCTCTCGTTTCTTTTCTTCACCTTTAAGCACAAACATAAACCATCCTTGCTACAGCCTAGAACAGTTAAGTAAACCTTTCTCACTGCCCCTAACTGTGTGTGCCATGAAGTCGCAGTGTTGTAGTGGCTCTGGGCTTCAGCAGTGTTTGCCACGGCCATCCCTGTGAGAGTGCCACCCCTCCGTCCCCACAGACCAGTCATCTCCATCGCTTTCGCTTTGCCCGTGATGCTTGTTGGAGTAGATGAATAGAGTGTGTCTTTCCTCCTCTTTCCACTGTCCTTTCCGGGTGTAGCTCCCACCACCAGTTCCTTCCCAACTGGGGGTGGGCTGACCGTGATGAGAAAGAACGTGGGAGCAGCAGCTTACCACAGAGTGGCTAACACTGATTGGCTCTGCAGCCCCTAGGCGCCCACCCCTTCCTGAGCGGGCCATGAGGGGCTCAAGGAACCTGGCTGGAGGGAAATTGGTCAACTTTCAGCTGAACTGGAGAATGTCCCAACAAACCCCCTTCCAGAATGGCTTTAGTCTCTAGTGCCTGCTCGCATGGGAGCTGTGTCTTGAACTCCTTTTGATCTGCCCTGTTTCTCTCCAGCCTTAGGAATAAATCCAGAGGCTCTCGTGCTGTGACCGGTGGGCTTTTTAGAAGTGTCTCAATTCACTTGAAACTCAGAGCCCAACAGAAACTACTGTTCACTTTCTTGACCAGCTTGCTGCTTTGCTCCTGTTGATGAAGGCAGTGCATAGCTGGCTAAGGACTTGCTTTTTTAATGCTCTGTACCAACAGAGACAGAGAGAGAGTGAGCCCTGAACCAAACACCTGTATTCCAACATTTTACACAGCAGTCCGGGCACTCCGTGCCTAGGAGAACTGGCCCCGAGCCTGCTCCCAAGTCTGACCTGAGCCAGGGGCTGTTACTCTTTGGAAAACCAGAATGCCATTAAGTCAGGCGTGAAGAGGCAGTCAATTCTATAACGAGGCAGCCGCCAGGGAGCTCACAAGGGGTTCTGCATTAAACCAACATATTCTGTTGTTGCTTCCAGGGCAGCAGAAGAAGCCTTTGTAAACGACATAGACGAGTCGTCCCCAGGCACTGAGTGGGAACGGGTGGCCCGGCTGTGTGACTTTAACCCCAAGTCCAGCAAGCAGGCCAAAGATGTCTCCCGCATGCGCTCTGTCCTCATCTCCCTCAAGCAGGCCCCCTTGGTGCACTGAAGAGCCATCCTGTGGAAACACTACATCTGCAATATCTTAATCCTACTCAGTGAAGCTCTTCACAGTAATTGGATTAATTATGTTGAGTTCTTTTGGACCAAACCTTTTGTCTTTAGAGTTGATCATTGTTTGTGATTGCATGTTTCCTTCAGCTGTGTTCTCCCTGGCAGGCAGAGAGGAGGGGGAGGAAAAGAGGGGGGAAGCCTCCCAAAGGTAGCCTCAACCTCTACTTTTGTGCATTATTCTCAGAATAAATTTGTTTCAAACAATAAACATGAAGCTTCATTACTGACCTCAAGTCCTACTGCAGGTTGGAGATGATGAAATTTCCAGTTAATTTCTAGGACTGAGGTGGCCAAGCCTTTTGACCATCCCTGCCTTGAACTAAAAGTTCAAGTAGGATTCTCTGGGAGTCTCCATTTGGAGAAAGGGAGTTCCATGGCTAAAAATTATCTCAAGTGGGCAACGAGAGGTTAGAGCTGTGCCTCTCATCAACCCATTTTCTCCCAGCTGGTGCTTGTCACTCACTGTCCCTACTTCAGGGCCTTGGATAGTATTTTTCAACAGGGGTCTCTCTGGATATAGAATTCCTTCGGATTCAGCCAGTAAACTTGAATCAGGATGGCATTATTTTGTGGCTAATCCCATTACTCTGGATTCCTGCAGCATATGTTGGGGTCTGTGCTAGCCATAGCAACTGTTCGTACTTCAGTGTCAGATCCTTCAACTAGGACTTACTGGTCAATACACTAAGCTCACGTCGTTATTTAAATTTAAAATACATTTCTAGGCCTAGATCTCATACACTCAATGGCCACATGTGGTTAGATAGCATCGCAACTGCACAGGACATGTTAGAGAACATTTCCGTCACCGTTCTGGACCATACTGATATATACAGTGGGTACCACTTAGATTGTGCTTCATTCGGGCTTCAACACATGTGTTCTGTCTTCATCCTGTCACATTTTAGGTGATGGTTCAAGCAAAGCCAAATCAGAAATCTGCTTATAGCTATCTGGTGTTATTCCTAAGTTAGAGACTGATGTAAATTCCTGTAATGCCATTCAGGAGAAGGGTAGGTATTGGCAAGAAGGAAAATCCACCATCTTTCCTATGGTAATTATATCTGTAGGGGAAAGGAGCCTTCATTACTTTTATGCCCGTGTCTCTCCCCCCTCCCCCCAAGCTGCTTAATTGGGCATTCTTTGATCTGGTTCACATTTCTGGCCTCTTAGCTCAATCCTTCCCTTTAGCCACTTCTGGGCCTTGCTAATGCCCTTCCAGCCAGGTTAAGAACAGCTCAAAGGTAACCTCCACCAATGCCTTCCGTGAGCTCCCATGGCCCTCTACTTGGGGCACCTTACCTTTTGGTACTGTCTTGCCTCTTACACCAGATGGGCTTCTTGAGAGTAGATGTGGCAGTCGTAAAAGATCAGTAAAATCTGACCTTCCCCCAATCAAAAGGGGACTAGTTAGTATTAACAAAAGTACTGTTAGGGGACTTCCACAGCCAGACCATAAAACGCAACAAGCTCACAGCTGGTTTGTTGGAACATGCAAACTACACAGGCCAGTAGTCCTTGTACCACCGTGTAAAAATATCACCCTGAAGCCACATTTGTGAGAAAGCCCAAACCAGCCCACACGGTGAGATCCTGAAACAACAAACAAATACCTGGCCAGTTCCTAGAGCTCTAACTTCATGCTATTCCGGCTCTAGCCACTGTCACTGCAATTGCATCAGATGCCCTGAGTCAGAACTGCCAAATAGAGCCTTTGCTAAATTCCTGATCCACAGAAACCATAAGAAAAAGGATTATTGTTTGAACTTCTTAAGTTTTGAGGTGGTTTGTTCCACAGTAGCAATAACTTGAAATTGTTTCTGATTCTTCCATTACCCACATGGGGCTCCATAAAAAGGAGTTAGTACAGCAACTCAGTGTTCAGCATTTAGTTTCAAACTTCTTTGGGCCACTTTGCTTTTAATATCAAATTTCAAATTTTAACATAGTATTGGAAGTTCTAGCCAGAGTAATTAGGCAAGAAAAACAAAAGGCTGTCAGTCTTTGCAGATAATGTGACATTATATAGAGAAAACCGTAAAGACCAAGAAACTTGGAACTAATAAATTCAGTAAAGTTACAGGACACAAAACCAATATACAGCAATCTCTTGCATTTCTATATACTCAAACTACCAGAAAGAGAAATTAGGAAAATAGTCCCATTTATAATGGCATCAAAAAGAACAAAATACCCAGGAATAAATTTAAACAAAGATGTGAAAGAACTGTACACTAAAAACCCTTAGACATTAACAAAGGAAATTGAAGACAAAACAAATGGAAAGATGTTGCATATTTATGGATTAGAATATTATTAAAATATTCAAAGCAACCTACAGATTCAATGCAATCTCTCAAAATTTCAGTGGCATATTTTAAAACAATCCTAAGTGCCTGAGTGACTAACCTTTGGTTTCATCTCAGGGTTGTGAGACCAAGCCCTGTATCAGGCTCCGTGCTCAGTATGTAGTCTGCTTAAGACTCTCCCTCTCCCACACCAAATAAATAAATCTTAAAATAAAAAAAAAATCCTAAAATGTGTGGAACCCTAAAATAGCGAACACAATCTTGAGGAAGAACAAAGCTGGAGGCATCATGCATGCTCCCTGATTTCAAACTGTATTACAAAGCTACAGTAATCAAAACGGTATAGTATTGGCATAAACGCAGACCTGAAAAAATAAATAATAAAAGCAGACCTGTATCAATGGAACAGAACAGAGTCTAGAAATAAACCTATGGATATATGGTCAGTTAATTTATGGCAAAGGAGGCAAGAATATATAATCAAGAAAAGACCGTCTTGGGACGCCTGGGTGGCTCAGTAGTTGAGTGTCTGGTTTTGGCTCAGGGCGTGATCCTGGGGTACCGGGATCGAGTCCCACATTGGGCTTCCTGCATGGAGCCTTCTCTCTCTGCCTATGTGTTTGCCTTTCTCTCTGTGTGTCTCTCATGGATAAATAAATAAAATCTTAAAAAAAAAAAAAAACAAGAAAGACCGTCTTTTCAGTAAATGATATTGAGAAAATTAGATCACTATCTTATACCACACAAAAACTAACTCAATGTGGATTAAAGACTTGAAGGTAAGACCTGAAATATTGGCAGTAAGCTCCTTGACATCAATCTCGGTGATTTTTTTAATCTGACCCCAAGAGCAAAAATGAACAAGTAGGACTACATCAAACCAGAACGCTTCTGCATAGCAAAGGGAAACCAACAAAAAGGCAACCTAATGAGTGGGAGAAAGTATTTGCAACTCGTATTTAATAAGGGGTTAATGTCCAAAATATATTTTAAAATTCCCATAACTCAATAGCAAAAACAAACCAAAAAGATCCAATTAAAAATTGGTCAAGGGATCTCAGTAGACATTTTTCTAAAGATCCACAGATGGCCAGCAGATGAATAGATGCTTAATATCCCTAATCAGGGAAATGCAAATCAAAACCATAGTGAGACATCACCTTTTACCTGTTAACAATGGCTATTATAAAAAACAAGTGTCAGTGAGAATGTGGAGGAATGGGAACCCTTGTGCTGTGTTGGTGGGAAAGCAAATTGATGCAGCCGCTGTGGAAAATGGTATGGAGGTTCTTCAAAGATTTAAAAGTAAAACTACCAGGGGCACCTGGATGGCTCAGTCAGTTAAGCTCTGACTCTTGATCTCAGCAGGGATCAGGACCTCAGGGTCTTGAGATCAAGCCCCAAGTCGGGCTCCATGCTCAGTGGGGAGTCTGCTTGAGATTCTCTCCTCTGCCCCTCCCCCCACTCACACTTGCACTCTCACTCTCTAAAATAAATGATCTTTAAAAATTCAATAAAAGCAGAACTACCATATGATCCAGCAATTCCACTTCTGGGTATTTTTCCAAAGAAAATGAAAAGACTCACTTGAAAACACAAATGCACCCCCATGTTCACTGCAGTATTGTTTATAATAGCCAACATATGGAAACAACCTAAGTGTCATCAGGGGATAAATGAATAAAGAAAATGTGTATGTATGTATTTTTCTGTATATACACAAGTACACAATGAAATATTATTTAGCCATCAAACAGAATGAAATATTACCATTTGTGACATGGATAGACCTTGAGGGCAAAGTCAGTGAAAGACCAATACTGTGTGATCTCACTTGTGTGTGGAATCTGAAAACCAAAAAGCAACAGCCATGCTTATAGATACAGAGAACCAGTAACAAACTGGTGGTTGTCAGATGTGAGGGGTAGGGAGGGTATAGGTGAAATGGGTAAAGGGAGTCAAGAGGCAACAAAGTTCCAGTTCTAAAATAAGCCATGGGGAAGTAAGGTACAGCATGGCAATTACAGTTAATAATAGGCCTACCTTGAAGGTACTGTAGGTTCAGTCCCATACCACTGCAAGAGGGACCATTGCAATAAAGTGAGTCATGAATTTTCTGGTTTCTCAGTGCATTGTTTATGCTATACTGTAATATGTGAAGTACGTAATAGTATTGTGTCTAAAAAATGTACATACCTTAATTAAAAAATACTTAACTGCTAAAAATGCTAACCATCATGAGCTTTCAGTGAGTTCTCTTTTTGCTGGTGGAGAGTCTACCCTCGAAGTTGATGACCACTGACTGGTGAGGGTGGTGGTTGCTGAAGGCTGGGGCAGATGGGGCAGCTGGGGCAAGTTCATAAAATAAGACAACAGTAAAGTTTGCCGCATCAGTAGATTCTTCCTTTCATGAACAATTGCTCTGTAGCGTTTGATGCTGTTTGACAGCATTTTACCCACAATAGAACTTCCTTTGAAGCTGGAGTCAGTTCTCTCAAACCTTGCTGCTGCTTTATCAACCAAGTTTATGTAATTTCTAAATTTGCTCCTGTCATTCCAGCAGCTTTCACGGCATCTCCACCAGCAGTAGATACCATCTCAAGAACCACTTTCTTTGCTCATCCATAAAGAGCAACTCCTCACCCATTAAAGTTTTATCCCGAGGTTATAGCAATTCAGACACATCTTCAGGCTCCACTTCGAATTCTAGTTCCCTTGCTATTTCCATCACATCTGCACTTACTTCCTCCACTAAAGTCTTGAACCCCTCAGTCATCCTGTGAGGGTTGCAATCAGCTTCTTCCAAACTGCTGTTCATGTTTTTTTTTGTTTTGTTTTTTTTTTTAGTATTTTATTTGAGAGACAGCGAGAGAGAGAGCATGAGCAGGGAGAGGCAGAAGTCAGCTCCCAGCCGAACAAGGAGCCCAGTGCTGGGCTCAATCCTGGGACTCCCGAATCACGACCTGAGCTGAAGGCAGAAGCTTAACCAACTGAGCTTCCCCGGGCGCCCCTCATATTGATATTTTGACCTCTTCCATGAATCTTTTTTTTTTTTTTTTTTTTAGTAGGCTCCATACCCAGCACAGAACCCAACATGGGGCTTTAACTCACGACCCTGAGATTAAGAGCTGAGCTGAGAGTTGGGACACTCAACCAACTGAACCACTCAGGCACCTCACAAATTTTAATGGCATCAGGAATGGTGAATCCTTTCCAGGTTTTCAATTAACTTTGCCCAGATCCATCAGAAGAATCATCTATGGCAGCCATAGCCTGACGAAACATATTTCTTAATAAGGCTTGAAAGTTGAAATGACTCCTCCATCCATGGGCTGCAGGGTGGATGTTTTGTTCGCAGGCTTGAAAACAACATTAATGTCATTGTACATCTCCATCAGAGCTCTTGGGTGACCAGTTGCCTTGTCAATGAGCAGTAATATTTTGAAAGGAATCTTTTTTTCTGAGCAGGTCCCAACAATGAGCTTAAAATATTCAGCAAACCATGCTGTCAACAGATGTGCTGTCATCTGGGCTTTGTTCCATTTACAGAGCACAGGTAGAGTAGATTGAGCATAATCCTTAAGGGCTCTAGGATTTTCAGAATGGTAACAAACACTGTTTCAACTTAAGTCACCAGCTGCGTTAGCCCTTAGCAAGAGAGTCAGCCTGTCCTCTGAAGTTTGAAGCCAGACATTGACTTCTCCTCTTTAGCTATGAAAGTCCTAGAAGGCATCTTCTTCCAATATAAGGCTGTTTTGTCTTCATTGAAAATCTGTAGTTTAGTGCAGCCACCTTCATGAATTCTCTTAGCTGGATCTTCTGAGAACTTGGTGCAGCCTCTACATCAGCACTTCCATGGAGACAGTTTCATTCCCTAAACCTCATGAAGCAACCCCTGCTAGCTTCCAACTTTCTTCTGTAGCTTCCTCACCTCTCAGCCCTCATAGAATTGAAGAGAGTTAGGGCCTTGCTCCGAATGAGGCTTTTGCTTAAGGGAGTGTTGTGGCTGCTTTGATCTTCTATCCAGACCAGACCACTAAAACTTTCTCCATATCAGCAATAATTCTTACCTTTTGTGTGTTCACTTGAGTAACACTTTTAATTTCCTTGAAGAACTTTTCCTTTCCATTCACAGGTTGGCTATTTGACACGAGAAGCCTAGCTTTAGCCTGTCTCAGCTTTTGACATGCCTTTCTCACTCATCTTTATCTTCTGATTTAAAGTGAGAGATGTGTAACTCTTCCTTTCACTTGAATACATAGAGGCCACTGTAGGGTTATTGATTGGCTGAATTTCACTATGTGTCTGAGGGAATAGGGAGGGGTGAAGAGAGGGAGAGGATGGAGACACGGCTTGTCAATGGAACAGAATACAGGCATTTCCCAATTAAGTTCACCATTTTTTATGGGTACAGTTCATGCCCCCAGAGCACAATAGTAACATTGAAGATCACCGATCACTGCAACAAATACAATGATTAAGTTTGAAATACTACAAGAATTACTACAGTGTGACAGAGACACAAAGTGAGCAAATGCTGTTGGAAAAATGGTGCCAATAGACTTATGTGATGCAGGCAGGGTTACCACAAACCTTCAATTTGTAAAAAACACAGTATCTGTGAAGCGCGGTAAAATGAGGTATGCCTATACTGTATATCTTGTAGCTGCTACAAGAGTAGATCTTACACATTCTCATCACAGGAGAGAAAAGTTCTGTTTGTATGATAGTTCTTAACTAGGCTTACTCTGGTGATCATTTTGCTATATATATAAATGCTATATAGCAATGCTTCCTATTAACAAAAAAAATTTGTTTTTGGTTAAGAAATTCCTATTAGATGCCTTAAGAAGTTACATGACCTTTAAAAAGTAAAACAGTGCAACAATATAAATCTCTTACGGGAAGACACTTTTAGCTAGAGAGTTAAATAAAACAAAATGCAAAAATGTTAGGATTTCCACAAAGAAATATATTTTATTTTTTCTTTAGAATTTGGCTCAGAACAGTAACATAAAAATATTTACAATAAAATAAATTAATGTGTGATTATTTCACTATAAGTAAATAATTATGTTGGAATATATTAACCTTTCCATGAATTTAATAAAAACTAAGATTTGGTTTTAGATTTAGTACCATCCTTCCAAATATTTGGTATGAAACTTGGTAGCAATGCAACTCTGGTGTACAGAGCAGTTACAGATGTCACCAAGGAACAACGGATGCCCCTTCGGAGCATACCACCTCACCCCAGACACTGAGAGCCAAGCAGACTAGCTAGCTTCCTTCCTAGGAATCACTGTGGAATTTTTCAACAATAACCAGGACCTGAAGATTACTTCAGGGCTGGTCAAATTCTAGGAATCAACCAATCTATCTTTTCACATTAACCCACCAGGAAGGAAGGATTTCAAATGCAATATTAATTCTTTCGCTTTATTTTGTATGCTAACACCAAAACAATGGAAACCTTCAGGTTTTCCTAAAGTAATCTGAAACATGCATATGTTTTAGATCTAAAAGTACCCATAAAAAATCTGTCATTAGACCAAATACTGTATTGGCAAAATGTCTACAGCATAAAGGAATATTCGATTAAATTTATCGAGGGACAGCATCAAAGACAAATTGAGTCCATCTTATTAAAGCTGCAGGTAGTCTAAAGTAAATTAGGATATATTCACATTTTGCAAGTTTTTTATATGAGAGGCTGGGTGGCTTAGCAGAAAAGCACAGAGGGACCTGGAATCAAACCCTGTTTTTCTAAGGCTCAGTCGCCACTTGGCTTTAGGTACCATCATTTAAACACACCAAGACTTAGTTTAGGATCATATAAAATGTAAATTAGGACATCACCTCCCAGGTTTTAAGAATTTAGAATAATGTATATGAAGCACCTAGTTCAGAGCCTGGTATACAGTAGGCACTTAATAAATGATGGGTATTAGTAGTTCTCCGACATTAAAATTGATAGCAAGAACCTTGGCCTTCTTAACACCAGTGAAAGCACAGAATCTTATTTTGCCACAGTCCACATCACAGATATGGGCTCTACAAACACAGCTATTAATAGATAAAACAGGGTCATCCTCAACATTAGTATGAAAAGTTATCAAAGGGACGCCTGGTTAAGCATCTGCCTTGAGTTCAGGCCATGATCTCAGGGTTGTGGGACTGAGCCCCACATGCATCAGGCTCTCTGGTCATAGGGGAGTCTGCTTCTCTCCTTCTGCCTCTACCCCTCCACTTGTGCACGCATGTGCGCTCTATTTCTCTCAAATACATATTTTTTTAAAAAAAGAAAGAAAGAAAAGTTACTGAATGGAAAGGTATCTGTCAGTAATGAAGATCCTTTGGGGGTGGTTAATCTCCTTTCAGAGGCTGTAAGTCTTAGTGGCTTCTCAGCTGTCCTTAAGAAGATAAGGATAAGGTCACTAAGGCCACTGTCATCCAGGTCCCTAAAGTTGCTCAAGATTATGCAAGAATAATAACAAATAACATCTTAGGGCAGACATTTGGGGGTGACAGATGTGTCCAATGTCTTGATTGCAGTGATGGTTTCACAGGTATATATGGAGGTCAAAGCTCATCAAATTGTACACTTTTAAAAATACCTCAGTAACACTGGTTTTTAAAAAAAAAAGTTTACTTAAGCCTTTCACAGTGAGATTTCCTTCTGCTTCCTGATTGGATGGATCCCCTTCTACAATCTGAGTTTCGGGTCAGAGGAAGAAGGATTAATAATCTCCACTCCAGTCTGGAGCCTCCCTCCAGGCAAGGCCTGCAGGTCTAGGTCGTAAGCAGAGCCCTAAGGCATCCTCCTCTACGATGACAGCTCCTTTGGCACAGAAGATTGTGACTGATACTTACAGGGTTTGAGCTAAAATGAACCCAGAAAGAGCAGCAGCCACGAAAATGGGGTTAGGAAAGGTGACTTTGGAAGAGGAGATGAAAAGCAAAAAATTAACTGCCAAAGTCACCTGCCAAATACCAAATTTAAATACCAAATCTGATTTTTAAGAAATGCTCGTCTAAAAGCCTGATTCCACAAAGCAGCTCTGAGTCTCGGTCCACGTCCACACCTGGGAGGCCTAGCAGATCCTGCGAGTTGTGTAGTCCAGAACCATGCTGGCGGCACCCAGCAGGGCAGGATCCACCAAATCTGAAACCACCACATCCACATCCTGAACCGAAGACAAGGCTTGCTGGCGGATGACGTCCTTGACGATGTGGATGTAGTGACTGGCTAGGACGCCAGACAGGATCACAAGGGAAGGATTTATAGTGTGGAGGATGTTCACAACCCCAAGACCCAGAGCTGTTCCAGCTACAAGAAAACAAAAATGAAAGTAAGTCTCGGGAGAGCCAAATCAAAAACGCCAGAGGGAGTGCCTGGGTGGATCAGTGGTTTAAGAGTCTGCCTTTGACTCAGCTTTGGACTCCTGGCTCAGGGGGGGAATGTACTTCTCTCTCTCTCCCTCCCTCCCTCCCTACTTGTACTCTCTCTCCCTCCCCTCCCTGCCTGTACTCTCTCTCAAATAAATAAAATCTTTAAAACACCACCACCACCACCACATCAGAGGATGGTGGAGTCAGTAGCCCAGAACAGAAGGCAGTACTTGTAAAGCTATTCATGATTTGTTCTTACTATGAGAAAATGATGTTATAGTTTGAAATTTAAAAAGCTAGGTATGCTATATACTATGCCATAGGTTCTCAACTATATATAAAAAAAATTGGAAGACTGGAAGGAAATGTTAATAGTTCATCTGTGTATGGTAAACATGAAGTGATACTTTTTTTAATCTCCTATATTTCTTTAGATTTCCTATAAAATGAATAAGTAGTTTATTTGTAGTTATAAAACAAAACAAAATCTGTTAATAAAGGCAATGCTGCCAAATACCTTGAATGCCATTCCCTTTTTCTCTCTCAGAAAGCAGGAAAAACACCTCTGAACACATTCTGGAGTGCTGATCCCCAGGGCAGCTGGGTATGTGTGGGATCCCTGGGCAGTCTGAGGGCTACCCTGTGGCACAGCTGCCTGGAGTCACATGCTCACCTGTTCTCAAGATGCTCTGGGCCTTCACGTTGCCAAGTTTCGCAGCTTGGATGAGATGGACTGCACTCACGGCCTCGTCTTTTGGCACGGACATCCCTTCCACCAAGAGCAGGTCTTCTGTTTGAGCAGAGGTGAGAAGCAGTGGTCATTAGCCAGTTGTGGCAGCCCCACAGGGGGCCAAGCTTCGAAGTCTGCCCGCAAGCAGCAGGCCCCCAAGTGGGAAGACAGTGTTTTCTTTTCACATTTGCAAAGCTTATCATTCACAAATGTCCACATACAGGACTCCAGAGGCCACTGCTGCCTTTTTGCTGCCTAGGTTACACATCACCCAGAACTTCCCCAACTGGAAAATCCTCAACTCGGATCTGAGCCTCCTATCCAGCCCTCTAGCCTCCTTACTTCTCACTTCCACATGAAACAGAAACTTCTAGGTATTTATCTCCTTTCTTTATCCAACCAAGATGCATGTCACATCACTTGCGAAGGCCCCATATTCTACGGCAGCGCCTAAAGAACCGACATGGCCAGGGGTTCAGTTGCCAACTCGGTCACTACCAGCTGCACAACCCCATCTGTGTCACATCACCTCTATACTCTCTTCTCTACAAAACACACTCTGGCAGGATTGTTTAAGGAACTAAATGAGATAATGGACGTAAAGAACTTAGTTAAATGCTGGCCAGAGTCAGCGCTCAGTGAAGTCTATTATCTGTAGTCCTGGTCTTTTCTGCCCCTCACCACCCCTCATCAGCCCAGGTCAGACCTCCTCCTCATCTGCTATCACACTTGGGCTCTGACGAGAGAAAATCCCAACTGTGCAGGTTGCTACCTAGCCCGGCCAGCTCTCTCCCCTTCCTCCTCAGGGCTCTCCTCAGCTTCCAACCTCAGACCTTTTACTCTGCTCCCACCACCAGGAGAGCTCCGAACTGCCCACCTCTCTGAAAAAGGGTGCCACAGGGCAGGGGTTCCCTGACTTTTCTGCCCCCATCTAAACACATGCCTGTATTTGCACACCTTCCCTCCTCCTCTCCCTCTCTCAGACAACCCAGGTGCTGCAGCTCATTTCCTCTCCCTGCTCAGGGACTTTCCGGGGACTCCACAACCTCCACACTCTCAAGGCACTTCTTCCCTTTTACTCTGTGGTCAGGCTTCTGCTCCCCCTATTTGAATGTGCTCTCTCTTAAGATAAGTTTTTTTCCCCCAGGAGGACAAAAACTGGTTCTTCAGGAAAAAAAAATTAAAAAGCCTACTCTTTTTTATACATATAGTTACATAAACACAAACAGATAAACAGTAGATCTGTGGTACATGTTGCGGCAGGGGGAGGATTAGGGAAAAAAAAAAATGTCCAAACAGGCTCCTAAGGGAGGCTAATGATAACAATGAAATTGAAGAACAAAGTTTGCAGGGTTTCAAATGATGTCCCCATGGCCAAAGCCATTGAACTTTTCTGATTTACTTATTAACAGCCCTTGACATTCCCAACTACTCTCTCCTTGAAACACTCTCCCTCTGGCTGCTGTGAGTTTACCCTTTCCCAGTTTTCCTTTCTGCCCATTAAATGCTGCTTTGCCGGATTCTACCCTGACACCTGCCTCACTCCAAGTCTCATTCAGAGGTTTAACTGCCACACCTCAGGGCTGATGATTCCCAAATCCCCACCTCCAACCCATTCATCTCTCCTGAGCGCCAGACCCCCACAGCCAGCTACCCTCTACACATCTCCACCCAAAGTCCCACAGGCACCGAGCCATCCCCTTCTGCCACAACCTGCTCCTCTTTTTATATTCCCAGCCTGTCCACCTAGAAAACTGGACATCACTCTAGAACTGTACCATCTAAAGCTACTCTATTCAACAACTATTTTTCTCCCAGAAAACAAAAAGTTACATTTTAGTAAAGAGTCTAAAATTCTGATCTGATCATGTGTTTCCCCTAGAAGTTCTCAATGGCTTCTCCATTAGCTGCTGGTCTTGGCCTACTTATTGCTATGCTCTATCCACCTTGCCTTTTATGCAACCACACTGCTTCCCAAGCTCGAAAGCGTCCCTGGCTCATCCCAACTTGTCCTGCTAATTCTGTTTACCCTCTCACAACCCCCGGACAGCACCCTAACGCTCCCTTCCCTGTATGAAGAGGGCAGGGAGGGAACACTGGTATCCTCCTTATATGCATCTATATTCCTTGGCCATCATTCTCGGTGCATTTGACAGTATATTATAATAATAGTAAATGACTCCCTCTTGTATTAGACTAGATAGAACCCATCCTGACTTTTATAACATGTCCAGAAATAACTTTAATTCAAATAGACTTTTCAGAGTTCACAACTGTAATATGTTAATCCATTTACTTCTTTGGCTAGGGGCTGAAGGAACAAAAATCAAATTGTCTCTGTTATCCTGGAGCTCAAGACCCTTGTCCATCCCCACCACTGGAGGGGAAAGTGTTAATATGGGTCAGGACTAAGGGGAATTTCAGAGCTTTGGTATGAGGAAGCACCACCTTTCCTCTGGGAAGTGAGAAGGATAAAAGTTCTAAGCCTTCAGTATCGAGCTGTTTTTGAAATCTCTACTTTGAAATACTTGTCTACCACTTAGCTATTTAATTCCTCAGGAGAAAAAAAACCAACCATCATGTAGCTTTTTTGCTTCTCTCTGCAAGGCCATTCCAGAGGCATATGCTTCAATACACCCATGACTTCCACAGGAACAGTCAGGCCCATCCAGAGACACAACAAGGTGGCCAAGTTCTGCAGCACAGAAGGAGCTTCCATGGATCAACTCGTGTTGATGGATGATCCCCCCGCCAATTCCTACAGCAAAAGATAATAATCACTGAGGTGGCTCTTCACCTCAAACAGGAAGCTGTGATATAGCAATGCCTCGTCTGTTTAGCAAAGCTTTAGAATGTAAGGTTCTTTATGCTGCCTCTTTTCCTGAATAACTGAAACTTGGCCAACACTTTACCTGGAAGTATTTTTGAGGGAAATATTTTAAGCAGATCCCTAACTCTAATGTTGCAACCCTGTGTTGCATCTACCTGGCTCTCCGTGGGGAACAGATCCACACAGGCTCAGGCTCACCTCAAACTCACACTGCCTGTCTCCTCACTGAGGCCATCTCCAATACTAATGTAAGAGCCTAGTCATCCAGTCAACAACTCTGAATGGTATTCTGTAGACTTCTTGGAAGGTTCTGGTAGATTTTAGCTCCCACTGTCCTCAAGGCAACTTGGATAATGGCTTTCCACCTACTCTGTTCTACTCTTCTCACTCTTACACTCCTACTTCTCAGGATCACCTCCAACATAAAATACCCACCCCTAAGTCCTCATCTTGGGCTCTGCTATAGGGGAAACCCAAGAAAATACCATCTTTCCAAAATACATCATACATCATCTTCTTTCTTAAACAGAGAATATAAACTATGATTTTGCCTCTTCTTAATGCCACCATGTCTAAAAATCTGTGACTCAGTGATTATGAGTATCAGTGACTCTCTTGTTTTGCAGAGTTTAGGAGTTGTTAAGGAGAAAAGCCTGAGAAGGCTCTACTTTTCAGACTTATCCTGCCATCAGTTACTTCCTGTGGCACCTACTCTTCAACTCCACCCCTCTTAATTTGCAAACTATCTCAGACAGGAAATCTAGGAAATGATATCCAAGCTTGCTAAAACTGTGTCTGAGACTAAGAGAAGGACCTGAGCTCCTAGAGGTGGTGGTGTAATGTAGAGTTTAAGGGCACACAAGTTTTGAGATTAGCTATATCTGGGATCAAATGGTGGCTCAACCACCTACCAGCAGAGCCTATTTCCTCATTCCAAAACTAAACTAGGACATCAGCAAAAATGGCAGAGCAGGCAATTCCAAAATTCCATCCCTCCACTAAAGCAATGAATAAACTGGCAAAAACTGTCAGAACCAATTTTTTTTTGCAATTTTGGAAACTAACAGGTTTGTTAGTTAGCAATCAAGAAAGCTTAATCAAGGGAGAAAAAAAAAAAAGAAACGCTGAATTTTAATAAGCGAACTTTCTGGTATTTTCTGGTCCCACCGCCCGCTCCCAATCTTGGTGGCCTCAAACCAGCCCACATTCTCAGCAAAGATGGCAGTATGGAGGGAGCAAGACTATTTTCAAAACACTGTGGTTGTTTGTTCTGACCAACTTGGCAGCTCCTAGAGGACCAGCTCAAAGGGCTTCTTATGTCATCTACCTCAGAACTTGAGGGGGCTACCCCTGGGGGTGTTTGTCACAGACATTTAAAGGAAAAATATATTCATTAGTCTCCACTGCCTAGCATAAGAGCTGAGAGTTAAGGCAAATATGATACTAACCAAAAAGACTGGGTGGAGAAGCTAGGAACGAGCAGCTTTGGGGAGTAAGGGCTCTGAACGGATCAGACAAGTTCCTGAGAATGTGAGGTCCACATGCATGCCCAGGGCAGGGCACATGCTGGGCAAAGCCTGAAAGGGCCTTCTGCCCTCCCATGGGGCTCCCCTTCTGGCTCTACTCAAGCAGGAGGTTAACACTAGAGTGGACTTACACGCTGCCTGGCTGACGCTGAGGTGCGCCCCAACACACGGTCTAGCTCCTGAAGCAACCTCCTCATCCTCCCCTCACCTGTGCCTGTGATAAGTGTCACAAAGTTTTCCAGGCCCTTTCCTTGGCCAAATTTCCTTTCCGCCAGGGCAGCACAATTGCCATCATTGTCCACCCACACGGGGAGATGCAAGGTGTCAGACAGCGGGGTCCGGAGGTCCACGGAGTTCCATTCTTGAATCAGTTTGGTTGAATGCAGCACGACTCCTTCCCGGGGATTTACACGGCCACCCGTAGAAATACCTGAGCTCCACCACACACACAAGGGAAATAATTCTCACACACAATCTTCGAAAAGTCTGCCAACTCCCTGGGTTTCAAACACAAATTAACTCACCCAAGATCTCCTAGGACAAATATTACCAAAGATTGCAAGGAAATGTCAGGCAATTCTGAGCTAAACCTGTAGCTCCCCACCAATGTACCCGTAATGATTACTGGTATTTCAGAAAGACCTCATCCGTGAGGCCCACATATAGGACCTGGAGCCACATACAAAGGGCAGTGACCTTATGGTCAGTCATGCAACAGAACTCAGTCAATTCTGTATATCAAAAAGAACATTTCTTGAATATGCAATTCACAATCTCACCTACTCCCAAAATTCTGCAGTTGAGTTTTACAGCTTCTGCTGCAGCTTCTACACACATCTGTAGGATTAAATTAATCCTCTCTTCATAGGTTTTAGGATTGAACTGAGTATACTTCTTAACAATTTCACCCTAAAACAGAAAGAAAGAAAACAAGCCCTGTCTCATTGATCTTATTACCCAAGGAGCATCCCATGAATCTTCTGACCCTCTTCACAATAAATCAGACTTTGCTATATAGGACAGAGAGTACTGTAGATTTAAATGACTGCTCAGGGGATCCCTGGGAAGCCATTCCGGCATATGGCTAACTGAAGCAGTGGCAACTCCACAGCAAACCACAGGGGCCCCTGTCAAGCATAAAGTGAATGTTAGCTAATCTCAATCTTCATTAAAAGGTCATAGTTTATTCTTTTGGGATGACAAAATTTCCTTGCTTAAAAAACTAAGGCAACTAAATAAATATCCTAAGGAGGTAAGCTTTAATCACCTCCCATAACTGAAGCCAATAATAGCACAGTTCTATGATGTTTAAATTACTGCGCTTTGTGATGTTTTATTTATTTATTTATTCATTCATTCATTCATTCATTCATTCATGAGAGACAGAGGGAGAGAGAGAGAGAGAGAGAGAGAGGCAGAGACACAGGCAGAGGGAGAAGCAGGCTCCATGCAGGGAGCCCGACGCGGGACTCCAGGATCATACCGTGGGCTGAAGGCAGCGCCAAACCACCGAGCCACTGGGTCTGCCCTGTGATATGTTTTAATACCAGTCAAGGAGAGTCTCCTAAAGTATTCTTTTTGTAAAATTTTTCTTTGCTATTCTCATTTATGCATTATTTTGGGTAAACTTCAGAAAAGCATTATCAAACTTTTATTTTATTTATTTTATAAAGATTTTACTTATTTATTCATGAGAGAGAGGCAGAGGCATAGGCAGAGGGAGAAGCAGCTCCATGCAGGGAGCGGGATGCGGGACTCAATCCCGGGACTCCAGGATCACGCCCTGAGCTAAAGGCAAATCACTCAACCACTGAGCCACCCAGGTGTCCCATCATTGTCAAACTTTTAAAAATCCCATTAAAATGTTGGCTAGAATTATGTTAAACTTATAATTCAATTTGGAAAGTGCTGACATTTAAAAAAATACTCAGCACTCCCATTCAGGATATTTTTCAAGCCTTTACAGAGTTTTTTGGTTTAGAGAATTCTTATAATTTTTCTGGTTGTTCTGAATATGCTCCTTTTCCATTCTTTTATTAATGGATTTTACCCATTTACAAGGGTAAATTAGCTGTGTCTAATGACTGTCATTAAAAACAAAGTTAGGGGCGCCTGGGTGGCTCAGGTAAGTGTCTGACTCCTGATCTTGGCTCAGGTCTTACTTCTCATAGTCGTGAGTTTGAGTCCTAAGGTGGGCTCCACACTGGATGTGGCGCCTACTTAAGAGAAATAAACAAGCAAGCAAACAAACCTAAAGTTACACCTCTCAATGTCCCCATGCAGCAGAATCACCTGGGCTTTGAACAAATATTGATGCCTTGGACGCCCTGCCCAGAGATTCAAATTAGTCTAGGGTGGGACCCAGGTATCTATATATTTTTTTAAAGCTTTAGGTAATGCTAATGTGCAGTCAGGTTGACAAATGCTCGCTTATAGGAAAACTCAAAAATCTTTGCCTAAAATTTCATGTAAGTAGAAAGTTATTGGTATATATTTATCATAACATCTAGCTATTTTACTCAGATTTCTTACTAATTCTGCAAGCTTGTTTATTCATACTGGCTATAATATGTTTTGTTTTACTCTGTGTACAATCTCCACTTGTGCTGTTTGTTCCTTGCTTTTACGCCCTTCATAACTTCCAGAATTATGTGCAATAATGTTGCAGAAAACCTCTTTCTTCCTGATTTGAATAGTGTTTCTAGAATTTGACCACTACAAAGGGTTCTGGCTACTGATAGATCATCTCTTGGTTAAGAAAATCTTCTATCAATGCTTTTTAAAGAGTATTTACAAAGGAAACCATTAGCTTTTCTTGAGAAAATTGTTTTGTTTTGCTTTATTTGACCTAAACAACTTTATTTTTGAAATCCTTGCCACTTCTCATGGACTCCTAAAATTTTATATATCTACAATATTTCGAGCAATGGTTTTTCTGCTAGGTTTATTCTTAAGTCATCAGGGATCATTTTAACACAAACAATTTATGTTTTTATGAAGGCTCTCTCAGTTTCCATCAACACTGTGCTGATCTTCTGGTTAAGGAACTGAAGGAATGCTGCACTCAACTAAAACCACGTTCTAGAGAAGGTGCAATTCCCTTCACCATTTGTGGATACCCTCCCCGGGGGTAGCGACAGTAATCAGCATGATCTGCGCTGTTACAAAGTATAGAATTCCAGGTCTCCTGAATGGCAAGAGCCCTCTCTGGTTACCTAAGGGGTCTTCCACTGTCAATTCAAGTCTACTAACTAGGATTCCTGGAGAATTTTTCTTTTAAGTGTTAATGCTTAGTAAAATAGACAAACATTGTAATGGATCCAAAAGTCAATACTGTGAGCAAATGATTACAATCTCATTTGTAGGTATATTCCTAGTCCTACCTTCCAATCACACTTAAAAAAAAATCAATTATTTATATGGGATATGAAGTTATGACTTAGGAACTAAATTACCTTCATGCTGACTATTGCAACTCGGAGGTTTGTCCCACCGAGATCAACAGCCAGGGCGCTTAGAGTTTCAAGAATATGGTCAATATCTTGAGAGATATTCTCCTTCACAGGAGGAAAGCAGAATTTCTTTTGTAGTGGCTCTTGAAGATCAATAGATTTGAGAAACTTCAAAATCCTCGGAACAGCATTTCCATCCCCATATATCTTTGAACTGCAGTAACAAAAAAGTCAATTAAATTAAATGCTTCTTTCATACATGTTAAATGATACAGAGAACATGGTACTAATAGAAACTGAGACTTCAGGTAATAAAGTTGTGCTTCATTTTCAAATAACAACATCTGATATCTCCAGCAACATAGTAACTAAGTACATGCACATTACCAATGGAATGTCTGATTCCACTGCTGATTGAAATACAACTATTTCCAGCCTGAGATACCGTTAACAAATATGTCTATCATGAAGGAAAAATTATCTTTGTTAAGCCAATTTCAGAACATAATTTGGGACAAATTTATTTACTTATTGCTTTTTTAGTCTTTACATTTATCAGGAAAAATATTTTCAGAATTCAAACATTCACATATAGGAAAATCTCATTAATTGAAATAGAAAGGAAAGCAGTCTAAATTACAATGCTGCACTAGACTGTTTTTAAAGAAAATAATTTATTTTCTACTATTTACAAAAAGTCAGAGTAGGCTAAAGAAGTATTTCCTGGTAGAAGCGCTATATTAATTAACTGAGACACATAACTTATCCTCCATTTGAACCCTTGGTAGAATAAGAGGGGTTATATTAGCAAGCCCTGTCTCATTGGCAGCTAGGGGGCCCGTAGGGATGTAGAATGAAAGCTCTGTTAAAATGACTGAGGACTGGGTGGCTTAGCAGTTAAGCGTCTGCCTTCGGCTCAGGGCATGATCCGGGAGTCCCAGGATCGAGTCCTACATCAGGCTCCCTGCATGGAGCCTGCTTCTCCCTCTGCCTGTGTCTGTGTCTCTGTCTCTCTCTCTCTCTCCCCCTCTCTGTGTGTCTCATGAATATATAAAATCTTTTAAAATAAAGAAAGATCACAGCTTTAAAATGGTACCCAAGGCAGCTCCCTTTTAAATCAATAGATTTGAAGGGTATATACTCACCAAGGGTATTGTTTACCAAACTGAAGGTGCAGTGCTTGCAGTATTTTGTCTTGGGTATCAGCATCCCGGACATGAAGGACATTCTCCCCTAGGTGAACCCAGTGACACATTACAATGATTTGGAAGTGGAAATGTCCAAAGAATAAAGAAATTAGCAATGTGTTGTGCTGTGTTCATAATTAGGCCTGAAACTCAGAAGACTTCAAATGAGTCTTCTTAAAGAACAACTTTTCTCCTTTATAGCTTTTAAACCTCTCAGCAAGATTTCCATGTATCAAGTACTTAAGAACACTAGGGTCCTTTATTCCCAAAGACAATATATCAAGTTCTTGTGGATTTAGCAAAATAAATGACATGCATGAATCTAGCACCCATTTACCCCTCCCACTTCATCTAGTCATCTAGTGTGTTCACTCTTTTATCCACCCTGACTTCCATCTACTCTGCCAGCTGTTTATCAGCTGCCCAGGTGAGGCTGGTCAGTCTATCAGCCAGTCAGCTATTCACTTTGTCTCCATATACTTTCTGACCAATATGGAGTAAATACAGTGAAAATAGCCATATGTTTCAATAGACCTGGCTAAGAAGAGACGAGCAGAAGAATGGTAGCTAGAGAGGTGTGGGGTCATTGTTTCTAGAATGTGAGAGGCCAAGGCATGTTTCAATGATGAGAAGGCTGAAGATCATGGCAGAGAAAGGATGCCCCTCAGGCCCCAGAGAAGGCAGGAATGGTGGGGATTGAGAACACGATCAAGAAGGCAGAGCAGCGGGCAGGACAGAGAGAGGCCATGCCCTCCAAAATAAATAGACAAGAAGAAAAGGATGAATGGGCATGTGTTTATATAAGTATGGTGATGGAATATACAAGACTGCCTTTAACAACAAAAACCTGCTGCAAGCCCAGCATTCAATTCTCTGTTCACATCATCCCTGAACTCCGAGCAATGTTCCATACCATCTCCTTGAATCACTTTTTTTCCCCTCGGCTTTAATGCTATCACCCTCCTGGGTTTCCTCTGACCCCACTGGCAGTCCTTTCCAGTCTTCCTTCTGGCCCCTTCCTCCTCACCAGAACTCTAAATGAGGAAGGGCTCCATCTCCAGGGTTGGTCCTGGGCTCCATTCTCTTCTCTATTTATGTCATCTCTGGGCAATCTCATGTAGTCCCTTCGTTTTAAAGGACATCTCTGGCAGAGTACACCATTATCCTTTCTCTGTACTAGTATCAGAATTTTTAGCTGAGTATCTGATAATCCAGCTAAAGACTATATTCTTCAGCTTCCCCTACAGTTATATATGATCCTGTGACTATGTTCTGACAGGATATGTGAAGAAATACTAGCAATTTCCAGCTTATTCTTTTAAAAGGAAGGACACTTTCCCCTCTCTTCCTGCCCCATGACTAAAATGTGGACTTGACAGCAAGAATTGGATCATCCATCAAGAAGACAGACACTAATTTTCTGATGACCAGAGAGCTAAACCAATGAGAAACAAAGAAAATCTAGCTTGCTTAGGCACTATTATTTTGGGTCTCTCTGTTACAGTACACGAACTAATAATATCTTAAACTAAACACTATCCATATGCCAATCACTCTCAAATTTCTATCTCCAACTCTGACTCTCCCTAGAACTATCTAGCTGCTTGCCTGCCATGTCCACTTTGGTATCTAACAGGCATCTCAGATTTAACATGGCCATTAGAGAACTCTTAATTCCACCCTTCCCAAATGTGTTCCTCCTGCAGTATCCTCTGTGTCAGAAAAGAGTACCCCTACTGCTCAATCCAAAAATCTAAAATTTTTTTCCTTTCACTGCTCACATCCAAGCAGCAGCAAGTACTCTAATAAACCCCAAATCTAACTTTTGTCCATCTCTGTTATTCCAGGTACTCTAAACCACTATCATCTCTCATATCAACTGAAATAATCTCTTGGTCTCCCTGATTCCACTCCTGTCCCACCACATTCTACTTTCCATAGAGCAGCAGAGTGATCTTTCCAAAATGCAAGTCACATCGTGTCCTCTTCCCATAAATGGCTTCCCACGATTCTTAAAAATAAACCCCAGATTATTTACCCTGGCTTACAAATGTCTGCCTCCTTCTCTAACATCATCTTGTATCACTCTTTCTCTTGCCCATCACCTATAGCTACATTAGCCCTTCTGTTTCTCAAATACATCAGGCTTGTTCCCACCTTGGGGTCTTCACACTGGCTGTTCCTTCTGCTTCTCCTCGATCCTCACATAGATTGTTATTCAGGTCTCAGCTGAAGTGTCATCTCCTCAAGAAGGCTTTCCCTTATGCCCTCTAATGTATCCCATCATATTATCTTGAGTTACAGCCTGCACAGCACACAGAAAGTCTGATACTTTTCTTTTTTTTTTTTTTTTTTAGTTTATCATCTATCTCCCCTCCCACTAGAATAAAGTTACATGAGACCTCAGCCCTGGTTAGTCTAGTATACTGCCAAAATTGCAGTGTCTACACATAGTAGGTGCTTATTAAATACTTTCTTAATGAATGAAGTTGAGAGAATTTCCATTCAATGGTATTGTCAATGGTGAAGTAGGGAACAAGTATGTTGTGAATGAAAGGGAAGAAGATCTAAGGATAGCAGAAAATAGGGTAGCAATTATGAACAGAGAAAGAGCAAAGATGGAGTTAACTTCTTTGATTCTAGTCCAGTTTTTTGTTCAAAAGTACATACACTTTTCCATTAGCTACAGAAATATATTTGCATGGATACTATTAGAACTTGGACTAAATTTTAAGAATAAGATCTAGCTCAGTTAGCAAATTCATTAATAATAATCCTTCTTACACTTTAGTTATTAAGGGGACATCTTGTTTAGAATTTCTATGCTCTAAAGTACTCATTAAAGGCATTCTACTGTACCCACAAATGAAAGATTAGCATTCATATAACACATTCAATCATTGTATCTTAAACACAGCCATCAAGGACCATAATCAGCTAAGAAACTCTTAGCTCTGACATTAGAGACAATAAAAATGTTAAGTGGAGCTCTAAAAAAATTTGTGCTATTTATAGATTTTAGGCCACAAATGGTCATTAACCTCATTCATGCACTTGTTCATAAAAATACATGCCAGCACTGATACATGCAAGCCTTGTAATAATTCAAATATATGATTTTTTAAAAGTCACAGATGCATGAAGGGGAGCCCATATTTAATGCCTCCCTCCTCACACTTTCCTAGTTTCTGCCTAATAAGGGAGGCATAGCTGCTAATCCGATTGATCAGACAGCAGGACGGTGATCACACTGTGTTCACCATAGGGCAGGAGCCACTGATTCCATATATATTTCTAGTCAACTGAGACACAAACTGAGGTAAATACCTGTTTCTCTTCCAATCTGACGTGTTCCTAGATTGATCACAGGTGTTCCAAAAGCTCCAACCTCTCGTACTCCACAGCTGCTGTTCCCAATCATACAACCTGCATGAGCAACCAACTGTATAAACTGGTCAAATGGGACATGTTTAACTGCACGGAAATTGGGATGATGCTCGATGCCTTTCTTCCGCATCACTCGAACCATCTCTTTGCTCCCTGTGAAAATGAAAAGAACCACCTGTTAAATGGTTTATGAGATAAAGAAACCATTTTCATTGGCAAATAAGCCCCACTTAAATCACCCTATAAAAATTCACAATGGTTATGAGGGAGATAGTAATTTTAATTACTGATCTTTCCAGGAATGATGAATATCTAAAATGGCTGGTTAGCCCTCTGCTTCAACTCATCTAGGCACTTTAAACAGCAGCAGTTGGGATTTTTCAAACAGCACTCAGTAAAGTAAATACCTTTTATTAATGCCCCAATAAAAGCTTTACCTTAAACAGCAATTTAGAGGTTCAAGACAGGCCAAGAGTCTCTCTCTCTCTTAGGATGGGAGTTACTAAACTGAAAGGTCTAGGGCTCCACACACCAAGCTGATCAGTGAGCCTCTGTATCAGCTCTGCTCATGCCTTAACAAGAGCTCAACAGGATACCACTCCCACTTGGGTCTAAGCTCCAAGAAAATACATGTAGATTCTGATACACTATAGCTGATATTTTATTTCAATTGCATGATTTTTAAAAATTTTACAGCTGTAAGGGGGGAAGCAATATTTAAGGCCTCTCTGCTTGCCTCTACTCTTGCCTAGTGACCACCTAGAAGAAAGACAAGGTTGCTAATCAAGACTGGTTAGACAGTAGGACAGAGACCACAGACTACACCATGTTACCACACTGTTCACCAGTGGGTAGGAGTTACTGACTTAAGAGAAGCTGGGCATGCTCTTCTCTCTTTTTAACCTTTCTCTATGAGGCAAGATAGGTAACAGACTTGGGGTAAACCTCCTTACAGCAGGCCTAGCCGCCTCCCTCTACGCCCAGTTCTGTCAAAGTATGCCAAGTCATCAACTATAATTATTGTAGTATCTGGTATACCAGAAGATGCTACTATTCCAAGATTCAGATTTGGGCTCAAAGAAGGCTTTCTCTGGCCTTAACCCTAAACCAGACACTCCTCCTATTCTCCAACATTGGGGAATTCGGCCCTACACCACATAATGATAAAGGAATGCCATGATTCTTATTTCCCTATTGCTCCTTATATGTATTTTATCAAAAGCCCTGTGAGGAGGAAACATGAGTAGCAGACATGATTTAGATATTCCTGGGACCCTTTGCTTTTCTAGGGTCTAATTCTCTGACCTCTCTAATTCTAAAGTGTATACAATCAGGAAAGTGGTCTTAAAATGGAGTATCACTGACAATGAATATTGAATGAGAGACCTATAACTACATTACCAAATGTTTACAGAAAATTGAAAAGATTAATATCAATATTAAAGTTTTTGAAATAATAGCATATTACCTGGATGGAACCTGGGTTGGGAGTTCTTAATTTCTTTTTTCCAACTAATATCCTACTTTCTTTCCCCTAAAAGATTATTCAAGAGACACTAAGAGAGGGATACTTTCAGAGTAAGATGGTGACATCTTGGTATTGCAGAGAAGGGTCCTACCTCCTTCTTCAAAAAATGCCTAAAAGCTCAGCAATGAGTGGTGTCAGCTAAACCAGTCATTGAAAACTCTGCAGTGTCAGGCCCTGCTCTGCATTTCTCATTTCTATTTCATCTTCCCATTAACCTGCTGAAGGTCTCACCAGCACCAAAGGCTACTACTAGCATCTACCAGTAGGCAGTCAACCAGGTCAGGCTTGAGGATGAATTGGTTGGGGACTCCAGCTCTCAACTGCCTATGCTCAAGACTAAGGCATAGCTAATATAAATAAGTTAGAGAACAAGAAATAACAATAGTGGCTGTTTTGCAGCACTCACTAAAATCACGACTTTCCTAGAAACACCCTTTGACCTTCTACCATTAGTATCCTTTAGCTACTGCATTTTCTCATTGGTGGAAACTGGAGAGAAGAGACTAAATTTGGAAATACAGGGAGATTGAAGATATTTTTTGTAGTATTTCTTTCCTCTTCAGTTTCTAATAAACTTGGAAAAAAAAAAAAATCACAAACTTCAATCTACTACAACAACTTGGTGATACCCTAACAATTAGAATGCATTTCAAACTATAATGGCTTCAATGACAAGATAAGCAAGATAGGAGGGGCAGTCAAAAGAAGACATAATAGAAACATAAAAATCAGAAAAGTAGGTGGCATAACTTCATTTTCAATTACCTGCGTCAATGTTTGGAAACAGAACTAGAGTCCGCTTGTTAAATGAGATAAGTGCATCCAATGTTAATTCAAACATTTTTATGGAATGCTTAATGTCAGTGGTCACAGGGTGTTGTAGCGCAACAATGTAATCTTTAGATTTTACATCATCACCTGTTTAAAGAAAATCAAACCACACTGCTTCATTAGTTAAGAATCTTAAAAAGGAAGAAGCAGATTCTAAAAAGCAAGACCCCAAAGTCTGTGCTTAAAAATTCTAAGGAAAAAAAGTTTGTCACATTCCAGGCAGAGTATCTGAATATAGGATCAAACGGTAAAAACTTACAGGAACAAGTCCAAGAATCCAGCAAAGTTAACATTTTACAAAGGCACTTGCTACCATAGTCACTAGAATGTGTGCTTTAAAATCCAAAATATTTCAAACCATTAGAAAAATGTAAATCTTCCCCATTTCTAACCAGTGTTCCTAATGAATTATCAGCAATATTAATGAACTGATGAAGCTCAAGATTACTTTACTGCATAGCTAACATAACTAAGAGAACAAGAAATAACAGTAATACCTATTTCCCTGCAGTGCATAGGATCCTTACCTTCCTGGAGACACCCTTCCATCTTCTAAGGTTTATGTCTCTTGGGTACTGCATTTTCTCATTGGTGGGGACTGGAAGGAAGAGGCTAAACATGAAGCCTCTTGCTCCTCAATGTGCAACTTCTGACATCACCTGCTTTGTCTCACCCAGCCCTTATATACAGCCCTTTCCATTAAGGTATCAAACTTTTGTTTCATGTTGTAAAGTTCTCTATTTACTGTGATATTTCTTTCATTATTAGGAATTTAAGTCTTTTTAACTTTTCTTTTTTTTTTTTTAGAGAGGGAGGGGAAGAGGGAAATCTTAAGCAGACTCCATGCCCAGTGCAGAGCCATACACAGGGCTCAATCTCAAGACCATGACTTAAGCTGAAATCAAGAGTCAGACACTTAACCAAGTGAGCCACTCAGGTGCCCCAAGTCTTTTTTCATTTTGCTAATATTTCTACTACAACTGTTATTTATTCATGTTCTGATGATAAGCTACATTCTAAACGGCCTACCTAACCCCATTCTTCCTATAAGCAGAATGATACCATCAAAAGTTGCAGGTGGAGAAGCAGTTACACGTTTTGTACAAAACATTATTACTTGAACTCACTGTCGTCTTTTCCACTGTCTTAAGAAAAAAAATCTAGTTTTGCTATTTTGTCATCCTTCTTTTCATAAAGAGACTGCTGAAATGGTTCCAAATAGAACCGTAAGCCCCACAAGTACAATCTTGCCACATTTTGCTTTCTAAGGGTTATTTTCTATTCATTACAAGTTTTCCAGAAATACAAAGTTTTCAGAATCTGTCTAGAGCAAACAGTACAATCAAAATGGAAGAGTGTTTACTTAGAAGCATACAAAAAGGAGGGGCACCTGAGTGGTTCAGTTAAGTGTCTGCCTTCAGCGCAGGTCATGATCCCGGAGTCCTGGGATAGAGCCCCACATCAGGCTCTCTGTTCAGTGGGGAGTCTGCTTCTCCCTCTCCCTCTGGCCTTCCCACCCCCAGCTCATGCTCTCTCTCTCAAATAAATAAGTAAAACCTTTTTTTTTTTTTAAGCATACAAAAAGGAGTCTGAAGTGACAGAATTTGTTCCATTGGCATTATCTAGACAGACTCCTTGATAACTAGTATCTGTCCAAGGGTAAGATACACATAGAATGGATTAACTCAGTAGGAAAGCCCTATTCCCTCTCCTATCCTGATGTGCTCTAGGTTAAAAATATACACAATCACAAGGCACTTGGGTGGCTGGGTCAGTTGAGCTCTTTATTTTGTCTCAAGTCATGATCTCATGGGTTGTGGGATCAAGCCCCACAGTGGGCTCCGCACCCAGTGGGCAGTCTGCTTGAGGACTGTCTCCCTCTGCCCCTCCCCCCACTTGCTAAAAAAAATACATATACACAATCACTAAATCAATTTTTTTTTAAGATTTTGTTTATTTATTCATAAGAGACACACACACAGAGAGAGAGAAGCAGAGACACAGGCAGAGGGAGAAGCAGGCTCCCTGCAGGGAGCCTGATGTGGGACTCCATCCCAGGACCCCAGGATCACACCTCGGACTGAAGGCAGGTGCTAAACCGCTGAGCCACCCAGGGATCCCCCAATTTTTTTTTAAGTAGGCTCCACACCCAGTGTGGAGTCCAACACAGGGCTTGAACTCACAACTCTGAGATCAAGGTGCCCCACTAAGTCAATTTCCTATTCATTAATTTCACTATACTATAAATCTACCTCTTAAAAAAGTACTAAGCGTCTAACTAGAAGACTGGTCTTGATTTGCCCTCTAGATAGTACTCTCACTATAAATTAACCAGTTGAGGGATCCCTGGGTGGCGCAGTGGCTTAGCGCCTGCCTTTGGCCCAGGGCGCGATCCTGGAGACCCGGGATCGAATCCCACGTCGGGTTCCCGGTGCATGGAGCCTGCTTCTCCCTCTGCCTGTGTCTCTGCCTCTCTCCGTCTCTCTCTATCATAAATACATAAAAATTAAAAAAAAATAAAATAAAATAAAATAAAAATAAATTAACCAGTTGACATTCTGTTTATAAAACTATTTTCTTTGTCTCTTATTAAAAAAAAAGGAATTTCCAGTAAGCTAGATCATTGATCAGTGAAGATATCAGAACTTAAGGCTATTTGCAGGGATACTCCCAATGGTACAACTATGACTTTTGTTTTAATTATAATCAATATCGCTATATTAATAAATACTTACAGCTTACTGCTTTTAACATTATCTGAGTATTCCAACAATCTCATATGAAAGACATTAAAATTAAAAATAGTTCTTTCAGGGATGCCTGGGTGGCACACTCAGTTAAGCATCCAACTCTTGGTTTCAGCTCAGGTCATGATCTCAAAATCATGGGATCAAGCTCTGCATCAGGCTCTGTGCTCAGCATGGAGTCTGCTTGGGATTCTCTCTTCCTTACCCTCTGCCCCTTGCCCCTCCCCCACCTTGCCCTCTCTATCAAATAAATAAATCTTCTTTAAAAAAAGTCTTTTAGGGATCCCTGGGTGGCGCAGTGGTTTGGCGCCTGCCTTTGGCCCAGGGCGCGATCCTGGAGACCTGGGATCGAATCCCACGTCGGGCTCCCGGTGCATGGAGCCTGCTTCTCCCTCCGCCTGTGTCTCTGCCTCTCTCTCTCTCTCTCTCTCTCTCTCTCTCTCTTGTGTGTGACTATCATAAATAAATTAAAAAAAAAAAAAGTCTTTTATATTGCACTAAAAAACAAAATACAGGAAAACAAAAACCAAAACACCTATAACTCTACTTGCCAGGAGTAAATACTATAAATGATTTGGCATACATACTTCCTAACCTTTTCATTATAATTTTATTAAAATGGCATATTATACATATAATTTTATAGCTTGTTTCTCCCCCATTTTTTGTTATATCAGAATCTGTCCTTGTAACTAAATACTCATCCATAGCATAATTAATGGCTTAAAATTATTCCATTCTATAAATTATAGCACAGATTGAAAAAATTCAATCTGCATTAAGACTATTCCACAGAAAAAGTGAGTCTCAGAGACGTGAAGTCATACCATAGGGGGAGATCTATGAACTAAAACTTTAGCCTTCTGAATTCTGATGGAATATTCTATCTATGGAATATTCTATAGTTTCTAAAAAACTGAAACATACACAAACTGAAAAAAACAACCATTAGACTAAATAAAGTTTGATACATACCTAACCACATCCGAATGATGCTCATGTAGTCTTTGTTCTTGGCAGAGAGAAGTTTGTCATAGGAAGGGCAGCCTGCCAGAAGGATGCGATCATGGTCCTCACACATGGATATCAGGTGTTGCTCTGCACTTCGGGTGCAGCACACATGATAATGAGCCAGTTTTGTGATGGCATGTCTGATAGAATCATCAATGGTCCCACTGACTTCCCCACCTTCAATGTGAAGGATTCGGATATTCATCAAGGCAGCAGATGTAGCCAGAGCCAGGGCATCAAATCTGTCTCCATGAACAATCATGATATCAGGCTTCAAACGATTAAGGACATCTGGTAGCTTTACTAGGGCCAAGCCTACTGATTCTACCATGGCTGCCTCATCTTCCCCTCTCACAATTGTGTGTAGCCTGGTATTAATATCAAAGTCATCTTGTTCAATCATGCGGTATGTGTTCCTAAAGCAGAAGAGAAATAAAGATGTGAGAGCCTGTTCTTCAACATAGGGCCATAAAAGCATATGAAAAACACAGTCTAATGTCAACCCTGAAGGGAAAAATATTTTATAAAATTTGCTTGTTAAAATAGACAAACTGAAGTATAACTTAGACACAAAAACTAAAAAGCACAAATCATAAATGTACAGATCACCTGATTCTTTTACATGAATACATGTAAAGAATACATTCTTTTTGGGGATCCCTGGGTGGCTCAGCAGTTTAGCGCCTGCCTTCGGCCCTGGGCGGGATCCTGGAGTCCCGGGATTGAGTCCCATGTCAGGCTGCCTGCATGGAGCCTGCTTCTCCCTCTGCCTGTGTCTCCGCCTCTCTCTCTCTGTACTCTCATGAATAAATAAATAAAATCTTTAAAAAAAAAAAAAAAAAAAAGAATACATTCTTTTACATGAATCTGTGGCCACCATCCAGATCAAGTAATAAAGACATCCAGCACCTGCAAAGTCTCACTAGTGCCCAGGTCAATCCAGATAAACACCTGAAGGAGAATTTTTTTTTATTAAAACAGAGACCAAAGTTTTGGAGATTGACTTTCTCTTTTTATAAATTTTTTTTAAAAGACATATGCTACCTAATAAAAAAAGTTACCTATAAAAGCAAAATGCATTTTTTAACAAAAAAAAAAAATAGGGAATCAGGATACCTGATATGTCACTATACTATGAATTTCTGAGTGATGGAAATGATCTTCTGAATTTGTACTGTAACATTAATGCAACATAATTCTGAGTGGGGTGCAAATGTAGGTTTTACAGCATCAAATTGGCTATAAAGGCGTGCCTGGTGGCTCAGTCAGTTAAGCAGCCAGCTGCTGGCTTTGGCTCAGGTCAAAATCGGAGTCCTGGAATAGAGAGCCCAGAGTCTGGCTCCCCACTCAGCAGAAGTTTGCTCCCTCTCTCTCTGCCCCTCCCCCTGAACTCTCTCAAATTAAAAAAAAAAAAAATTTTTTAATGACAAAATTGGCTATGAAATGCAATTTCAAGTCTGTTTCATGCTTCAATAATAATTTTGAAACCTACACTCAGTATTATCAGTGTAAATGATGTTGATTTTTTTCTAGCCATTTTATGTATATCTTAACATGGTTGAGAACACAATTTTATAATGTTTAATCCATTTCATACAATATTTTCCCAGATCATGAAAGATTCTTTACATACATCATTCTACATCCTATGGATGTTCTAGTAGTCATTTTATAGATTTCTTGGTATTTTCCCAAAACTACCATGTTGTCTCTGAACAGACAATCTTTGCGACTTTTTGTCTATTTCTTGCTCTACTGCACTGCCTGTTATGTCTAGCACAAGCTGAAGAGAAGTGGTGAAAGCAAAAATCCTTACCTTGCTTGCTATCTCAGGGGGGAAGCTTACTTTTTGTGTTAGTTACAGGTTTTTTCACTGCTGGCCTTTATCAGATTGTGGAATTTTCCTTCTATTCAAAGCCGGCTATGAGTTTTTATCATAACTGATTTAATTTTGTCAAATGGTTTTTGACAACTGTTGAGATGTTAAAATATAACACTGATTCTCAAATGTTATATATCCATCTTGATTTCCTGAGATAAATCCACTTAGTCATGATGTATTATGTTTTTTATATTGCTGGATGTGACTTATTGTTTTTAATTTTATGTCTATGTTTATAAGGGATACTAGTCTGGACTTTTTTCTTACATCTTTGTCAGGTTTTATTATCATGATTTTTTTTTTTTTTTTTTTTAGATTTTATTTATTTGAGAGAGCAAGCACAAGCAGCAGTGGGGTAGGGGCAGAGGGAAAAGCAGACTCCCCACTGAGCAGGGGGCTCAATACAAGGCTCCTTCCCAGGACCCCTGGACCACAACCCGAGCCAAAAGCAGACGCTTAACCAAGCCACCTAGGTGCCCCAAGATTATGCCAACTTTATATAATAATCTGGGAAAATTCCTTGCTCTTCTTTCTAAAAGAGTTTATGTAGGATTGAAGTTATTTCCAAACAAAGGGGGAAAAAGACAAACCAAGAAGCAGACTTTTTTTTTTTTATCAAGATCCTTGATATTTTTTAAGATTTATTTATCTTAGGGGCACCTGGATGGCTCAGTTGGATAAGCATCTGCCTTCGGCACTACTTGAGGTCCCAGGATCCCGGAATTAAGCCTCTCATTCGGCTCCCTGCTCAGTGGGGAGCCTGCCTCTCCATCTCCCCATTTGTGCTCTCTCTCGCTATCTGTCTCCTCAAATAAATAAAATCTTAAAAAAATATATTTTAGAGTGTGAGAAATGAGAGAGAGCAGGGAGGAGGGGTAGCAGGAGAGGGAGAGAGAAACAAGCAGACTCCACAAAGAGTGTAGAGCCCAACGCGGACTCGATCCCCCAACCCTGAGATCATGACCTGAGGTCACAACCTTAATTCTTAATTTCAGCTCAGGGAGAGAAGCAGAGACACAGGCAGAGGGAGAAGCAGGCTCCATGCAGGGAGCCCGATATGGGACTCAATCCCCAGTCTCCAGGATCACACCCTGGGCTGAAGGCGGCACTAAACCGCTGAGCCATCCAAGCTGCCCTCTTTTTAAGTTTTTAAGTTTATTTCATGTATAGTTAACATACAGTGTTATATTAGTTTCACATGCACAAAATAGTGATTCAACAATACATTATTCAGTGCTTGTTATGGTTAAGTGTACTCTTTAGTCCCCTGATCTATTTCACCCCCATCCCTCCCCCACTCCCCTCTGATAACTATCAGTCTCTGCAGTTAAGAGTCTGCTTCTTGGGGCACCTGGATGGCACAGTTGATTAAGCATCTCACTCTTTGTTTTGGCTCAGGTTGATCCTGGAGACCCTGGATTGAGTCCCATGTCAGGCTCTCTGTATGGAGCCTGCTTCTCCCTCTGCCTGTATCTCTGCCTCTCTCTCTCTCTCTCTCTCTCTGTGTCTCTCATGAATAAATAAATAAAAATAAAATCTTTAAAAAAAACTTAAAAAGATTGGTGTTATTTCTTAAATGTTTGATATCACTTATGAATTCTAACATCTTTTTTATGGGAGATTTGTGCAAAATTCTTTTTATAGGAAGTGTCTGATAATGAATTCAATTTCTTTGATACAGTGCTATAGAGATTTTCTATTCTATATTGGTTTGGTAGGTAGTGTTTTTTCAAGGACTTTGTCCATTTTATATAAATTGATTACTAATTTTATTGGCCTAATATTCTTTTAATGACTATAAGATCAGTAGTGATATCTTCTTTGTCATCTTATATTGGTAATCCATGTTCTCTTTTTCTTAAACTGTTAGGAATTTGTCAACTTAATATTTTTATAAATAATTGCTTAATCTACTTTTATGTTTCATTGATTTCCACTCTTCATCGTTTCCTTCCTTCTACTTATTTAGGAGTTTTCTCATCTTGTTCTTGTGAAAACAGACGACTGATTCCAAACTTCTTCTTTTTAACCAAAGTATTTAAAGGTAAAAATTTCCTCCAAGCACTCCTTCATCTGTACCCACAAATTTTGATATATTAATATTTATTATTCAGTTTAAAAGATTTTCTAATTTCCCTTAGAATTTGTTTGGTCCATGGGCTTAGAACTCAACAGTAAAACAACTTTTTTTTTTAGAGAGCATGCACACACATGTGGCAGGGGTGGAGGCGCAGAGGCAAAAGGAGAATCTCAAACAGACTGCAATGCCCAACGAGGAGCCTAACAATGGGGCTTGATCTCACAACCCTAAGAACATGACCTGAGCTGAAATTAAGAATCAGATGCCTAACTGAGCCACCCAGGCACCTATTTAATTTTTTTAAATTTTTTTAACAATCTGATTTAAAAATGAGCTAACGACCTTAACAGACAGCTCACCAAAAATGATGTAAAATCAGCAAATAAGCATATGAAAAGATGCTCCATATGTCATCATGGAAATGTAAACTAAAACAGATACTGCTACACACCTATTAGAATGGCCAAAATCAGAACACTGATATCACCAAATGCTAACAAGAACAGTGGAGCAACAGGTACACTCACTCATTGGTGGTGCAAATACAAAATGATACAGCCACTCTGGAAGACAGCTCAGTGGTTTCTTATAAAACTAAACATATTCTTACCATACAAGCCAGCAATCAGGATCCTTGATATTTCTCAAAGAAGCTAAAAACTTATGTCCACACAAAAATCTGCAAAATGGATGCTTACAGCAGCTTTATGCCCAAACTTGGAAGTAACTAGGATGCCCTTGAGTAGATGAATGGATAAACAAACTATGGTACATCCAGAATATGGATTATCATTCAGTGCTAAAAAGAGAGGACTATCAAGACATAGAAATACATGGAGACTTAAATGCATATTACTAAGTGAAAAAAAAACAATCTGAAGTGGCTTCATCTTCATACAACATGATTCCAACTATATAACATTCTGGAAAAGGCAAATCTATGGAGATGGTAAGACCTATGGAGATGGTTATAGAACACATTTTTAGGGCAATGAAACAATCCTGATACTATAATGGTAGATACAAGTCATTATACATTCATCCAAACATACAGAATTTAGGGACGCCTGGGTGGCTCAGTGGTTAAGGGTCTGCCTTCGGCTCAGGATATGATCCCATGGTCTGGGACCAAGTTCCGGATCGGGCTCCTTGTAGGGAGCCTGCTTCTCCCTCTGCCTATGTTTCTGCCTCTCTGTTTCTCGTGAATAAAATCTTAAAAAAAAAAAAAAAAAATACAGAATTTACACCACTAAGGGGCACCTGGGTTACTCAGTTAAGCATCCAACTCTTGATTTCAGCTCAGGTCATGATGTCAGGGTCATGAGACTGAGCCCATTGGGTTCAACACTGCATGTACAGCCTGCTTAGGATCTCTCTCCCTCTGTCCCTTCCCCTACTCAAGTGCACACTTGCATGTACACACACGCACACACACTCTCTCACTTGCTCTTAAAAAAAAAGGGGGGGGGGGGTGAGGGACCTGAGTGACTCAGTCAGTTAAGCATCTGCTGTCCGCTCAGGCTATGATCTCAAGGTCCTAGGATTGAGACCCACATTGGGCTCCCTATTCCGCATAGAGTCTGCTTCTCCCTTTCTCTCTCCTTCTTTGCCCTGCTCATGCTTGTGCTCTCTCAAATAAATAAATAAAATCTTAAAAAAAAAAAGAATTTATACCACCAAGTCAAGCCATAATATAAACTATGGACTTTTGGGCAGCCCAGGTGGTTCGGCGGTTTAGCGCCACCTTCAGCCCAGGGCGTGATTCTGGAGTCCCGGGATCAAGTCCCACATCAGGTTCCCTGCATGGAGCCTGCTTCTCCCTCTGCCTGTGTCTCTGCCTCTCTCTCCCCCCTCTCTGTGTTTCTCATGAATAAATAAATAAAATAAATAAAATAAACTATGGACTTTGGATAATAATGATGTGTCACTATAGGTTCCACTGTAAAAAAAAAAATGTACCCCTTGAGGTGGAAGGCTTACATTGATAACGGGAGAGGCTATGCATGTGTGGAAGCAGAGAGGTATATAGGGTAACCTCTGTACCTTCTGCTCAATTTTGCTGTAGACCTAAAACAACTCATATGAAATAAATGAACTGAGTTTCTAACTAGTCTGTTGTTACTTATTTGATTTCCTTTTTCACTCAGTTCTTAAGAGCATAAGAATGATGTTTTTAAAAAAACTATCCAACTAGTTGAAATAGAGGGTAGCTTATTTGTTTTAATGTCTTTGAAATATAGATAATACATTCACATGGTTTAAAATTTAAATACTAAAGTTTCTTCAGTGAAAAGGCTACCTTCTCACTTTTGTTTCCCAGTGATTCAGTTCCTCACCCAGAAGCAACCAACTTATGTTAGGATATACTTTTTTTTTTTTTTAAGATTTTATTTATGAGAGACAGAGAGAGAGAGGCAGAGACACAGGCAGAGGGAGAAGCAGGCTCCATGCAGGGAGCCCGACGTGCGACTCAATCTGGAAACTCCAGGATCACACCCTCACACCCTGAGCCAAAGGCAGTGACTCAACCCTTGAGCCACCCAGGAGTCCCTAGGATGTACTTTAAACAACTTTTCCATTAAGTACCAGCCAATTGTCATATTTAACAGTCTCATGAGACAAATACTGCCTTTCCACTCTTACATAGGCAGACAGGGAAACCTAACACCATTTCCTTGAGATCCTCCATCCCATTAATCTTACTCCTGAACTATACTCAAGTAAAGGAACCCACTGAAACTTCATTTCAGGCTCTAACTAAAATTTCTCTTCTACTTCATCCTATGTAAGAAAACCCGGTGGATAGCCAGAATTCATTTTACATTTTTAAGACCTATGAATTTTTGAGCTAACCATAAGTTTCTTCTCTAAGTATTCTCCTTAAAGCAAACTGGTTTTTAGAGGTAGATTTTCATTTGCTTTTGTTGTTGTTGTTGCCTTGCTTTTAAAGAATAGTCTGAAAAGGCAATTTTACTTTAACACAAGCTTCTTTCATATATATTACTGACCGTCTTTGGAAGCTGCATTAATGTTTTTATGCCACAAGAGTGCAATAAATGCCACTGTATTACCCAGAACGAAATGAATGTTCATCTTTGGTTTAGATATTCTGTTCCTTCTAAGATTTCCCAACTTTCATTTTTCAAATTTAGACTGTGATCAATAACAAACCTAATGATAAACATCAAAATAATGGCAATTCTACATTCTACTTTATCTTGCAAATTCGATTTTTTTTAAATCTTGTTGCATATCTACTACTTTATATGCTGTCGATCTATCCATGAGTTTTAAGAAAGAAGTACTAGTAGAACTCTCAAAACATATTACAAGAAGTTCCATTAGTAGAATCACACAACAGATATTTATAAGTGGCACTTCTCCTGAATGTAACAAGCAATAATAAAAATATTTACAGCTATCATTTATCAAGCACCTATCATGTAGCCACATTGTGATGGACACTTCGTATCACTATCTCCATTCTTCACAGGAACCTACAACACAGGTTTTCAATCCATTTTTATTTGAGGAACTGAAGATGCAACTTCTGCAAGCCCATATAAAAACTATGAGGGAGAACTGGGATTTGAGGCGAGGTCCACATGGCTACAAGAGCCTAGCTCTCTCCAGTACACCATGTTACAATGAAGAATATCATAAGAAAATGCTTTCATCTTACCCATAATCATCTATTAGGTGAGAGCCAAGTACCACCACATCAAGTTCAAAGAACTCAGGTTCCATTTTAATGCCAAACATGATTGGGGCAAGTTTGGAATAATCAGCACGGTTGCAAGTGGCGACACAAACTCGAAGCTTCCGGTTATCCCCATTCTTCTCCATGGCTCGTCTCTTTTGTGAGAGGTTCTTAAAATAGAATTCCTAAAATTGCAAAAATAAAAATGATTTCTCATCAGAATGATAGGTCCTAGATAGAAACACAGAATGCTGCAGTTCCAAGCCTCCAGCCACCATTTAATACAGTGCTTCTTAAACCTTTGTCCCCCCCCCACTCCTATGTAACCTGCCCCCAATCCCCACCCCAGCACATACAGAGCTAGGAGATTCCAGCTGACTAAATCCACCTCTTTCTCTCACACTTAAGAAAACACACTGGAATGCAAGTAAGTAACCATGACATGAATCAGCTCCCATTTAAAAGACAAGCAAACATCAGCTCACTGGTTAGAAATTACTTACCATACTTCACAACTGATTCCCACATACCAGACTACTGCAAAACTGTGACTCAGAACAACTGGTCTAGTTCAACACCCTCTCTCACAGAAAGGGAAATGTACATCTTGAGAGAGAAAATTACTTCCCCAAGATTCAAAATCACAACTTATAAGGAAGGAGATCGATTCACCTTCCCACTAAACACCCACTATACATAAAGCACTGTGATTAGTGCTGAGGAAGAGAAAGTAAAATTAAAAATAGGCCTATAACTGGCTATAAACCTCATTAGCCCCTATAGCCAGTGCCTACTAATTTTCAACAATTCCAAATGCCTATAAGGTATTGCCTGACTCACACACCTTAAAGTCAATGGCCCAATCAGAATTCATTTTCTTTTTCTTCATTGCTATTTCTCCTTTCTTGTTCTCTAATTCAGTTATGAACTTCCGTTCATCCAAACGCCTTGACACTTGATGTCCTTGTCTTCTCTGGTTCCTTACTCTGTACCTCCTATGCCCTGTCAGTTCTGAATACCTCCTGAATATCTTTTTTTTTTTTTTTTTTTTAAGTAGGCTCCACACTGGGTGTGAAGGAATGCACAACTCTGAGATCAAGAGTTGGACTTGAACTCACAACTCTGAGATCAAAACCTGAGCTGAGATAGACACTTAACAGACTGAGCCACTCAGGGGCCCCTCCACCTCCTGAGTATCTTTCATATCTAACTTCTCCTCTTTATCTCCACCAGGACTCCCCCTAGATGGACCCCTCATTTAAGATTTGAACCACTGTTTAACAGCTGCCGCGAAGTAGTTTGCCTATCTCTAGTCTTGCCCTGCTTCTCACAGACTTTCAGAGCGATCTTTCTAAAGTTCATAAATTATCATGCTCCACAGAATATACAACATATGGATAAAGTCCAAATTACTGATCTGGACCTAGGCCATCTTTCCAACCACTTCTTGACTTACAATTACCCTTACTCTGTGCCAAAGCCATACCAAAGTACCTGCAGTTCAACCACTGAGTCTACAAACTTCTTCTGTGCCTTTCAAAGATATAAGTACCTCTACTTAAAACTTCCTTTCCCTCTGGCCTGGGCTCCTCCTCATCCTTCAAACCTCAGTCTAAGCATTGCCTCTTCTTAAAAACCTTTACATAAACTTCAGTTCCTCTTCACCTCACCCCTTTAGCTGCTGCCTTCCTCAAGTACTATGGCCCTACCAAACATATATATACATTTGCTCAATTATTCTGCCCACCCCTTCCCTCCTGCCATCTATACCTTCCAATCGAAGTAAAACTCAGGGCCAAGGGATAAGAGATGTTTTATGGAGCATTTTAAACTTCTCTAGATCAATGTAAAATTCCACCTCACGGATTATTCAATGCTTTTGCTTCACGAAGTGTGTCAATATTAGAATCTGTGATCAGGAATACAGAGAAGCTTGAAGAAGGATGCCAGTAGAAGGGTAGCTGCCCTTCAGATCAGGGTAAACTCTAAAACCTGCTGGAAAAATCGCAACAGCTGCCATCTCATCTCTATTAGGCTTGAACTTCTGTGAGCACGCAAACTGCCTCATCATAAGCCCATTCTGAACTTAATCTCCAGTAGAAGCTAATTCCACCCAACAGAAAGCACTTATAAATATAATAAGCATTCTGTCAAGAGAGTTATATTCCTAAGATCTAAGTATTACCTAATCATTAAAAACAAAAATATTTTTCCAAAAATGGTTGTCTTAAATGTTCTTTACATAATCCTTCTTTCACTGATCATTAAATTTGAGCTGAATAAATTGTTGGTGATATTCAACTTGCTGCGTGAGGCAAAGCAAATCTTTCATGGCTGGTCAATTTGTTTTTATTTGAACAGAACAGTAAACTTCATCTTGCAATGCTTAATATTTACCAAGTAACTCAAAGGTTATTCTACCAAAACTGAGACTAAACTAGCCAAATAAACAAACTACGAAAAAGGCAAAAATGTTATTAATGCCAAAGCATTTTTGGGGAAAGAAGTTAAATCTTAAAAATACGGTAAAATATCTTCTTAGGGGGAGAAGTTTGGAGTTTTGAAAAATAATTTTAACTTATTTTTTTAATTAGGTAATATATTCACATGGTTTAAAACTGAGAAGTCATAAGAGCCTGTACAGCAGAGTCTCCTCATCTGTGTTCCCCAGCCACATAGTTCGTCTCCCTGGAAGTTAGGAGTTACTGGTTTCTTATGCATACTTTTATAAATCATGCATACAGAAAAGCAGATGTATTTGCTTATATACATGCAGCATATATTATACATTTGTTAACACTCTACAAACGGATGTTGCATACCTTGCTTTTAAAAATGCTTTTAATTAGGGCAGCCCTGGTGGCTCAGTGGTTTAGCGCCACCTTTAGCCCAGGGCGTGATCCTAGAGACCAGGACTGAGTCCCACACTGGACTCCCTGCATGGAGCCGGCTTCTCCCTCTGCCTATGTCTCTGTCTCTCTGCCTCTCGAATGAATGAATGAATGAATGAATGAATGAATGAATGAAAATGCTTTTAATTGTTTCTGAATTGAATGGCAAAATGGGAAAGTTTATTTTTTAAATGGAAAGTTTAAAGGCACTGGAAATATCAAAACTAAAAGTGCAGAGTTTTGAAAATGGCCAGCCATCATTCTCTTCAAAGATATGAAGGGTTATGAGAGCCCCAAAAGTAAAAATAATCAAGGTCACAAACATTTAGTATCAACTCTGTGCAGAGCACTATAAAGAAAGCTGAGAGAAACAGAACTGAGAAAAACCAGTCTCTGATTTTTAGAAATCTTAAATCTAGTACTTGACACTAGGTCACGTAATAGATCTTAACTAGTTCTCTTTTCCAAATAGAAGCCCCAAAAACAAAATTAATATTTTTTTTTCTCAGCCCAGTATATATTATTATTTGTTCTGGCTAAGAGGTCATCCCAGAGATATATTTTTATATTGAGAACTGTGGCCAGAGTCCCCATAACCAGTATAGAATGGATAAATGGCAAAATAATGAATGAGTGGCAAAATGGACTTAAACTGTAATAGGACAATTTAAGTTGCATCAAGTATAATGTAAAGCAAACAAGATAAAACTCGATTCTTTACACAGTGGAATACCAGATGGCAATTAAAATGATTGGACTATGTCTATATTTGTCTATATTAATAAATCTCAGAAACAAACATTAGAGGAAAACAGCAAATTCTAAAGTTAGATACAATAGGGTACCTTTTTAAAAGTTTTTCAAAGTGTACACAACACTACTATATGTTGTTTACTGATCTACAGTAAAGTTCCACACTAACTCAGGAAAGTAGTTACCTCTAGAAAGGGAGAGAAGGGGGGAAAAAATGAGGCTTTTCAGGCTTTAGCTAACATTTATACCAAGTTATACCATAAGCAGAGATGTGAAACAAACATATTAATGTGTTGCATCTTGATAACTGGGAGAGGATGTCATACCGTCTTTGTCCTTTCAGACATATTTGAAGTTTTCCTTATTAAGAACAAGAAATCTTTTATTTTTTTTAAAGATTTATTTATTATTTATTCATAGACGAGAGAGAGAGAGAGAGAGAGAGGCAGAGGGAGAAGCAGGCTCCATGCAGGGAGCCCGATGTGGGACTCGATCCCAGGTCTCCAGGATCAGGCCCTGGACTGAAGGCGGCGCTAAACCGCTGAGCCACCCGGGCTGCCCAGAAATCTTTTAAATAGATACTATAAAGTAAGTTTGTTGTCCATAATCCCCTCAAGCCTAAAGGTCAGAAAGTCAGGAGGGATTAGATATTTGCACCTATCTCCTCTATCCATTTCAAAATCATAACTAAAATACAGATAAATAACAGAGAAATAGGCTTTCATCTTGAATTCCCTGACAATCTCTGAGAAACCCAATTCTTAAAGACCACTTCCTGCATTCTCCCGTTTTAAATGCTGACAAAAGGTGATCAACACTTTCCAGAAAAACATTCCACTCAACTGTGGAAAAGACTCAGGAACATTTGGCTCAGGCAGTCACTGAGCAGAGGAAACCGTAACAACAAACATTTGAGAAGTACTTCTGAATTGCTAAGCATTGTGTTAAGAGCTTTACAAGCCTTAAAACCATTTCATCCGGGACAGCCCTCTCACCAGCCCCATTTTACAGAGGGGGACACTGAGGTACAGCCAAAATAATTTGCTTGTCCCAAACCACAGTTAAGAATTGCCAGAATCGGGCAGCCCCGGTAGCTCAGCGGTTTAGCGCCGCCTTCAGCCCAGGGCCGGATCCTGGAGACCCAGGATGGAGTCCCGTGTCGGGCTCCCTGCGTGGAGCCTGCTTCTCCCTCCCTCTGTCTGTGTGTGTGTGTGTCTCTCTCTCTCATGAATAAATAAAATCTTAAAAAAAAAAAAAAAATTACCAGAACCTAAAATCAAACCAGGACGCAGGATATTGCCACATCGTGTTTGCCTAGTGTCTGATCATTAACATCCACGGGCCTATTTTGCTCCGGGTCCTGCCACGAAAGATCACTCTTCCCTCGGCGCAGCGGGGATGAAACTCGGGATTGAGAACGAGGTGGGGGGTATATAAAAATGTAAAAGTGGCCTGAGATTCATCTAGTTTGGTTTGGCTCCTTCCAGGGCCTCCACAGCTGGGTTAAACAATGATCTAGACTGCTAAGCCGCGCCCACCCCTCCTCTTTCAGAGAAACCAAAAATACTTTATCTGGCTCTAACAATTTCACAGGTGTGCTCAGACTTGGGCGAAAAAAATAAACGCCTGAACTAGTCAGGAAGCCCAGCCCTTCGATGTCATCTCCTGGTTGACCCCTTCACACCCCAGAGCAGCTGGTCTGTCAAGGAGCTCCCCGCCCTCTCCTGCACCCGCCGCGACACAACCCTGCCTCCCAGCACAGCCCGCCCCCTTCCTGGACAGCACTACCCGGGCACGGAGTCCAGTCTGGGCCGCCGGCTGCTTGCCCCGGGGCGGGGGGGCCGGGAACCTGTCTGCTCCGCGGGTCGCACCGCGGACCCCGTAACGGGACTACAGAGGGGCCTGGCACTCAGGCCTGCGGAGGACAGGACGAGGCCCGGGTCCGGGCGGGCCCTGGGGACGCGGGGAGGTCCACAAGGCAGGGGCCGGAGGAAGAGGCCGTGGGGGCCCGGAGGATGCTCTCCCGGCCCGGCCCCCGAGTCCCGGCGCCGCGGGGCGCTCACCGCAAGCTGGCGCGCAGCTCCCTCCCACGCCGCCGCCGCCGCCGCGCCTCGAGGGCGAGAGCCGAACCCGGCCCCAGAAAGCGGGCCCGCGCACGGCCGCCCCCACGGCTTCCGCAGGCCGGCCACGCGCGCAGAGCCCTCCGGGCTCGACCCCAGCCTCGCACGCCCCCGAGCGCCGAGTCGGCGAGCGCGCACTTACGTAACCTGAGAGCGGCCCTGGGATTGGCTGCGCTCGCCCGAGCCCCACCCCCTTGCCAAACGGTTTTTTGGAGGGGGGCCGGGGGCGAGGGGCGGGGCGCCTTCCGTTGTCGTGGCGGCCCGGGTCTCGCCGGCCTCTGCTCCCGCCCCCGCGCGGTCTCCTCCTCTGCCGCCGCAGCCGCGCGCACGCTGGGTCCCCGGGTCCTGGCTGGCGGTGGTTGTTTTGGCCTGGCACCCAGCGGGGGATTAGGCCGTCTGTTCCCTCAGGCACGACGTAGGCCCAGACCGAAACCGCCGCAGAGCCCTCTCCTGAGTTAGGGCCTCGCCTCTCCCGGAGCGCGTCTGCTGGAGGACGGAGGGGGTGTGGATGAGGATGCAAGTAAGGCCGACCAGTAGGTGGGGAGGCGCCGCCTAGGCCTCCCCTCTAGGGAACCTCCCGCCAGTCCCCGCCCCGGGCCGCCCGAGGGGGGCTCCCCCGGCGCCTGATAAAGGTCTTTCAAACGACTGAGTCACCAATGACAAACTTGGAATGAGTTGGATTTAAAAAACATTAAAAAATATAGTTTAAAGATTTTATTTATTTATTCATGAGAGAGACAGACAGAGAGGCGCAGAGACACAGGCAGAGGGAGAAGCAGGCTCCATGCAGGGAGCCCGACGTGGGACTCGATCCCGGGCCTCCAGGATCAAGCCCTGGGCTGAAGGCGGCGCTAAGCCCCTGAGCGACCAGGGCTGCCCTTCCAGCCCTATTTATACGATCTTTTGTATTTTGTAGTATATGCATACATTCCATATTAAAGAGAATCAAATTGTAAAAAAAAAAAAGTGGCAATGAAACTCACATGCATGATATGAGATTTTACTGTGGAAGCAGAATTGAAAATTATGGATTAGGTATGAGGGGATAACAGAAAAAGAAGGAAACAAGGATGACTTCCAGGTGTCTGGCACTAGTAATGGGGTGATTGGTGCCATTTACCAAGATGAGAAAAAAGCTGAGGGACTAAAGTTTTAATTTCGGATATGTTTGAGATGCTTATGGAGTACCTATATAAAGCTATTAAGTGAGCAATAATATACATGAATCTGGACACAGATTCAGCAGAGAGTGTATTCGTTTTCTATTGCTGCTGTAGCAAATTACCTCGAACCTAGTTGCTGAAAACGAATGTATTATCTTACAGTCCTGAGAGTTAGGAAACTGAAATGGGTTTCGCCCAGCTCAAATCAAAGCAGCAATATAGGTATCATAAGAAAAGAAATTTGTAACTAGGCAACTATGCGTGGTGATGGATGTTAGCTACACATTGTGATCATTTCATAATATATACATACACCAAGTAATTACATTGTACACTTGAAACTAATGTTATAGGTCAAATATATATCAGTCTTTGTTTTTTTTCTTTTTTAAAGACTTTATTTATTCATAAGAGACACAGAGAGAGAGAGACAGAGACACAGGCAGAGGGAGAAGTAGGCTCCATGCAGGGATCCCGCTGTGGGACTCGATCCTGAGTCGACATGATCACTCCCTGGGCTGAAGGCGGCGCCAAACCTCCGAACCACCCAGGCTGCCCATCAGTCTTTTTTTTTTTTTTTTTTTTAAAGGTATCAGTGGGTCGGCCTTCCCTAGGGTGCAGGCCTTTCCTTAGCTACAGGCTCCCTTCATTCCTTGTTTTGTGGCCTCTCTGGCCTCTTCTTATCACTTCTCCTGTGACTCTCCTCCTCCTTCACTTGAAAAGACCCCTGTGATTACCTTGGGTCCACTTAGGACAATCTCCCCATCTCAAAATCCGTAATTTAATCACATCTGCAAAGTCTCCCTTGCTATATAAGGAAATATTCACAAGTTCTAGGGATTAAGACATGGATATCTTTAGGGAGCTATTATTTTGCCTACCACAATGAAATGTTCAAGATGGGCATATTGCCTTTAAAGTTACATGCCAGGGGGCTACCTGGCTGGCTCAGTTGATGGAGCACGTGACTCTAGATCTTGGGGGCTGTGAGTTGGAGCCCCACACTGGGTGTAGAGATTACTTAAAAATAAATAATAATAAGTAAAAATAATAATAAAGGTGCATGCCATACCACCAAATATCCAGAAAGAACCCTAATTTTTTCTCTTCACAGTTAAGAAAAATTAAAGAACAGGTTAATGTTCACTTTTTTAAAAATCTGGGTGCTTATTACATGGGTGTGTTTAGTTTGTTAGAATTCAAATTATACACTTAAGATATCTCCACTTTTCTGTGTATAAGTACTATGTATTTTTAAAATACTTCATGGTTAAGATTATAGCTAGGAAAAAATGTAACTAAATAATATGATTTTGAGAATTTGTGCACTTATTAAACCACCTGTAGATTTTGGGGGTTTTTTTACCAATATTGAAAATTTTATATTTCCATATATCATTTGAGTAGGAACCTCTTGAGTGCATAAAGAAGGTAAAAAACATCTTACAAACCAGATATCACTGCGTAAGCCAGATTGTTGATAGCCCAACCAGGTCATATAAGCACCCCCCAGACCAGAGAGAACTACTCTTGTTGCACTGATGACGACATAGATGGGAAAGCAGTTCTTTCCCCTTTAGGAAAAGCATGTAAGGATTAAGGTTACATTGACTTAAAGTAATTCAGTAACATCCTACACTGTACAGGTCAACTTCAGGTTTGCAAGAGCACAAGTCTGAAAGATATGCTTACAAAGGTAGTGATTAAGATATTCATAACAAGAAAATGAGCCTTTTGAAATTCATATTTTGGGACCGTTTAATCACTACTCATATACCCTCAACTACTAATCAGTTTATTACGTCAATCAGCTTTTCAGAGTACCTCTGGTTGTGAGCCATCCCTATGCCAGCTCTCCCAATTACAGAAGAAAAGTACAAATAAATACAATGACTATGTCTTTGTTTTTGTGAAATGCCCTTTACTGGGATTTTTTAAGTATTTTTCTTTATGAGCTATAAAAGTATCGTATTTCAAACCCATAAATAATTTTATTTCTTATTTGTCTGCTAGGGAAATGAGGTAAGCCAGAAAGAACTCAGCCAACCCTGACTAATTGGAGTTCAGAAAGTTTAATTTGCATAGCTATTCCAGAAGAACTGGAGAAGTATTTAAAACTAGTTTGTCTTTAACTTTGACTCTGTTATTAAAAGTTCGACAGGATGGATGCCTGGGTGGCTCAGCGGTTGAGCATCTGCTTTTGGCTCAGGGCATGGTCCTGGGGTCCTGGGATGGAGCTCCCCTTCGGGCTCCCTGCATAGAGCCTGTTCTCCCTCTGCCTGTGTCTCTGCCCCTCTCTCTGTTTGTCCCTCATGAATAAATTAAAAAATCCTTTAAAAAAATCGACAGCATTATGTTCTTTCTCATCAGATCATAAATTCCTTGAGGTTCACTCTGTTAGGTATACTTTTCTCCCTGATAGTTCCTTGAATCATGACATATGTAAGAAATACAGTCTAACAAGCTTTGAGTGAAATGGGGGGATTATATCTCCTATCGAAGAGTAATTGCTGGGTGCCTGGCTGGCTCAGTCAGTAGAGCATATAACTCTTGATCTCAGGGTTGTAAGTTTGAGCCTCATGCTGGGTGTAGATATTTCTTTAAAAACAAAACCTTTTAAAAAAAAGAGTCATTGCTATCCCAGGTCTTTTCTCTATGACTGGTCCAAGTCACTTGGATTCAATTTCCCATCAACACTCCTCCAAGCACCCAAGCTTATGATCATATTAGTACAACACTGTTGCTCAGACTTTACAGTGGATCAAGTGTAAAAAAAAGCACGGTGAGTTGAACAGGAAGAAACTTAATGGTGTTATAGGCTACATGTATGGAGGAAGAAAGTAATGAGATGCAGCTAACATGTGAAGTAAAGCCAGATCAACAAGGGCCTTGGGTTATGTCCTGCTGAGGTAAGGCAGGCTTGCTTGCTTGCTTGCTTGCTTTTAGATTTCTTCTTTCCTTCCTTTTTTAATTTCTTTGAGAGAGAGAAAGCATGAGCAGGGGAGACAGAGGGAGAAGGAGAATTAGACTCTTCAGTGAGCAGAGAACCAGATGTGGGGCTCGATCTCAGAACCCCAATATCATGACCTGAAGGCAGACGCTTAACCAACCCAGGCGTGCCTGGAGGTCAGGCTTTCTTTCTCCTCATTAGAATTGGGAGATTTTTTTTAAGTCAAGGGAATGACATCAGATTTGCTTAATTAGATTTGTGGAAGATCGGGCAGCCCTGGTGGCGCAGCGGTTTAGCGCGCCTGCAGCCCAGGGCATGATCATGGAGACCTGGGATCGAGTCCCACATCGTGCTCCCCGCATGGAGCCTGCTTCTCCCTCTGCCTGTGTCTCTGCCTCTCTCTCTGTGTGTGTCTCTATGAATGAATAAATAAAATCTTAAAAAAAAAAAAAGATTTGTGGAAGATGGGTTGGAAAGAAGGGGAAGAACTAGAAGAAGGTAGGCCAGTTAAGAATCCTATTTCAGGACCTGAATTAAGATGGTGGTGGTGGGGGCAGCCCGGGTGGCTCAGCGGTTTAGCACCTGCCTTCATCCCAGGGCGTGAGCCTGGACACCCTGGAGACCCCGGATCGAGTCCCACGTCGGGCTCCCTGCATAGAGCCTGCTTCTCCCTCCGCCTGTGCCTCTGCCTCTCTCTTTGTCTCCTCTCTGTGTATTCTCCTGAATAAATAATAAAATCTTTAAACAAAACAAAAAAACTAATTGTTAAAAAAAGATGGTGGTAGTAGGAATTAAGAGGATGAAATCAAAAGAATGTGGAGAAAGAATGGTCAGAACTTGATGGCAGAGACAGGATTGAAGAGACGATATTGTAAGAGAATGACAGGTTTCTATTTCAAAGCAGCTGGGTGGCTGGCAGTGCTGGATCTGAAACAGAGAAGCAGCAGGTTTGAGGTGGTGATAAGGATCTCTGATTTGGATATGTTGAATTTGCAGTACCTAAAGGTCATTTTCATTAGACTGGGGACCTGGAGAATGATATGGGTCAGAGATACGAATTTTGATAGGTATAATTCACCCAACAAAATGGTCTATTTTGAAATACACTGCACACTCTTAGCCCAAGGCACCAACTACATTTCTTGTTCTACCTGTTTCGCCAGACTTTTTAAATGCCCCTGATGCCCAGTTTGTTATACTTTTACTCTTGGCCAGTTCAGAACTCTTTTTATAATATTCTACTTATAACAGTTTTCTAAGTCCTAGATGATTAGACTCTTAGACATTATTAAATTTAATTTTATAGGGTGGAAACCCCTGTGGAAACCCAGGGACTTCAGTTTATTATGTGTTATGTTAAACATTCAGTGCTGCTTTCCTGGCCACTTTCCCTCTTTCTCCACTCACTTTTTCTGACCACCCAGGCTCTGAGTCTTTTCTGCTCTCCAGCTGCTCTTCTCTTAACCCCTTCTTTACACTGTGGTCACTGCCTCATTCTTGAAACTTCTTCCCACATTTCCATGACAGTTCCTGATTTCCTGCCTACCTGCCACCTCTCTGGTTGCTATACTTCCTCAAACCACTACTTAAAAGTTAATGTTTTCTCGGAATTCCCCACTTAGCTTCATTTTCATCTCACTTTAGTATCCTCCCAGCTTAAGCTCATCTACCCACACAGCTTCACAAACAAACATTTTAAATTACTGCTAAATCTGAAACTCCAAAAAAATTTAAAAAATAAAAAAATCTGAAACTCCAGCCTAGTTTTCTCAGTCCAGACCCAAACATCTAACTCCTTTTAGGACACCTGCATTTGGCTAGGTTCCATGGGCACTTCAAATCAACTGGCCAGAGTGAAATTTTCTTCTCCTCCATAAACTTGGGCTTTTCTACTCTTTTTTTTTTTTTTTAAGATTTTATTTATTCATGAGAGACATACAGAAAGAGAGAGAGAGGCAGAGACAAAGCAGGCTCCATGCAGGGAGCCCGACATGGTACTCCATCCCCAGGTCTCCAGGATCAGACCCTGGGCTGAAGGCGGCGCTAAACCGCAGAGCCACGCAGGCTGCCCTCTACTCTCATTCTCAGCGAATGGTCTCCTCATCTACCCAGAAACTGGGAGACTTCTTTGACTTCTCCATTAGTTCTCAATTTCAGTCTGTCATGAAGTCCTATCAGTTTTACATTTCAGATGAGCATTTTTCGAGAAGAGAATGTGGTGTGATTGAACATAATAAGGAAGTGATAATAACGTACATGGGAGACTAGACCAACAGGAGACAAGTTTTGTTGCGGAACATTGGAAAACACAGGTATATTATGAAGGAGAAGAGTACCTTGACAGGGACTTAAAAACCACATGGAGTATTTCAGAGTTCATGTAGTCAGTTATAGAACCACCAAACATTAGGCAGATGGATGAAATGGTAATTTCAAGGCACATTAAAAAAAAAACAGTCACATGAAAAATGAGAATCAGAACAACTATTCCCTTTGTAACCAGAGACAGCCATTTCTTAGACTTCATTGAAGACATGAGGAAGAAAAAGAAAACCTAAGAAGTTCCAACTCAGAAACTCTGACCTTGAATTTAAATATAAGTGAGAGTGCTACCAAAAAAAAATAATAATAATATATTCTCACTGAAGAAGGCAAATAGAGATTAGACATTAGTGATAAAGCTAGAAGTTAACTATCGAAAATAATTGCAAGAATGATGCTATTTGATTAAAAACTGCTTATAAATTATTTCTTAACTGTAGATGATCTTTCTTTTAAAAATATTTTATTTTTTAAGTAATCTCTATGCCCAACGTGGGGCTTGAACTCCCAACCCTGAAATCAGGAGTCACATGCTCTACAGACTCAGCCAGTCTGACACCCCTAGACGATCTTTAAATATATACATTTTTTAAAATCACCAGATGAAATGTGATGATAATTCCCTAAAACATCTGGATTTCCATATGCCTCAAGGAAAAATTTAGGTTAAATAAATTTCATTAAAATATAGCACACTATATGACATAGTTATATTTCAATAAACCTAGTAATTGTCATTACCATTGGATACTAATTAACTCAGAAGCAAACACACTCCTTTCCCCGCAGGTGGCTAATGGGAGAGAAAGAAGCCTTAGCTGGGCCCCTCTATCCATCAAGTTTCAAAATCAAAGAAGAAAGTAAAAATAGTTGCCATGAACATCACATTTCTGGAAGTAAATTGCATTTGTGAAGCAGAAGATTCAAAAAGTAAAAGCAAACCGACTTTATCTGATGAAAGCATGAGGAATTTGAGGGAAAGAGTTCATTTTCAACTTACAGCTTAGACCAGAAGTTCCAGCACAGTAACAGAGAAACAAATAGCAACCCCAGAAACAGCAGTAAAAAGACATTTTTTAAAAGATGGATGGGATAGATTTAAAACTAAAGTTTTCCTCTTCTTCCTTGTAATTTATTTCCCTTTTTTTTTTTTTTCATATTGCAGTTTTCATGATGAAGCTCTATTGACTTGCTAAATTACTTACATGAGGTCCTTGAAGGCACAACTTCCACTGAGGATACACATTGATTTCCATCCCGTAGCAAAAGCTCTGCAGCACAAGCTCTGTACCCGGTGTTGTTTGAATTAATGAACAGGGCAGCTGCTTGTTCTCTCGGTTTAGCTGCCACAGAGCAGTCATTAACAGGATCTGAATTCCAGACTAAATCTTGAGCCCCGCCTCTGAAAAGGAAGACCAAAAAAAAAAAAAAAAAAAAAAACTGATTCAAAATTCTTCCTGTATTCCTGGACAACAGCTTGAAAACAGGAGGACGGTAGGTTTTTGAGTGTTACTTCCCTGTTTCTACCATTTAATTCTATTTTCCACTAGAAAAATTATTTTCTTCTGACTTCCTCAAAGGTAGAAACAAAAGCCTACAATCAAAATCTCAGTCGTCTTTTTCACATTGTTTTCACACACAGGTATATTGAAAAACACTTATCGACACACTTTGAGTAAAGAAGTAAACTAAATAAACTAAAAATAAAACTAAAAAATTAAAAATTTTAATTGAAAAATTCAACCAACATTAAAGGAGGATTTAAGATTTTTTAATAGTCCCTGACCTCAGCATATTTAGAATCCTTAGTTTCATGAGACTGAAGGAAAAAATCAATATTGTTGCTTTTTGCCTAAGCTACATTACAACAGAAAACCGTTACTACGTTTTATAAAGGATGTATCTTGCACTTTTGGTGCTCAGAGACCTCACAGCCAGATTATAGGCTGATCATCTGCTTTTTTCCGTTTGACTGGCATATGTTCATTTGAACACATCACCAGCCTAGCCTTTTCTACTATACAACTTTACATTCTACTTCAGGAACACTTTTTACTAAGCTGTTTGTAAATGCCAAAGAACAACAGGAAGCATATTCACTAGCATACGCTAGCAGATTTACTGAACTAGCACAGATGAAAAAATGAAATTGGTTTAAAGAATCCCAATCAAAATCAGAAATAAAAGAAGAGCAATAATAACTAACACCACAGAAATACAAAGGATTATAAGAGGGGCGCCTAAATGGCGCAGTTGGTTGAGCAACCAACTCTTGGTTTCAGCTCAAGTCATGATCTCAAGGTCCTGGGATCCAGCCCTGAGTCAGGCTCTATGCTCAGTGAGGGGAGTCTGCTTAAGATTCTCTTCTCCCTCTGTCCCTCCCCTCATGCTCTCTCTCTTCTCTCTCAAATAAATAAATAAATAAATAAATAATTTAAAACCCCAAAGGAGGGATCCCTGGGTGGCGCAGCGGGGGATCCCTGGGTGGCGCAGCGGTTTGGCGCCTGCCTTTGGCCCAGAGCGCGATCCTGGAGACCCGGGATCGAATCCCACGTCGGGCTCCCGGTGCATGGAGCCTGCTTCTCCCTCTGCCTGTGTCTCTGCCTCTCTCTCTCTCTCTGTGACTATCATAAATAAAAAAAATAAATAAATAAATAAATAAATAAATAAATAAAACCCCAAAGGAGGGGCACCTGGGTGGCTCAGCAGTTGAGTGTCTCCCTTTGACTCATGTTGTGAGTCCCACTCCCCTGCAGGGAGCCCGATTCTCCCTCTGCCTATGTCTCTGCCTCTGTCTCTGTGTGTCTCTCATGAATAAAGAAATAAATAAAATTTATTTTCAACATATAGTTAATTATGGGAAGGAGCTTTCAGCCTAAAGTTAAATAATTTAGTGGGGGGCACCTGGGTGGCTCAGTCAGTTAACTATCTGCCTTCAGCTCAAGTCATGATCTCAGGGTCCTGGGATCGAGTCCCACATCAGGCTCTCTCCTCACTCTGCGATTTCTCTCAATTTCACTCTCTCAAATAAATAAATAATCTTTTAAAATAAATTATGGCGCAGCGGTTTAGCGCTGCCTGCAGCCCAGGGCGTGATTCTGGAGACCCAGGATCGAGTCCTGCATCGGGCTCCCTGCATGGGGCCTGCTTCTCCCTCTGCCTGTGTCTCTGCCTGCCTCTCTCTCTCTCTCTCTGAATGAATAAATAAATAAATATTTAAAAAAAGAAAGAAAGAAGTAATTCAGTGGTTTGTAAACAGAGAAATGTACTTTTCACAGTCCTAGAAGCTAAAAGTCTGAGCTTGGGGTTCCAACACAGCTATGTTCTGGTGAAGGCCCTCTTTCAAGTGCCAGCTATCTACATCTCAACTTTATGTTGTGCCTTCAAATCCAGAGAAGCAGAGGGAAAGCCAGCACTCTCCTGATTCTTATAAGGGCACTAATCCCAGTCTGCAGGCCCTACCCTCATGACCTCATCTAATCCAAACTACGTCCATCTCCTAATATCACATTTGGCTGCCGGGGGCAGAGTGAGGGGAGGAGGTAGGGTTTCAACACATGAGTTTTGGGGAAGACACAAACATTTAGTTCATAAGAATGCCTCACAGGATGGGCCCCCTCCTCCCCTGCCCCACCAACATGGGTTGCTGCAGAAGTTAAACAGTATGACACAGGCAGCGGAAGCTTGAGCTGAATTTCTCAGATATTGTCCAACTACTCTTGACTGGCAATAGTTCTCCAGGGAGGCAGTTCCAGTCCCAAGGGGGGGTGTATTTAAAACAAGGGGGGGGACGCCTGGGTGGCTCAGCAGCTGGGCATCTGCCTTCAGCTTAGGACGTGATCCTGGAGTCCTGGGATCGAGTCCCACATCAGTCCCACATGGAGCCTGCTTCTCCCTCTGCCTGTGTCTCTGCCTCTCTCTGTGTGTCTCTCATGAGCTAATAAAATCTTTAAAAAAAAAAAAAAAAAACGTGTGTGTGGAGTGGGGTGGTATCTTTCATTGTCACAGTGAGGAGTGGGTGCTTTTGATTTTCACTGGGTAAGACCTTTTTGCAATGCCAGGAACTGCCCTGCACAACAATTTTCCTGCCCCAAATGGTAGGACCATTCCCATTGAGAAGTTCTTTTTTTTTTTTTTTTTTTTTTTAAGATTTTATTTATTTATTCAGGAGAGACATAGAGAGGCAGAGACACAGGCAGAGGGAGAAGCAGGCTCCATGCAGGAAGCCCAATGCGGGACTCGATCCTGGAACTCTGGGATCACGCCCTGAGCCAAAGGCAGACGCTCAACCACTGAGCCACCCAGGCATCCCCCCATTGAGAAGTTCTGCTGGAGTTTTATGCCCACTCTCTTTTCACCGCCTGTAGAAAGCTTAAGGAATTTGTACTTACATAGAAAATAATAGAACTCTCTTTTGCAATTTGGGACATTCAGGGGTGTCATGCACCATGAGTCTCTCCCCAGGCATAGAAATTCCTAGTTAATCATTATATATTGACAGGTTATGAAGCAAGCCACAGTCTGAATTGAAAAGCAGTGTTATGATCACAGAAACCAGCTAGACCACCAAAGAATAATTTTTAAATGGTTCCAATTTTCTCTTACCTTTGTCAAATATGACTAAGCGTATCAGAACCCTCAGCAGCGCTCTTGCTTTAAATCTCCACTCTTCATTCCCAGCCATTTCCTCACATCCAGACTGCTTCTCTTCTTGACCTAAACATTCTCAAAAAAAAAAAAAAAAAAAGTCCTCTTCTCTGCTCCTTCTTTTTCTAGTCTCTGTCACTAAAGCTCCTCTGTGAGGGCTGAAACTTGAAGAGCGTTCTCATCACCAGGTTGCAGGCTGGGATCTGGGGCTGAGATGGCCCAGCTATGACCAGAGTCCCTGGGGTGTGGGCCTAGCCAGCATCTCCCTTGGGTCTCTCTGATTATCAAGCACACACGAGGCTGAGGATGAGCCTGGCTGGTCGAAGGGTAGATACAACCAGCCAATGTAGGGTGCCAACTGCCCTGGTCTTTGTCCCACACACCAGAAGGGACAACGCAGAAACACAGGGGGCTGTGTCGACTGCAGTGTGCATTGTGGGCCACCCTCTGTAGAAGAGCCCATTCCAGGCTGAGCAGGAATTCCAGATTCCTGCTCAGAAACTCCATGTTGAGGGGACTGGGGCAGAAAGCCTCTCACCTCATCAGAACCTAGAAGGCCATAAGAAGTCCTGTCACGAGATCCTCCCAGCGAAGTTGGGGAGGTGAATGAAAGATGACCCACAAGCCTCCCATCCCCTCATGCTTAAGTGCCTTTAAACAAAAACCCGCATAAAGACCAGGTTTTATATTGCGCAATTGACAAAAATCTTGTGAGCAGAGATGTGCAGGAACAATGTTATTTTTCCCTTGGGACCAATAGTTTAGTATTCACTGAGTCAGTGTCACAGTCACCTTATAGAACATACCTACTGCACGTAACAAGAATAGGCTATATTATTGTGAACATAGGGATATAGTTTGGACTCCACCCACAGCCGCACATGTGTCTCAGGGACTCCTCTTCCCTTCCCAGAGGCCCCCAGACCATACTTTGAGAACCACTGCTCAGTGTATGATATGAGTAACAGACCGACACTCCAGGTAGACTAGACTCCGTCAGGGTTGACCACAGCCATTTTGTTCATCTTTGTAATTCCAAAATCTTGCATGAGGCTATGCATAATGCATAATCTGGTCTACCTAGTAGACACTGAGTAAACAGTGAGTTCAATTAAAACGACATGAGAAGATTTCTGATATAAATAGGGATAAATTACCCCCATGATTTCTGATATACATGAGGTGTAAAGAGGCTTTAGAAAAAGCTGAGAAAGACAAGAATGGTCTCTTGATGCTAAAGGTCAGTTCAGTCTTAATTTTCATGACTTTATGTCTAGAATGGATTCTTTGATCTATTAAAAGTAAACACATTTTGGATGATCTGAAGTGACAACATTAAAGATATGAAAGAGAATTTTTTTTTTTTTAAGGAAATCAGATGTGTGGGGCACCTGGTGGCTCAGTGGTCGAGTGTCTGCCTTCGGCTCAGGTCGTGATCCTGGGGTCCTGGGATTGAGTCCTGCATCGGGCTCCCCTGCAAGGATCCCGCTTCTCCCTCTGCCTATGTCTCTGCCTCTCTCTGTGTCTTTCATGAATAAATTAATAAAATATTTTTAAAAAATCAGATGTGGAGAGGGCAAACTCACACTCAAGGATTATGATAAACTGATCTTGATTATTGAAGTGAGTGGATTTTACAAAGTAATTTATTTTATTTTATTTTATTTTTTAAATTTATTTATGATAGTCACACACAGAGAGAGAGAGAGGCAGAGACACAGGCAGAGGGAGAAGCAGGCTCCATGCACCGGGAGCCCGACATGGGATTCGATCCCGGGTCTCCAGGATCGCGCCCCGGGCCAAAGGCAGGCACCAAACCACTGCGCCACCCAGGGATCCCCAGTAATTTATTTTTTAATGAGGCAGGATTGGAAATCAGGACCAGCCTTACATTCTTTTTTTTTTTTTTAATTTTATTTATTCATGAGAAGCAGAGGGAGAAGCAGGCTCCATGCAGGGAGCCTGATGTGGGACTCGATCCGGGGTCTCCAGGATCACACCCTGGGCTGAAGGCGGCACTAAACCTCTGAGCCACCTGGGCTGCTCACCTTACATTCTTCTAATAGCTGTGGTCGGTCATGGTTATGTAAATTTTAATTAATCTAGAATGAAAAATATACCATCATTGTTCTCTATCTTTTCTTGTACAAACATGATTGAGCATTAGGTCTAAGGCTTTAATGAAATAAGTTAGAACTCCATGGTCATATTCAGCCCACGCCTTACTTTCATTCGGTACATGGCTTCCTCCACAGCAAAGACCAAGAAATGAATCTGCACATTTGAAAGAAGCTCCCCTATCGCATCCCAGTTCCGACATCCTGCAGGGCAGGGGCCGGGCACCCACAGCGACAGAGGAGGAGCAGGTGCTGCGCCCATTGCTGGAAGGATCTGGCTGCTGGTGGTGTTTCTGGAGAGGGGAGGGAGTGGGAAGTGATTGAGCAGACAGTAAGTCTGCGGAGACCAGGGACCTCTGGGGCCTCTCCAATGCTGCAAAGGTGTCTGCATCATAACAGACTCACGACACACTGTGGCTGGCCTGAGACAGGGACAGTGGGGCCCAGGGCCAAGCACAGGGCCTGAAAGAGACCGCTGCTAGATCCTCGGCACAGGCTGGCTGTGAGGCCTGAGGCCTCCAGGCCTGTAGTGGTGGGCAGGCAGGAGGTCTGAGAGGACTAGACATGCAGCTCCCTTTTTTTTTTTTTTTTAAGATTTTATTTATTTATTCATGAGGCACAGAAAGAGAGGGAGGCAGAGACACAGGTAGAGAGCGAGGCAGGCTCCCCGCGGGAGCCCGATGTGGGACTCGATCCTGGGACTCTGGGATAACACCTTGAGCCAAAGGCAGATGCTCAACCGCTGAGCCACCCAGGCGTCCCTGACACGGGGCCCTGCAGGCCTGCCCTCAAACCACCCAAACGGCAGAAGCCAGGAGTAGGAGGGAAGAGCAGCCTCCAGCCTTTTCCCATCGGTGTGCAAGTGTGCAGGTGATGGACCAGCAGAGAGGTGAGTGGGAGGGAGCCTCTGGCACTTTCCTGTGACAACCAACAACTACCACAAACTGGGGCAGGAGGGACTAAAACCGCAAAAATTTATTCCCTCACAGTCCTGGAGGTCAGAGGTCCAAAATGGAGGTGCTGCAAGGCCACACTCCCTCTGGAAGTTCTAGGGGAGAGTCCTTTGCCTTTTCTAGCTTCTAGTGGCTGTAGGTGTGTCCCTAGGTTTATGTGGCTGTGGCCACATCACTCTCATCTCTTGTGCATCTATCTTCACATGACTTTTTATTCTTTTGTGTGTCTCTCCTAAGGATCTTTGTCTTTGGATTAAGGGCTTACATGGAGGATCCAGGATGTGCTCATCTCAAGATACCTAATTATGCCTGCAGAGACTCCTTTTTTTTTCTTTTTTTTTTCCTTTTTTTTTTTTTTCTTTAAATTGAGAGCATGCACATGCAGGGCAAGGTTGGAAAGGGGCAGAGGGAGAAGGAGAGAGAGAGAATCTTAAGCAGACTCCACTCTCAGGGTGAGCTCATACGGTGTTGGATCTTACGAACCTGAGATCATGACCTGAGCCCAGATAAAGAGTCCGAGGTCCAACTGACTGAGCTACCCAGGATCCTGCTGCAGACGCTCTTTTTTTTTCCTTAAAGATTTTATTTATTTATTCATGAGAGACACAGAGAGAGACAGAGACACAGGCAGAGGGAGAAGCAGGCTCCTCACAGGGAGCCTGTGTGGGACTTGATCCCCTGAGCTAAAGGCAGATGCTTAACCACTGAGCCACCCAGGTGTCCCAGCAGAGACTCTTTTTAACAATAAATTAACACTCACAGGTTTCCAGGGTTTGACATGGACATATCCTTTGTGGGAATGTGATGGTTAATTTCATGTGTCAACTTGTCTGGGTCACGTTGCCCAGCTTTGTGGCCAAAAGTTATTCTGGATATTTCCGCGAGGGTGTTTTTGCATGAGATTTACATTTAAATCAATAGACTTTGAGTAAAGCAGATTGTCTTCCATGATGTGGGTGGGCCTCATCCAATCAGTTGAAGGCCTGACTAGAACAGAAAGCTGACCTCCACCAAGCAGAAGGGAAGTCTGCCCACGGATGGCCTTTGGACTTTATCTACAATATTGGCTCTTCCTGGCTCTCCAGCCTGTCTTTGGATTCAAACTACAACTCTTTCTGGAGTCTCCAGCTGTCAGCCTCCACCACAGGATTTTGGACTTGCCAAGCTTCCACAATCATGTGATCTAGTTCATTAAAATAAACCTCTTTCTATATATACCTACACATCCTATTGTTTCTCTGGACTACCCCTACTGATACAGGGGGCTACCATCAATCTATTACACCAATGTCTCATCTATAGCACTGCTTCTCAGACCTGAATGGGCACATGCTTTTGCTCAAGTGCAGATTCTGATTCAATAGATCTGGAATGAGGCCAGGATTCCCCATGTCTTTTCTTTTCTTTTCCTTTTTTTTTTTTTTTTTAAGATTTTATTTATTTACTCATGAAAGACGCACAGAGAGAGGCAGACATAGGCAGGGAGAAGCAGGCTCCATGCAAGGAGCCTGACACAGGACTCGATCCCATAACCCTAGGATCATGACCTTCACCAAAGGCAGATGCTCAACCACTGAGCCACCCAGATGCCCAGGATTCCCCATTTCTAACAAGCTCCCAGGTACTGTTGGTTAGGGTGACCAACATGTCCCAGGCCTATCCCAGTCTCAGGACTGGAATATCCTTGTCCCAAGCAAACCCTGAGCCCCAAGCCAACTAGGATGGTTGGTCACCCTACTACAGACCACACTTTGAGTAGTAAGGAGCTAGAGATCCTATGGGGGGGGGGGGGGTGTTGTGAAAACTTGAGACCCTTTAAATATGGGGATAAGTGTAAAAGTATCTTGCAATAAATAAATCCCTAGTTATTAGTTCCCAACATGAGGTGCCACAGGTGGTTGCAAACTTATTAAGGGCTTTTATTTTCTAGTGCTCTTATTTCTTTTCATTTTTTAAAATTTTATTTAAATTCAGTTAATTAACATGTAGTGTATTATTGGTTTCAGAGGTAGAGTTGAGTGATTCACCAGTCTTATATAACACCCAGTGCTCATTACATCACACACTGTCCTTAATGTCCATCACCCAGTTACCCCATCACCCCCCACCTCCTCTCCAGCACCCCTCAGTTTGTTATTTCTTTTAATTTTCTATCATATCAGGGATGAAAGCTTCAGTCTGGGTGATTTCTTCTTAAATCCCCTACAGTGGCCTTGCCACTGACTTCATGGAGACAGAGAACCTCCCAAGGAAACTCCCTCGTGCTTCCTCCCCTAAGCTGGACATTTTCTAGGCACTGACTCACTCTCTTCTTGCCACACAGACTCAAAGGAGCAAGGCTGAGGAGTCAGCCAGAGCTGTGTTTGAGTTCTGGCTCTGCCATTTACAGTTGATTGATCTTGGACAAGTTATTTAACTTGTCTAAGGTTGATGATACTTCTGAAGAGATAATATCCAGAAGACTGTTGCCAGGTCAAAGGAGACACCTCTGCAAAATGCACATCCAGCTTTACACTCAGTGAGCCTCCTTCCTCTCTCCCAGCCCCAGGCAGAATGGCCACACAAGCGCTCACGGGTGGTGCAGTGGGAGACACAGTGTATCTCAGTCTGATGACTGTCCTTATATCTGCTTGTCATATTATCTCACTTATATTTTTCATGAAATCAACTTTAATTCTTTTCTTTTTAAGATTATTTATTTATTGAGAGAGAAAAAAAAAGAAGGGATGAAATGCAGAGGGGAAGGGAGAAGAAGACTCCCTGCTGAGCAGGGAGCCCGATGCAGAGCTTGATCCCAGCACCCTGAGATCATGACCTGAGTCAAAGGCAGACACTTAACCAACTGAGTCAGCCAGGTGGTCCTTTTTTTTTTTTTTTTTTTACTTAGCCTTGTAGTAAGAAATAATATTTGTGAAATCGTGGGTTTAACTTGCTAATTATAATTTTTTCAACACACAGAGATATTCAAAAGAAATTTAGAGTTTCCTTTATGCTCTCAATAGGATTACTATGCTAGTTATAGATCCTTTTTAAAATACAAATTATAATGAATACAAGTAGTCATTCATTCAGCAGATATTAGAATGCCTTTTTATGTTAGAAAACAGCTTGGCACAGGGGCGTCTGGGTGGCTCAGTCGGTTGCATGTCTGACTCTTGGTTTTTGACTCAGATCATGATCTCAGGGTCATGAGATCAAGTCCTGAGTTGGGCTCCATCTTCAGCGGGGGTTCTGCTTGAGATTCCCTCCCGCTGCTCTCCTCCCCCCATAAAAACAAATAAATAAATCTTAAAAAAAAAAAAAAAAAAAAAGGCTGGCACAAATCTAGGCTCTCCAGCACCCGTGCTGAGGCATTTGACCCCAGAGCCGACTTGCTCCCAGGACTGAGAAGATCAATGACTTCCCACACCAGTTAGGAAGGGCTACTGTAGGACACCTGGGTGGCTCAGTGGTTGAGCATCTGCCTTGGGCTCAGGTTGTGATCCTGGGGTTCTAAGATCGAGTCCTGCATCAGGCTCCCCACAGGGAGCCTACTTCTCCCTCTGCCTATGTCTCTGCCTCTCTATGTATCTCTCATGAATGTATGAATGAATGAATGAATGAATGAATTTTTAAAAAGGAAGGTCTGCTGTGTTTACCAAGGAGCCCAGGCAGGGTACACTAGATCCTAGGCCTCAATTTGGAGACTCTTGCATTCAAGTTTATTTATTATTATTATTATTGTTTTTTTAGTAATCTCTATACCCCACATAGGACTGGAACTCAGGACTTCGAGGTCAAGAGTCACATGCTCTTCTAACTGAGGCAGCCAGGAGCTCCTGGACACTTTCTTCTGTTCTTCCACTGCCTCTATGCAGTGGGAGGGAGGGGAAGGGCTCAGAGAGTCTATCTGAGGGCCTAGGCATCTTGTTCTTACTTTTTTTTTTTTTAAGATTTTATTTATTTATTTCAGAGAGAGTGAGCAAGTGAGTAGGGGGAGGGGCAGAGGGAAAGAGAGAATCTCAAGCAGACTCCCCACTGAGCAAGGAGCCCCATATGGGACTTGATCTCCGGACCCTGAGATCATCACCTGAGCTGAAATCAAGAGTCAGGTCTCAACTGACTGAGCCACCCGGGTGCCACTTGTTCTTACTTTCTCATCTAAGTCTTCCTTATAGGTAACTGAAAGAAAAAAAATTGACTCGAGCCTGTTCTGTGGATTTGGCCGTCCTCTGTGTGTGTGTTTTCTCTCTCTCTTTTAGTTCCGCTTGCCAGGCAGTTGCATGAGTAAATTGGCTCAGGGCCTACAGCGCCTGGGCACACCAGCCAACTCACCCTCTTTCCTTTTCCACGGGGGCCTACGTCCTTCTCACAGCATAGCTTGGGGCTCCAGGTCCACCCACAAATAAGATGCCAAGATTCAGATTTGGGGGTCATTTAGGAGATGCCACCTTTACCCTAAGCCAAGAGCTCCACCCCAGCTGTGTCTGACTGTCAGATGTTGTTACACCACGAGGCACCACACGCTGCTCCAACTAGTACAGACTCCCACCTCCGTCTGATTTTCCAAGGCTCCTCCTTCCCTAGGAGTGACTGGGTTCGTTCAATCCTCTCCTTCGTCTTCCACCTCTTCGTCTACTCCTTTCTCTACGGGCCTTCCTCTCTGTGTACCAACACATTTCTCTAGGGCAAAGCCAAACACAATCGACCCACGCCAGTTCTCGCTACTGTACACCGTTTGCATGTTGGGACTGTCTCTTCCCCTCGTGACACAATATTGTGAGAATAGGTTACACAGGCCTTCCGGTTGCCAGCCACCCACTCATCCTTAACTTGTCCAGTCTGTCTTCAGGCCCCACTACTCTCCTGAAACGGCCACTCAAAGTCGGCCCCGGGACTTCTCACTTCCCTCATCCACCCCAGCAGCCGATAGTGTTGACCTTCCCTGGGCTCTGGCACCAGGTGGCCTTGTGCGCTCCTTTTCAAGGCTTTTACTGACTCACCCCCCCCATTCCCCCCGGGGTGAGGGCAGCCAGAGGCTGTTTCCTGGCCTTCTCTCCTCTCTCCCTCCCTTGGCCTCTCTCAGAGCAACTGCTCTGCACCATCTTTTGCTCTTCCACACAGGGCACCTCTATTCTTTGTGAGACAGGAGACCTGCAGCCTGTTCCATCTCATGCCCCTTCAGAGCCCAGAACTAAAAATAGGAGCATTGAAAGCCGCATGACCAGGCCTCTGAAAGGTCATTAGGAAAAACCCAGGGTTTCAGAGAGGAAGCATGATCCCGGGGAGTCAGGTGGTTCAGAAGAACAAGGAGGCTCATAAGGAGTGAAACATCGCAGCCCAGCTGCTTGCTTTCTATTGACAGGAAGCAAACCCGTCAGCTGCTTGGGCCACTGTGCAGACAGGGGCACCTGGTTGCAGATCAGGCGTCAATCAAAGCTTGTTGTGACAGACTTACCCCCCCCCCCCCCCCCCCCCCGGGAGGCCTGGGGGTCAGGCGAGAGTGAAGGAAGATTGTTTACCATAAAGACGTCTGGGCAGAATTTAGGGAGAAGGGAGGGCTCCTGAGGCACCATGGCCGGGTCGGGCCCCCTCAGTAATGGCAGGAAAATGAAGGCCTGACAAGGGCTCCAGAGACAGGCAGTGGGTGGTGGGTGACCCGGCCCCTGCTATTTCGGGCTCCCCCAGCACACATGGGGCTCCCGGCCTGGCGCTCTCCGCCCGGGGCCCTTCCAGGTGCTGCTTTTCATCCAGCAGCGGCGCAAACCTCTCCGAACCATCCGGAGGTTCCCTGCCAGAGCGGAAGCTGGCGCCCCGGGAGGGTGCCGCGGGCTCCTCCTGGGGCCACCCTCACGTGTCGTTGGTACGGGAGGCCCAGATCCCCCAAACGACTTGGGCAGACCTGCCAGCCTGCGATGAGGGAGCAGAAGCGCGGCCACCCAGTCTCCCCGGTTACAGCAGGAGCTCCCAGGGGCAGAGCAGACGTGCCAGCGCCAGGCCCAAGGAGGCAGGAACCCCCTGGCCCCGATGTATTATCAACAGCTACGTGTTTCGAGGCTGCAGAACCTGGAGCACAGCGGCCTGGGTCGTGCGTGCACGTGTGCTATGCGCGTGTGTGTTGTGTGTGTTTGATGCGGGAATAAAATGCGCGAACGCGGAGAGGAGGGGCAGGAGATTCAGAGGAAGGGCTGAGAACAGAGGAGAAGGGCTGCGACGCGCTCACCGGCTGAGCCAAGATCTGCGCGGGGACCTCCCCGCCGCTCCCGCACTGTCCAGGGGACCGTGTCCAAGCAGAGCCGCACCTGTCGGGCGGAGGCTAGAGAGGGCGCTGCCCAGGGAGGCGGACGCCGACCCCAGAGCCGGCCGGCTCCCGAGGGGGCTGAGAACACCCGGCCCGTCCAGGCCTCCCTCGGCCTTCTCCTCTCTCTGTTGTTCGAGGGTGGGCCAAAGTCAAAACGAACAATTGAGGGCAGCCCGCCTGGCTCCAAGTCTTACCGCCGCCTTCGGCCTCGGGCGTGATCCTGGAGTCCCAGGATCGGGGACCGAGTCCCACGTCGGGCTCCCTGCATGGAGCCTGCTTCTCCCTCTGCCTGGGTCTCTGCCTCTCTCTGTGTGTCTCTCATGAATGAATAAATAAAATCTTTTTTTTCTTAAATAAAAATTTAAACTTTTTTCCCACCAGTTTTTTTTTTTTCTCTTAACAAAAACCTTTTTTTTTTTTTTAATGAAATACAGAGGCAAGAGCAGAGACCAGTGTAACTACCGGCTCTTAAATTTTAGCCTGATGCCATTTTGCAATAAAGCTGGTGGTGAGATTAATATCACAGATACAGCGGAGGGTCTACCCTTCCTGTTTCCCAGAGGTGACCCCATTGCCTTCAGCTCCCCGTCGGCGGCACTGCCTCCCACAGTATGCATCGGAAGGCAGGCACTGCAGCCTGTGCTCAATTCACTCTTGCTCAGGAGGGGAGGCGGAGAGCAGAAGGCCAATGCGTGGGAAGGTCGCCTGTTAACTGAGGTCTAAACCAGCAGGCTACCCAGAGGAGCCCTCGGGTCCCACCCATGCAACTGAGAGCGCAGCATTAGCACCAGTTTTAGGGATTCATGACTTTGAGCGTGCTGGTATCCTCACTCAGCCGTCTGTTGCATGTCACACCCTTACTTATGGTGTGTCCTTTTAACCCCTTGGGGTTCATGAACCACTGCTATAATTTTCCACTTACCTGACTTGATCTGCAGATGGGTGTTACCGAACTTATTCAAATATTTCCTGCTTATTCACCTGCAAAATTAGGACAATGATACCTATTTCAGAGATTTCCTGAGGATTAAGTGAGATAATAATACGTAAATCACCTAGCATGGTAATTGGCAATATACGCAGTAAATGTTTTTTCCCTTTCTTTTCTAATTTCTCATAAAGCATCTCTTTAAAACTCCATTTAGAATTCTCAAAGTGGGGGTGCCTGGGTGGCTCACAGTTAGGCATCTGCCTTTGGCTCAGGTGTGATCTCCAGGTTCTGAGATCGAGCCCCACGTCAGCAGGGAGTCTGCTTTTCCCTCTCCTTCTGCCCCTCCCCCTGCTCATGTGTGCACTCTCTCTCTCTCTCATATTTTCTCTCTCAACAAAATAAATAAAATCTTTGGAAAAAAAAAACTCTCAAAGTGTTGCCAACAAGCTCCACAGTTAGAATTGTTGGGAGCGGGTATCCCTGGGTGGCTCAGAGGTTTAGCACCTGCCTTGGGCCCAGGGCGTGATGCTGGAGCCCCAGGATCGAGCCCCAGGATCGAGTCCCACATCGGGCTTCCTGCATGGAGTCTGCTTCTCCCTCTGCCTGTGTCTCTGCCTCTCTCTCTCTCTCTGTGTGTCTCTCATGAACAAATAAATAAAATCTTAAAAAAAAATAGGAAAATGTAGGATATGAAGAAGATAGAGTAAAAAAAAGAGAATTGTTGGGAGCTACTACTGGTTCATAAATGGAAATTGTGGCATTTCTTTCTTCTGATTAACCTAGATGCTGGAGAACCTGTAGGAATTAACAGTGTTAAAGTGTGATTTTTCAAAAAATATGACTTTCAGGCAAATATAAAATGAACACGGGTCAAAATTTTAATCAAGCCCATTAATTCATAAGGTCACCAGTAAAATGTTAAGACTGTTTCAAAGGAGAATGTGAGGAACAGAGAGGCAACAAGGGAAGATAAAATGGTTTTGCTAATACACATAAAACTAATTAATATCCTAATGCACAAGAATGTAATTTTGGGGCCATCTTTTCTACAGAGGAGAAATCACTCGTATCTTTACCAGACAAAAATCATTTTTGTATTGCTATTGGTAAGAACCACTTGCATGACTAACAATTTTCTTTACTTCAATTCCTACAGCTTTGGAAAAATAGCCTAATCAATAAGAAATCAGTCAAATTGCACTAATCTATAGAATCAGACAATGACAGAGATTCTAAGAAACAGTGATAAACATTGCACCAAAAGAAAACCTTGTATGGAACCACTTTTGCCCATTTCCATATCTTGGACAGTTTTTCCTGATGAAACCTGTACCTTTAGGACGTGGCCTGGGAGGGAGGCTTTGGAATTCCTCACTCTGAGTTGTGAGGCCAACACAGCCCAGGACAGTCCAGATCCAGACAGCCAGGGCCTTATCAGAGTCCGCTCCTCACTCCCAGTCTCTGAGGCAGGGATTCTGTTCTTCCTGGGGCCTGATGGGGGACTAGGGACAGGGTGCTTGGGCAGCCAGTTCCAAAACAGACCATCTTGTTCTACACCTGGTAGTGGCGGGGCTAGCTGGACGTGTAGCACCATTACTTAAGGCCTCCATCCACACGCTGCCCCAACAGGCTTCGCAGAGCCCTCCCCTACCTTGCCCTTGCAAACTCTCAACCCAAGCCAAAGAGAGAATTAATATACCCTGAAATTTGCAAAACCGTGCGGTTCGTCAAACGATTCCTCATGGGTTAACTTGGAACACCTCTTGTAGCAAATCCTCTGACTTGTCTACAGTTTTGAAAAGTATTATTTCTTGTGTCTTCAATTCAGTTGTATTTCTTTGGTAGCTGACACTATTCCCCTCTCCCATCACCTGAAGCGGGTGTTAAAGAAATACTTAAACAGGCATTTAATTCGATGTTAGGTAAATATTGGTTGAAAGGATGGATAGGAAGTGTGAGAATAGATCCCTTCCCTGCCCAGAAAGGTCCCCAGTGCCTTCGGAATAATGTGCAAACAACTGGCAGGGAAGGGAGCTCACGCCCCACGCCCCCCGTGTTGTCCACCTACGCCTTCCACGCCAGGTGCTTACCCCAGTACAACATCTGTTCTTTTTATCTCTGCATCTACTCTCCTAACCCAGAATGCTCTTTTCCTTCACCCTTAGGGATTAACTCAAATGCCAGCTCTTCTGTGAAGCCTTCCCTATCCTTCTGGTTAGAAGTTACCTGATTATTTGCCTTGTCCTCTGCAGAGAAGTGAGACGCTGGAAGACGCAGGCCCCAGAGCCAGACTGCCCAAACCCACTCACTAGTTTTGCGGTCTGTGGCGAGTTACAAAATCATTCTGTGCCTGAGTTTTCTAATACAAACCCTGGACGAGTACTGCTACTCCCCCCCATTGAGTTTTTGTAAAGAGTTAAAATAAATTCCTACCTGTAGAGCCCTTAGAAGATGCCCACCACGCAGCACCGGCTACTGAGAATTAGTTCTTAATCCTTATGTATGGTCTCATAATTCTTTCCCGGTGCTTCTTTCAGTGAAGTCATTGTCTTACACAGATTTTACTTACTTTTTACATTTCTGTCCCCATCACTAAAGTCAGTTCCATCAGGGAGACTTAGGGGACATTTGCTAAATGAATAAACAAAGAAATGATGAGTTATGTGGGGCCCCGGCTCTCCATAAGTGAACCATATTCAGGGACCAGACTTTTTGCTCATGGTATGTGGGAGGTTTTTGTTGTTGTTGTTGTTCTTAAAACCACCAAAACTCTTGAGCTTCTACTTTGCAGTTTCAGGCATCTGTGGGATCTGAGGTGTAGCGTTTAGGAAGCCCTGACACCCCCTGCACCACGAGGATCTTCACCACATAACTCTTCTTGGACATGTTTGTTTTCTGGGCATAAACTGGAGTAGTAAGTTCATGGTTAATTTTGTCTTGCCTTCTAAAAGTCACACATATAATTAGTTTTTTCCTAATGAAAGCCCTGGGTTGGAAGGAAGGAATATTATCTACGAACAAGTTATATGATCTTGAGCAACTCATTTTTACAACCCGGATTTCTATTTTCTAATTTTTTTAAAGATTTTTATTTATCCATTCACAGAGACAGAGAGAGAGAGAGAGGGGCAGAGGCACAGGCAGAGGGAGAAGCAGGCTCCATGCAGGGAGCCTGACATGGGACTCGATCCAGGGTCCCCAGGATCAAACCCCAGGCTGCAGGCGGCGCCAAACCGCTGCGCCACCGGGGCTGCCCTATTTTCTAATTTTTAAAAAAGAGTTTGTTTATTTATGTATTTATTCATGAGAGACACAGAGAGAGGTAGAGACACAGGCAGAGGGAGAAGCAGGCTCCATGCAGGGAGCCCGATGTGGGACTCGATCCCGGGTCTCCAGGATCACGCCCTGGGCCGAAGGCAGGTGTTCAACTGCTGAGCCACCCTGGCGTCCCTGAAAATGTTTCTAGAAGAAATAGCAACATAAGAACACAGCTTTACATCCATTTTAAAAGGAATCTAATCCAATGAACATGAGCTTAGTGAGACTGACTTCATCTACATATCTAGATACTGAACAAATGATGGGTAGTGAATGGGTAAATGAATGAATGAAATACACAAAGCCGTCTTGATTCCATCAAGGGAATGAAGCCAGGCGACAGAGCGTGAGTGGGGGGCACAGCTGAGCCATTCAGAAAGAGGTCTGGCTGGTAGACAGCTTTTATAATCCTATGCAAAGTAAGTGGAAGCAGACACCTGCTTTTTGTGGGTCAACCTTTGTTCGGCCTCGGAGCAATGTGTACAGGACATTGTGTGACCTTTATTTCCCCTGTATCCGGCCAAAGATGCTTTTTGATTAATGTCTGTAGGACACCGAGACCATAAACACAGACAAGTGTCTGGCTGTGGCAAGGAGGCAGGAAGAGGCTTTCTGTTGGACCCTTTCCCCAGTTTGAATAGGGCCTGTGATGGGGGAAGGTATTATGAAACCTTTACCAGGGGCCCCTGGGTGGCTCTGTGGGTTGAGCATTTACCTTTGGCTTCAGTCATGATCCCGGGGTCCTGGGATTGAGTCCTGCATCAGGTTCCCCGTGGGGAGCCTGCTTCTCCCTCTGCCTGCGTCTCTGCCTCTGTGTGTCTCTCATGAATAAATTTTTTTAAAAATCTTTTAAAAAATCTTTACTGGGACACCTGGGTGGCTCAGGGGTTAGGCGTCTGGCTTGGGTTCAGGCCATGGTTCTGGAGTCCTGGGATCGAGTCCTGCATTGAGCTCCCTGCGGGGAGCCTGCTTCTCCCTCTGCCTGTGTCTCTGCCTCTCTCTGTGTGTCTCTCATGAATAAATAAATAAAATCTTAAAAAAAAAACTTTACCACACAACATTTTGGAACCCCTTCATGCTGGGGTGCAGCAGGCTAGTACCCTGGAAGAGCAGGCGGGCAAAGCCAGATGAGCCCTACTGCAGGTCCCTTTTGTTTTGATGAACTGCCCCCGAGTTAGGGGAGGGCAGAGGCAACCCTTGCTCTTTGGGGGGAAATACTCCTGGGTGACGGGGACCTAGCGGGAAGAACATTATTTTGGGCACCAACAGACCTTGTTCTGGAGGTTGACATTACCAGTCTACCAGCAGGTGTACTCGGGGAGCTCCGTACAACCCCGGCCTCTTGCCCAGCGGATCTCAATTTGAGAATGTTAGCCCCTAGCCCCGAGGAAAGGGTGCCAAGGAGAGGCTCAAGGAGGGGGGGGCCAGGGATGGGAATGAAGGTGGGAGTCCGGCTGCAAGACCCAATCTGGAACTAGCGGGCAAAGAGCCTGTTGCCGGCCAAAGCCTTGACTTAGGGGCGCTCAGTCAGAGGCCCACAGATAGAACTGAGAGGGTCTGTAAAATAAGGAAGCAAAAGAGTACACCCTGATTTTCTAACTATAATGTAAATTTTCCTTCAGTTAAAGAAGGTGGGTAACAAACCACAGTGACTTCGTCACTGCTAGAATCACATGTTTTCATATCACAGGCCGATTGTCGTGGAGACCTTGAAATATCACTTACATTCATCCCCTCTCCAAAGGCATGGTCATCATTAGACCTACCGCTACACTGTGTCCTTGAATGTGTGAGTAAAGCAGCGGCTATTTTCCCTACGCAGACTTGTTTATACGTTGGTAGCTGTATTTCGATCTGATCAGTTCCCTTTGCACTTATTTTAGGCGTTAGAACAGCATTCCGAGAAGCAGTCCACAGGCTGGGCCGCCCGTCCAGGGGGTGAGCTCACGGCACACAGAACAGCAGCCAGCACAGGGGAGGTTCTGAAAACACAGGCATGGTCACTTCCGTCTCAACATCCTTGTCAGCAGACACAAAGTCCTTTGTTGCTCATGTCTGTTGCCCTAGAAAGTTGATCAAGGGCCAACAGAGAACAGGATGGAGACGTGGGAGAAAATGGGTGGAGGGTCCCTGGAGACAGAAGGGAAAAGAAAGTCACTGCTGATGCTCCCCACCCACCATCCCCCAACACACTGTACAGGAGAGTCTAAGTTAGAGCTGAACCGAGCAGAGGCTCGGGGACCCCGGCTCCTTAGGGTCTCTCACTCTGCAGCATCAGCTGGCTCCTTACAGACTCAGCAGCTGTCTGCTGAAAACTCCCAGCCGGCTCCTAACACCTGCCGGCCAGCTGCCCGGCCCATTGGAGACCCAACCCCAGGACCTCAAACATCTTTCCAGAAGGTCGAATGAGAACTTTATGGTCTTTGTTTGAGGACTCTACTGTTATCTGATCGCTGAGTGTATGAGTCAAAGGTCAGTGCTAAACACCCACCTGAACTTTGCAGTTTCCCTGTTTCATTCAGGAGGCTATTGTGGAGTCTGGCCCTGCGTCAAGGACACATTAATTCTGGGGACAGCCTGTTTCTCCGGGTCAGTCCCGGAGGGATGGAAGGGTGTGGCCAGGAGCCAATAGGAAGGGGCTGCGAAGAGAGGAGAGAGGCTCTGCAGGAACTGCCACGGAGCTTAAGAGCCCACCTCTGGGGATAGCATTTTTCTAGGCTGTAGAGCTCTATCATCCGATTTCCTGCTCCAGAAATAATATTTCCCCAGTAACCCGCAGCTAGTGTAGGTAAGGAGAGGTGGCGAGTGTGGGAAGATACTTGCACTAATGATTGTTACAGAGCCTCCAGGTTTCTTAGCCAGTCAAGCTGAGGTTTCTATAGGGTCACAGTAAAGTGTGCTCTCTTCATTTTTCCTAGGGATCCAGGGCTGTAGAAAACAAACAAAAAAAACCTCCAAAGGCAAACTATAAACCTCGCCCATCTCATTTACTTGCCAAAGTGCAAACAGGTGAGTTGCCAAGTTGCTGGTTGGAGGAGGGTGGAGGAGGAAAAGTCCCCTTGTTGGCCACCACCCACAGGAACACCGCTCACGGAAAGGACATGATGCTAGCTAGTTACTAGGACACCTGGGTCCCGGGCCTGCCCTGCCTCTCTCTCTAACCCCCTGCTTGACTTACTTCTCCCAGTGGGCCGCCTCCGTTTCCCCACTGGAAAGCTAACCACCTCTGCTCCGGTCTGCAGTTCTGGCTGGATGCCTGCGCCCCCAGTGTGGGCAGTCCGAGAAAAGGAGAGTTCTACCGGCGGCACCCCCCCCCACCTTGACCCTCCCTCCCTCCAAGGGGGAGCTGCAGTCCCACCCAGCTGGGGGGAGTTCTGTGTAGCCCCAATGGTGCCTTTCACTCGCTCATTCATTCAAGCATTCGTGCATTCATTTATTAGGCGCTGTCTTTGGATATTTTTCTGCTTCTAAGAATAAAACATGTTTATTGTCAACATTTCAAACAATGAAAATCTAAAATCGGTGCAAGTATTTTCCCAGCACTGCCTCCTAGAGGAAATGATTTACTGTTGTTTCTTGTACGTACTTTTAAAAATTCCTTTATCTTCCTTTTCTTTCTGTCTTTCCTTCTTCCTTCCTTCCTTTTTTTTTTTTGTGAACATGTTTTATTTGAGCAATATAGAAATACTTTGATTAAAAATCAGAGAGTTCCTCTCTACTCCTTTCAACCCCCAATTCCACTCCCTTCTCCAGACAGTCACCTTGAATATTCTGGTTTTGACCCTCCTAGGGACGCCGGGATGGCTCAGCAGTGAGCGCCTGCCTTTGGCTCAGGCCGTGATCCCGGGGTCCTGGGATGGAGTCCTGCATCGGGCTCCCTGTAGGATGCCTGCTTCTCCCTCTGCCTCTGCCTCTCTCTCATGAATTTAAAAAAAAAAAAAAGAGTTGGTTTTGACCCTCCTAGACATTTGAGGGCAGGTGGCTCCCTATCTGAATGCTTGCCATCCAGCACTGGCCCCGTGGGGTCCCTGGGGCCCCTGCAGCGCTGCTCAGCCTCTGCCTCTCCACTTCCCAGGTAGGTGGCAGACACCGTGCCTTCTGTCCCCCAAAGTCCAGGGCCCAGCTAAGTCCTCCAGTCCTGTCCTGAGTGGCTCTCTCACACAGCTCCTCCCCACGGCGGGTGATGGAGGGTGGAGGGGAGGCTTTGGTGCCCCAAGAACTCCTCCGCCTGCTGTCCTTTTATAGGCTGGGTGGGGGCGAGCAGTGATGCCCGCAAATCTGGTTTCAGGACATCTCAGCATGTCCCACCGGTGTGGTCCAGCCCTTCCCTCGGGATGTAGGGGAACCAAGCACGCGCAGGCGTTTAAATTAAATTGGCTGCTGATTCTTATAAACACTTGTCATTTTGGCCTCCCCAGACCATCTGACCCCTGCCCTGCCTCTCCAGCTGGGAGAAGCTTACCACTGGACATGCCCAATGTACTCCATGGGGGCTTTGACAGCATCATATTTGCTGAAAAGTTTTAGTGCAAAAAGGATGTAGCATAATTAGTACTTAATACAAGAGATAAGTCAGGAGATGTCAAGAACATTTCTCCTTCGAGATGAGCTGTTCAGGACTCTGGTGCCAGACCTCCAGGAGATGCACAGATGTTCTCCTCTGCCCCTAAGGGCATCTTTCAATGCACTGCTCTGGTAGCCAGCCTCCACGGTGACCCCAGCGATCTGGGCCTCCCAGCATCCACACACCCTGCAGTAGCCCCTTCCCATGTGGTGCCAGGGTTGGTCTGCACGACCAAGAGAACATGGCAAAAGGGATGGCATGTTACTTCCAACATTAAGTTATAAGGCTATCAGGTTTTAGAAGACTTGGACTCTCTTTTTTTCTTGGACATTGTTTTGGGGGAAGCAAGCTGCTTTGTTAAACAGCCCGAAGGAGAGGTCCGTAGAGGAACTAAGGGCTGTCGACAACACATGAGTGAGCTTGGAAACAAATGCTTCAGCCCCGGTCAAGTCTGCAGCAGCTGCAGCCCTAGCTAACAGCTTGATCATATCCTCATTAGAGATCCTGAGTCAGAACTGCCCAGTTAAACCTCTCCTGGATTCCTGACCCTCAAAAATTGTGACATAATACATATTTATTATTTTCATCTGCTAAGTTCAGTTTGGTTTGAAACAGCATTAAGTATATGCTATATGCTGGGTCTTGGTGATTCAAAGATGAATAGCATCCTTGACCTTCAGGAACCAGCTTATAATCAGTAATGGATAAAACATATAATGAGATAGAAGCATTATTACATAGAGAGTGTCATGTTGGAGATTCAAGTGGAGAGTCCTCTGGGAGAAATGAGCCCTGGACTGAGTCTCAGTGGATAAGGAGAAGTCTTCCAGACAAGAAGTGGGAAGGATAGTCCAGGGAGAAGGGAATATGTGAGAGGAAAAAAAAAAAAAAAAAAAAAAAACCCGCAACAAAAAACCATCAGAACATGAATCAGATGTATTGTGTGTAGAGGAATCACAAATAGTTTCCATTTCTAGAGTGTAAAATGCAGAGCTGAGAGTAGCAAGAACCAAGGCTAGAAAGGCTAGGAGGCCCAGGAAGGTCCTTGGGAACCAAGTTAAGGATCTCGGACCACATCTAGGTGATGGGGAGCCATGTATGGGACTCAAGAAAAGGAACGACGCATCAAGATTCGGCATATGGAAAGTGGATTTGAAGGGAAAAACAGACTATCAAGGATTTTCACAGCCCAGAATGGAACAATCTAAATGTTCAATAATAGAAGAATAATTAAATACATTTTGAAGCCCATACAATGGACTATTATTACACCACTATCAAAAAATCACTCCTGCAAAGACTATTTCATGATGGGTAGGGATGTGCATGTTATATACTGTTTTGTCCCGTCCCTTTCCACTTAGTGTGCTGGGTGGGTATGCTGCAAGATCCCAAATTTCTCTTAAAAAAAAAATCCATCAGAAAAAGCAGTAAGTATGATTCAACAGATTAGTAATTGGGAGCGAAAGGAAGACAGCCTAAAATGAGGGTGATGAAAAATGAAGAGACCAAGGTGCAGAACAGAGAGGCCAAAGTACAACTTAGTCCCCCATAGTGGGGAGCTGGGGGCATTGGGGACAGTTGGGCTTGTTGGACTTGGAAGGCAGATCTGAAAGCACCAGAGCCTGAGAGGTTTGGGCAGGAAGATGAGTACACGTCTAGACATGTTGACTTCTGAGGTGCCAGACAGTTTCAGAAGAGAGACAAATCTGGTAAATATTGGAGAATAGCCAAATCTAGATGATTGACAGAGTCATCTTGGGTTAGGTCCTTCATCCAGAGTCATGTGGAACCTGGAAGAAGGTAGAGTTAGTTCCCCAGCCAGCCCTGAGAAGACTTCCTTCTGAGGCCTCCTAAAGTCAGCCTTGTCTTAGCTGACACGATTAAATGTTTGTTAAGATTTTTATTTATTTGTTTGTTTATTTATTCATTTATGAGAAAGACAGAGAGAGGCAGAGACACAGGCAGAGGGAGAAGCAGGCTCCCTGCAGGGAGCCTGATGCAGGCCTCAATCCCAGGACCCCAGGATCACGACCTGAGCCAAAGGCAGACGCTCACTGCTGAGCCACCCAGGCATCCCCGATTAAACATTTCTAACACGCAGCTGCCCAAGCTTCTCTCTGGACCTCTGGACCTCGATATGGGATATCTGCCTGTGTGTTCACCTCACAGGGTGTCTAAAAGCCAGGTCCTCATCTTTGACACACACTCTCCTCTCCCATCCTCATTTTTGTCAAAATCTGCTCCTCCCTCAGGATGCATTCTTTGGGTGACTGTTCCTGCCAGCTGCCTAACCATTCAAGCTGAGTCATTCCCCATTCCTCCACTCAAGAAACCTTTCTGGAGTCACTACCCAGTGCCAGACTCTGTGTTAGGCCCTAAAGATAAAGACATGCACTAGTGCAGGCTCAAGATGCTCACAGGTCAGCAGGGAACCCACCAGAACAAGTGTTGATCACACATTGGGTTGTTCCAGAAGAAAGGTGGAGCGTCATAGGGATCAAGGAAGATTTCCTGGAAGAGGTGATACCTGCATTGAGTCATGAGAAAAGAGAGGAGGGGAGGAAGTGGCCTTCCAGGCAGAGGAGCCTGCAGGAAAAAATATATAAAGAAAGAGCACAGTGTGCCTGGGGAACCAATAGTAGATTGGCGCTGCCAGAGGATGAAATACAGTGGGAAAGGGGCCTTGAGCATTAAGACTGGAACCATGACTAGGAACAGACTTAGGAGGACTTTTTGTTGGAGAGTAAGATTGGACTTTGTTCTGTAGGCAACAGAGACATTTCAGGGTCTAGGACTTAAGGTAGGGGTGGGTGGTGAGGGAGCCAGATTTCAAATGACTCACTTGGGAAGCTGCGGAGAGATCAGAGTAAGAGGGTGGGTGGGAGGGATGCAAGCCTGGAAGCAAGATCTTGAAAAGGCAGGGGATGGAAACTGAGCCATGGTTGTGGAGGAAGGGGAGACAAAGGGGCAACTGATTAATTTGCCGTAAATGGGAGATGAATGGGTCAAGATGACTTCCTTGGTTCTGGCTGGAGTATTTGGGTGGCTGGTGGGGCCAGCAATGGAAATAGAGGAAGGAGGAGAAACAAGCTTGGGGGAAATGTGAGTTTATGTGGATACACAGATTGAATGCCAATGGGATGTTGGGGAGGAGATGTTTGGGAGGAAGTGGGAACACAGGCAGTAGCTCTGGGGAAGGAGCTGGGACTGGAGGCAGGACTGTGTGAGTCATGAGAACGGAGAACCGGTGAATCAGTAGGAGATTGCAGTCCCTCCAGTGAGAGAGTATGCAGTATAGGAAAACCAGAGGGAAAAGACACATCTTAGGGAGCCCTGGGAGGAAAGGGACAGGCCAAAGAGAAGAAACTCAGAGAGGAAAAAAAAAAAAAAAAAAGAAAAGAAACTCAGAGAGGTGGAAGAGAGGAAACGCAGAGAAAATGAGGAGTGAGGACAGCATCTCAAAAGCCAAAGACTCTAAGAAACAAGTGGTGTCACCCCCTGGAGAGAAGTCTGGCAAGACTCAGACTGAGAAGTCTTCATTCAACTTGACAGTGAAGAAGCCACGGGTAAACGTGGGACTGGTGGGGGGCAGGTCTCGGCAGAGACAGTAGCTCCTGTCTGAGCTGCTTGAATGGTGAGAGCACTGGGGTCGAGTTCCTGTGTTCCACTGGATCTTGATCAATATAAAGGGAGCCCGATTTTAAACAAAATTGCACATTAGAATATAACCCAAACCAACCAACCAGTTGTAAGTGAAACATTAAAAAAACATTTAAACTGTTAGACACCCTACTTGGTAGGGAACAAACACAATGTTACTTAGAAAGGAATGAATCTCTGAGCTGTCCTGGTCCTGTGCTATTCTGAGAAAACCGACTTCCTATGTATGCTTTCTGTAAACAAAAGCAACAGTAAGGCACATTTTGGGCATTTATAACCACATCAATCTTGACCTGTACAACTTGGTTGTGTACAATAGTGCCCTCTGCTGTGGATGTTATGCATAAAAACCTATCTTTTATTAGCATGAAGGTGATATTCTCTAATTATTTCTGCTCTCACATATGGTGGGGGGAGCGGTTGTCTGATTTAGGTTTTATGGGATGCAACAAGCAACATCAGTGTATGTACCCAGGGTGGCTTCTTTAGGACGGTTAAAATTTTCATTTGCCCATTTTTTTGTGTGTGTAGTTGTACTTCTATCAAAAGGGTTAGAGTGGGACCTACCGTTTATTAAATTATAATGAGTTGAACAAATCATAAAGCACAATGAATTTCTCAAACTGAAGTACCTGTGTAATCAAGCACATAGATCAACAAACATTACTGACAGCCTCGATGTACCCTGCCCTTCCCAACACGCCCTCTAAACCTTTTAGTCACTATAACTTCTAAATGCCAAAGGGAACTACTCATATACTTTTTCATAGCATAGACCCACTTTGCTTTTGAACTTTCTATGTCATTCCCAGCCTCTCATCCCCTCAGCCATAGTCAACCAGTAATCTGTTGCTATAGATTTGCTTTTCACATTTCACATAAATGAATCACGTAATATGTGGCCTCTGTCTGGCTTCTTTTATTTTAAAGATTTTATTTACTTATTAATGACAGGCACACACAGAGAGAGGCAGAGACACAGGCAGAGGGAGAAGCAGGCTCCATGCAGGGAGCCCGATATGGGACTCGATTCCGGGTCTCCAGGATCAGGACCTGGGCTGAAGGTGGCACTAAACCGCTGAGCCACCCGGGCTGCCCTGGCTTCTTTTACTTACCACGTTTTGAAGACTCATTGGATTTTGATTCAGCAAAGAAACCATCATGGATGAAACTACACATGGGACGGGACATAGGCTTCAGGCTTGTTCTGATTTATTCATTCCTCTTTAAAAATATTGCTAATTGCTCACTCGATGATATATTTATAGTTAACTTTCATAGTTCATGTATTTTCATGGATGTACTAGGAAGCCTCATTACTCTGAATCAATTTGCAAGAGCAACTGGTTTATCTTTGACTGTCAAGGATAAAGTAACAAACCCCTCTAACATTTTCTGGCTCAAAATTATTTTGGTCATGTTTTACGATAAATTCTGGAGTTTTGAGTTCATCTGTTGGAACAGATTCGAGTAATTTCCTGAGATGGGCAAATCTGGCTTTTTCTAAGGTACCATATAGCTGACCTCTATGTAGAGGCATGGGGCCTTCCATTCAGTTGAAAACACAGAGAAACACAAGGGAGGAGATGTGAAGACCCATGTCCAGAGAGACAGAGATTGTGGAGTTACCTATCTACAAGCCAAAGAACTCCAAGGAGAGAGACACAGATTGCTCCTTGGAGCCTCCAGAGAAAACCAACCCTGCCAACACCTTGATTTTAGACTTCTGACCTCCAGAAGAGTGAGAAAATTTATTCTAAGCCACCAAATTTGTGGTCATTTGTTGCAGCAGCCCTAGAAAACCTAACACACTAGATACCTGAACTCCCGATTCTGAAGCTGCCTGGCATAAACTGGTGCTCCATGGAAGCTTGTGGAGCATAGCCTTGCAGGCTGTGAACACACCTTAGGGAAGACCTGAATCTCTCATTTTGTAAGGAAAAGAAATTGAACTCACATTTTCCTTTAAGTAAGCTCTATGCTCAACACAGGGCTTGAACTTACGACCATACTCTACCTACTGAGCCAGACAGGTACTTTATCACTTTTTCCTTTCTGACTAGTTTCTAAAGTCAAGTGGCTTGTATTAGAAAGATGGCCCAAACTTCTTTTAGAAATTCTAGAATTAAAGAGTAAATGCAATCTATTTTCCTCCTGATAGCAAAACCAGGGCAGTCTGAGCTGAATCGCCAGGAAGCATTAAATTTCTTCTTGGGAAGGCTGGCCTTATTTTGGTACAAGGGTCAAGGTTATATTTTCCTCTGATTCAGCTTAAATCCAGTATTAACATGTCCAAAAACAAAAGGGGAGAAAAAGAACGAACTAGAACCTATGGATACCATATGCCTATATAGTCAACAGAAATGTCAATCTTTACTAGGATTAAGTTTACCTAGTCAGAAGAGATCTTAACATGTTTTGTGAACCCTTCTTTATTAGAAGTGATAACTACCAATAAGATTGGATAATACAAAAATTATTCTTATCCAAACATGAAAGGACCAAAGTAATGCAGAGAGGCCATCATATTCCAAATCTCTAAGGTTACTATTAAGGAGGGGCTGTGGGGGAGTCTAACACCTGAGAGGGAGGTTAAGAAAGCAGCTTGTGAACATGTTTACTGGACACACTGAGGAGTACTGGCAGATGCTGGGTGTTGGCTAGAAGTCCTTTTATTTATTAGCCACTATATTTTGTTTCCATGTATAGACTAAGAATCAGAGGTGTAAAGGGAAAGTGCAGTCCCTTTTTACTCAACAATTCATTTCATTTCCTCTATAGTGGGAAAATATCCATGCTGATTCTACAGCATTTTTGGACTTCAGACTACAAAGTGACCTTTAATATCCCTGGCTGTCACTGTTTCTTTTTTCTTTCATTCTTTTTCTTTCTCTTTTTCTCTCTTGATTTTATTCATGAGAGACACAGAGAGAGGCAGAGACACAGGCAGAGGGAGAAGCAGGCTCCCTGCAGGGAGCCGGATGTCAGACTTGATCCCAGAACTCCGGGATCAGGCCCTGAGCTGAAGGTAGACATTCAACCGCTGAGCCACCCAGGCGGCCCTGTTTTTCTTTAGTTTTTCTTATTCCTACATTTCTTGCTGACAATTTTGGGAGGCAGAGAGAGTCACATGAAAGATGTTAAGAGCATATGCACTGTAGAGCATCTACCCCATCACCTCAATGTGAATTGGGTTTCCTACTCCCAATCCTTCAGAATGACCAATTCTCTGGCAAATGATCTTTCAAATTGCCACGAGTACTGAAAGTGCTTGGCAAATGTCTTTTTTTTTTGGGGGGGGGGGGCAAATGTCTGATTAGGGAATGAACGGACATCCCAATCCAGACTTGTCCTGTCCAACATTATGACCATCATCCATAACTACTTGAGCATTTGAGATGTAGACAGTCCCAATGGAGACATACTGTAGATATGTACATTGGATTTCAAAGACTTGGGATGAGAAAACAAACACCTCATTGATCTTTATACTAATCACATACTGAAATATTTTGAGTAAGTTAGATAGACCATATTAAAAATACTTCAACTGTTTCCTTTTACTTTTTAACGTGGCTACTAAAAAAAATCTTTAATTACAACGATGGCTCATTACACTTCTGACAGCAGTCTATTCAGCAATCTGAAACATACGAGAGATCTGAAACACTTGTGGCAGTGTCATCAAAATATTCCCAAGAAGAAAAAAAAATATTCACAAGATTTTTTTTTTTCCTTTGGTATAGATCAGGTCTTGTGATCTATTAAGAAATAACGGTAGCTGGTGAGCTTTAATTGGCACATTTGATACACCTGAGGCTTAGTATTATCAAAGCATAGTTAAGAGTTTAAGATGCAACTGCTGATACCAGAGGCTTTCTATAACAGCTCTTTTCCAGGTTGTGACTCAGTACCCACCATAGGGCTGCCATCACCATGGCAGAGGAAAAGAGAGAGCTGGCTTTTACGTGCTCCTACACAGCCTGTGCTTATAGGCTTTTGAATTAATGCAAAAATTACTGATATATTTTATTTTCTCATATCAGGTCTTTGAAACTCAGTGTACAAATTTCCAGTACATCTCAGTTTGGACTGTCCACAGTTCAAATGCTAAATAGCTGCATGAGAGTCCCTGCCTTACTGTTGAGAGTCATGTGATAGTGCACAGGTATGTACGGAGTAATAAAAGCCTCTCCTGTAGGACAGCACAAGTTTTGGGGCATTCAAAATCCAACACAAACATTCTTTCCAATATACTGGAGACGTGAAACAATCAAAACATGGTCACTTTATGGAATTCTTCCATCAGTTAAGTACTGGAGCCAGTCAGAGAGGGCATCACCTTCCCTCAGGCCAAACAATGACTGCTTCCTGAGCGAAGAGAAGTGCAATCTATTCTTCATCCTCAACTTTTTGTATTTTGTTTCTACTTTCCTTCTCCAATAACATATTTTATTTCTTTTTGGTCATAGGAATTACACAACTTGTTATATAAAATGACAAACAGGCTTCTCTTTTCCTATTATGTGGACAAATTTGCCCATTTATCTCCTGTAATCTTATTTCCTGCATCTTATGGTTAACATATATAGAAAGAAACTAGTTACCTACGATATAGCCCTACTGTTCAATAAGCTATGCCACATGTGTGGCTACATTCAGCTATCTTCTTGGCTTTCTAAATGATAGAATTCTGTTCCATTTGTTATAATGGTTGTTTTCATGTTTCTAAGATACTTACACAAATGAAGAAAAAATTCTGAATTATACTCTAAAAACTTAAATCCAGCCACAGGTAGCTCAACAGCTCCATCTTCCTGCTGGAATCCCCCCTTCAACCCTCCTTCCAAGTACATACAACCCTACCCCTTCCCTAACATAGTAACATGAAACACAACAAAATGTTTTAAGTGTACATCATACATTTATTACCAACAACCCTCTCAACTCCAAAATTGGGCACAGGGATTAAAAATAAAAATTCATTGCACTACTTAGTAAAGCATTACTAGTAACTTTCATAAAAAATGTACAAACTTTGTTAAAAATTTATCAAGCCTTCAAATGATTTGGTTACAGATATTTATAATACGTACATTTAAAACTATATGTTAACTGATACAATGGAATATGATTTGAGGAAATGACTCAGCAAATGATTCCAAAAAACACCCCTGTAAGCTTTCATAATCTGAAACAAACAGCAAAAATGAGGTAACCAAATGTACCAACAGGGGGGAAAATAGCTTTCTAATGAAGGCCTAAAGATATCTGTGAAAAATATTCTCTTTGAGTTGGTAGATCTCATTCAAAATACTATAAGAGGCCCAAATTTAAGAATCTTAATAAATCACATTTCAGAGAGTGTATAAAATCTAAATATGCTTTCACATTTTCCAGATTTTGCTCAAAAAAATTCAGGAGAGAAAATCCTAATGAGATCTTGATACCTGGAGGCCTTATTGTTTGTTTTGTTCTATTGGGGGAAGGGGAGTGCGGCTAAAAAAAAATTCAAAGATGAAAATTCATGCAAAACAACACAAAATGAAACCCCACAGCAGAGTTAAGATGGTAAAGCCAATATTGTTTTAGGAGAAAAGAGGAAGAAGGCAACAAACCAACATCTGCCTGCTATCTGATGCATCGCTCAAGGTGACAACAGCTGGGCACAAATCAACTGTTCTCTTTTGCTAGCCATGAAGTTGTTCACCGTGGCTAGTCTGAGTTGGTTCAGAACACATGCATGTATGCTCCTAATACGCGCTAACCATTTAAAAAGCAAGTCTGTACACATCTCTAAGGGCCCCATGCAAAGAAAGACATTCCCAAAGAGAGATCAGTCACAAGAGTGCAACAATTACTTCAGGATTTTACCAAAATAGACCCTGCTGCCTCCTAATTTGCCAACTGCCTCTCAAAAATTTGCTGGAAAAGGGATATTATGACAAGAATTCATCGTCAGAGGGAAGATAGAGCTACTTTTCCTAGTCATTAGTACAATGTGCCTTGTTAATTAGGTATCTATATAAATTAGAAAAGTGCTTTACTTGCATGCTTCAATAAAATGAATACTGAGTGTAGTAGTGTTATGTTAGATCTGTACAGATATAAATTTTTTGCAGCTATATAAAAGAGTCTATGTATAACATGGGCTTTTTGCCATTTTAAACATGATTTTTTATAATTAAAAAAAATAAAGATCAAACTATACGTGATTCGTAATGTAGCTGATTATTATGCCAATAATTTTGGTCTTCAACGCACTTTTTATTCATCAGGAACAGGTGGGGAAGGTCCTAATGATTGAAAAGTAACATGTGCACTTTAGCACTGTTGAGATGTATTTCTGATGCACTGACAAATACAGGGGCAAACAGAAAGTGTGCAAAATCCTATTTGTATGACTAGATAGAGGCAACAGTGTCTGGAAAAGGGCAAAATTGTGCTTCTGTGAGAATTGACTTTACTGAACTCTAAGCTGGGATGAGCTTATAGAGACTTCAAGGGAAGGCAAGTAGCATGGCAGTAACAAGTAGTTAACACTGTCTGAGTAGAAAACTGACACAGAGCCAACTGAAAGCTGAGTGAGGCTGGCAGCAAGTCATCACAGTCCTGACTGGGATTATGCAGTTTGTGCTACTGCAAACAAAGCAATGACCTCAACTGCAGGAAGAGGCAGACGATGCTGAAGACAATAAAAGAACGAGGGACGAATCAAAACACTGCTGGAAAAATGACTTTAAACAATCTAAATGATCCTCAATGGACCTATTAAAAAACAAACCCACATAGCTATGTATTATTTCAGATCAACTAAATGAAGGTCAATTCCTGTTTTACAGCATTATTTTTTATACAAAAATCAAATCTTCATTTATACTGCAAGTATTCTGGACCTGTTATATTAAATTTTTCTCAAACAAAAACATTTTAAAAAAGCAATAGAACATCAAAGCACATCAGGTCTAAGAATTCGAGCTGTCACAGCACTTGATCCATCCTGGAAATGAGGGTTTCCATGAGAAGCACATTTACTGAGGGAAGAACTAGACAACTTTCAGAATTGGAGGTTGGCAGGTGAATCGATACAAACAAAAAATACAGTTTCTTAAAACAATTTAGTTGCCTATGAGAGCTTAACAAAGAACATATCAGAAGTCAAGCTGAATTAGTTAACAGATTTTGTTCTGGTGGAAGTAGAGAAGTGAGACTTCATGGGACCAGCAGTATACTGAGAAATATATTACTCAAATATCTTCAGAATAGACTACAAATCTAAACATCAAAAAAAAAAAAAAAAATCACAGGTACTTCCTGTAAGAAGCTTACTGGAAATGTAAAGGAAAAAACAAGAGAGTATCAACATTCAAATCACTGATTGAAATGCTAATATTGCTAACTGATGATGTATGATATTGCACCTTCTTTTTGGAAACAGCAAGTTGGAGATTAAAAAATTTTTCACAACAGAATCAAAAAATCAGGTTCATGGAGTGAGAAATCTGTTACACTTTTTTTCTTAAGTGACCCACCTGGGACCACCAACGAAGAGAAGGTGACAGCTGCCTGAAGCAAAGGAAGAAGGCTTTTCTCATTCCATTCATTGGGAAGAAAGGGTATGGAGTATTCAATGCTTATCATTGATGCACCCTTAGCAATCAGTGTGCAACAGCAAACACAAGGGAAAAAACCAGTGTACAGTACTAGTGCTGTTTAAATAACACACCAGATTATACATTGCAGCATAATTAAAACTACACACACATTCTTGGTACATGCTGGTATATAGGATCTCATACACACATTTAGCTACCATGCCCTCACACAAGTAGTTGCACACACTCTCTCACACACAGATACATTTATCACCAACAGTCATACGCTGCATTCATTTCCACTCACAGTTTCTGAAGGCTCTATATAAGGTAGATTGCTATATCATCTGGAGCTACCACTTTTTATAAAAGCACATGCTAAAAGATCACGTCCACTGTAATCTTGCAGCAACACTCGGAATGATCACACAAAAACCAGGGAATGTTAGTGCACACACAAAATTAAGCTAAAGAAAAAGTCTTTGGAGTTCCAATCACACGGTTAGTATAACAATCCCATAATTGTGAAGACTAATTGTAAGCTTTTATAGTTGATTAAGTCACACAGTGCAAAGAAAGGTCCATTGACCCTTTTGGTAAAGGGAGGGCTGGAAGCCACACAGATTAAGTTCAATGAAGAGTCCGTATATACATGTGATGAGGAACACCCAAACTAAATTTGTGCTCTTAGGTTGGTCATTCTGAATCCCGATGCACTTCGGAAGCATCAGCTCGGCAGATTGGGCAAGTACGATTTGCCTAAAAGACAAGAGAGAAAATTTGTCTGAATTGTGACTAATACAATGTAACATGTTAAAAGCAATGAGCTATTTTTATTTCCCAAATAGATAGTATTTACATTCTTTATTCCTTTATAAAAAGTACAAAGTAATCATTTTATCTCTTATTTATTTTTTGAAAGATCCTTCCTTCCTTCCTTCCTTCCTTCCTTCCTTCCTTCCTTCCTTCCTTCCTTCCTTCCTTCCTTCCTTCATTCATTCATTCATTCACAAGAGACATGGAGAAAGAGGCAGATACACAAGCAAGCTCCCCACAGGAGCCTGATGTGGGTCGCAATCCCAGATCTCTGGGATCACGCCCTGAGCCAAAGGCAGATGCCCAACTGCTGAGCCACCCAGGCATCCCTAATCTCTCTTTTAAAAAAATACACCACAGGGCGCCTGGATGGCTCAGCAGTTGAGCGTCTGCCTTTGGCTCAGGTTGTGATCCTGGGGTCCTGGGATTAAGTCCCACATCAGGCTCCCCACATGAAGCCTGCGTCTCCCTCTGCCTATGTCTCTGCCTCTCTCTGTCTCTCATGAATAAATTAAAAAAAAAAATCTTAAAAAAAATAAAAAATATACCACAGGGTATCTGGGTGGCTCAGTTGGTTAAGCATCTGCCTTCAGCTCAGTTCATGATCCCAGGGTCCTGGGACAGAGCCTTGCATCAGGCTCCCTGCTCAGTAGGGGAGTCTGCTTCTCCCTTTGCCTCTGCTTGTGCTCTCTCTCAAATAAATAAAATCTTAAAAAAAAAAAAATTGACCACAAACTCAAAGACTTAGCAGCCAAAGATTGATTTAATATGTCTGTTTCAACATATAAACAAGATTAGCTATCACCAGATCAGACAGATTGAATAATCAGCTTAAAACCCCCTCTCAACAAATGGCACCACCATTTTCTGAGTTGCCAAAGCCACAAAGCATCTAAGCATCAAGTAGCTGCCTTGACTCACCTGCACCTTTACTTTCTAAGACCCATTATTCGTCAAAAACTCCCATTTGTACATTATGGTAGCTCTCCAATCAGTCCTCTTCTTCTTATCCAACTGCCAGTATTTGTTCTCTGTTTAGCCCAGATCATCATCATTCCATCTCAAAGTCTCTTAGAAATATCTTTCCTTTTCCATTCTCCAAACAGAGATCAGTCATCTTCCTGAACACAATCTCAGCCATAGCCTTCCACATCGCTTCGGGAATCAAGTCCACAATCCCTCATATTCATCACGACCTCACAAAAGCTGGTCACTGGCCATATCTTTAAACGTCTCTTCTCCTGCCACCCTCACCATCAGCCACATGGAATCTGCTCTTTACTGATCTCTGCTCCCACATGGCAGGGCCGTGCATGTATAATACATTCTACTTCTAAAAAATTAGGATTCTTTGCCTTCAGGATTCAGTTTGAGCTAAACAGGGCCCCCTTACTCTGTGCTCACACAGAGGACTGATTCTATTTGAACTCATCTGTCTTCTTCACCAAACTGTGACCTTATATAATCGAGTGGGGGTATTATTTTCTAATCAGAATACTCTTAAAATAATAAAGTTGACTATTTTCAATTATTTTGCTGCATCCTATTTTTATTCAACAACTATAAAATACAAAATTTATATCCTTGGTTTTTTTGTATTTACAAAAGAAAAAACCAGAATTAAATAAAAGCACTACTGGTTCATTTCCCATGTAAATTTCTAACAAAAGAGCTCCAGTGAAGTCCCCTCCAAAACTCTTAAGGGAAACTGGCTCTGCAAGTTTCGGCCTTGTCCCTACACACCACTAGAAAGAATATACTGTGATCAAGGACAGATAACTGATTTTCAATCACTCCAACTTTCTACAATCACTCCCATTTTGATAACTCTAGTTAATTTTTACTGGCCTTTTTCTCTTCATTTGCAGAAATCAGTGGAAGTTTTGTCTCCTTACCCACCCTCCACCAAACAATGGACTTATTCTACATTAAACTATGGGCAATAAAAAAGAAAATTCAACGTTATTCTCTTCATAGACACCATCACTTTACCTTAAGCCATTTGTCGACACACTTGGCATGGAACTCGTGGTTACAGGGTAAAACTCTAAGTAGCTGCCTTGACTCAAAATCACACATGCATACTACACACCTAAAAAAAACCAAAAAGATCGTTTAACCATAAATCCATGTGGTTTTCTATTTTGTTATGACTACCGAAGCCTAGAAAACCATTTACCATTTCAGTTTTCAAACGGTCATTTAAATTTTAAGAAAAACAATCAATACCCTGAAAAAAATCAGGATATTAAAACATTTAGAATGTTCTGCTTTACTAAGAGATCACCAAGAAAACTTCTGGTTAAACATCCAAGCTTCAGCATACTGAAGACACTATAATATTTGACCGATGGTGTTGGAACAATTGGACATCCATATACAAAAGAATGAAGTTGGACCCCTAACCTTACACGATATAGAAAAATTAACAGAAAAATTGGGGGGGGGGGGGCAAAAGCCTAAATTAAGAGCTAAAAACTACTAAACTCTTAAAAGAGGTAAATCTTCATGACCTTGAAATAAGCAGTGTTTTAACACAGGTGACACCAAAAGCACAAAAAACAACAGAAAGTAGTTAAATTGAACATTAAAACAAAAAACTTGTGCTTCAAAAGACATCATTAAGAAAGTGAAAGACAACTTACAAAATGGGAGACTTTTGAAAATTGTAACTTGTAAGGGAATGACATGTATGTATAAATAACTTCTACAATTCAATAATAGACAACCCAATTTTTAAAAATAGCAAAGGATAGAGAAATTTCTCCAAAGAAGATATATAGGTGGCAAATAAGTACAGTGAAAGAACTCAACATCATTAGCCACCTGGGAAATGGAGATAAAACCTTAGTAAGAGGGATGCCTGGTTGGCTCAGCAGTTGAGCGTCTCCCTTTGGTTCAGGGTATGATCAAGCCCCAGACTGGGCTCCCTATGAGGAGCCTGCCTCTCCCTCTGCCTATGTCTCTGACCCTCTCTGTGTATCTCTCATGAATAAATAAATAAAATCTTTAAACAAAACAAACAAAACCTTAGTAAGATACCACCACTTCACTCCCACGAGGACAGCTAGAACCAAAAGACAGATAATAATAAGCACTGGAGAGGATGTGGAGAAACTTTACATATATTTGCTGGTGGGAATGTAAAATGGTATATCCACTGTGGAAAAAACTGGAAGCTCTCAAAAGGTTAAACAAAGTTAGAAAAAAAAAGTTGGGGTGCTTGGCTGGCTTAGTCAGAAGAACATGTGACTCGATCTCAGGGTTCTAAGTTTGAACCCCATGAATAAATTCATAAATGAATAAGAAACTTTTTAAAAAGGTTAGGGGCAGCCTGGGTGGCTCAGTGGTTTAGCACCGCCTTCAGCCCAGGGCGTGATCCTGGAGACCCGGGATTGAGACCCATGTCAGGCTCTTGGCATGGAGCCTGCTTCTCCCTCTGCCTATGTCTCTGCCTCTCTCTCTCTGTGTCACTCATGAATAAATAAATAAAATCTTAAAAAAAAAAGAGAGATTAAACAAAGTCATATGATCCATCAGATATTTCAGAGAAATGAAAATATACATCCACAGGAAAATTCCGTACACAAACGTTCACAGTAGTATTATTACTAGTCAAAACACAGTAATAACCCAAATGTCTATCAATTGAGGAAGGGATAAACAGTATTTGGTGAAATATTATTTGGCCACAAAAGGGACAGAAGTAGTACTGATACAAGCAACATGATGGACCTTGAAAACTTTAAGTGAAAGAAGCCATACATAAAAGAGCACATATTGTATGATCTCATTTATGTGAAATGTCCAGGACAGGCAAATCAATAGAGATTTTTAAAAAGTAAATTTCTTAGGAGCTATGCTAGACAGGGTTGGGGGAAAATGCAAAGTGGCTGCTAATAGGTGAGAGGTTTCTTTATGGGGTGAAGAAACAGTGTATATTCAAATCTGAAGATGGCTGCAAAACTCTATGAATATAGGAAAAAAACAAATTGTACACTTTACATGTGAATTTTATCTCTGTAAAGTGATTATTAAAGATACTATAATAAGCACAATGTTTAGGTAAAAACATCAACCTTTACATGTAGGAGACCCTTCAATCTTATAAAGTTTGAAGTAGAAAACACAAAATTTGTAGGCAACCTGAAAATCCAGAACAAGACTGTCGAAAAGAACTTTCTGAGACAGAAATATTCTACGTCTTCTAACACGGCATCATTAGTTAGTGCAATAAAGAAACTTAAGTTCTTATTTAATCTAAACAGCCCTACATGACTGTGGCTACCTTATCGGATAGCACAACAGGCCTGGAGTATGCAACAGAGACTACTTATTTTTATCAAGTTATCTCTGACTCTCAAGCTTTCTTTTATAAAGGCAGAAAAGGAAATTTCAGAGTGATGTTGGAAAATTGTACTTACAAAGTCTGTTCTGACTGGTGGTTGTTAGGATTGAACCGATAAGAAGGAAGCTGTTCAATATCTGCTTTAGTCAGTCCTCGGGGTTTAGCCTCTCCCAGTCGCTCTGCCAGGTTTAACAGGGCCTAGAGAAGGAAAAAGGAGACATAACTTTTATCTCTAAGTTTTCTATTTCAAAAATCAAAAAACCCAAGAAACAAACAAAAGAAAAATCAACCCTATCTTTATTATAGAAAATTTTAAATATGTACAATACTAGAAAAAAGTATATGAATTTTCACATGCCTATTACCCAGCCTCAACAATAATTTCATGAAGCACTGTCCACTCTAAACTCCAGATTATTTTGAAACAAAACTAAAACATTTATTTCACTGGTAAAATAGTTCTGTGTATATCTTTAAAACAATCTGCCCACCTCAGCGCTTCTGACATTTTGGGCCAGACAAAATTTTATTGAGGGGAGCCGTCCTTGTACATTGTAGAATGTTTAGCAGCATCACTTGCCTCTAAGCTGCTGGATGCCAATAACGCCATACCCCTAGTTGTAACAACCAACAATGTCTCCAGATGTTGTTAAATACCTACCATCTGGGAAGTAAAACTGTCCCTAAGTTGAGAACCACCCTACTAAAAAATAAAAGATGTTTTAAAAGAACAGAACCACAGTATCATCACACTTAAAAAATTAACAATTCCTTTAAATGCCAATTGCCTCTGTTTCAATTATTTTCTTTTTTTTTGGGGGGGGGGTTGTTTCAATTATTTTCAAAAACACTAAATACAGTTTGTTCGAATCAGGATCCAAAAAAATCTATACATTACTGCTGCTTGGTATGTGTCTAATATCTTTTTTATTCTTCTTTTATCTGTTGAACAAACAAGGTCAATGGCTTGTACAAATCCCCACACTCTGAATTTTGCTCACTGAACCTACTTGTATTTTCTTTCCCCTGTACTTGCTATAAATTGGTAGCTTTGACTATTTCCATCATAAGACTCAACATGCCTACCTGCTTTGTTAGCAACCACTGATGTAACACTGCCTAGGTCCACAAATCCATTAAAGATGGCAAAATGGTAACATTCTATCACTTTCTTAATTTATTAGGTGTGATATTATTATAATAAGGCACTGTTCTATATCAAACTGTACTCAACATAATTTAAATAGAAAAGGTAAAATAAGGGGCAGCCCAGGTGCCTCAGCGGTTTAACACTGCCTTCAGCCCAGGGTATGATCCTGGAGACCCAGGATCGAGTCCCACATTGGGCTCCCTGCACAGAGCCTGCTTCTCCCTCTACCTGTGTCTCTGCCTCTCTCATGAATGAATAAATAAAAATCGTTAAAATAAAGAAAAGGTAAAAAAAGAGCAGTGAGTTTTTTATTTTTTGAAGTTATCACTAAGAAATCATGATTTTAAGACAGTTATGCTTCAGTACATGGCTGCTGTTATGCTTATTTATTTTACACCAGTGCCTCCTTTCTCCCAGTTTTCAATGTCTCTAATTAATCATTTGCTTTATCCTACAATCTGGCAGCCTTTTGTAGGCTGCTTTCCCCTCTTTTTTAGGCTGCCAAAGGGTTAAAAGAATGGCTAAAAATGAAATGACGATGGACAATGAAAGAAACAGAATTTCCCAAAATCTCAATAATTAATGCTATGATACTTATGCCTTAATATGGGACAGCTTATTTGGAGAATTGGGTCGTCTAAATAAAGTGGTCTCCCTTCACCATGCATGCCCCTAAGTCCTTCTAAAATGCTAGACAGTAAATTTGTAAATTTAATTGATGCCAATTACAATTAGCATATAAAACTTAGGATACAGCTGATATAAATCTTTTATACCTCTAATGTTTATACTATAGGACACTTAGGTCAATTAAAACAACTTATAACAATTATATTCAATAAAGTGTGTTCATTAAAAACCCTTACTAAATGAGGCTATGATAAGCAAGCCTTCAATGAATTTATATGATCTAGCAAGCAAGAGAACCGAAGCTAAGACATGATTAGTATGGATGTTTTTATAAGAACTTTAAGAACAAAAAGGAGTGAGGGACTCATTTAGATCTGGGAATGTAGGGCAGCCCGGGTGGCTCAGCGGTTTAGCGCCGCCTTCAGCCCAGGGCCTGATCCTGGAGACCCGGGATCGAGTCCCATGTTGGGCTCCCTGCATGGAGCCTGCTTCTCCCTCTGCCTATGTCTCTGCCTCTCTGTCTCGAACAAATAAATAAAATCTTAAAAAAAAAAAAAAAAAAAAAAAGATCTGGGAATGGACTAGAAATGCCTTTCACAGAGGCAGTACTTTTAGCTAGGTCTTAAAAAACAGTTATGTTTCAAAATGTGGAGGAGAGGGAAGTTCTTAGGCAGAAGGATAGGGGAATAAAGGCACTTAGGCAAGAACGTAGCAGGTAGATTCAAAACCAGAAAAGCAAGAGTCTGGACCAAGTATGACTACAGAAGATCAAACATATTTAACCCAAAGTATAGTTTAGAAAGGTACTCCAATGCCAAATAAAAAGTATTTTTCTTATGTTGGGATGGTATCACTGCTTTTTTCCATTGATGGGTACACATGATCTATTTAACAAAGAGCTGTCCTTTTCAGCAGCATGACTTAGGACTTCATTTTAGTACAGAATGCCTAAATGATAACCAACTCCTTTGTACAAAACTAACATCATCAGTGTAGAAATAAACCAGGAAAATTATTACAGCCCCTTTCTCTCTCTAAAAATCTGGAACTGGAATCCAAAGGACAGTGCAGTGTGATTACATATGTAGAAGGAAAATGACACAATACATTTTGAAAACTATAAAGGAGGGGATGCCCAGGTGGCTCAGTGGTTGAGCAACTGCCTTCAGCCCAGGCCATGATCCCAGAGTCTTGGGATCGAGTCCCACGTCGGGCTCCCTGCATGGAGCTTGCTTCTCCCTCTGCCTGTGTCTCTGCCTCTCTGTGTGTGTGTGTCTCTCATGAATAAATAAAATCTTAAAAAAAAACAAAAACACTAGTTTTTTGGTAGAAGAATATATAGTATTTGGCCTGATCTCTTCCACATGTTAAAAAAATAAACAAAAACAAAGGTGCTTTAAGATTATGTGTGTATGGTTTTGTCCCTTCTCCATCCCTAGGTTCTAGTCACATTGTATAAATAGAGACTGAGTGAGGCTGGGGTGAGAAAGAGAAGTACCAGTATAAAAAAGTCACATTGTCACATTCAACAATACAAAGTTCCCTTCCAACCCCTAAACTGCATGCCTATTCCTAATCTCAAATAATATAATAACGTCCACATCATCTACTTGACCTGTCATCTTTCATTCTGCATTCTTCAACTACTGCAATCCTTTTTGCAGAGCATCTTCTTTTGCAAGCCCCCTACACACACCCGACACTACCACAAATCATTCAGTGATCAATTCCTGTTGAGTCTCTCAAATTAAATTATATTTAAGAATTTTAAGAATAAAAAAGAAAAAAGTATTTTAAGATAAGACTCTTATACATTTGGAGTTCCCATGGTTAATTGCATAGTTTTATAATTTGCCCAATCTATTAGGTTACTCTTCCTTCCACTGATGTCTGACCATTCCCATCTATTCCTTCATGCTACCAGCAGAGTTTGGACTCCTAAAGGTAGACGTTTGATGCCATAAGCACCAAAGATACTTAGCAGCTCCTTCCTCTCACAACAGTCAAAATTTTGTCTCTAAGTAGGGCATACATATATTCAAGAACAGCCAGTTGAACTTTTCAAACAAATCTCCATTTTCTCCCTTTCATTTTAGCCACCAATCATATGCCGTGCCATAAGAATATCCAGCACTTCTCTACCTCAATCTCATGCATGAAGCAGCCTTTCCATCCTTTAGGAACCAGCTCAAACACCTGTCCTTCCACAAAATCTTTTCAGAACATTCAATCATAATTCACTGTTTCCTCATTTACAGTCTCTTAAAGGAATTTTATGTAATTCTAATGCATCACCAAAGCCTATTTCATTATCATAGCTGTGTGGTACATGTAGAAATATCCTAAGGATGCTGACCACTTTTTTTTTATACATTCGCATTGTGAAATGTATAGGGGAATTATCAAATGCGTGTTTAATTACATGAATGAGTGAATGAGTAGAACAATACTTCTTATGCATACAACACTCCCCAAATAAATTTACCGACTAACCTCATAATTTTCTACTTCTCCATCTTCCACATCCAATTCAAAGCTGAAAGTCGGGCCCACTGCAGGTGGCACTGGAAGCATTGATCTGCAGTGAAAACATTAGCATTCATACATTGGTACATTACATAAATGAACAGGATAGGAAGAACAAGGTTAATGCTAAAGGGAAAAAGAATGGTCAGTGTTAATCAGTGGCAACCCTTTTAAAGAAAGGGACTTGACTGGCAATATATAAAAACTGACATTAACGGGCAGCCTGGGTGGCTCAGTGGTTTAACGCCGCCTTCAGCCCAGGGCCTGATCCTGGGGTCCTGGGATTGGGTCCCGCATCCGGCTCCCTGCTTGGAGCCTGCTTCTCTCCCTCTGCCTGTATCTCTGCCTCTCTCTGATCTATAAATTTCATGCAGCCCCTACAAAAAACCCAGCAAGCTGTATTTTGGTAGAAACTGATTTGATTTTAAACTTTATATGGATCATGTAAGACTTTAAAATAATTTTAAGAACCAAGTTGTGACACTATCTGATTTTAAGACTTATAATAATAAAGCTACAATTATCAAACTAGTGTAGTATAAGCACATGGCTCTCTGTATAAAAAATTTCCTAGTCTTCTTAGAAGGTAATTATAGACATCAGACTGAATTCTAGCCAGCCGGATGTAGGTAGAAGTAACACATGCAACTAAGTATCCTTGAGAGGAGGCAAGTAAGCAGAGAGATCCGTTTTCATTTTTGATAGCTGGAATGTGGATAAAATGGCTAGAACTTGGGAGCCATCTTCAATCATGTAGAGGAAGTCATAAAATTTTAAGTTTGGTAGAACCATTTCTTATTTATGAGGCTAACAAGTGGTCCCTGAATTGACTACTTCTGAACTTCATTACAAGAGAGAAATATGGGACGCCTGGGTGTCTCAGTGGTTGAGCGTCTGCCTTCGGCTCAGGGCGTAATCCTGGAGACCCGGGACTGAGTCCCACGTTGGGCTCCCTGTATGGAGCCTGCTTCTCCCTCTGCCTGTATCTATCTCGCAATCTGTGTCTCTCATGAGTAAATAAATAAATAAATAATCTTAAAACAAAAAAAAAGGGGGGAGAAACAAAGAAATATGACCCATAACCCTTGGGCGCTTGTTACAAACTTAATTCTAACAGTATTTCCAAGGCATTGACATAACTTCTCTGTTCCCTCTTTCCTTGAGAAAAGCAGCAATATCAAAAGCTGTATATTCAGGGTACCTGGGTGACTCAGCAGGCTAAGTGTCTGCCTTCAGCTCAGATCATGATCGGGGGCGGGGGTCCCCTGCTCAGCAGAAAGTCTGCTTGTCTCTTTCCCTCTGTCCCTTTCCCCTAACTCATGCTCTCTCTCTCTCTCTCTCTCAAATAAATAAAAATCTTAAAAAAAAAAAAACCCTGGATCTTCAAAGATGGCAAGTGATCACAGTTGTAAAAGAGGCAAAATTATTAACTTTTCTACCTTTTGATTTGTTAAACCTACTTTCTGGCTCACAAATTCCTTCCTCTCCCACTTCTCTCTTGTTCTTGGCTCTTCTCTTTATTTCACCCTTACATTTGTTCCCCACCCCAAACCCCTTAATTTCTAAACAAATCTCTCATACACCCTAAATCATGTATCAGAGAAGGTATTCATAAAAGAGAGAGTTGTCAAGGGTATAAAAATTCAGAATTCACTAAAATGAGAAAAACAGAACTTACAACACATATGGTAGTAAGCTGGGATGATAAGGGGGAGGTGGTATTGGCTGCTGGGATCGATATCTACTACGTCCTGTGAGCCTCCGAGGCATAAATGGAGGATAAGGCTGTAGGAGAAAATGTTAAAAACAATTTAAGATCATTCTACCACCTTTATTCTGTCGAATAGTCTTTCTTCTTAAAAAAAAACAAAAAACAAACAAAAAAAAACCTTACAAAATTCCTTACTATTTAAATAACATTTGGTATTTATTAAAGTGTTAACATAGATACAACTAGTTTAAAACATACACTTAAGGCGTTTTTTTAATGGTTGGGGTGCCTAGGTGGCTCATTCGGTTGAGAGTCTGACTCTTCATCTTAGCTCAGGTCATGATTTCAGGTATTGGGATCGTGTCCCGCCTTGGGCTTCGTACTTAGCATGGAGTCTGCTTGTCCCTCTCCCTCTGCACCTCCCCCCCTGCTTTCTTTTTCTCTTTAAAAATAAGTATTTTTAAAAAGAAAATACAGAGTGCTTGGATGGTAAGCCAGTGTCTGCCTTCAGCTCAGGTCATGATCCCAGGGTCCTGGGATTGAGTCCCACATCGGGCTACCTGCTCAGCAGAGAGTATGCTTCTTCCTTTGATCCTCCCCCCCTGCTTGTCCTCGCAGCTATCTCTCAAATAAATATTTTTCTTAAAAAAATAAATAAAAAGAAAAAAAGAAAAAAAACTTAGGTATATATTTAAATACAATTTTCCAACCAAACCCTTTCAAGAATACATTTAAAATTCTAAACATGTAGAGTTGTATACAAACAGAACTCAAAACAAATAAATTATCAGAGCAAGTAATAGATTAAAAAAACAATGAATGAAAACTTACTACTCCAAAGGACACCTCCTGATGCAAAGGATCATGGGTTAGGAACTGCAAAGGAGCTGACGGAGGTAATGTTGGGGGATGAGCCGACGGAGGGTACGTAAAACCTCCTACTGGAAGATGTTCTCCTAAGAGTTCTACTTCATTTTCTATCCTTTGCAGAGGCTGAAGGAGGAAAAATGCAAACTAATATATTAATATACTTCCAGTGTTTAGACAGATGTTTTATAATAATAAAAATTAACTCTCCCCAAAACACCTTTAAGGTCATGTATTTCTTGCTGTTTGGACCAATCAAGTTTATACACGTGGACATAGAGATTACAGTAAAATCTTCCTATCTTTAATTGGATTTCAATAAGAAAATCTCTGAAACATGTCATTTAAACATTTCTACTATCCATTCAAAGATACATTTCTTTTTACTATTTGAAACTTCTCTTAAAAAAGGAGAAAGTGGTAAGTCAATTATGTGAAAGTTAAAATTCTTTTTTAGTCATGATACACTGACCTAATCACAAAATTGTCAGACACTTAATCTCCAACATGAAACTGAGCATGAACCAGGGCTAAACGGGCTAACTTCAATATTATCTATAGAACTGACAGATTCATAGCCTACTTCAAAAGCATGCTAAGAACACTGAAACAACGTACAAAAGCAAAGCACACAGCATGTGTTGTCTTCACAACAGCTTTACTGAAATAATTCACATACTATAAAAATCACCTTGCTAAGGGGTACAATTCAATAGATTTTAGTAGATTCACAGGAGTTGTGCAACCATCACCCCTGTCTAATTCCAGAGCATGTTCAACCCTTCACCCCACAAACCTGCCATTAGCAGTTCACTACCTACTTTTTCCAGTCCCTCCCAAATCCTGCACAATTGTCAATCTACCTTCCGTTTCTACAAATTTGCCTATTCTGGACATTTCATATATATGTGTCATTTGCATCTGACTTCTGTCACTATTATTTTCAAGGCTCATCCATCTTGTACTTTGTGTTATCAGTACTTCATTCCTTTTTATAATTGAAAAAATAATTCACTGCATCATTTGAACTCTTTCCATTTTTTGGCTCTTAGGAATAACGCTGCCATGAACATTTATATACGTATTTTTGTGTATCTGATTCTCTTAGGAACATGTATTCTTAAAGATTAGTCTGACTTCCTTCTGCAGTTAGACAACACATTATTCACTATTCAAACACAGTTTGGGAGCTATATATGCTTGAAAGAAATCCCAACTGCTGACACTATGACAACATAAGTGAACCTAAGTTCTGATTTGGCTATGTGACTAGACCTTTTAAAGGATTCCAAACTCAAATATAAGTAATGGCTAAATTTTGTTTTAACCTTGAATTCTCAGTATTGGAAGCTAAGGAAAATCCTGGCATCAATCTTGCCCTGATTCTAATAAAGGATTTTCTTATAGGAGTAGTTGTAACTTTTTGGATTAGCTGAACTTCTGTCCCAATTGGCTTCTATAGTTTTCAGGAGAGCAGCCAGGTTAAGTTCACCTCTGAGACCCAGTATGGTACATAAATCCTTGGTAAAGGATGGTTAGATTCTGCTAGAATACATGGTCAGGTTCCTTTCACAGGACTGAAATCTTCTCCCCTAACCATTTCATATGGTTCATAACCAGTTCTCTTTCCTATTCTCCCTCAATACCTGGTGGTTCAGATGTTTAAATTGGCCTGTCCAAAAAACATCTGGGCCTCCTTCCTGTGCTCCCTTTTCTACTTCTACAGTGCTTATATCTCTTCCAACAACTCCACCCCCCAAATAATATATCTCAGTTATATTCCGGTCCCAAGAGAGAATCAATTATGTTAATAGATGTCTCATTTTTTTCATCAGAATATAGTAGAAAAACAGGACTTTAAAAAAAACAACAAAAAAACATTTGAGGCTTAGAAATTTACTTGACTAAACAAATGTGATTATTGTAGCAATTATAAACAATTTTATAATACTTTCATTTTCCATTTCAGAAATACATAAAAGGATAAAACAGAACTGAATTTTCCTTCAGATTTACCTTCCTGGATTGCAGATATGAGGGAACAAATTTAAATTATATATGAGACATATAAAATAACTAGAAAAATTTAAGAAAAATAAAGAAAGAAAAAGAAAGAAAGAAAAAGAAAGAAAGAAAGAAAGAAAGAAAGAAAGAAAAAAGAAAAAGAAAGAAAGAAAGAAAGAAAGATAGATTTAAGAAACCAAGATAATTTTAGGTAAAGATGTCTATATTAATTTGTATGTCTGTGAATTCCCTAATTCTTTTAAGAACGAGAAGAATGGCTAAATTATAGTTTTTAAATGGTAACAAATTATATCTATTAATCTGCCTCTTAGGTCTACACATTCTCTGAAAATTAAAGACATAAGAGTAGATACCTACCGATCGTGATTGCTGTGTTTGGAAAGGGACAAACTGGCCTGGTGGTGGCAAATGAGGAGGATGATGGGGAGAAAGGTGAGGAGGATGTAAAAGAAATGGGTCACTAGAAATAAGGGGTGGGAACGCAGCATATGGTACTGGTAAGTGCTGAACTGAACATGCTTGAAGCATCTGTAAAAGAAATTGTTATTTGTTGTTTAATGTATCAGAATATATAACTAGTAATAATAATTTTTTAAAATCTATACACTGAGATGGAAATGTCATTGCCATATCCCTCAATCATACCAAAATGTTTTAATAACCTCTATTAACAATTAAATAGAAGTATATTTTTGCATCTATCAGTAAAATATTGGTAACTAGTAATTGTTCTGTATTTTATATAGTTCTGACACATCAGTCAAAAGCATCTAACTTCCTCGGTTTTTTGACACCTATGAAATGGGGTGAAAAGTGTTGCAGAGAAGAGGAAGGTTGTTCTACTTAACTCAAGACGTAGTGGATATTATTGCTTTCCTTTCTAAGAAACTCCCTTTTCAATATTATAAAAAATAATTAATTTCTAAAATTTATTAAGAGCCCAACTCACAGCTAAATATCTTTGTTCCTCAATATTTTAGTCTGCTAATTTAGCACACTGATTCCATAATCCATCACTGAGAAACCAAGCTTGGGATAAATTAACCAATTAAACTAGTATTGCTATTTGTGTGTTCCTTTTAATCTCAAATTTAAATGAGGATATTAGGATTATATTTAGTTTTAGCAAAGTAGATTACTTTGAAGACCTTAGACAAGTCCTTTAAGTTCTCTGGATTTCAGCAACCTCATTTGTGAAATTCACAGAGGTGTGAATCTCTGCTCTTTCATACTGTCTTTATGACATTAAGCAAGTTATTTTCAATTTCTTCATCTAGGAAATGAGGATATCACTTTCACCATGGGCTTCCTATAGTGAGACAGAAGACCAAGCACTCAAAGTGCCTGTTAAAATCCAGTAGGTGCTGAGACTATTACTGTTGGTCACTAAAGCCTCTGAAGCTAACTTATTAACTAGTTCAATGTCCTATGTTAGTACTCTAAAACCAACCTTTATCAAGGTTGAATTATAAAGTGTTGATACATAAGCTTTGTCTTCAGGATATTCAAATATGTGTAATGTCATTTGAAAATATACCAAATTTTAAGCTAATTTTATTAAACTGTTATTATAATTATGCTTTGAGATTTCTGTTGTAATACAATTGCCTATTTTACTTGAGAGATAAAAGCTTTTCACAAAGGGCAGTCTCTTCAATTGTTTGCTTATGTGACCCACTCACAGCTGTTGTAGAGAGAGGGGCTGCGGACTTACTGGAGGAGGCACACTGCAGACGGGGAGGTGCTGCCCACTGAAAACCACAGAGCATCCTGGGACCTGCTGTGTACTGCAAGCAGGGATGTGCTGGCCCGTGCAGAGTGGGATCCCATGTGGTGCCACTGTTGTTACCGTGTAAGAAACAGGGACAGTGCCCTGATGCAGCTATTAGGAAAGAAAAACAGAACCTTAGAGCTTTGGCTGTTTGGATAAAAAAAAAAAAATCAACTATTAAAATTTGAAAACTGGGTCTTTACTGATTCCTCCCTCAGATGCAAAGATTTTCACAATGTACTTCTCCAATAGTTTCAACCAGAATATTCTTGGTCATTGTACAGGACAGCTGACTGATTCAAGAATAGTATATGAAACCCACAGACCTGAGATGCAACATGACCCTCAAAAAGACTTGAAAAGTCCAGGACAATAATGAACTGCTGTTATAAATTCTTCTAGTCTCCTTTATAGAGAAAACTTTTCTCAAGAGGAAACTTACAAACATGAAAGCTGTATCTTGTTAATACCTAGCCACATCCAAAAGGAAAAACTTTTAAAATTAAATCCAACTAGTAAAAACAATGTAAAGTAGAATAAAAAAGTTAAATAATTTCCTTTTCTAGCAACCCTGTCGGGACCCCTCTCACTTCTTTTTTTTTTTTTTTTTAAAGATTTTATTTATTTATTCATGAAAAACAGAGAGAGGCAGAGACACAGGCAGAGGGAGAAGCAGGCTCCATGAAGGGAGCCCGATGTGGGACTTGATCCCGGGACTCCAGGATCACAACCTGGGCCGAAGGCAGGCGCTCAACCTCTGAGCCACCTAGGTGTCCCAAGGGACGGGACCCCTCCTCTTACTTCTGAGAGCTTTCTCTGTATCCTCACTTCTATCCCTTTACTCACTCCCCCTTCAAATTCTTTTTCTCTTGGCCAGTCTTACCACTATCCTACCTGAGGCAAACAGTGTTAGTAACATATAATCTTCCAACATCTTTCTCCATAAGCATATATATATGTATAGATGATTACTCACAAACTGTTGTCATATTTTTGGCTTTTTTTTCCTTAACAAAAATGAGCTATTACCCTGCAACTTGCTTTTTTTCAATTAGTATTGTAGACCTCTCTTCAAGAGTTAAAGTCAATTCATTCTTTGTAGAGTATATCAGCTCTCAAAATTTCAGGTATCTGAAATATCAGCCAGATATTTCAGGTACACTCCAATTAACACAGTTCTATCACTAATACACTAATGGGATATGCAAGTTGCTTTCACTCTTTTGCCAATGCAAATAGAACTGTAAAAAAACAAGTCATCACTGAACATATCCTCACATATGAGTAGTTTCATTTATTTCAGAGGGATTTCTGGAATATAGGGTGAATTTTATATTTTCCCAAAAGGCTGAGTAAGCCACAATCCTAAGAGTAAGAGGGCCTGTTTCCTAGCACCTCCACTCAAAGTAGATGTACCTGTATCACAGAGGTGTGCTTACCTACCTGAAGACTGGGGGTGGGGGACTGGGGGTGGTGTTAACAAGCTTGCTTTAAATTTGCATTTCTCTAATTAGAGCAACTATCTTGTAATAGGTTTATTAATCACTTAGATTTAGGGTTTCTTTTCTGTAAACTATCCTTTGCTCGCTGCTCATTTTTATCAGGTTTTCTGTCATAGTCATTTATAGCTTATTTTTAATTAAGGATACAAATCTATTGCTTGTCATGTCTAACAAAACTATTTTTCCAGTCTATGTTTTATCTTTTGATTAACCATTTAATGGTAAATTTCATCTTTCATGAATTTCTATTTCTCGAATATAAATTTGTAACTCCCTTTATTGATGAGGTTATACATGTATGTTCCTAAACTTTCTAATACTTTTTGTGTCAAATTCATGCTGCTTTAGCTATAGTATCTTACTAGAAATTAGTATCTAGGAAGACATATTCTTCTAATTGCTATACTTTAATTTTATTTCTTGGCCATTTTCACGTATTTATTCTTATGTAATTATTTTTTAAAGATTTTTTTCCTTAAAATTCATGAGAGACGGGGGGGGGGGGGGGGGGGCAGTGATGTAGGCAGAGGGGGAAGCAGGCTCCTTGTGGAGAGCCTGTTGTGGAACTCGATCCCAGGACCCCAGGATCACGACCTGAGCCAAAGGCAGATGCTCAAACACTGAGCCACCGAGGTGGCCCAATAAACTCAAATTTTATCCACTTTCAAAATCCATTGGTGTTTTGATTTTTATTAATCTAACTGTAGGTGTGCCTGAGTAGCTCAGTTGGTTGAGCGTCTGCCTTTGGCTCAGGTAGTGATCCTGGGGTCCTGGGATTGAGCTCCAAGTCTGGCTCCCTGCTCAGCGGAGAGTCTGCTTCTCCCTCTCCGCCTCTCCCCATGCTTGTGCTCTCTCTCAATAAATAAATAAAATCTTTAATAAAAAAAAATCTAATTGTATTAAAGGTTGTTATTTTTACAAAGGACACATAATTTTATATTAAGGCTTTTCATTAAATTATGCCACATGTTCCATTATTATAGTACTGTTTTTCTAGAAATGACTTTCTTTCATAAAGATATATTCTTCTTTTTTTTAACTTTTAATTTTAATTACAGTACAGTTAACATACAGTGTTATAGTAGTTTCTGGTTTACAATATAGTGGATCAACAGTTCTATACATTACTCTGTGCTCATCATGATAAGTACTCTTTTATTTACCCTCAATTCAGTACAGTTTTTTTCCAATAAAGATATATTCTTTATAAAACATATATTATAAAATTTATTTCTTGAAGTTCTTTCGTTAGTTTCTAGATTTTGCTATCAATAGGTTATTTTTCTCTATTTCCATTATCAAACTGGTTAGCACTAGGAGGAAAGTTAGATTTTTATCTGTCTTAAATCTAACAATCTTATCCAACTTAATTCTAGATTTTTAAAAACTCTTTTCTTATATGCATATACAACTCTAAGATATAACACAATTATTTACTTTTCTTATCTTCTTGCTTTAGTGATAAAGAACCTTCGAAACTGATGTGCACAGGCACTTATATCTGATTTTGATGGAAATGTTTACTGAATTTCTTTTTATGTTCCCAGTCTTTACCCTGAAAGAATACTGCTAATATTTTCTTGCAGACAGTGGCTTGCTTTTTCGCTTTTAAAACACTGTCTCTGAATGAGCGGAAATTTTTTATCTTAATGAAATTTACTATATGCTGGTGTTTTATTAAATGGTTAAGAAATCTTTGCCAACCTTATGAAGACAATCTCTTTTACCTATTTACTTTTTACATTTAGATCTAGAACCCAACTTTATTTTGTGTATGATATCAAATAGGAGCCAAGGTTCCAGTTTATCTGCATGGATATCCAGTTGTCATCGTACTATTACTTAAAAGACCGTCGTTTCCCTCCTTGAATTCCTTTAAGCACCTCTGCCAAAAATTAAGTGACAATTATATATTTACATCTATTTCTGACAATGAACACAAGTTTAATTTATCGGCAATTCTATGTGTAGGTATAGTTAGTGCTCTTCCAATTTTTTACTTAAGAAAGCCTTCCCTACTTTAAAGTCATGAAGAGGAACACCTGGGTGGCTCAGCAGTTGAGTATCTGCCTTTGGCTCAGGGTGTAATCCCGGAGTCCCGGGATTGAGTCCCACATTGGGCTCCCTGTAAGGAGCTTGCTTCTCCCTCTGCCTATGTCTCTGCCTCTCTCTTTCTGTGGCTTTTGTGAATAAATAAATAAAATCTTTAAAAATAAATAAAGTCATGAAGCTATTGCTACTTACTTTCTTTAAAGCTTGTAATTTTGCCATTAACATACCTGGAACAGATTTTTGTGAATGGTATGAGATAAAGGATCCAGTTTCATGTTTTCATTTGGATATCCAACTGGCCCAGAATCATTAATTAAAAATTCTGTCTTCTTTCAACTCCTCTGAAGCCATATATTATTAAAGTATTCATAAGTGTATGGGTTTATTTCTGGGCTGTATAATTCTATTTCATTAGCCTATTTAATTATTCTAGCATTAGAATCACCAGCATTATAGCAGGTTGCTGGGTCTCACACCCAGAGTTTCTGATTCAGTAAGTCTAGTATATAGTCGGAGAATCTGCATTTCTAACAACTACGTAGGTGATGCTACTGCTGCTGGCCAGGTGATCGAGGATATACTTTGAGAACCACTTGGTCTCAATGACTAGACCAGAGCACCAGTTAGCCAACTATTTCTTTTTCTAAAAATTTTATTTATTTATGAAAGACGGAAAGAGGCAGAGACACAGGCAGAGGGAGAAGCAGGCTCCATGCAGGGAGCCTGACATGGGACTCCATCCTGGGTCTCCAGGATCAGGCCCTGGGCTGAAGGTGGCGCTAAACCGCTGAGCTACCCTGGTTGCCCCAGCCAACTATTTCTTAAAGAGCCAGAAAGTATTTTAGGCTTTGGGTACTTTGATCTCTGTACAAAGCATCCATAGGTGATAAACAAGCATAGCTGTATTCCAATAAAACTCTATAGAAAGAGCCAGCAGCAGCCTGCTTTCCCTCACTCTTAAGATAATTCTAAGTCCTTTAAAAAAAATGCCATAGAAATTATAGAATCAGCTTTTCAAGTTACACCAAAAACTTACTGGAAATCTACTTGAGATAATGTTATTTCTATATATTCCATAGGTCAGTTTTGACAACGGGCAGTTTAAGCAAAAAGGTTTATAAGCCAAACCTTCAGTATTTATATAGGTTTCCTTTAAACTGCCTCAACAAAGTCTTATAATCTACATAGAAGAAATCTTGACCATCATCTTAAAAGATTGCTTCATAACTTATTTTGATTTTTCAATGATACTTTATTTGAATATAGTATCAAACACAAATAGTAGTATAATGACCCCCCCCATATGTATCACTTAGCCTCCAAAACCATTAAAACCATAGCCAATCCATTTCCATCAACTTCTCCCTTTCCTGTATTTTATTGAAGCAAATCCCAGGAACCCATCCTTTAATAAATATTTTAATATGTATTTCTTATAGACACACTTAACCACAATAGCATTATCAACCTCCCTTAAGAAAAAGATCCTTAAAAATATTCTGTTCAAAATTCCAATTGCATTATCAAATTTTCAATCAGAATCTAAAAATGGTTTACGTATTGCGATTAATTAGAAGCTCTCTAAGTTTATAACTGCCACTTGCATCTCCTCTCCTCCTCCCCTTTATCACCACCACAGCTCATACACTGAAAAACTCTCGGTTGTTTAGTGGTAATCTATCTTTTAAAAAAGAAATTTATTATCTTTGATTCTGGCATAGAAAAATACAACTGATTGTTGATAGGTGTTTTTGTAACTGATCCACCTGTTGATCCACTGTTAGAATTCCTAATTCTAATAGTTTAAGATGCTTTGGGCTTTTTCATGCATATGATCGTTTCATCTGTAAATACTGGTGTTATTTGTTCTTTTCTTATTCTTACACTCTTTTTCTTGTCTTCTGTCCTGGCTTATACTCCATAACAATATTCATTTCCATTTCTATGGATTTACCTATTCTAGACAGTTCATATAAATGTGGCCTTTGTGACTGTCTTCTTTAGCAGGAATTCTTATTTTTTTTAAAGACTGTATTTTATTTATTCATGAGAGAGAGTGAGAAGCAGAGTCCCTCCCACAAACAGAGGGAGAAGCAGGCTCCATGCAGGGAGCCCGATGCGCCACTCTCGATCCCCAGGATTCCAGGATCACACCCTGGGTGGAAGGCAAACTGTTGAGACACCCAGCCCCACTACTTTAGTAGGAATTAGTACTTCACTACACTCTTGAATGTGTATTTCATTGTACAGATATACCATATTGTATTCATTCGTCAAATGATGTGAGTTACCAATGTCAATACATTTAATCTGTATTTGAGCACTGTATCAAATTCTTTTAAACTAGAATTTGTGTTTTCTTCTACAATTATATAATGAGGAGGAGAAAAATACAATTATTCTGTTCAATGTTTTATACCCACAACTACATTATCTTACTCCATTTGGTAGAACTTCTAATATAACATTAAATAACATCTCTAGTTACTGATTAACCCCCGGCCAATTAGAATACTTGCTGTAAATTTTACTTATTATATTTAAGTATTAGAGTTTTTATTAAATTTTAACTGACTTTAACATTTTGATAAAATCATTATTTTCTATTATTTGTTGATGTAATATGAATATTTTCATATTAAGCTATCTTCTCAACTGGAATAAATCTTATTTATTCATAGGTTATTCTTTTTGATACACTGCTACACTATTTCTAAACATTTAGAAACTAATCTTGCTTTGTATTTGAGAGGTTTTTTTCTATTGTTCTTTGGGGATTCTTATATTTACTTTTGATATTAAAATCACACGGGCTTCAAAAAATATTTAGAAAATTGGTCTTAAGAAAAGCCTGGAATCGTTTGTATATTATTACATGAGTGCTCCTTACAGACTGGAAAAATCATCTGTGAAGCCATCTGTTGATCACTGTGCCTCTTTAATAGTACATCTCTAAGTAGCTCTTGCACTTATGTAATTCAAATTTTTCTATTATTGTTGGGTCAATTTTGGGAACTTCACATTTTCTTTCTGTCCCCCCCAGAGTTAGATGTAGAATTGCATTATAATAGCTAATAACAAAATAATAATTGAGTGCTTACCACTTGTACTATTTTAAGTGCTCAAAATGAATTATTAATGCTCCCACATCCCTTACAAAACAGGTGCTTGCATTTTACAATTGAAGAAAATTCTCTGAATGTTTCCTATGTGTGTGGATATAGGTCTTTTTCATCATTCCTATTTTCTTTTCACCTTAACCAAGCTCACAAGGTGATTATTCCTATCAATTTTTCAAAGCACCATGATTGGGTTTTGTGCTACTACTTTTTTAAAAAAAAGATTTCCATATTATTAATTTTAATTGTATTTCCTGGTAATTTATTCTTCTCAATTCCTTTTGGTTTACTCTATTTTTTTCAGTTTGAGTAATTACTCAAGCAATTTTCAATTTTTAAAATAAATAAGGAAGGTTTATAAAATTTTCTCTGAAAACAGTTTTAGGCATTACTCACTGACTTGAATGGTATTTTCCTGAATTATAATCTTGCTTCAAATATTTCAGTGTCAAAAAAAATATTTGTGTCATTTTTTAAATCATTTTTAAACTTATGATTTATAGTTTTATCAGATTACAATCACAAAGAATGTGGCCTAGAAAAATTTTTCTTTTTGAACTTCTTATTCCATGATCAATTTTTTGAAGTGTTTCATTAACATACGGTAGAAGATGTCTGACAGAAGATGGTGCCTGGGAGAGTTATTTTCTATCAATTGTACAGTCTGTTCATTGTTTCCCATTATTTAATGAGGTGAAAAAAAACGGATACTGGTCTCAGTCTCTTTCCTTTGTTAATTTCTCCTGTCTATAAACTTGAAAGATTTTCAGCAACTTTATTAGGTGTATCTAGATTTGTGATGTTTTTGACTTCAGAAACTCTACAGAAATCCAAGCAATTCCGGTCTTTATTCTCAGGCTCTGAAGACTGACAAACCCTCTCCTTGACTAGTCCCCCTCAGTTCCTGGCAGGTACAAAGAGAAATGAAGTCTTCTACCTGTTGTTTCTTTGGAGACCCATGGAAACCTATCAGCAAGGATGCACCCCTATGGTCTTGCCTACTGAATCATTCTAGAAGAAATCGGAAGGGAGAGGGGAAATAGAAATGCATATTCAAAACACCAGCTGTTATCTCCAATTAATATTGTTATCAGAGATTTCCAACCAACTAATACATGAAGCCATTCTGAGCTTTCATAACCTTGCTCCTAATTTTTTAAAGTTCAACTTTCTTCTAAGCTGTGTAGAATTTAAATTAAGAAGAATGAACTTATCTAAAACAGCTTCAGTTTAGGGAAAGTTATTTCCTTTTAGGTAAAATTGAAGAAATTTACAACAAAAAACAAATCACCTCAATAAACGGCCACCAATTTTTAGCATCTGTATTTCCTGAACATTCTGTTACTGTACCTGATCATGTATGTCAACCATTACTGCATTTTGCTGGGGTGGATGAGCAGCAGGGTGTAACAGACGGGGAGATACATTCGGAGGGTGGAAGGCTCGAGGTTCCTCTATTGCTTGCTGCTGTGCATAAGGGAGATGGTGATAGTTTTCATCTTGACTAATGGAATTATGTCGAGACAGACGATCCCTTCTTCCTCTCTGGCGCCTGACAGGAGGACTGTAATATAGCAAATGTCAAAAAAGTCACTGTAATATTTACTGTTGTGATCCATAAGGATTCTGTATTGTCTCTCTTTGCAATGCATCAATAGTTTATACTAAGGCAAAAGCTTGAGTATTAAATAATTGCTGTGGTACCCCATCAGCTCTAAAAACTTAAAATTTAAACAATGTTTTCTTTTAAAGAAAAGAGCAAAATGCTATTCAGCTCTGCAAATATGAGAAATCAACAGCTCACTACTGGTCACTTTTTGAGGGGTTTAAATGTATGAAACTGCCCTTTGTATAGAAAAAAGTAGTCAAACTACCAGCAATTTCACATGGTTTATCCCATTGTTTTGCTCCCTTTATCCTATAAACACATAAATTTTAATCTGCATGTTTCTTGCCAGTATTCCATATATGCCTAATGAGCACTTCATGTTTGTCTATCTGGCTAAGATATACAGAAAGACATAGTTCCTCGAACTGGTAGTTGCCAGAGGGGAGCGGGGTAGGGGGAGCAAAGTGAGTGAAGGGGGAGTGAGAGGTACAGGCTTTCAGTTATGGAATGAGTAAGTCATGAGTATGAAAGGTACAACATAAGGAATATAGTCAACGGTATTATACTGTATGGTGACAGATGTGATGTATGGCTACACTTGTGATGAGCATAGCATAATATACAAACTTGTCAAATCATGTTGTATACCTGAAAGTGTATCAACTATACTTCAATAAAAAAAAAAAAAATCAAGGTGAAAAAAAGTTCCTACATACTCAAAATGAGAATCTTTTAAAATGCAAGTAGAAAATATATAAAGTAACTAAAAAACATTAAATTTGTTGACAAATGCAAATATAACAGTAACTCAGTAAATGCTACAAATGGAAATGATTGGAGAAAGTGTCAGCATAAATATTCCTATAATATTCAGAATTTTTAAAAACTGCTTATGAAAGAAACCACTTTTACTCCCCCTACAGCAATCACAGTCATCTATACAGTTTAATGCAAATTTTGTCAAGTTGTTATTGTAAATAGATTTCCGTTTTCTACTTTTCTACAATTCCAAAATTCATCTCCACTGCTTTCTACAATGGCTCAGTACCAGTGCAATTCAAAAAAGCAGCCTCATTAAAATGTACTCTACAGGGGCACCTGGGTGGCTCAGTTAGTTAAGCACCTGCCTTTGGCTCAGGTCATGATCCCAGGGTCCTGGGATTAAGCCCCACATTGGGGTCCCTGCTCCACAGGTACCCTGCTTTTTCCTCTCCACTGCTTGTGCTCTCTCTTGCACTCTCTCAATAAAACAAAAACAAAAAACAAAAAAACCCACAAATCTTTAAAAATAAAACAAATAAATGTACTCTACGTTGTGCAAAAGAGGCCAAAACAGCCCCTTTCCAGACACAGCTGCATATGGTCACCTTAGCAATCTTTACTGAGATCAGGTCACTTCTCTACCTCTTTTATTTCTTTCTTCTCACTCCCAACTGCCCAATCTTAAAGAGAACAATGACACGTCTTTGCAACATGAACTCTTCAATAGTGCTCTTGATACCATTCTCCGGGTTCTTGTTCCATTAACTGCTTCCTCTAGCTTTATTTTTAGTTATGTCTCTTTTTGCAAAATCTACATATTTTTGTTTCAAAATCTACATACTGTATTTCATTGAATTTAAGATGCCATCTGCCCTAAAACTCATTTTTTAAATGTTTTGAAGTAATTTTAGTATGGTTTTTTGCATACCCTTTGCCCAGCTTTCCTTCATGCTAATATATTCCATAAGCATAGAACAATTACTAAAATTAATAAACCTTGGTATTGTACTACTAACAGAGCATATTTCAGATTTCACTAGTTTTTCCACCAATGTCTCCTCACTGTTGAGAATCCAATACAGGATATCCCATTATATAGTTGTCATATCTTTTAATTTTTTTTTTTTGAGAAGGAGGCAGAGGGGAGGTGGGGAGGAGCAGAGGGAGGAAGAGAGAGTATCTTCAGCAGGGTCCACTGCCTGGCACAGAGCCCAGCACGAGGCTCAATCTTATCACCCTGAGTTCATGACCTGAGCCAAAACCAAGAGTCAGATGCTCAACCAATTGAGCCACCCCAGGTGCCCGTTTCTGTAAAAATATTTTAAAGGACTGTTTTATTAAGGTACCTGGTTAGCTTAGTTGATGGAGCGTGCAACTCTTGATATCAGGGTCGTGAGTTTGGATTGGGTGTGGAGATTACTTAAAAATAAATCTTAAAAATATAAAGGACTGTTTTATGTATCACTAAAAGGAAAAGTTGTCAAACTATGATATTCCATCAATTCTAAGTCCTTACTAGATGTTAAGGTGTGAAAAATATGTATCTTAAATAAAATACATGTGTTCAGATCATTCATTTCCTGAAAATCTATTCGACCCATACATAAACTTTAAGGGCCCCCTGTATTGTTTTTATTATTATTATTTTTTTAAGATTTTATTTATTCATGAGACACAGAGAGAGAGGCACAGACATAGGCAGAGGGAGAAGCAGTCTCCCTACAGGGAGCCTGACGTGGGACTCAATCCCGGGACTCCAGGATCACACCCTGGGCTAAGGCAGCGCTAAACTGCTAAGCCACCCGGGCTGCCCTTATTTGTTTTATTATATTGCTGCCACTTATCCTCACTTTGCCACTCAAAAACCATTCCAACAGCAAACTAAAAAACAAATTAAGATCCAAGCCCCTGTGCTGGCATTCAAGTCTCTTTGTGATTTGTTTCCTTTGTCTTTACTATATGACCTCTCACTAAATGTTATTTTTGCCTTTGTGACAACCTTTAGGAAGCAGAATAATTGAAAAACCTAGAAATTAGAAATAATGATAAAATATGGATATATATTTTTCAGTTGACCTTGTCATATTTTGTCATATTACTTTATTATCTGTAAATACCACAAAGCTGTTCTGTCCTCTTACCTGCCTTTTATTGATTGAGTTTTCTATATACGTTATTATCTGGTTTTTTTTGTGTGTGTAAAAGTTATACATTCTGTATTTCTATTCACCTAGGGATTTCCCTGAATTTTGAAATATATACTTCCTGGGGATCCCTGGGTGGCGCAGTGGTTTAGCGCCTGCCTTTGGCCCAGGGCGCGATCCTGGAGACCCGGGATCAAATCCCACGTCAGGCTCCCGGTGCATGGAGCCTGCTTCTCCCTCTGCCTGTGTCTCTGCCTCTCTCTCTCTCTCTCTCTCTCTCTCTCTGTGACTATCATAAATAAATAAAAATTAAAAAAAAAAAATCTTTAGAAATATATACTTCCACTTTTCTAAAAATATCTACATTTACTCAGCATTCCCAGCAGATAGAAATTAAACTTATTACACTCTTCTCTCCACCCTGTCCCCATCTTGTGTGCAGATCTTTTCTGCAGCTCTCTTTCTAAAACAAAAGACCTTTATTCAAACTTAATAGTATGTCTTTTTCATTTCCTTTGCTAACCAATGGTCTTGAATCATAGTTCTTGAATTCCTTCTTCTGCTTCCTGGAGAGAGTACAACTTTTAATTCTTTCAGAGAGGATTTCTTGCTGGTCAATTCTGTCTCTGAATATTTGAAATGTGTTTGTGTTTTCTCTTTATACTAGTGATACATCAGCTGGCAGAACTCAAAGTTTCTGTCTTGGAATATTTGTGAATTTTTATTATTCTTGGCATGTGTTCTGCAAGTTCACCAAAATCTTGTTCAACACGGTCTTTCTTAAATTCTGAGAAATGGTTTTGCATTATTTCCTTTAAAAGGTCCCTTGAATTGTGTCCATCTGAAAATATTTTAGACATACTTAAAACTGATGGCTCTGTCTCTATATTTAAACTTTTTTTTAATCCACACTTTTCCTTTTACCTTTTACACTACATCTGGGAAAATTTCTCCACTTGATCTTCCAGAAACTAGGACACCTTTTCTGCACATTTACTGAGTTCTAAATTTTTCCCAAGCAAGGTTTCTAGTTGACTTTTATGACTATAAAATCCTCTTGTCTCTCTCTGTTACACTTATTCAAAAATTCTGTCTATTCTATTTGACTGTTATTTGTTTTATTGAGTTGAATGCCCTTCTTCCACTTTGTGTGCTCATGTTTGTATCTGTAATTATGTTAGACTGCCGTTGAATACTGTATCTGCTTGCACAGCCTCCTTCTGGAAGAAAATCTGGCAGCTAAGCTCACAGCTAGCCTAAAGTACTAAATTGAGAATGGAGTAAGGAATAACACACCGTGCTGAGCAGAATAAGCCTGTAAATTAGTTTTCTGGAGCTCCTGTCTTCCTCCTGTGTTTCCATGAGCTTAGAGCATGACACTTCTCTTCAATTTAAACAACCTATAGCTTGTTATTACTACCATCTGGAAATAGACACTTTCGACATTCCCTTTCTGGTCCAGAGCCTTTCCTATGACCCAGCAGTTGTACTCCCAGGAAATGTGTACATAAAAGATTCCTAATAACTCTTTTTAACAGTAAGAAATTGAGCATCACCATTACCCAATAGTAGATGGATACATAAATAATGGTATATCAATATAAGATTATACCAAGTAAAAATAAATGAACTACTGGCATCCACATTAAAAATAGAATGTTTGATAAACAAAATCAAAGAAGAATACATTTAAATGAAAGTAAAACTGGCAAAACCGAAAAATATATTGTTTTACAATACATTCCAGTGTTAAAAAGTATTAACAAGGGAAGGATGTCAAATCACAGAACAGGGTTAATCCTTTAGGAAGGATGAACAGGGGCTTTTGAAGTTATTAACAATGTTCTATTTTAATCTGGGTGTTGGTACACTTGTCTACTATCCTTTTAAGTGTATGCTTGTTTTACATGTTCTCCTGAAAGTATGATACATTTCACCAAAGAAGAAGAGATTACAGTAGGTGCTCAGGCTGTAACCTTGAAACAACCAGCCATATTGTCTCATGCTATTTATTTAACAGCTATAAAATATTTTACCTGGTTTGACATACATTATCTTAACTTAAACATTCCCATAAAATTGGGGGACAATGCACCAGGTAGTGTAAAAGTCTTAGTGTCCAAACAGAAAACTCAAAAGATTTTTGTCTCATTTGAAAACAAGGAATGGTAGTTTTATGATCCTTCAATATTAGTTTCCTAGGGCTGCCATAACAAAATGCCACCTACTAGGTGGCTTAAACAACAAAAATGAATTTTCTTATAGCTCTGGAGACTATAAGTCTAAGATCAAGGTGTCAGCATGATTGGTCTCTGTTGAGAGCACTCTTCCTGATTTGCAGATGACCACCTTTTCACTGTGTCCTCACTTGCCAGAGACAGTAAGCTCTCTGTGGTGTTTCTTCTTTTTTTTTTTTAAAGATAGATTTATTTACTTATTTATTTGTTCATTCATTCATTCATTCATTCATTCATTCAGAGAGAGACAGAGAAAGAGAGAGAGAGAGAGGCAGAGACACAGGCAGAGGGAGAAGCAGGCTCCATGGAGGAAGCCTGACATAGGACTCGATCCTGGGTCTCCAGGATCACACCCCGCGCTGCAGGCGGCGCTAAACTGCTGTGCCACTGGGGCTGCCCTCTGGTGTCTCTTCTTATAAGGATACCAATCCTTTTTGGACTGACTCCCCACAGCCACCCTTATGACTTCATTCAATATTAATTATTTCCTTACAGACCTCATCTCCAAATATAGCCACACTCGGAATTAGGGCTTCAACATACGAATTTTGAAGATACACAAACATTTGTCTGTAACACCTTAAGATTTTCAAAATTTCTTAGATTATTAACATCCGAGACATGCAAACAGTTGTCTTACTCCAAGGATACACAATTTCCCTGAAGAAAAAAATGTATGACATCAGGACATAAAGAGGAAGCAGCTCAGAAGAAAGATTCCTCTGGGAAGGAAAAGTAGGGGACATGTCCCATGACAGAGGACTGAGTGCTGACGTAAATCTCAGTCTGTCTTTCATACCACAGGCTCCACGGTTTTTTAAAGAAACCTAATTAAGTTCCCAATTGCCTTAAGGATACAGAAGAAACGGAAATGGAATGGAAAAGAGGTAGTTCATTTCAAGGGTCTCCATACTTCCTTACAGTTGTAAACTATAAAATGCATTTTTCTGTAATCAGGATTGCAGGCTAGCCCACAGAAAGCCTTAAACCATAAAGCAGCTGAATTCTTATATAATGGCATAGACTGATTATAGGTAAATCAGCCTAGCCTCTTTGAATTTCATCTGTTAACCACAAACTAAATTAACTTCCATGCTCTGTGGTGGGAGTCTCAACAATGTGTCATGCTGTTTTTCGAGTGTATGAGTACATATGTGTGTTGATCTGTTTATAAAAAGCCCATAGAAATGATGCTTTCTCATGTTAAAAAAAAAAAAAACAACTCATAAATCCACCAAAGAAAGAAAATTTAAGACATTGTAATCAACTAACCTTCTTCTGTTGCGTGCAGGTGTGTTGCATCGTTCCCCTGAGAAGTGATGTTGGCTTGATCGAACTGAAGGGGGCTGCCTATTTGATGTCATCTCCCATGGTCGCATTGGTGGTGAGGGAGCTGGTGATGCTGATGTATAATCAAAGACTGAATGAGAGAGGCGCTGTCTCTTGGGACTTGGACTATCTTCACTCTGACAATGCAACAAAATCAATCAACTTAATAAGACCTTTCAAGGATTTTCCATTACTATATATGCATAGGTGTTTAAACATATTTACCTTATAAAGTAAAGGGGAGGTGGAATATGCTATCAAGCCAAATTAATTATCTTTAAAGAAAATAGATGCTGGACAGGGGAAGGGAGATGCAAAGTAAATATTAAATGAAAAATAAAATCTGTTTCTTAAAAATCATCATAAAACTCATTAACATATAAAGACACACAATAAGGTGATAAACAATTGTATGGAACTTAACCACTTTTTTCTTAAATATTTATTTATTCTAGAGAGTAAGGCAGAGCATGCATGCTAGGGAGAGAAGAAAGAGAGAACCTCAAGAGAGAACCACCCACAAGTGTGGAACATGACAGAGGCTCAATCCATGACCTGAGCCAAAAATTAAGAGTCAGACACCGACTAAGACACCCAGGCATTCCTTGACCATTTCTTTAAAACTCCAACCCAACTGAGAAATTCCACTATGCTACTCCATCAGTTAAGTGACCTTTTTAGTGATCAATTCTCATCTAAGAGATCAACTGAGGAAGGGGTATAATTTAGGTAGGCCCTTAACTTGATTCTTTTTTTTTTTTTAAGATTTTATTTATTTATTCATGAAAGACACAGAAAGATAGGCAGAGACACAGGCAAAGGGAGAAGCTTATGAGAAAATTTAGATGTGTGCATTTTTTTTTTTTAAAGATTTTATTCATTTATTTATGAGAGACAGAGACAGAGAGAGAGGCAGAGACACAAGCAGAGGGAGAAGCAAGCTCCATGCAAGAAGCCCGACATGGGACTCGATCCTGGAACTCCAGGATCACACCCTGGGCCAAAGGCAGGTGCCAAACCGCTGAGACACCCAGGGATCCTCTAGATGTATACTTTTTAAAAATTGATTTTGAGTATATATATTTAAAAGAGTTTGAATATTACTGAATGGAGAAGAGTAATTGTTTTTTAAAGATTTTATTTATTTATGAGAGGATAGAGAGAGAGACAGAGAGAGAGACAGAGACAGAGACAGGCAGAGGGAGAGGAAGAGGGAGAGGGAGAAGCAGGCTCCCCGCAAGGATCCCAATGTGGGACTCAATCCGGGGACCCTGGGATCACTACCTGAGCCAAAGGCAGATGTTCAACTACTGAGCCACCCAGGTGCCCCCCTTGACTTGATTCTAAATAACACTCTTTTGCTCCTTTATTCTTATGATTTAAGTCCATTACATTAGTTTTCTCTAATAAAGGTTATAGGGATAAGATAACATTTATCTAAAACAGATAAAGAAACAGTCAACTGATCTAGATCATCAGTTTTTTTTTTTTCTTCTAAGATTTTATTTGAGAGTGAGTGAGAATCTGAGGTCGACTGTGAACTGAGCACAGAGCCCAATGTGGAGCTCCATCTCATGACCACAAGACACACTACCTCAGCTGAAATCAAGAGTTGGATGCTTAATGGACTAAGCCATCCAGTTGTCTCCTCACCTAGACTGTCAGTTCGTAACTAGAACATTACAGCATTTTGAGGAAGACATGGGGTTAGTTTCAAGTAAATCATAGGAGTAGTGGAGAATTCAAAACCAGTACTTGTTACATGTTGAGTTTTCAAGGGTCACAGCATTGTTTACTAGCTATAAATTTGGTATGGCTTTCTTAGTTGAATTAGTAACTGTCGAGGATTCCCCACACAACTCAATTTTCCAATCCAATCTCACAAAAACTATCAAAATTACAAACTAACCAAATGTCTGGGTGAGGGCTATGTGTTTTCTAAGAGAGCCTTTATTATCTCAAATCTATTCCTTCAAGTTCTAATTACTTGAGCATTAGAGCACTTTTGGTTGCAAAGTAATTGGTGCCTGCGGCCAGTACCAAAAAAGTCAGATTATCTCCAGTATACAGGGCTACAATATAACATTAGATTTTAAGAGATAAACATATAAAACAGAACAGATTAAACTGGCAGGAATAAAGTAAACTGCTAAATAGTTACTTTTGAACATTCCAAGTTATTTAGCAGAGGTATTCCAAAAACATCATTTTCCTTCTATATTTAAAATAACTCAAATCTGTCATTTTAATTAAAATATAAAATAGTTTTCAGAACCACAAAGAAACACCTTATTTTCTCCCTAGATTTAATGCTATTAAAAACGCTTGTTTTTACCCTTTGATTTCAGTAAGAAAATCAATTATGCTCTATAATATTAAAACTCAATAAATAACCAATGAGGGGCATCTCTGGCTCAGGTCGTGATCCCGGCCAGGGTCCTGGGCTCGAGTACTGCCATCAGGCTTCCCGCAGAGAGCCTGCTTTTCCCTCTGCTGGTCTCTGCCTCTGTGTCTCTCATGAATAAGTAAAAATCTTTAAAAAAGAAAAAGACTTCTGATTTTGACAAAATCATGGGCCAAATACGAAAATCTGGATAGAAACATCTAAAAATAATGCATTAAAAAAAAAGTTTTTAATTGCAACAATGAACTCAGAAAAAAAGGAAAATTACCAAGGACCAAAAACAAAGAGGAAAACTGAGAACCCAGCTGTTGGTTTTATTTTGAGGCGGGACACCGAATATATGGCCTTATCACTCACTGAGAGCCCTGCATAGAGTCAAAATTTCCAAAGTACTATACTTGCAAAAAAAGAGAAGGCTAGAGGGGCACCTGGCTCATCCAGGTGAACATGTGACTCTTGACCTCAAGGTCGTGAATTCAAGCCCACAGTAGGCGTGGACCCTACTTAAAATTTTAATAAAGAAGGGCAGACTAGAAAATGTTCACTGGCATAGAGAATCAATAGGAAAACACATCTACTCTGTCTGGACTGGGAAGTGGAGAAGAGATTTCTCTTCTGAGAATTCAGGTTAGTTTCTCACACCAGATTTAGGGTTCAATTTTTTCATTACCCACAGAGGTTGCCTATGAACCTCTAAGTTTAGAAATACAGAAACTGGTTAAGAATTATGCTACCAAAAGGACTTGTGACAGGTATATGCACAGCAGAATCTGAAGGGAGGGGATCCCTCGGTGGCTCAGGGGTTTAGAGCTTGCCTTTGGCCCAGGGCATGATCCTGGAGTCCCGGGATCGAGCCCCACATCGGGTTCCCTGCATGGAATCTGCTTCTCTTTCTGCCTGTGACTCTGCCTCTGTGTCTCTTGTGACTAAATAAATAAAATCTTAAAAAAAAAAAAAAAAAAGCTGTAGGGATACTCCCATTAACTCGACCAGTGCTTCTTACACTTCTGCATGTGTCAGAAACATCAGTTTGTTGGGCCCACTCCCCAGTTTCTGATTGAAAAATTTTGGATTGGGTCCAAGAAATTTTTTTTTTTTTAAGATTTTATTTATTTATTCATGAGAGACATGGGGGGGGGGGGGTAGCAGAGCACAGGCAGAGGGAGAAGCCAGCTCCCTGCAGGGAGTCCGATGTGGGACTCGATCCCCAGTCTCCAAGATCATGCCCTGGGCTGAAGTCGGTGCTAAACTGCTAGCCACCTGGGCTGCCTGAATTTTCATTTCTAAATTGATCTTGGGTGATGCTTGCTACTGCTGGTCTGGGACTATACTTTCAGAACCACCAAGCCAAGTTAAGGGACTCTCTTAGGAAAAGTCCCTAAAGATAAACTTGCCATAAAAGAGAAATCCATTTTTTCGGGGTGCCTGTGTGGCTTAGTCAGTTAAGCATCTGTCTGGGTGGCTCAGTCAGTTAAGTATGTTACTTTTTTTTTTTTTTTTTTAAGATTTATTTGTTTATTCATGGAGAGAGAGAGAGAGAGAGAGAGAGAGAGAGAGAGAGGCAGGCGCAGAGACACAGGCAGAGGGAGAAACAGGCTCCATGATGGGAGCCCAACATGGGACTTGATCCCGGGTCTCCAGGATCATGCCCTGGACCGAAGGCGGCGCTAAACCGCTGAGCCACCCGAGCTGCCCCCCCCACCTTTTTTTTTTTCCTAAAGAGGGAGAGACAGAGGAAGGGGGTGGGCAGAGGGAGAGATAGAATTTTAAGCAAGCTCCACATCCAGCATGGAGCCGGACTCAGGATCTCACAACCTTGAGATCATCAACTGAGCCAAAACCATGAGCTAAACACTTTAACCAACTGAGCCATACAGGTGCCCCAATGTCTGACTCTTGATTTCAGCTCAGGTCATGATCTCAGAGTCGTGAGATCAAGCTCTCTGTTGGACTCTGTGCTGGACCTGGAGCCTGCTTAAGATTCTCTCCTTCTTCCTCCCCACTGCTCACTCTCTCTCTTAAACACCCCCCCCCCAAACAAACCCAATCACAACTTTTAAAAAGTTAAAAAAATAAACTCAGACCTTCTCTACCTGCCTTATCTTTGACAAATAATAAAATTTCTCATTTCACAATTAAACATGTTAAGTTTAAATGACCCAGAGAGAGAAAACACTTACCAAAGTTCCATTCATTCTAAATACATGTGAAAGTACTTAAAAAACCAAAACATTCGATATAAAGCAAGTTGATAATAGAGAATAACCATTGAGACAGACCTTGATTTTTTTTTTTTTGTTGTTTGTTTTGCAAAGGAAGAATATAAGCAGGGGAAAAGCATGACATCAACAATTTCATATTTGAATCACACAGTATGGTTTACGAAATGATCTCTATACATTCTCTCATTTAATTTCCCACAATCTGGTCTTTGTTTAAACTACATCCAGATTAATGTGTTCCTATTAGTCAAGATGAACCAAAGACGAATGATTATACTGTCCTTTTTTTTTTTTTAAGATTTTATTTATTTATTCATGAGAGATACAGAGAGAGAGAGGCAGAGAGACACAGGCAGATAGAAGCAAGCTCCTTGGGAGCCCGACACAGGACTCGATCCCAGGACCAGGATCAAGTCCTAAGCCAAAGGCAGACGCTCAACTGCTGAGCCAGCCAGGCGTCCCTACACTGTCCTTAAACAACACAATGCATAGTCCTGTTCCACATAATTTACAATGGGCTTCAATTTTCTAATGTATAGATCTCATATTCCTCAGCTCAGAAGATTTCAGAGTAAAACTGAAACTCATAACCAGACTAGCAATACATTTTCCCGGGATATTATCTTATTTATATCTGTAGAGGGGAAGGAGACTTTAAATGTTATATATTCAAAAGTATGCATTAAAAAAAGACAAAAAACGAAGCTTTGTTTTTTGATATGATCCAAGTTTGTTTTTTCATGAAAGGCCAAAGAAAGAAATAGGTTTTATGTGCAGTGAGGACTTAGGGGATTCTAGTGGGATAGCAGTCCAGTTCCATCATAATGAACAGAATCCAACAGGAAGAAAATATGATGTTACCATCATTGGCCACAACTGGTAGTCCAACTTCTTCTGGGCCTCCCTGAGTTTTGGGAGGCCTACATGGCTAATATTTTTTTCTTTTTCTTTTTTTTTACATGGCTAATTTTTGAATAACCTATAGATGCCTTATTTTTGGTTTAAAAAAATTTTTTAAATAGACTCCATGTCCAGTGTGAAGCCCAATGCATGGCCTGAACTCATGACACTGAGATCAACAAGACCTGAGCTGAGATCAAGAGTTGGATGTTTAACTGACTGAGCCACTCAAGCATCCCTTTCTTAATTTTTAATCACAAATACATAACTGGTTCATAAAAACTGATTTACCTTGATGCTATAATTTGTTTTCTAATAGTATGTTAGTTCCACCAAAGCACTAGATTTTATCATGAATCTGTAACTATAATAATTTTAAGCTGTAAACACAAATCAATGGTTAAAATTAAAAAAAAACTGATGCATAAACATGAAACCAGTGAAAACAGAGAAGATATGAATAAAGAACAACTTGAAATTAAGAGATCCTTTTGAGATAGCCACAAGGAGTGGCTATCTCAAAGCTCAGAGACCAGAAATTTTAGTTTTGGGCATACAGATAAATGGTAGGTTAATGAAGCTATAGGTATGGACAAAATTTTCCCCAATTAATTTATACAAAGAAAAGGAAGCCCAATACTAAACTCTAAGAAATTAAAAAAAATTTTTTTTTTTTTTTTTTAATGATAGTCACAGAGAGAGAGAGAGAGGCAGAGACCTAGGCAGAGGGAGAAGCAGGCTCCATGCACCGGGAGCCGGACGTGGGATTCGATCCCGGGTCTCCAGGATCGCGCCCTGGGCCAAAGGCAGGCGCTAAACCGCTGCGCCACCCAGGGATCCCTCTAAGAAATATTTTATGCCAAGTAGTTGATGAGAAGAAAGTGGAGTGTGTTGATAGAAGCCAGTGAAATGGAGTTTCAAGGACTCAACTGAGAGGTGACAACGGATGGGGACTGAACAACAGCCACTGTGTTTAACAACAAAGAGCTCAGGGAGAGGGGGAGGGTAACTGGGTGACAGACACTAAGAAGGGTACACAATAAGATGAGCACTGGGGGTTATATTATATGTTGGCAAATTAAATTTAAATCAAATATATTAAAAAAAAAGAAAAAACAACAACAAAGAGCTCACTGACACGGAGCTATTTCTTTGTAATATGACTTAGTATCATTTATGGAGTAACACCCCTTACAACAACTTTCAAAAAAGTTTTTCTCCCCTGTCTTTTCTTTGAAAATCTTTCTTATGAATTTAGGATAACTCTGTAAGGTTTCTAAAATCATGAAACTCTGACTTTGGCTGAAATTTTTATTAAGTCTGTAACTTTGCTGCAGATTTTTTTTTAACAATAATTAGTCCTCTCCTTCAGAAACCTAGACTATTTCTGCATATAAATCATGAAAATTTCAATCACCTAATTAATGTTCATAAATTTACAAAATGAAGTATCACACAGCTATCATTAGAATACATACATACACGCATACACACACACACAACCCTGAAATCGAGGGTTGTACTAGACCCAAAATCTAACCTCTCCACAATGTACCTGCTTTATGAAAGCATACTATCTTCAGTCACAATCAATAAATTGGTTGAGTGCACCTGGGTGGCTCCATGGTTGAGTGTCTGCCTTTGGCTCAGGGTGTGATCCTAGGGTCCCAGGATGGAGTCCTGCATCAGGCTCCCCTCAGGGAGCCTGCTTGTCTCTCTGCCTCGGTCTCTGCCTCTCTCTGTGTCTCTCATGAATAAATAAATAAAATTAAAAAATAAAATAAAATAAATTGGTTGATGGTACAGGAACTGCTAATTTTAAAACTCTAAGAGGTTAATAGCAGAGACAAGAGGGAATTTTTGGGGAAAGATGAAATTGTTCTACTATCTTGATTGTGGCAGTGGTTCCACATCTGCATGCATTGGTCAAGTCAGAGACCTGTACACAACAAGGGTGAATTTTACTGTATGTAAATTGTATCTTAACTTTAAATTTCTGAAATAATTATAAGAGGTACTTTGATTGTAAGTAAATATACTTATTTTTATAGATGCCAATATGCCAACACCTATTATCTCTTCTGTAAGAAAACCCAGAGTGATAAATACACAAAGCAATCACTTGTATAGAAATTAAAATATCAATTAAGTGTACACCAGGAAACGCATACAAAAATATTCATGGCAACACTGCTTGCAGTAATAGTAAAAAACTGGAAACTACTGGAAATGTCCATCAAAAAGAGGGAATAAACTGCAATTTATTCATACAACATGAAATACTAAAAGGAAAATGAATCAACTACATGTCCACATGCATCAATATGGATGAACCTCAAGAAGACAAAAATACATAGTATGAGATCATTTTTATTGAGTTCAGGAACTAAATAGTATAGTATTGAGGGATACTGCCATGTGGTAAAACCACAAAGAGAAGCAAGGGGGTATGAAACACTAAATTCAGAGTTTTTAACCAAGGCACAAGTATGGAGCAGCAGGTAGATAGAATATAGAAGGTCATATGAAGACTTCTAAGGTACTGGTAATGGTTGACTTCTTAAGATGGATGGCGTTTCTTAAATTATACATGTGTCTACTTTATAACTTTCATATATAAAATATTTCATAATTTTTTTAAAAACAGTATGCAAAATTTGAAAGATTTTGACTAAGTAATATAAAACAAGCAAGTAAATAAGGAGCAAAGTACAAGGTCTTTAATAAACAACAGTGACAAAATTGATAGAGGGGAAATGAATGACAAATATAGCTCAAAAACAGGAGATTCTTGTTCAAAGATGACCGGTAATTGGAAACAAGGATTCAGAAGAGTATCAAACACTTTCCTTCTCCTCTATGACCATCCCACTTATTAGACACATAATCAATTTCCATGCTGGGGGGGTGGGGGGGCAACAATTTTTTTACTCCTACACAAGATTACAAGGAAAATGATATCCTCTGAAAAGAGACTAGTTTCAGCCAAGATAAGGGAATAAAGAGGATGCTTTAAGAAAAAAAATGCAAGAGGTAGTTGAGTCTGTTTAAAATGGAGTATTCCAAAGGGAAGGAAAAGTAAAGAAGGCTGAGAGGGAAGGAACTTGGGGGGAAAAACCCCAAAATGAAAACAACACATTAAAAGATTTCTCCCTTTCACGTGGCAACTAAGTTTTCTAAAGATGAGAAAAGCGGGATCCCTGGGTGGCGCAGTGGTTTAGCGCCTGCCTTTGGCCCAGGGCGCGATCCTGGAGACCCGGGATCGAATCCCACGTCAGGCTCCCGGTGCATGGAGTCTGCTTCTCCCTCTGCCTGTGTCTCTGCCTCTCTCTCTCTCTCTGTGACTATCATAAATAAATAAAAAAATTAAAAAAAAAAAAAAAAAAAAAAAAAAAAAAAAAAAAAAAAGATGAGAAAAGCATAATCAGAACAAGAAATCACACCCAATTTTATTATCAGAATTAGCTGAAGGTATGTGACAGCATCTCAAAGGGGATGTAAGGATTTACTTTGCTTCATGTTGAACAATGGTAAGCCAGGAAGTGGGCGGAGAAAAATCTCCAGTCTTCCCTGGAAGCCAAGTACACTGAGGGCCTTGTTTTTAAAGTTAGAAAAAAGATTTAAGTTTAACTAGGGCTATAAATAAAAATTTAACAATACCACCTTCCACCTTTCTGCAACACTAAATGGAATTGGCTCTTTGTTTTCAAAACGTGTTTAAATTTGCCAGCAACTCTTTGAGTTTAAAGTTAATAATTGAGTTAATGCTTAAAGACTCAAAGTATGAAAAACAAAGAAAGCAACAAATAACTGTTTAGTGGTGGCAGCAGTGAAGATAGTCAATTTCTTCCTTAGCTATACTGGTTTACTAAATATTGAGCTATTATAGACCAATGCTGTATCAAAAACGGTAGTCAATACTCCATTTGATTCAATACAGTAACTATCTCTTAACATATACTACACTGTTTACAGAAATATCTGTTATCTAAAGATGATATGCTATAGTAGATAAGAAATCACAAAAGGTGCTCTGCCAATAACTACCTGTTTAACCAGACCTCTCAGAAAGCTTTCCTGAGCCTATTTCTTCATCTATAAAACCATCCGTGACTGGTTTATTATTAGAAAAGTACAAAAAAAAAAAAAAAAAAGAAAGAAAGAGAGAGAGAGAGAGAGAGAATACATGCAAAAGGGGAAAACCTGGCACAAATTCCAACAAGAAGTATCATATTGAAGAGCCCTGCCTGGATCACCTACACAATTATTCTCAGAAATTTCATATATCCAATTTAATGTACCACAAAGCATTTCTCTTTCAGAACTAGTCCCAAGCCCCAAACTACCACTCAGACACAAAGAGAAAATGAGTTGGCTTTGATTAGCAACTCTCACTTCCTTAGATTTATATACATATATATAAATACATGCCTTGGCCCACAACTCTAAAATCCAGAAGCCACTGTATAACTAGTTTCCTTTTGGTAATATTAATACTGACTTCCATTACTAAACCATGCTTCTCTAGGAGTAATGGACTGGAAACTGAGTTGCCAGTAATTCATGTGAGCACATCCTAGCAATTTTGTCAATAAACTAATGATAATACCTGCCTTAATTTATTTTCATTTCATATATAACAAAAATTTTAATCACATTTTACCCACAGGTATCAAAAGTGATAGAAAGCAAGTCACCATGTTTTCTTTTTGAAATATACATCACTATCAAACTCTGGGCACTAAGCTAGTAAGTAGTGACAGCTTTAAAAATATCTTGCATGCTTCCATTTTTCCATTCCTACACAATTTCATCCATCTGTAATATCTTCTACTTTCCTATAGAACTTGGCCTATTAAGACAAGTGATTAAGACCACAAGATCAAAAAACAAGAATATTAATACTGGTCAAATAATAAATAGCAGCTCAAGAGAAGACAAACATTCTTCAGAAAAGCTGGCTAAATAGTTAAGTTGAAGAAGTCCTCTAAGAAGAATACTTATTCCCACATTCAACAGAAAATAAGAAGATGATACTGAGAATATTGTTTTAAGCCTTCCTAGAAACCACCTAAAATGTATCTGTGACTTTCAGCCCTACATAGGGAAAGGGTAAATATATAAGAACCTGGAAGAAAGCTTTGAAGTGAGCATCCTCTTGAACGGTAGTATTCTGATCACTTGGGAGGAGAGGGAACAGGCTCTGAAGTCTCACCCTTTCACAAATCACCTTGTTAGGATGGCCAGGTAGAGGTGTTGAATTGGCCCCGGGAGATATCTGGGAAAAAGAGGGAGAAGAAAAGGATAGTTCATGGCTAGCCGCACCAATGTGGAGAATCATGTCTATGAAGGACAGTCTGGATTTTCTAGGTATTTGTGTTAGCAGAGACTGGAAAGAAATTAAAAATTAATCTTAAACATCAAAACAAATATAAGGATGGCAAAGGTTGCCTCTGGCAACAGATCTCTTTTACAAAAACTTTTTTAAAAGACCAAACAGCACTGCTCAAAAATGCTAAGTCTTTCCTATGTTTCCCATATAATATCTACTAATATCTTCTTCCGTTGGTATTAATTCTAAAATTCTAAAGGATAGGGAAGACTTCATGTTAAGAGAACCTGAGATACTACCATGCATCTTAAATACAGAAAGATTACTCTCTGTCTTGACTAAGATAATATTTTTCATCCTATTTTTTAATTAACCTTCTTTATGATCATGCAAAGACAACAAGAGATTTCAAAACATTGGTAGCAAAACTTCTATAGTGACCATAGGCATAAGAAAGAAGAGTTTGTGGACATCTCAGCTCTATTCAACACAAACTCAGTGACCTTAAGAATAAAGGAGGGACACCTGGGTGGCTCAGTGGTTGAGTGTCTGCCTTCAGCTCAGGTCGTGAACCCATGGTCCTGGGATCAAGTCCCATCAGACTCCCCACAGGGAGCCTATTTCTCCCTCTGCCTATGTATCTGCCCTCTCTGTGTGTCTCTCTCACAAATGAACAAATAAAATCATAAAAAAAAAAAAAAGGATAAAGATCATAAACCCCAAAGCAAATGACTGCATGTTTTAAATGCCTGACTTGATTGTAGGTTAATCCCCTTAAACTCATACATAATATCAACTTAAATCTGCAGGACTTTTAATCATGGACATCATGAGCATCACTTGTTCCACTGTGCTGTGGAGTAAACTCCCCTTGGGAGTTAAGTTTTGTGAACTTGCTTACCCCTACATTGAAGACCATGTGCTTTAAACCACATGTCTGGTTTTCAGTTTCACTGCCTCATTCATTCTCTTACATAGAAGTGTCTATTCTGTGCTGCTTAGGCAGCACATATACTAAGTGTCTATTCTGTGATAGACATTAAACCAAGACCGGCATGGTTTCCAACCTTCAAGAAGTGTATGCTATGAAAAAGAAACAAAAGCAAATCAGTGTACAATGTACAGAATATCATCTTTCTTTTTTTTTTTTAATTTTTCTTTCTTTCTTTTTTTTTTTTTTTTATTTATGATAGTCACACAGAGAGAGAGAGAGAGAGAGAGAGAGAGGCAGAGACATAGGCAGAGGGAGAAGCAGGCTCCATGCACCGGGAGCCTGACGTGGGATTCGATCCCGGGTCTCCAGGATCGCGCCCTGGGCCAAAGGCAGGCGCTAAACCGCTGCGCCACCCAGGGATCCCGAATATCATCTTTCTATGATAATGCTAGGCACACGGTGCTATGAAGAGGTAACCGGCAAAAGACAGCAGTATAGTCAAGAAACTGCAAAATGTTCAGTTTGGCTAGGCAGTATAGAAGTAAGCAGAAAGGAAGGCAGAGACAGATGATGAAGTAGCATGTTAATTATATTAATACTACTTGTATAATAGCCTTCCTTAACCCCTTTATAAATTGTTTCTGGTTTACTATGAGCCTGGTAAGCAGATAACCAAGCCTGATGGTAAGACTAAAATTATTTCTAAACACCTTCTTAGGAGCAAAAGCAAAAATCACTTGAGGGCAGTAACTTTAGAATTCACAAAATGTTTTCAACATGAGCTAAAACTTATCTTTACACTTACAAACATAAATGTGCTAATATTCTATGACGAAGTATGAAGTGCAGAATTAAGGATTATTTACTGATTGCCTCCTGCAAATCAAGAGTTTGTTACAAAAGATAAAACATGAATCCCATCACTCAAGGAGCTTATTCTAGTTTTCTTTTTTTTTTTTTTTTAAAAAAAGGTACAAAGCAGCCAAACTATAAGGATGGTATTTTAAATGAATAAATAATAAAAATAAAATCTTTAAAAATAAAGCAGTTCTCTTAAAACAGTATCTTCCTTTATGCTAGTTTCATGTTATTTTTGTAATCTTCTTAAGCTTATAATTTACAAGGTATCTTTGAAGACTGTTTTATTTGGTTTTGTTTTTAAAGATTTTGTTTATTTATTAATGGGGGACACAGAGAGAGAGGCAGAGAGGGAGAAGCAGGCTCCTTGCACGGAGCCCGACATGGGACTCGATCCCGGGTCTCCAGGATCAGGACCTGGGCTGACAGCGGCACTAAACCACTGAGCCACTGGGGCTGCCCTGAAGACTTTTAAAAAGTTCACCTGTCTTCAACTATCATACCTGAAACAGTCTGCATGAGTACCATTCTTATAAACTACTTGTACAAGTAGCTAGCTTGGAGAACAAATATCAGAGGATCAGGTTTCCTCTCTTTTATACTTTGTTCCTTTGAAAACTTAAGATTTCAGTCATATATAAATAAAAATTAAAAAAAAAAAAAAGAACGAAACTGGTAAACTCTGGCCCTTGTGCTCATAAGTTAATAACTTTCAAGCATATTCCTCTCCTACCCACAACAATTTCCTTTGGTCAGAAGCTCCTTCTGTCTAGAAAAAAGGGAGGACAAACAATACAATGGAGAAAAGCTATATTTAAATACTGCAGAATACCTGGTTGGCTCAGTCAGTTAAGTGTCTGCCTTCAGCTCAGGTCATGATCCTAGAGTCCCACATCCCATTAGCTCCCTGGCTCCATGGAAATTTTGCTTCTCCCTCCCCCTCCTGCCTGCCACTCCCTGTGCTTATGCTCTCAATCTCTCTGTCAAATCGATCAATCAATCCATAAATCCTTTTTAAGATACTGTAGTTAATACAGATCAAGGACAAAATGAAAGATGGGGTTTTATACAGGTGCACCCACTGTATAAAATCACATATAATCATTCTGTGTGTCCCTGTGAGGCAGAATTCTAAGAAGGCCTCCAAGATTCCCACCTCTGGTACACATCTATATAATCCATCCCTCCATGGTGTGTAGGCAGGACTGTAAATACAGTGGATTTCATTCCCATGGTTAGGTTAAATTATATAACCTAATTATATGAACCCATTCACAGAAGTAAAGGGATTTTCAAGTGTAATTAAGATCCCAAGTCAGTTGATTTGAAGTTAATCAAGGTAAGCCCGACTTAAAGTTCCTAAAAGAGGAACTGACTCTTCCTGAAGAGATTCTCCTGTCAACCCTGTAGGCAACCACTATGTTGTTAGAAGACATATGAACAGGACGGGGTCATGCTGCAGAGACAAGAAGGCACCCTGTAGGAGCTGAGAAGGTCACCAGTTGACAGCTAGCAAGAAAACAAGGGACTTCAGTCCTACAATTACAAGAACCATATTGAACCAACCAGTGGCTTGACAGAGGACATCAAACCTCTCCTGACATGGCAGCATCAGACAGGTAAAACCACTAACAGCCCTGCAGCTAACCCATGTCAAGATTTCCTGTTCCATGTGTTTATCCGTGAGGTAACAGGTTCATGTTTTATGCTACTAAGTGTGTGGTAATTTGTTACACACAATAGAAAATTAACAGGACATATATGTATCGAATAGAACAGAAATTGCTCTTCCACACCTGAAGAAAGTTTCTTCTCCAGAATCTTAGCTGTATTAATTTGATGAAAGATCTAAATTAAGACACTTATATCTAAGCAACACAGCAGTTTTCAAAATCTGGTAATAGTGAACTTCATACTAGGAACTGAACTGGCTCTCTGATCTTTATACACTGCAAGTCAGGGTTAACTGACTTGCTTAAAGCCATGTTATCTCATAAATATCAAAACCATAATTTGAAGCTAAGTCTATCTGGCTCTAAAATTCATGCTGAATGAATGAATGAATGAATGAATTTCATGCTTGACCCACTAAAACACCTTGTAGTTTAAGAATTTTAAAAGTGGGCAGCCCGGGTGGCTCAGCGGTTTGGCGCTGCCTTTGGCCCAGGGCATGATCCTGGAGACCCGGGATGGAGTACCACATCAGGCTCCCTGCCATGGAGCCTGCTTCTCCCTCTGCCTGTGTCTCTGTCTCTCTGTCTCTGTGTCTCTCATGAATAATAAAATCTTAACAAAAAAATTTTTTTAAGTAACATTTGGGGCACCTGGCTGGTTCAGATAGAAGAATATGTGGCTCTTGATCTCAGAGTTCTGAGTTTGAGCCCCATGCTGGGTGCAAAGATTACTTTAAATAAATAAAACTTCTTTTAAAAAGTAACCTTCCTTCTTGTAATTTAATTGGATTAATAAAAAACTATTTCACAAAGTCTATTTAAAGCTATTTTAAGTATTTCTACATAAATTATTTGACATAACTCTCCACTACTTCCCTCAATCTTCCTCATTTAAAATACTGTATACTGTATCTGGAAACTGATACAATTCTCTTTTTCTCTAACCTGGGAACTGTTGAACATTACAAAGATACAGTAACTTAAGTCTTTGTGCAGCATGCAACCTATGTTTTAAAAATCCAATAAAGGAAACATCCCTGAGACCTGATTAATCTGCAACTCCCCACACTTCTCATTTTTAATGCTTATTTACGTATAACTATATGTCAAATTTACCCAGCATAACTGAGAAAACCACCTGTTTCATAAGACTAAAGTTACAGAATAGTTTAACCTTTTAAGCACCAATATGATACTATTTTAGGCCATCTTTTGTTTAATGTGGCCTTACCCTGTGTGGTAAACCATAATATAACCAACAATTAAACTTTTGTCTTGAAGAGTGTAATTATTATGTTACGGTGCTAAAAATAACACAGGGCTTAGGTCCAGATATTGTCTCGGAACTTGCACTCTACAAAGCTGCTCCTGGTAGCAGCTTCCTTTTTCATTCATTTACATTTTTCTTATAAAGATGAGGTAGAGGATAGGCAGGTGCATGATCTCTAGGCCACACATTAAAATACCCTACTTTCTTCAACATAAATTGCTAAAAGGCCAATAGTCTTCTCCAAACAACCACATTATTCTTCAGGGAAAAAAATTGTTCATTGTTACTAGCAGCATTATCAACTAGTCAAAAGCACTCAAATCACAGCCTTTCAGAAGGAAAACAAACCGAAACAAAACAAAAAATGAAGAGTGAGGTAGTTAGTGTTGACCTCACCAGGTCTTTTACTCCTTCCTCTAGGTGAAGTCTGGGTACCTAAAAAATGAAAAGGTCAAATCCAAATTATCTCAAAATCCACATATTCTCACTGCTTTCATGATGGCAAATGTTAATCTCCTGGAAAGTAATCAAATAGATTTTATCAACTACTTGAACAGTTTGAGTCAGCAATCTTTCATCTGAAAAATTCTCGTTTTACTCTAATATGGGAATACCCCCAAAATACAGGAAAAGCCACATGCACAAATGTTTATCACAGTACCATAACTAATATGGGAATACCCCCAAAATACAGGAAAAGCCACATGCACAAATGTTTATCACAGTACCATAACAGCAACAATTTAAAATAACTAGAAGTGATCTAAATGTTTAACAAATTAGTACTTGCTATGTAAAATAATGGTATATACATGATTGGTGGACTATCACACAGCCTTAAGCCATTCAAGGACTGGTACTACCTCCTGAAGGAAGATCACTGCTGTTCAGCACTAGAATGATCATTTTTTATATTTATTTTTTTTATTTTTTATTTTTTTAGAATGATCATTTTTTAAAACAAACTATTATTCCCATTCTTGAGTTAAGGCAAACAAACTGGGTTCATGTCTTTCTGGGAGCACAACAGAACCAGATTTGGTGAAAATGACTGAAAGGCTTCACCATCCTTTCCCTAACGCTATAGTCCCATTTATTACTTGGGGGTGGGTGGGGTGGGGACACACACATTACATGCAATTAAGGAGGTCTGTAACCATAACATCTACTGATCTACTGAGAAGGTGGACATAAAGGTTAGAAAAAATAAGTTACAAATTATTTAAATAAAAAGGTTTTTTTTTTCTTTCCCCTCCACATCCAGATTTGCCTGCACATTATTCTCCCAGCAAGGAAGTGTCTGAAATAACTTTATTTAGTGTGGTAACCCTTAGCACAATGCTCTAAAGTATCTCAAGATTTATCTCTAAAAATTACAAGGATTTGGAAAGTACACAGACCATGACCAATCCAACCAAAATGAAAAATTTATACACAAATATATGTATGTATGAAAAGATAAAGTGTGACTAGGCTCTTTAAGATTCTTATTAAACGGCAGCCCTGGTGGCTCAGCAGTTTAGCACTGCCTTCGGCTTAGGGTGTGATCCTGGAGTCCAGGGATCGAGTCCCATGTCAGGCTCCCTGCATGGGGCCTGCTTCTCCCTCTACCTGTGTCTCTGCCTCTCTCTCTCTCTCTGTCATGAATAAATAAATAAAATCTTTTTTAAAAAAAAATTCTTATTAAATAGGGCAGCCCAGGTGGCTCAGCAGTTTAGCACCACCTTCAGCCCAGGGCCTGATCCTGGTGACCCAGGATCAAGTCCCACCCACATCAGGCTCCTTTCATGGAGCCTGCTTCTCCCTCTGCCTGTGTCTCTGCCCCTCTGTGTCTCTCATGAATAAATAAAATCTTAAAAAAAAAAAAAAAAAGATTATTAGATAAAATTCCTAATCAACTTATATTGACTGCACGTCTACTATGTGCTAGATGCTATGACTACTTGGGAAAAAGAAATTATTCTTGCTCTTAGACTCTGGTGAGGGGCAATTCAATAGGAACTAAACGAAGAAATAGGGCCCTCTAACAGAAATGAGAAGATAAGTGCTGAAATTCTTAAAAAAGGAACATGAAAAGATGTAAGAGTTGGGGGGAAAAATGGGACTGTCTAGATGGCCCCTCTTCCTCTATCTGCTAAAATTTCTCACTTGTTAATTTACTATACAGAATTCAGGCATTTGCTTCATCTCCAGAAAGGCCGTCACTCCAGGAATTTAACATTTGCTGAATGAACTAGACCAAACTACATTCAAATGTGTTTACAATCTGTATACTCTCTCCAGAGATAAATAAAGCAGATTATGTAGTTAATCAAAGTAGAAAACAATTGAAAACACATGCCTGATATATATGGCCAACAGGAAAATAATCAGAAAACAAGACCCAGACACTACACAAAAACCAGCAAAGTGAATTACAAAATGAAGGTGGCCTAAACAAGACTGAAGCAGGAGAGAGAGAGAGAGAGAGAGAGAGAGAGAGAGAGAGAGATGGAATAGCTGGAAAAAGACAAAGATAATCTTGACTAGTAATCTTTCCATACAGATCAATCATTTGAGATCTCTGAGTATTTCTCCATCATAGTTCCCACCCACAGCCTTGAAAAAAAGTAAATATAAGCACAAATAAAGAGTCTGGTAATATAACTAAAAGGTTCATCCAAAGCTATTGGCAGAGAGACAATAGATCTACACTCCACATTGTGATGCTAACAGATTCAGTTATGTCTATGCCATCCTATGTCCACTCTGCCTCAAAAGTAGGATGCTCTAGTAAAGAAAATTTTCAGCATTTACTCAGATTAATACTTGCAAACTTAGTTCCCTATAAAAACAGGATGGGTATATCAACCTCAGCAAGTACAGAAACAAACTACCTTCCAGAGTCACAGAAGACATCAGAGGTGGAGGGACCACAGACATCATTTAAATCCAACTTTCCTATTTTACAAATGAAGCTCTGTGGTCCACATGGCCAGTTTGTGGCAAAATTTAAACTATATCCTTTAAAGTCTACTAACTCTCTCAGCGATAAGTCTTACAAAACATTTTAGAAATCAACTTAAAATTGAACTCCTGTAATGAATAGACAAGGTTTAATAGGTTTTTGAAAAATGAAACATTATGCCAGTAAGTTTACAAACTAGCAATAACTGGAGAAAGGAGTATGTGAGGAGATACAATTCTCATTAAAAAATCCAGTTAGTCATTTTCCCCTTTTGACTGCAAGTATGTCCCAAATCACTGCATCGGATCTAACACCTGTATTCGGTCTTGTTACTTCTGTAGAAGTCCTATTTCTTCCTTTCCAGTATGTTGTCTGAAAACAGGGAAATTTTTACTTTGATCCCAAATGTCCTTAGATTTTTAAGTTTTGATTTCACAAAAATTGAGAGAATAGCTGTTGTTTTTTTAATTTGATCCTAGTTAAAAGAACTGAAGTAAATATTTTAACAATAGCACCTGTAAATCAGGGCCAAACACGATCCCAAGAGGCTTGTAATTCTAAAGTAACAAATCGGCTGTGTAGGAGTTGCACACACTTTAAATTTTCAAAGTTACGTGCGCCACAACGTTAAGAGAAGGAAATATCACATGATGCCAGCAATGACATGTATTCATTTCTATTTAAGGTGGAACCATTAGCATACTCAACTTTTATAGCACAAAGAAAAAAGGCTACGTCTCTTACAGAGCCTACGTACCGAAACAAAAACTTTACTTTCTTTCACTCTCAACAATTTGAAAAATTCCTGGTTCAAAACCAACCTCTCTCATTCTTCGGCCCCGAAAGGAAGAACTTCCATCCCCTGAGAACAAAACGCAGCCCGAACAGACGGCTGCGGCGGCAGAAGGACGCGCGAAAGGGCCCCGGCGACCGGGTTCCGCGTTCTCCTGGTGACATCATTTCACCTGCGCCTCGGCAGGCGGGAGGGAGCGCGCGGCCGGGGCCCTCTGCCAGGCGGGCGGCCGCCCCCGCGGGCTGCACCCGCACCTCCACGCCGCCACCTCGGGAACAAAGAGCGCCGGGCGGCCGGGCCGCGCCCCAACCCGCGGGCTACCACACCTCCTCCGGGTTCCCGGAGCGGCCCCGCAGGCTCCCAGCGGCCTGCGGCCCGGCCCGGCCCGCCCTCGCGCGGGAACCAACGGCCGCGGCGGCCAGTACCTGCGAGGGGAGGCCCCGCCCTGCGGGGCTGCTCCCGCGGCTCCTCGCTGGGCCGCCGCCTCCTATTGTGACTGCTCGCCCAGCCCGCGGCCAGCTCGCCAGCTCCGCCGTCCCCGGGCCTCCTCACCCCCGGAACCCGGGCTCCGACCGAGGCGCTGTCACGGCGCTTCCTTCCTCCCGGCACCATCACACGGGCCGCGCCAGGAAGCCGCTGCGCGCTCAGGGCTGACAGAGTCCGCTAACGCCTCGGGGGCGCCATCCTCTCCGCCCCCGGCCCTAACTGCCGGGGCCGCGGCACCGTCCCGCCCCGCCGCACCCCGCCTCGCGGCTCGCGAACACGCCGTGCCGCGCCGGCGCACTGCCCTCCGCTGCGCGCGCAGGCGACACCCCCGGCCAGGCCGCAAGATGCGCGAGCACGCGGCGCTCCCACTTCGCGGCTCGAGGTCGCCGCCCGCCTCCCTACTCGTCCCCCCAAATGAACAAACCTAGCAAGTCCAGAGCGCGAGACCGCCAGACGCTCCTCCCCTCTCCCCCTAGGCTCGGCTCCGCGCGCCGAGCCCCCTTTGTTTCCACCCCGCGGGGAAGGGGGCGGGGCGGCGCTGCGCGCGTCCGGGCGCGCGACGGGGACTAGTTCCGGCAACAGAGCCCGTCGCACAGCGCCCCTGCGCAGCCCCGCCCCGGCCCGCCCCTCACCCCGGGCGCTCGGCGAGGCCAGGCTACCCTGGGGCCCGAGCGGCTCCTAATTCGTACTCATCTTCGATCTCCCGCTCCTCCCTCCAAAACTCCGCCATCAAACAGTAACTAACCTCACTCAATTCACGGTAGAATATGTATTCATGTGGCCCTAGAAGAGGAATTCTTATTGATGTAGAAGGAGGTGATTATTTTGAGGTGTCTCTCAAAGAAGCAACCAGGTTGGAACCCAACGTATCCAACTCTAAAGGCCTAATTAAACCTATTATTCAGACCATGCTAAGAGTAGGAAATAAGATCGGTACAAAGACCGCAGGCGGCATAGTGCCTGTCCTGATCACGTTCAAGATCTAAAAGGGAAGACAGATATACCATAAAAGCACAATAAATGCAAGGAAAAGACAGCTAAGTGGTATCAGAGGAAAGGTGGGCCATCAAGGGGGCATTATGAAAGAAGTGGACTTTAAGCAGATAGGAAGTGGTTGATACCATCAAGGATGGTGATCATAGTTTAGGGTAGTCCAATCAGCAAAAACCTAGGTTCTTACTTAAACCAGTCTCCTTCCTGCTCTTGGCCTCAGCTGCCTGCAGTAGAAAATTAAGGAATCAGACTAATGTTCAAAGATCTTTTGAATAGGTATGAGTAACACATTATTTGTGTACATTTGTCTCCCATTATCAGACTGAGCGCTGGCTCTCTGCTTTGGCTCTGAAACCCCAAGTTCTAAACCAACAGCCTGAAGCACAACAGCAGGTGCTTAGCAACTACGAATCAAAGTTCCAGCAATAGGGATCCCTGGGTGGCGCAGCGGTTTGGCGCCTGCCTTTGGCCCAGGGCGCGATCCTGGAGACCCGGGGTGGAATCCCACATCGGGCTCGCTGCATGGAGCCTGCTTCTCCCTCTGCCTGTGTCTCTGCCTCTCTCTCTCTCTCTGGGTGACTATCATAAATAAATAAAAATTAAAAAAAAAAAAAAAAAACAAAGTTCCAGCAATAAATCACAAGCTTTTACAATTCCTGGACAAAGAGAGTTAGAATGATATAACAGGCACAGAAAAACACAACCCCTCTCTCCTAACCCCAAACCCCTATTAATGTAGTCATTTTATCTAGCTGACTCTTCCTCCCAACGTGCTGTCTTCCAAAGCTGTCAGTTTGTAGATGATTATATCCAAATTGTAAAGGGTTTTTTTTTTTTTTTCATTTCATGATACTATCATAAATCCCAACCACACTTTTAGATGCATCCAATGCAATCCGTTTCTAACTTGTGAGTCCCTCAATAATTCCCCATCTACTGCTGTAGCTTCACCTAGCTCCTGGCAGAACCTCAGCTGCACAAGCTTCCTCACATAATCCAAACCACTCTGAAACCACTCCTCTTGTATACTTGGATATTAGCTATGTGATGAGAGGAGGAAAGGAGAAAAAAAGAAGAAAAAAAAAAAAACTGGGAAAGAGAAGGGAAATTAACATTTGAGAGCTCTCTATCTAATCAAAAGAGCCAGATCCCTCAAGTGCTGAATCTCAGCAGCAAAAATCTATTACAGTACTCCAGGATTTCCATCCCTTAAGCTTAATGTGAATCCTCTAGGGCCTCAGCCAATCCTTTGTGAGGCAAACTCCAGGAGAAACCTTCTCAAATGGTTAAGACCTTAGCTACCTGGGCTCTTGGGGTTTAACCCAAGAAGTCTGTGTAGATGTAAACAATAACCCCACAACTCAAAGTTGGGATAGTTTGAAATTTGTACTGCAATTTCTTCTCGAATTCATTTTCTTCACCAGAAAATCTAGTATCTTGCTAATAAACACCCAATCAAGAGGATAGGCTTTAAACTAGGCCAGTTTTGACCACCTGATGTAGCAGGTGGTAAATTACAAGAGAACAGTTGTTCAACCCCAGTCCACCTATAATTTTATTTGGTGTCTGTTCAAAAAGGTGCAAAACCTTATTGGAGTGGTGTCCAATAAACTTTCTGGATAGAAATGGTCAATACCTGCATCATCCAAAAGGAAGCCACATGTGGCTACTAAGCACTCAAAATGAGGCTAGTGCATCTAATGAGTTGACTAGGATCAATTTAAGCAGCCACAGGTGGTTAGGGAGAGCACAGCACTTGTAGGCGAAGGAACTGATTGTTCCAAGAGCTTTTTGAGACTTCTGACTCCAAGTAATTTAAGTCCCCTCACTTCTAAAATGAAAATACACCAAATCACTGCTTACCAAAAAGAAACATATTAAAATTCCTTCAAATGTGTCTGGTCACTGGGCTTCCCTACAGTAGTGACCTACTATTCTAATACATGGGAGAAAAACAGCTGAGATTTTGATTGGGCTGGGCTGGAACAAGCAATGAATCTTTACAATACTGATCTTCAATCTATGAACAAGATACATCCTACTATTTACCTAAGTCATCAACTTTCTTTCAGTATTTCTTTACATTTTCTATACAAGTCTTACGTATTTTTTGTTCTTTGGTTTATTCCAGGTTTTATATATAATTCCTAATTCCAGAAATATATATAAATATATGTAATGCGTAATTATATATATAATTATTCTAATAGTTTATCTCAATCTTTTTGAGTTTTCTGTACATACAATCCTTTTGGCAGAAAATAATGACCATCCAATTTCTTTCTTTCCAATACAGTTTTCCTTTTCTTTGTCTTGTCTTACTGCATTAACTCGGACCTCTAATGCGGTGCTAAATAGAAACAGTGAGAACATACATTTTTGTCTTATTCCCAAACTGGAAAACTTCCAACATTTCACCATTAAGTATGATGTTTGCAGTAAGTTTTTTGCAGATCCCTTCCGCAATTAGGAGAGTTCTCTTTGGGGATCCCTGTGTGGCTCAACCGTTTAGCGCCTCGCTTCCGCTCAGGGTGTGATCCTGGAGACCTGGGATCGAGTCCCATGTCGGGCTCCCTGCATGGAGCCTGCTTCTCCCTCTGCCTGTGTCTTTCATGAATAAATAAAATCTTTAAAAAAAAAAAAAAAGAGAGAGAGAGAGTTCTCTTTTATTTCTAAATTTTTTAAAGTTTATCACAAAGGGATGTTTAATTTTAGCAAACTTCCCTGCAGCTATGAGATAATCATACACTTTTTCTGTTAATATGCGAATTACATTGACTGGTTTTGGATGTTAAACCAATTTTGCATTCCTAATAAAATCCTGTCTTATTACCCCTTATTATATATATGTTGTCGGATTTAGTTGAACATGTTCCCATGTTCGTTAGGATTTTTACATCGTGTCCTTGAGTGAGAATAGCTGTTGTTTCCATTTTTGTAATGTCTTTGTCAAGATTTGTTAACAAAGATTATGCTAACCTTAGAAATGAATCAGGGAGTTTTTTCTATTCTCTAGAATAGTTTCTGTAAGATTGGTGGTGTGCCTTCTATAAACATTTGGCAGTATTTGCTGGTTAGCCAACTGAACTTAGAATTAAATTTGTCAGAGTTTCTATCTTTTCCTTAAAGATTTTATTTTAGGGGCACCTGGGTGGCTCAGCGGTTGAGCGTCGGCCTTTGGCTCAGGTCATGATCCTGGGGTCCCACGTTCGAGTCCCACATGGGGCTTCCTGCATGGAGCCTGCTTCTCCCTCTGCCTACTACTCTGCCTCTATGTGTCTCTCATGAATAAATACAATCAATCTTTAAAAAAAATAAAGATTTATTTTAAAGTAATCTCTATACCCAATGAGGGGCTCAAACTCACAACCCCAAGATTAAGAGTCTCATGCTCCACCAACTGAGCCAGCCAGGTGCCCCTGTCCTTTCCTTATTTTTAACAAAGAGGAGTGTTAGGATAGGCTTAATAGGGCAGCCCAGTGGCTCAGCGGTTTAGTGCTGCCTTCGGCCCAGGGCCTGATCCTGGCGACCCGGGATCAAGTCCCACATCGGGCTCCCTGCATGGGGCCTGCTTCTCCCTCTGCCTGTGTCTCTGCCTCTCTCTCTCTGTGTGTCTCTCATGAATAAAATCTTTAAAAAAATAAATAAATAAAAGGATAGGCTTAAGATCTCATACTGAAACTCACAATCTGCTTCTAGAAAACTAACTTCCAAAATTGTGAATTTGAAGAGTTCTCTTGCTAGAAATACATTAAAAAAAAAAAAAAAAGATTTATTTATTCATGAGAGACACAGAGAGAGGCAGAGACATAAGCAGAGGGAGAAAGGGATCCCTGGGTGGCGCAGCGGTTTAGCGCCTGCCTTTGGCCCAGGGCGCGATCCTGGAGACCCGGGATCGAATCCCACGTCGGGCTCCCAGTGCATGGAGCCTGCTTCTCCCTCTGCCTATGTCTCTGCCTCTCTCTTTCTCTCTCTCTCTGTGTGACTATCATAAATAAATAAAAATTAAAAAAAAAAAAAAAAGATTTAAGCAGAGGGAGAAAGAGGCTCCCTGCGAAGAGACTGATGCAGGACTCATCCGGACCCCAGGATCACAACCTAAGCCAAAGGCAGATGCTCAACCACCAAGCCACTCAGGTAGGTGCCCTAGAAATAATTTTTGAGCACACTAAATAACCAATAACCACAAATAAATTTTACATAAGTGATAGTTAAACAGTCTGCCAAACAGTAAATATAAAATTTGGTTTGGTGCTCAATTTTGCATTTCTAAGACATCACAGACTATCTAAACATGATTACCCAAAGGGCCTTTATACAAGAGAAGGGACTCTGAAGCTATACAGGCTTTGTTCTTTTACACATTTCTATCACAATACCTTACAGTATTAATGTCTGTTTCCTCCATTAAACTGTAAGCCCCTCAAGAGCAGGTCCTATTTCTCTTTTGTTTTTTATCACTGATATCCATATTGGAAAAATGTTGGTTGGTAGAGAATATACAAAAAAGAAAGGAGGGGTAGCTCTTAAGACGTTGAAACACACAATGGAAGAGCTGCAGATAAAGAATCACTTGTCCAGATGCTGAAGAACCATGTATGTAGAAGAAAAAATGCTATATACCCACTTTTGGGTCCTGCCAAAGAAGGTATTGCGTAAAGAATGACCCTCCTGTTGGGAGTCTGTGACCGTTATAATGAAGGAGGCAATTTCCCACTGGTAACACTGTCAGAAATAGGGTTGTGCTGTCATCATATCCATTGCCAAGTCTCCTGACTGTAATTTCACTCTAATTCCACCACTACTGTTGAGTTAGTGGGCTCTATTTTCTATTCTAATATAGCATTAATCACTCTGCCATGTAAATATGCACTTACTTGAGTCGTTTGCCCATTAAGACAGTGAACTCCTTGAAGCCAAGGACTAAATCTCACTGCTTCTGGCAAAGGTTCTAGTACATGGCAAGCACTCAATAGTTCAATTAAGGATACGTGATATTTCATAGCAGTGGTAATTCCAATGTTTTCCTCAACAGGCAAATACCCAGGAAGAAATGAGACACAAAAGTAGAATAGGTAGTAAAAGAGAGGAACAAGTGGACAAAAAAGAAATTCTGAAATTTCCTAAAGCTAACTCTGCTCACCTTCCTCCCTAAAAGTTTCCCTCTTTCCACCAAAACCAGCTAAAAGGACCAATCAGATGAAGCTACATAGCAGAAAGGTGTATTTGCCTAGCACTATTCAGGCTACATATTATCTATAACCATGACAAGACATGATCTAAGGCAAAACATCAGCATAAGCACTTTCACCCATAAATGTTACCACCTGTCAGATTGGAAAGGTTATCAGCAACTGCCAGCTATAGTTGCTAAAGACCAGAAAGGGGCAGCAAAGGCTCACCCAAACCCAAGTCCACTGAAAACTTCCCAAATATAGCCAGCTTTGGGATGGAGAAGTGAGCATACTGTTGTTTCCACAGTACAGGTGAGAGATGCCAGGGACAGAACCATAACTGTGAAAGTGAGAAGGCGGGGGGGGGGGGGGGGGGGGGGCTAAAAAGCAGAACCAGGTGAAAGGCCATTTGCCAGGAAAGAGCTCAAGACAGAAGAGTAAATAAACCTGAGTGCCTAAGATAAGCTGAGTCAGAAACAGGAAAAACAGAGACTAAGATCAAGCCAGAAATGGAGAGACAAGAGTGCAAATAAAGCATGCACTGCACATCATGACCTATTCAATCTCTGGAGCAGGATAAATGAGAAAGAGTGGACTCTGACGCATGACCTGCCTTAATGCATACCCTTTGAAGCAGAGATCTTAAAGGCACCTTGCTCATTCTGTTCTGGCAAATAGGGCACACCTTGGGAGCTATTCTACCTGCTATTACTCTCATTCTAAATTGATCTAGCAGCTCAATCTCAGGGCAAATCATATGCTAATATCATAGTTTTAAAAAACCCATCGGACAGCCCCAGGCAATAAAAAGATTCAACCTGGATACAGATCTAATAAAAGCCTGTTATTTCCTTTTTTTTTTTTCCTGTTATTTCCTTATTAGGGATGAACCATCTCTTATTTTTAACATTAAATATTACATTTAGGTTTTTTTTTCAGTATTTTTATATTATAAAGATACAATGAATACTCTCATGCATACATAGTTCAGCCTGCATTTGAAAATATATCCATAAAAGTGGGATCCCTGGGTGGCGCAGCGGTTTGGCGCCTGCCTTTGGCCCAGGGCGCGATCCTGGAGACGCAGGATCGAATCCCACGTCGGGCTCCCGGTGCATGGAGCCTGCTTCTCCCTCTGCCTGTGTCTCTGCCTCTCTCTCTCTCTCTCTCTGTGTGACTATCATAAATAAATAAAAAATTAAAAAAAATATATATATCCATAAAAGTGATTTTGTAACAGTTTTCAAAGGGCCTTTGTTTTTTAATTTTGAGAAATTTTGCTAAATTGCCTTCTAAAAAGTTGTGCCAATTTTTTACTACACCAACAGTAAATGAAAGTAGTTGGGAGTCAACTCAGAAGAGGAAACAGCAGTGTTTAAGGGCATTCCCTGAGGAAAGATAGGCTAACCCTATTTTTGCAGTAGGCCAAGGCTAGGGAGAGAAGCCATGAAAACAAAACTTGGGCCAGGCTACTCTTGAGAACAGTCATTATTTCATACCCAGCTTTAAATTCTTTGTTTTAATTACCTGTTAAATCCCTGAGCCTTTACTATGGTCTTATTAGATGCAATAGTCTAGGAAGTGAGCCCAAACTGGAGCCAAAGTGATTCTAACGAGAGCAGCAGCACTTAGAAAAGCTGATAAGCAAGCAACAGGCCCTCAATCAAAGGGCTAGCTCGCTAGGAGGGCAAACAACAACCAGAAAAGATACCTAGGGCATCCCAGAAATACTTGCAGAGAAAGGCTAACTAAAAGTGATCACTGCAACAAAAAGGAACAAGGCCTTAAATCATTAGGAATTAGACACTAAAGTAAAATATGACCCGAAAAGCCAGTGAACATGGGCTATACTTATGTAAGGGCTTTAAGAAAATAAATAATAGTGTTGATAAGATAATTTAAAAAAATCATAGTGTTAGCACTAGTTAAGAAACAGAAAAAGCACACACAGACAATACCATCTTCACTTGAAGAAGATAATTAAAAAGCAGTTGCTGAAAAGGGACATGGGAATGAAGAGAGAGGGTCTTAAATGGCTGAGATGCAAAAAACACGAGAATGTTCTCTAAGCAGAACACAGGAATATCTTGAAACTTTCACCATGTTTGATGGAAAACAGAATTTCCTGTAGGGAATGCTGGTGGAGCTCATGTGACTGCATAGTTGAAACCTTGCTCTGGATGATGCCCCTGGCTATAGAATTCTAACACCCTGCATTCATGAGATGTGGCCAGCTCACTGAAAATGCCAGTGTCCTTGTTGCTTTTTGCACAGACATTGATACATGGCACATCTCTACAAACCCTGAACCCTCCAGCCCAAGCCACATTCAAGAGGTCTTTACCAAACTTTAAGTTAAAGAAGAAAGGGTGTTATATTATCTGAGCACATTCACACAAAACAGAAATGATCACCTTAAACAAAACCTTTAAAGCAGAGCAACTTTTTATAAAGCAAATATAAAATTTAAGCTCCCACAGAAGTTTATTATCTCGCCTCTGCTTGCTTGTTCATTACAACCGTGTCATATAAATAAAAAAAAATTAAATTTAGCAGGCAATGACATTTCAAAAGCCAAGACAGGAATGCCACATAACAATAATCTCAAAATACCTATCACTTCAATGTATTTCCAATCACCTCAGATATTACACAGTAAGGCAAAGAGAGAATCTATTTAAAAACACAATGTGTCACATAATACCATATAGCTCAGAAAGCATAATATAAAATTTAAAAACTTTAGGAATATGTAAGGAAATAACTGGAAACAGATTTCCTAAAAGTAAAAGCAATAAAATACATTTTCAAAGGACTATACCAACAGACTTGCTCTCAAAATAATTTTAAATTTCTGAATGGGAAAAAACTTTATTAAGAATTAAAAGCTACGGGGGGATCCCTGGGTGGCTCACGGTTTACCGCCTGCCTTTGGCCCAGGGCATGATCCTGGAGTCCTGGGATCGAGTCCCACATTGGGACTCCTGCATGGAGCCTGCTTCTCCCTCTGCCTCTCTCTCTCTCTCTCTCTCTCTCTCTGTGTCTCTCATGAATAAATAAAATCTCTAAAAAAAAAAAATTAAAAGCTAGGAAATTTTTTGCAAATAGGACAGATGATTAATGTTCCTATACACAGTGATAGGAAATCCCAAAAGAAGAGAAAATTATGCAAAAGACAAATTTTTAAAAATCAGTAACTAAGGAACAAATGAAGCTATGAAGAGTTATATAATTTCAGTAGTAATCACAGAAATACTCATTGAAACAATTAGAAACCATTTCTCATCAATCATTCACAAAGTAACTTGATATTATGGATGCTATTCAATGTGAAAAGGAAGTGAGACAAGCATTCTCATATGGAAGCATAAATTGATGCATATGTGTGAAAAAATATACAAAAAAAGACAAAGGAAAGGCTGAAAAAATATTCTTTTTTAAAATTCTATTCTAGTAATCTAGGCTCAAGAAATATATCATTCAAAACTTATTACATAGCTAGAGTCATCAAAACACTGTGGTACCAGCATCAAGACAGATACACAGACCAACTGAACAAACAAAAGCCCAGAAATAAACCCTTACATATATAGTGAAATGACCCTCAAAGCTCAAAAGCATTCCAAGACAAATTTCAATGGGGAAAAAAAACACTCAAAAAAACAAAAAAAAAAACAAAAAAAAAACACTCTTTTCCACAATGGTGTTGGGAAAACCAGATATCCATATGCAAAATCAATGAAGAGAGACCCTTGCCTTACCCTATTATACAAAAATTAACTCAGATGAGTGAAAGATCTGAACTTAAGAACTAAAACTATAGAATTTTTAGGGAAAAAACATAGGGGAAAACCTTCATAAGATCGGGTTTGACAGTAATTTCTTGGATCTGACACTAAAGGGTAGACAAGAGAAAAAATTAATTGAAATTCCCTCAAAATAAGAACTTTAAAAAAAAAAGATTTATTTCAGAGACAGGGAGTAAGCATGAGTGCATGCTTAAGGGGGGAAAGTGTAGAGAGAGAATCCCCAAGTTGACTCCCTGCTGAGCACAGAGCCTGAAGTGGGGCTCAATCTCATGACCCATGAGATCATTACCTGAGCTGAAACTAAAAGATGCCTAAGCGACTGAACCACCAACGCACCCCCAAAATAAGAACTTCTGTGCGAAGGACACAACCAACAGAGTAAAAAGGCAACCTCCGTTAATGGGAGTAAAGTATTTGCAAATCATCTGTCTGATAAAGGGTTATACCCAGAATAAAGAACTCCTATAATCAAACAAAAACCAAACCTAATTTAAAAATGGGCAAAGGTTGGGGCGCCTGGGTGGTTCAGTCAGTTGAGCATAGGACTCCATTTCAGTTCAGGTCATGATCTTAGGATCATGAGATCGAGCCCTACTTAAGATTTTCTCTTTCCCTCTGATGCGCCCCAACTTGTGCATGTGCACTCTATTAAAAAAGGAGGGGAGGGCAAAGGTCTTGAATAGACATTTCCCCAAAGAAGATAAATGACCAAGAAGCACATGAAAAGATGTTCAATATCACTAATCAGTAGGGCAATGAAAATCAAAACCACAATGAGATACTTCCTCACATCTAAATAGGATAGCTACTGTTAAAAAACATAACAGAAAATAACAAATGTTGTCAAGAATGTGAAATGTAAAATGGTGCAGCCACTTTGGAAAACAATACAGCAGTTCCTCAAAACTCTAAAAATATAAATGATACAGCAATCTCATATCTGGGTCTATGCCCAAAGAAATAAAGTAGAGTCTCTAAGAGATATCTGTACACCTATGTTCCTAGCAGCATTATTCACAAGAGCCAAAACATGGAAGCAACCCAAGTGTTCATCCATGATAAATGAATAAACAAAATGCATTATATATACCTACAATGGAATATTATTCAGCCTTTATAAGGAAAGAAATTCAATATTCATGCTACAACAAGAATGAACCTTAACAAGGTTACACTAAGGTGAAATAAACTAGTCACAAAAAGACAAATATGGGGCACATAGATGGCTCAGTTGGTTGAGTATGGGCCACTTGGTTTTGGCTCAGGTCATGATGTCAGGAATGTGAGATCAGGGGCAGCCCTGGTGGCTCAGCAGTTTAGCGCCGCCTGCAGCCCAGGGTGTGATCCTGGAGACCCGGGATAGAGTCCCACGTCGGGCTCCCGGTGGATGGAGCCTGCTTCTCCCTCTGCCTGTGTCTCTGCCTCTCTGTGTGTCTCTCATGAATAAATAAATAAAATCTTAAAAAAAAAAAAAAAAAAAAAAAGGATTGTGAGATCAAGCCCAGCCTTGGGCTCCACACTCAACAGGGAGTCTGCTTGAGATTCCCTCCTTCTGCCCCTCCCCCTGTGCATGCTCCTGTGCATACTCATGCTTTCTCTCTCTCATATGAATAAATAAATTTTAAAAAATATATCTTATGATTCCATTTATATGAGGTGCATAAAACACTCAAATTCATAGGGACATGGGACATTTGGGTGGCTCAGTGGTTGAGCATCTGCCTTTGGCTTGAACATGATCCCAGGGTCCTGGGATTGAGTCCCACATTGGGCTTCCCGCAGGGAGCCTGCTTCTCCCTCTGCCTGTGTCTCTGCCTTGTCTTTGTCTCTCATGAATAAATAAATAAAACCTTAAAAAAAAAAAATTCAGGGGCAGGCTGGGTGGTTCAGTAGTTTAGCCGTGCCTTCAGCCCAGGGCGTGATCCTGAAGATCTGGGATGAGTCCCAGGTCAGGCTCCCTGCATGGAGCCTGCTCCTCCCTCTGCCTGTGTCTCTGCCTCTCTCTCTCTCTCTCTCTCTCTCTCTCTCTCTCTCTGTGTCTCTCATGAATAAATAAAATCTTAGAAAAAAAAATTCAGAGACAGAAAGTAGAATGGTACTTGCGGGGGGTGGGGGTGGGCAGAGAGTGTAGAGAAGAACAGGGAGCTACTACTTAATGGATATAGTGTCCATTTTCCAAGATAAAAGAGCTCTGGAGATTGGTTGCACAACAACATGACTGTACTTAACACTACTTAACTGTACATCCAAAAACTATTAAGACAGTAAATTCTTATGTTAGGTGTATGTTACCAAAATTAGAAGAAAATCTCATCACAGCAGTAAAAGGGATGTTTAAAAATATAAGCCAGACCATGTCATTCCTTTGCTTAAAACCTTCCAAAGGCTTCCCATAACAAGCAGAACTGAAATTTACACTTTCCCTGGCTTACCAAGTTCTACATAAGCTGCCCTGTGCCCATCTCTTCAACTTCATCCCATATGACTTCTACCCTCAGCCACCCTACCCTGCTTGTGCACATTAGCATTCCCTCTGTTTGGACCATCTTTCTAGCCTCAGGGCCTTTGCATTACACCTTCCCTCTCCCTATGATGTTCCCCTCATGGCCTAGATTTTCACACCTTGTTCCTTATTCAGATTTTAGCTTAAGTGTCACCTTCTTAAACCTTCCTGGGTGGCGCAGCGGTTTGGCGTCTGCCTTTGGTCCGGGGCGCAATCCTGGAGACCCGGGATCGAATCCCACATCGGGCTCCCGGCATGGAGCCTGCTCCTCCCTCTGCCTGTGTCTCTGCCTCTCTGTCTCTCTCTGTGTGACTATCATGAACAAATAAATAAAATCTTTAAAAAAAAAAAAAAAAACACCTTCCCTAATACCTAATCTAGCCAACTGCCCAATTACTTGTACAGCACTTATGAGTATCTGGTTATTTACTGGTATTTACAAATACAGCTCATTTTCTGCCCTTTTCACAAAAAATAACCAGCAGAAGAACAAGGATCTTCCTTGTTAGTCTTTTCACCACTCTTTCCTGGTGACTAAACAGTGCCTGGCACATAGTAGGCACTTAATAAATATCTGTTGAATGAATAAACGCATAATAGCTTTTAAAAATTACCTAAAGCTCTACAATTAAAGACCGGTTAAGCAAATTACCATGTATCCTTATAGTAGAACATTATGCAGCCATTTTAACTGATGTTCAAGTATATGTAGTGTGCAGATTATATTTCCCAAGATGACCATACATAGTAAGTTCTCCCACCCTTCATTCTCTTCTTCTTATGTTGACATTACTCCCCAGTGAGGAGACTGAGGTTCCTCCTTTTGAATTTGGGCAGGCCTGTGACTATGCTGGAAGTGATGCTTTGTGACTTCAGAAGTTAGGTCATAAAAGGCCTTACAACATCTGTCTGGTCCTCTTGGAGCAGTCACTCTTGCAATCAAGCTGCCATGCTGTGAGAAAACCCACAATACATTTAGGTGTTCTGGCCACGGGTCCCAGTTGAAGACCCAGCTGACAGTCAGCATCAACCATCAAATATGTGATTGAGGACTTCAAGATGACTCCAGCTTCAGCCACCATTTGACTGCACCTGTATGAGAAAACTCCAAGCAAGAGACTCCTAAATGAGCACAGGAAACCCCAGAAACATGAAAGATACAAGTGCTATGCACCAAATGAATTTTAGGGTCATTAATTACACATAGATAAATCAGAGCAATTTAGTTTTATTTTAACCATGAAGAGAATGCAGAAAGAGTGAGTTTTCTTATGACACAGTCTGTTTCTGTGTATTTCCCCAAATTACCATAATGGACACATATAACTATGTAATTGGATGTATGGGGAGACTTTTTTTTTTTTTTTTTTTTTTTTAAGCACAGGGGCAAGAACAAGAAAAAAGGTCCTAAATGACTTTTTTTTTAACTGACTATAGAAGATTTGGGATGGCCAATAGCATATAAAAAAAATGCTCAGCATACTTAGTCATTAGAGAAATGCAAACTAAACAACTGAGATATCTCACTATAACCGCTATAATTTAAAAAAACAACTGAAGAGTGCTGGATGTGAACATGTGGATGTGAAGAATGTGAGACCTTCACGCATTTGCTGGAATGTAAAATGGTACAGCCACTTTGCAAAACAGTTTGGTAGATTTTCAAAATGTTTAAAATAGGAGTGCCTGGGTGGCTCAGTCAGTTGAGCGTCTGCCTTGGGCTTGGGTCATGATCCCTGACTTCTGGGATCTAGCCTGCGTGGGGCTCCCTGCTAAGCAGGGAGCCAGGTTCTCCCTCTCCCTCTGCCTCTGCCACTCCCCCTGCTTCTGCTCACTTGATCTCTCTTTCGACAAATCTTTTTAAAACAATGTTAGAAATAAGAATGCCTGGGTGGCTCAGTGGTTGAGCATCTGCCTTCAGCTCAGGGCGTGATCCTGGAATCCCAGGATCGAGTCTCGCATCAGACTCCCTGCTTCTCCCTCTGCCTGTGTCTCTGCCTCTCTCTCTCTGTCTCATGAATAAATAAAATCTTTTAAAAAGATGTTAAAATATACCATGTGACCAACTAAACAAAAACACACTTACATAAAAATGTTCCTAGTAATGTTATTCATAAAAACCACAATGTGGACACCTATTAACCGGTGAAATGGATAAACAAAATAGATTAGATGCACACAGTGGAATACTATTCACACATTAAAAGGAATGGAATATCGATTCATGCTACAACATAGACAATCCTTGAGATTATCATGCTAAGTGAGAGAAGCCAGACACAAAGGCCACAAAGTATGTGATTCCATTTATAAATGTGCAGAATAGGCAAATCCATTAAGACGTAAAGATAAGTGGTTGCTAGGTAGGTGGGAGAAGGAATAATGGAGAATGGAATAATGGAGGGTGACTGCTAATGGGTATGGGTATTTGAGTGAGGAATGTTAAAATTGTTCTAAAATTAGATGGTAGAGATAGTTGTACAACTCTGAATATATACTAATAACCAGGGCTTGCAAAGATGAAAAATATTTTATACAAATCTAACATTAATTAATCTTGTTAATATTATATTCCAAATGTTACTTCTGAGTAGAGGGGTTAAAACTATTATTACGTATCTTTTTATACTCAACATACAACTTTTTAAAAAACTATAAAATGTAAAACATCAAAATTAAAAGAATGTATACATAGAATCATGAAAGAAAAATCAATTAACACATTTCCAACCTTCCCGGAAAGCAGTGTGCATGTCATTACCTGTACACAAACTGGACTGATGCCTTCTGTGACAAATGGACCCAAGGCTAGCACAAGGAAGTTTTGTCCAGAAAGACTTCTGCTCTGAGTAGCCATTTACATACATGCCAGTTCAGAAAGAATTCTCCCATTTCCCTCACTCAAATGACCAGCCTTCCTGGAAGTGTTCCAGGCCACTCTGGGAAAGTGTACCATTGAGGCTACAAATTAATTCATCTCACCCCTGGTTCCATCCCCAGTCACACATGGAGTTAAAATTGAGGCAACTTTTAAGAAAAATCACCTTTTATTCCCAAATCTGAGAAATGGATCATGCCTGAAAGTGAGGATACTGAGCAAGGCATCCACATGTTTTGACAGTTTTCACAATCAGAATAGCTAAGCCATTATTTTTGCATGACTTGTATAGGGGACAGAAGATCTGGTCTAGATCCAGCTCTACAGGGTGACTCCTGAACAAGTCATTTCTTCCAACGGAGTCACAGCTTCCAAGTTTATTTTAAAAAGAGGGTTGGATTAGCTGTGCCCCATAATCCCTTCAATTCTCAAAGTGAGAGAAGTATGTGTGAGTGTATAATATGTACATACACACACCCAAGTGTAAGTATCAGGGAGCAGTTTGTTGTTACAGAAGAAAGTCAGAATCTGTTGCAAACATAAGGATCTGAATTCTAAACATGCTATCTACTGCTTTCCTCCCCAGAACAATGACTGATAATCCTATTCAAAGCCACAATCTGTACTATCCAACTCTTGGTGGTTCTCATCCCACTTAATTCTGCTCTACATTTTCTTTACTCCACTGCACTTATTGTAACATACTATATTAATTATTTTTATTGTCTGTCTCCCCTGATAGACTGTACACTCATGAAGAAACAGCAATCTTTGTTTTGTATTCTGATAGATTTCCTAAGTGCCTAGACACATTGCTGCCAATCAATAATACACCTGACTGAATCAGTTGAATAAATTATAAATACACAGTCAAGAGACTAATCCATTCTCTCCATTCCCCCCCCGGGAAACAACATCTGAAAACAGAAGAGAGGGAAGAGCAGTTTCTCACATTCTTTGAAAATTGGGCTGATCAAGTGACAAAAGCCTTAAGTTCTCTTCTCTATCCCCACTTATGTCATGAAAAAATGCCATCTCCTAAAAGCACAAAATTGGTCATACAAAGATTCAGAAATTAGGAGGAAAAAACATTTTAAAGTAGTCAGCAAGTTTCTTGCAGAAGTGGAGAGAAGTCTCATCTCCAGACTCTTAAACCTGGAGACAGAACAGAGCACAGTTTGGCATCACCACCATAAATGAACAAATGGAGAAAGGGATATTATACTTAGCAAGGGAAAGAAAACCCAAAAACATCTTCACAATTACAAAGCACAAATGTATGCAATATTACTGGCCTGAAGAGATCTTGTCTTTCCCTCTATCATCACTCGGGTTTTTTTCAAATGCTCATTTCTACAATCTGTGGTATATTGAATTTTACAGAGCCAACTATACAGTCTAGCAGTCTCTTTCAGCAGCTTGCTTCTAAAATAAGTTAGAAGTTAAATCCATGCCCCTGGATTACTGTAATAAAAAGAGACTCTGGAATGCTAAAAGCATACCACTCTCTCTGTAAACAGACTGAAATCTGCCTGAGCAAAGCCCACAAAGACAGAGAGATCAGCACACAGAACAAAGAAAACCATTTGGAAAATCCCAATGACCAACCAACTTCTTGATCTAGCTCCAACAGGATGAGGGAGGAGGATCTTGATTAAAACAGCAGAGAAAAAGATCACTTGGATTGGTCTGCCTTGGAAAACTACCAAGGGAGTGATACATTCCTGCATGTAAGACACAGGAAATGGGAGGGAAGCCACTGGAAACTGATGATGGAAAAGACTAAATTTAAGCCCATCCAACATCAGCAACCAGATGTTCCAAACAGCAAGCCCACATTAGTATTTATTGCAGGGGTTGAGCCATCAAGGGCACTGAGGAGTACTGGGAAGCCCCCAAAACCAGATTCCTTTAGAGAAGAAGCAAAATACCAGAATGAAACAAAACTACCAACAGTTTGGACCTGATTTCAAAAACAAAAACAAAAACAAAAAAGGCCCAAAGCAGGTTTCTTTGGTGTGAAACAGGTTTCATTCTCAATCCCCACCATTTAAATTGGGCTTTGGAAATGCGGAGGGGGGGAAAACGTCAGTATGAGAAGAAACCATAATCTAACACAATCAACTACAAAAACAAACCAAACTGAAATGCCTAAGATATTTCAAACTAGAAACAGACACAAATTGCTGAGGTAATTAGCAGCTGTGGGAGTACCTATTCATATATTAAGATAATTCACTCAGTCTGAGCAAAAGAGGAAGCAAAGTGACAGGAACAGGGATGAGGGAAAAAAAAAATGAAATTTATCAGGAGTCCAGCCCACTTCCTGAAAATAATCCTCAAGTGTTCTGGAGCAGTCTACTAATCTGACACATAAATCAGGAAGGCCTTCAGCATCTCAACGGTGTGCATAGCAAGGCACACCCTCTTGGCCCTATGTCCACAGTTATGCAAATGCATCCAACAATATTAGGGCAGCATGCATTTTTACCATGAGTGACATCAACACAGACCTCACCTTGTCACTGTCATCATGACAAATGTGGTCGTGATGGATGGACTGGCACTGAAAAGAAGCACCAACACTACCTACAAGAGAAGAGAGGAAAAGTTAAGATGCAATAAGTCCTTACATTTAAGCTGTTTTTCCAATTAAAAGTGTTTTTATATCTATTATCCCATCTAATCCTCAACAACACTCAGAAGTAGGCTGGATAGGGATTACTATTCATGCAGTCTAAGCAAAACAGTGAGGCTAACTTGCACAAAGTAGGAGTCAGTGAAGCAGCGGGTCTGAAACTAAAAGCTTGTTCAAACCCCTTATTCACCACTTTCTACTATACTGAGCAGGTTAGCTTTCAAAGGCCACCTGAATAAGCATAACAGCTTTCAGTAAGGCAAACCTATTCAGGAAAAAATATATCCCCTTCTTCAGACTACACATACTTTCTTTGAAAAAAAAAAAGCTGACCCTATAAATTCTTAGCATATAGATAACAGGGTCTAATACACAATCATGGAGAGCCTGGCTGGCTCAGTTGGTGGAGCATGCTAGTCTTCATCCAGAGGTTTTAAATCTGAGCCCCATGTTGGGTATAGAGATGACTTAAAAATAAAATCTTAAAAAAACATTTAGCATATAATCAGATTATAAATAATTTATTACTTGAAAAGTATATATTTTAATATACCTATTTGTTAATTTGAAGAACTATTTCCTAATAATAACTGCTCTTAATAGCAACATTTCTAACTAACAGGAAAACAAATGATTATTCAATAAAGGATTCAAACAACTCATTAGTCATTTTGAGAAAGTTTGGTTCTTACCACACACCATACAGAAAATGATGGCTCAAAGACATATGTAAAAAAAAAAAAAAAAAAAAAAAAAAAATGAAGTCTGTTTTAAAAGAAAACGCAGAATAAAAAAGGAATCATCTTGGAGTAAGAAAAACCTTTTAAAAATAACTAAAATAGGGATCCCTGGGTGGCGCAGCGGTTTGGCGCCTGCCTTTGGCCCAGGGCGCGATCCTGGAGACCCGGGATCGAATCCCACGTCGGGCTCCCGGTGCATGGAGCCTGCTTCTCCTTCTGCCTGTGTCTCTGCCTCTCTCTCTCTCTCTCTCTCTGTGACTATCATAAATAAATAAAAATTAAAAAAAAAAATAACTAAAATAAAAACTATTTCGAAGGTCAGCAGGTAAGACTAGCTACCAAAGGTGAGCAAAACCCTTTCTCCTCTTACATATAAGAGTTTGACCTAGGGATAATCCCTGTTACCCGATTAAAATAACATGCCACCTATATGTTACTTTGCAAGTTTCTCTGAATCTGGTGACATGCAACTAGGCATGTCCCTTGCAGAGGATCCTGGAAACTATGTCTATGGAGTACTCTGCAGCACGCAATGTGGATAACATCTCTTTGACCTTGAGCTGTCAGAAGAGCACTTCAGAAAGTAAGAACTGCTACACAGACTACAAGGACTCCAACTATCTTTTATTTGTTTTTTTAAGATTTTATTTTTAAGTAATCTCTATACCCAATGTGGGGCTTGAACTCACAACTCTGAGACCAAGAGTCACATGTTCTACCAACTGAGCCAACGAGGTGCCCCAAGACTCTATCTTATGGACAAGTTATAGTTTCTGTCCTAAATACTCCTGAATCAAGTGGTGCCAAGTGAGACCTATAATGATAGTTTTACCAGTCTGAATACATAAATGTTTAATTGAACCTAAGACATGGGCAGACTGGCTGGCTCAGCGGTTTAGTGCCACCTTCAGCCCAAGGCCTGATCCTGGAGACCTGGGATCGTGTCCCATGTCAGGCTCCCTGCATGGAGCTTGCTTTTCCCTCTGCCTATGTCTCTGTCTCTGTCTCTCTCTCTGCGTGTGTCTCTGTTTCTCATGAATAAATAAAATCCTTAAAAAAAAGTTTATGAACCGAAGACATCCCACTGCCACCACCCATATTCTGCAAAACTTACCATGCCAGCAATTCAGATGTCCAATTATTTCATATGCAACTGAGAATGCTGCCAACTAAAGTTTGACACACTCAATACTAAACATTTTTATTTCAAACTTACTGAAATAATTTTTTATACTTCTTTAAAAGTAGATTTTATCATATTTTTCTTATATATTGATAGAAAATAATGTCAGAATGGCTATGATCAAAAACTCAAAAAATAACAAGTGTTGGTGAAGATGTGGGAAAAAAAGGAACTCTCATACACTGTTGGTAGGAATGCAAGTTGGAACAGCCAGTATGGAAAGCAAAAATTAAAATTAAAAATAGGGGATCCTTGGGTGGCGCAACGGTTTAGCGCCTGCCTTTGGCCCAGGGCGCGATCCTGGAGACCCGGGATCGAATCCCACATCGGGCTCCCGGTGCATGGAGCCTGCTTCTCCCTCTGCCTGTGTCTCTGCCTCTCTCTCTCTCTCTCTGTGACTATCATAAACAAATAAAAATTTTTAAAAAATAGTTGAGAAAACCTTTAAAAAATTAAATTAAATTAAATTAAAAATAGGGGCACCTAGGTGGCTCAGACTGCCTTCAGTTCAGGCCATGATCCTGGAGTCCTGGGATCAAGCCCTGCGTTAGTCTCCCTATCCAGTGGGGAGTCTGCTTCTCCCTAACCCTCCTCTGTCTCTCCCTCTGCTTGTCCTCTCTTGCTCTGTCAAATAATTAAAATTTTTAAAAATTAAAAATAGAATTACCATATAACCTAGTAATTCTACTACTGGGTATTTACCCAAAGAAAACACTAATTCAAAAACATATATGTATTCCTATGTTTACTGTAGTGTTATTTATAACAGCCAAGATACAGAAGCAACAAAGTATCCACCAACAGAGGAATGAATAAAGATGTGGCATGCACTTGGGTGTGCCTTTATGTCATTTGCAACAACATGCATGGACTCTGAACATACAATATGAATTGAAACCAGTCACAGGAAGTCAAATATCATAGGATTTCACTCATATGTAGAATTTAAGAAACAAAACAAAATGAGACCAAAAGAATGCAGGCTACTTTTTTAAAGATTTGTTTTAAAAATATATTTTTTTATTCATCCATTTTATTTATCAATTTGAGAGACAGAGAGAAGATGAGCAGGCAGAGCGTCAGAGGGAGAAAGAGAAGCAGTCTCCCGGCTGAGCAGAGAGCCTGATGCAAGGCTCAATCTCAGGACCCAGGATCATGACCAGGGCTGAAGGCAGACACTTAACCAAGTGAGCCATCAGGTGCCCCACCTGGACTCTTAAATACAGAGAACTGGTGGTTTCCAGAAGGGGAGTAGAGGGGGTGAGGGGTGAAATAAAGGGGATTAAGAATGCATTTATCATGATGAGCATTAAACTGTACAGAATTGTCAATCATACTGTATACCTGAAACTAATATAACACTGTATGCTAATTATACTTGAAAGAAGAAAGAAAATAATTAAATTGGCAATAGCAGAGAACATTATTTAAAAACTACAGAGGACGGGCAGCCCAGGTGGCTCAGTGGTTTAGCGCCACCTTCAGTCCAGGGCTTGATCCTGGAGACCTGGGATTGAGCCCCAGGTCAGGCTCCCTGCATGGAGCTTGCTTCTCCCTCTGCCTGTGTCTCTGCCTCTCTCTCTCTCTGCCTCTCTCTCTGTGTCTCTCATGAATAAATAAATAAAATCTTTGAAATAAATAAATAAAATAAAAACTACAGAGGATTAAAAAAAACTCCTTACTAGACAGATTTACAGTTAATTTCTTCCAATGTACAGATTCAATAAACCCAGTGACAGTGACTATTCCTAACCTATGGTAGTACAAGTTTTCTCTCGACTCCTTTTATATGACATTGATTATAAAATATAAAAAAAGATTAAACTAAAAAAACAAATTAATCTCACTCAAACACTGGAATAAAAATACTAGGGCCACCTGGGTGGCTCAGTTGGTAAAGCATCTGCCTTTGGGTCAGGTTGTGATCCCAGAGTCCTGGGATCTCTGCTCAGCAGGGAGCTTGCTTCTCCCTCTACTACCCCTCCTCCCTGCTCTGCTATCTCTGTCTCTCTCTCTCTCTCAAGTAACTAAATAAAATCTTTAAAGAAAATACTAAATATAAGTGTAGCATACACAGTTTATACAGTATAGTGTAACATAGTATATGTAATACTACATGTATGAATAGTAATTATATGTAATATAGTATGTCATCATAACCTACTCATGTTTACCTAAGAAAAACCTGATTCCTTACATGAAGTCAATAAAAAGAAAATTTATCAAGAAAGCATTAAGACAGGCGGCCCCGGTGGCCCAGAAGTTTCGCACTGCCTTCAGCCCAGGGTCTGATCCTGGAGACCCAGGATCGAGTCCCACGTCAGGCTCCCTGCATGGAGCCTGCTTCTCTCTCTGCCTGTGTCTCTGCCTCTCTCTCTCTCTCTCTCTCTCTGTGTCTCTCATTAATAAACAAAATCTAAAAAAAAAAAGAAAAAAAAAGGCAAGCAAGTAAACATTAAGACAAAAAACAATCTAAAAAAGTTTGATTTGGGGTGCCTGGCCAATTCATTCAGTAGACCATGCAGTTCTTTTTTTTTTTTTTTTTTTTTTAATTTATTTATGATAGTCACAGAGAGAGAGAGAGAGAGAGAGAGAGAGAGAGAGAGAGAGAGGCAGAGACACAGGCAGAGGGAGAAGCAGGCTCCATGCACCGGGAGCCCGACGTGGGATTCGATCCCGGGTCTCCAGGATCGCGCCCTGGGCCAAAGGCAGGCGCCAAACCACTGTGCCACCCAGGGATTCCCCCCCCCCTTTTTTTATTTATTTATGATAGTCACAGAGAGAGAGAGAGAGAGAGAGAGAGAGAGAGAGGCAGAGACACAGGCAGAGGGAGAAGCAGGCTCCATGCACCGGGAGCCCAATGTGGGATTCGATCCCGGGTCTCCAGGATCGCGAGACCATGCAGTTCTTGATCTCAGGGTCATGAGTTCAATCCCCACACTGGGTATAGAGCTTACTTAAAAAAAAAATAAACGAAAGATAAAAATAAAATTTAATAATAAAAAATACCATGTGATATTATCAATACCCATTTCTCAGAAATACACTTAAAGACGGATGCCTGGGCGGCTCAGCAGTTGAGCATCTATCTGCCTTTGTATCAGAGCGTGATCCTGGAGTCAGGATCAAGTCACACTTCGGGCCCCTTGCTTGGAGCCTGCTTCTCCCTCTGTCTGTGTCTCTGCCTCTCTCTCTATCATGAATAAATAAATCTTAAAAAAAGAAAAAAAGAAATACACTTAAGAATATGCTTAACAAGTTTCTGATTGGAGGACAATTCTGGGGAGGATGAAGTGGGAAAGGTACAGTTGCCAAAAAAGTTCAGCTATGGATAAAATAATATAAACCATACAGTTCCCCTCTAGTACTGTTACCAGTTCATTTAACATATTCCAAAACCATGTTTTGGAAGAAAGAATATACAATAATGTCCCAAATATTAAAATCTCCTGAGATAGAATGACAAATCAAATCATGACATCAACTATAGCACCAAAAATATGGTAGATGTGTTTTCAAGAGGCATTAGTAAAACTTAAACTTTCGGTTCCTATTAATTGAGTGTCATGAAACACTAGAATCAGACTGGTGAAAAAATCCATAAGAAATTATGGTTATAGGTGTACATTAGATACCTTCAAAGAGGTACCAAAACATGTTATTTATTTCTTACACAAAATCCCTGTATTTATTTTTTATAAGAGCTTTTTTTTTTTTTTTTGAAGATTTTATTTATGCATGAGAGACACAGAAAGAGAGGCAGAGACATAGGCAGAGGGAGAAGCAAGCTCCTCAGAGGGAGCCCGATGTGGAACTCGATCCCAGGACCCCAGAATCATGCTCTGAGCTGAAGGCAGACGCTCAACCACTGAGCTACCCAGGCATCCCAAAACCCCTGTATTTATATACCATGTCATGTGCATTTCTATTGAACAGAGTTTAAGAAAGATGAAACTGTGCTGGAAACAATTCACATAATACCTCTAATGACTGGGGGATACCACCACTTGGGACCATCACCAAGAACTTGGGACCCCATGAGAGCTGGAAAGATGAAGACTGAGACACATTATTTAGCAAATTAAAAGTCTCTTCTGAAAGAAAGGATTAAAAATAAATGAACAAGGATGTCTGGGTGGTTCAGTCAGTTAGTTAAGCATCTGCCTTTGGCTCAGGTCATTTGACCTCAGGGTCCTGGAATCAAGCCCTGTGCAGCAGTGAATCTGCTCCTCCCTCTCCCTCTGCCCCTTCCCTTGGCTCTGCTTCTCTTTTTCTGTCTGTCTCTCTCTCTCTCTCAAATAAATAAATCTTTTAAAATAAACAAAAAGACATCCACAAATAAAAACAAAAAAACACCTAGGCACTGACTTTACACCTTTCATAAAAATTACTCAAAATGGAACACAGACCTAAAATGTAAAACACAAAACTATAAAACTTACAGAAGATTACAAAGGAGAAAATCTAAGAGACCTTGGGTTTGACTGAACTTTTAGGTACAACATCAAAAGCATAATCCATGAAAGAAAATAATTGATCAGATGGACTTTGTTAAATTAAAAACTTCTGTTCTGTGAAAGACATTTAGAGAATTTTTTTTTTTTAAGCCACAAACTGGTAGAAAATATCTGCAAAATGTGTATCTGATAAAGTACTGGTATCCAAAAGTATTCTAAGAGCTCAAAACTCAACAGTAAGGAAACATACAACCCAATTTTAAAATGGGCAGGGTTTCTCTTAGACCTTTGGCCCTGAATATCAGAACTCACTCCTTTGCCACTAAGGAAAGGGCCCTCGGCTGGAAAACATCCAAGAGGTGAAAGAATACACAAAACCGCCAGCTTCCCTCTCCAGCTGTCCCTAGACAAAGGATGTAGACAGACTACTCAAACTGAATTCTGAAAGAATAAAATACAGATCTAAGGTAGCTTTGGATAAGCTAATCAGAAAAAGAAGTACAGGGTCGCCTGAGTGGCTCAGCGGTTGAGCATCTGCCTTTGGCTCAGGGAGTGATCCTGAGGTCGGGATCGAGTCCCACGTCGGGCTCCTCGCTGGGAGCCTGCTTCTCCCTCTGTGTGTCTATAATGAATATATAAATAAAATTTTAAAAAATAATAAGAAAAAGAAGTACACAGCAGCAAAAGAAGAAACAAGGGAGCCAATTTTTGAAACTTGAAAGAATCTGGTAGAGAATAAGCCAAATATAGTACATTAGATGATGATGTTTACCGTGAGTGTTCTGATTTTTTTCAAATACATTTTAGAAAATTATTATTCCTGTTCAAGAACCTACCCTGGCACCCATAAGCATAGAAGGTGTAGGAGGCCTAAGTAACAGTATGCTTCCTTCCATGCAGACAAGGCTTGTTCTTTCCCCTGGTGGCCCATTCAATGGGCTACTCACCAAGATTTACATGGGAATAAAATTTTTATTATCATTAACTTGAAAATTAAATGTAAAAATTCATTCTCTTACAAATACAGCAACAAACTACATTAGTATCAACAGTATTTGTGACTGTGACACTAATAAAAACCACATTTAGTTTCATTTATTAGTAGTTAAGGGTATATTGAAACGTCACATATATCACTACTTTGGAGGTTTTGTTTTTTTCCCACACATATCACTATTTTAAATTTATGATAGCTATTAAGAACACTGTTAAGTATGTTATTTAATGCATTAAGAGATGCAAACGTACTTTTATTACAAATTAGTTTTTGATGTTTTGATAACTACATTCCCGCATAATTGATTTCCTCTGTAATCTCATGTATTTCACTTTATGCAATTAAAAACTCTCCTGGAAAGGGGCCTAATAAACTTCATCTAATTACCGAAGGAGTCCAAGACACACACCAAAAATAGGTACAAACCCTACTTTAGCTAGCAAAAGATGCTGGGCCCAGAGGAACAAATCAAAGCAAAAGCCTTGTGGGATCCCTGGGTGGCGCAGCGGTTTGGCGCTTGCCCTGGGCCCAGGGCGCGACCCTGGAGACCGGGGATCGAATCCCACATCAGGCTCCCGGTGCATGGAGCCCGCTTCTCCCTCTGCCTGTGTCTCTGCCTCTCTCTCTCTGTGTGACTATCATAAATAAATAATTTAAAAAAAAAAAAAAAACAAAGCAAAAGCCTTGTAAAGATAAATAAATAAATAAATAAATAAATAAATAAATAAATAAATAAAAGCCTTGTAAAGGAAAAGAGACAAGTAACATCATGAGAAGAGCCGGAAAAATGTGTGAAACTGAGGGAAGATAACAGAAATGAAGATTAGGGGCACCTGGGTGGCTCGGGTCAGGATCTCAGGGTTGTGGGATCAAGCCCCTCACCCGGCTCCCTGCTTAGCTAGTCTGCTTAAGTTTCTCTCCCTCTGCCCCTCTCTCTCTGTTCACTCATGTGCACACTCCTCGTTCGAACTCCCTCTAAAATAAGTAAATCTTTAGGGGGCGGGAGCAGTGAAGATTAAAGTCAGGGTGTGAAGCCCAAAGTTTAAAACTAGGTAACACAGGGACACCTGGGTGGCTCAGTGGTTGAGCATCTGTCTTTGGCTCAGAGTGTGATCCCCGAGTCCCAGGATCAAGTCCCACAACGGGCTCCCTGCATGAAGCCTGCTTCTCTCTCTGCCTACGTCTCTGCCTCTCTCTCTCGGTCTCTCATGAGGAAATGAAATCTTTCAAAAAATAAAACTAGGTAACACAAAGAGGTCAAGGGTGAAACAGGGACACAGCAAAGTGGAAAAGTTTCATTGCAACTGCCAAGAATATCAGCTAGTGTTTTAATCCACAGAAGCAAGGTAGTGAGGTAAAACAGAGACAACGTTTTCCATGTTCCCAGAGACCACTACACTGCAAAATCCAATAGTCAAGGGGCACCTGTGTGGCTCAGTTGGTTAAGTGGCTGACTCTGGATCTCGGGTCAGGTCTTTTTTTTTTTTTTTTTTTTTTTAAGGATTTTATTCATTTATTCATGAGAGACACAGAGAGAGAGGCAGAGACACAGGCAGAGGGAGAAGCAGGCTCCATTCAGGAAGCCTGATGTGGGACTTGATCCTGGGACTCCAGGATCACACCCTGAGCCAAAGCAGACGCTCAACTGCTGAGCCACTAAGGCATCCCTCAGGTCAGGTCTTGATCTCAGGGTTGTGAGTTCAAGGCCTGCCCTGAGCAGCATCACACTGGGTGTGATTTAAAAAAAAAAAAAAAAATCCAATAGTCAATTCTGAATCCTCATCTTTCTTGATCTATTCACAGCAACTGACTCACTTGATTCCACTCTCCTTCTGAAAACCCTCTTTTTCACTTGGCCTCAGGAAAATGTTCCACATTACTGACTTCAACTTCTTAGACCCATCTGCTACATTCTCTTCATCTCCTCAATTTCTCAAAGTTGGAATGTTCCAAAGATCAATCCTCTGACTTCTTTCCTATCTATATTTACTCCTTTAGTGATCCCAACTAGTTCCATGGCTCTATCTCCACACCCTCCCTCACCTCCCATGGGAAGGAAAACCAGATTTCTATATCCTTCTACCTACTCAATTATCACTGAGATGTCTAACTAGCATCTCACACATACATGTCCAAAATTGAGCTCTTGATCTTCCCCTCCAAAACTCTTCCAATTTCAGTAAATGATAAAGCTATTCAACACCTGCTCTGGCCAAAGCCCTTGGCATCATCCTCAACTCCTCTCTTTCATTTATATCCCACGTTTGATCAATTAGCAAATCCTGTTGGCTCCAATTTCAAAATATGCCTGAAATATAATTACTTCATAAATTCTCCACTGCTACTACCTAAGTAAAAAAGCCTGGACTAATTCAATAGCTTAACCGGTCTCTGTAGTTCAACTCTTTTCCCTGTGAACTTTCCTTACCTCCCCTCACCCAGTCTCTTCTCCAGAGTAGCATGAATGACCCTTTACATGTTCAGATAGATCACATCACTCTACTTCTCTGAAAACCTTGGTTCCATGGGACACCTGGGGGGCTCAGCGGTTGGGCTTCTGCCTTTGGCCCAGGGCATGATCCTGAGTCCTGGGATAGAGTCCCAAATTGGGCTCCCTGTATGGAGCCTGCTTCTCTCTCTGCTTATGTCTCTGCCTCTGTGTGTGTCTCTCTCATGAATAAATAAAATCTTAAAAAAAAAAAAAAAAGTAAACAAGAGAACCTAGAACCTCCTCACATGTAAAATAAAATCCAAAGTCCTTACACCTCGATCTTACAAGGTCTCACGTGACCTATCTTGTATCTTTCTGATCTTATCTCCTGACACTTCTCCTTTCCTAAAAGGAAGTTAAACAGTAAATACATGTAACAAATTTTCATGCAAGAATGTAATACACCTAAGACACTGCCAAAGATCACTGTTCTTTGAACGCAGTAAAATGGCTTCTTAGTCCCAGGCCCATCCAGAATTCACTTTCCCCTTTGTAGACATGCAGTGTGATTTTCCAAATGACAAGTTCTAACAAGGATAGTTATAATGTAACTGAGACTCTTCTGCACATTACTTAAAAAAAAAAAAAAAAAAAGGTTGTACTGAGTTTGTGAAATACAAATATACAATCCTTTTATATAAAGGTCAGCAGAGGGATCCCTGGGTGGCGCAGCGGTTTGGCGCCTGCCTTTGGCCCAGGGCGCGATCCTGGAGACCCGGGATCGAATCCCACATCGGGCTCCCGGTGCATGGAGCCTGCTTCTCCCTCTGCCTGTGTCTCTGCCTCTCTCTCTCTCTCTGTGACTATCATGAATAAATAAATAAAATCTTTAAAAAAAATAAAAAATAAAAAATAAAGGTCAGCAGAAAAACATTGTTGAGACATACTCCTTGAAATCTACATATAAAAAACAAGAGGCAAAAAAAAAAAAAAAATAAAAAAAAAAAAAAAAATAAAAAACAAGAGGCATTAAACCAGGAAACCAAACTACAGGGACTTGGGCAAAGGGTGTATATCTTTAAAGGCGGTTAGCTCTTTCAGTTGTAATAGAAGTGTGGCATATTTTTAAAAAATTTTATTTATTTATGATAGTCACAGAGAGAAAGAGAGGCAGAGACACAGGCAGAGGGAGAAGCAGGCTCCACGCACCGGGAGCCCGATGTGGGATTCGATCCCGGGTCTCCAGGATCGCGCCCTGGGCCAAAGGCAGGCGTCAAACCGCTGCGCCACCCAGGGATCCCAGAAGTGTGAGGATTAGTCCTCAATACACACATCTGAGATGGGGGTTTGCATTATTTAATCTAGAAATATGAAGTGGGTCCCTCTTAAGCACTGCCTAGACTCAACAGCCTCAGGAACAAAAAAATGAGGGTTTTTAAATGAAGGTTTCAAAGTCACAGGGGTGAGAGATACAGCACAAAGAATACAGTTAGTGGTACTGTAATAGCATTCTATGGTGACAGATGATAGCTACACTTGTGAGCTTAGCATACAGATCTGTCAAATCACTATGTCATACATCTGAAACTAACAACATTGTACGTCAACTGTGCTTCAATAAAAATACTAGTAAAATATGCATTTGTTTAGATTTTTATTCATAAAGTATTTTCCAGATGTAACATTTTATACTGAAAGAAATATTTTTTTAGAACTATACTCTTTGGGGGAACCCTGGGTGGCGCAGCGGTTTGGCGCCTGCCTTTGGCCCAGGGCGCGATCCTGGAGACCCGGGATCGAATCCCACGTCGGGCTCCCGGTGCATGGAGCCTGCTTCTCCCTCTGCCTGTGTCTCTGTCTCTGTCTCTCTGTTACTATCATAAATAAATAAAAATTAAAAAAAAAAAAGAAAAAAAAAAGAACTATACTCTTTGGGCACTTAGGTGGCTCAGTCAATTAAGTGTCCCACTCTTGACTTTCGCTCAGGTAATGATCTCAGGGTCGTGAAACCAAGGCCCACATCAGGTTACATGCTCCCCCTCAAAATAAATAAATAAATGCAAACTACACTCTCGAATTAATGTATTCATTTGACAACAAGAAACTAACCTACAGTCAAACCCTAACAGTTTAAAATAAAAAACAAAGTATTTCTCTTTTAATAAATAAGTAAAATCTACTTTCAAAGTGGAACAAAAAAAGAGGGTCCTAGGTAGCTCAGTTGTTGAGCAATCGACTCTTGGTTTCAGCTCAGGTCATTAACTCCAGGTCATGGGATTCAGGCCTGTGTTGGCTCCTCACTCAGCAGGGAATCTGCTGGAGAGTCTCTTACTCTCCTTCTGCTCCTCTCCCTACTTGCTCACGCGCTTTCTCTCAAATAAATTTTTTAAAAATTGAACAAAAAAACAAATAAAATAAAAATGAAGTTCTGAACTACAAAACTGGACAGTGGGATGAGCAACAGCATCCATATAAGCACCACATGCTTTCTGTGATCTATTCTACAAGATCAAAAGCAGTAGCTCCTATCGGCCAAAGTTTTACCAATTTAAGCATTAAAAACAACAAAAGTCTGTAGCTGACCCAAAACACATTGTATCAATGAAAACCTCTGAGTCTCTAATTGTACTCAACAAAAGAGAGAAAAGTAAAACTCTCTAGCACTTTTTTTTTTTTAAGATTTATTTATTCATGAGAGACACAGAGAGAGGGGCAGAGACACAGGCAGAGGGAGAAGCAGGCTCTTCAAAAGGGAGCCTAATGCGGAACTCGATCCTGGATCTTGGGATAACGACCCGACCCGAGCTGCAGGAAGGCACCCAACTGCTAAGTCCCCCAGGCAACCCACTATCAATTCTTCTGATAACTACTACAACAGCTTCTGACTTCAAAAACTGGTAATTAAAACAAAAAATCATGTAGTTATCCCACCTTTTAAGAGTAACCAAACAGCCCTAGTTCTTTCTAGTTCTACAATATAAGAACAGCAGCAAAATATGTGTTGAAAGTCTTTCAGAATTAGGAAACATCATTTTGCAAACCCCGTAAAACTGGTGATTCAGGCAAGAGTCATCAATTAGGTTAAAATCATTAAGTGATAGGCTGACAGAAACTTCTAAGTGCTAAAATAACACTAGACAGGTTACTTGGTGATTGCAGAGAGAACTTACACAATAAAGAGGTCAACTCCCATCATGTTAATTGAGGAGTCAATCAGCATCATTAAGTGGGCCAACCAGACAATGAACTCTGAGTTGATACAATATGAGATTCAGACATGACCTCTGTTTGGCATTAAAGCAAAAAATACTTCACAATGTCCACCAAACTACTGGATATGATTTCCAACTCACAGAAAATACAGAAGACAGATGAACAAATCATATCACAAAAAAGCAATCAGCTCGCCCAAAGTTGTTTTGCAGAACAAATGGCTCAGGTTCTCAGTAAGTCAGTGTTAATATTATTTTAAAAGGAAAGATACAAGACAGGAAGTGGTTAGATTAAAAAAGACTTAAGGAAAATAATTAGATACAATATGCATACCAAATTATACTTTAAACAAACCAATTGAAAAAATATTTGGGATAGAACTGGAGAAATGTGAATATGTTGAAATTAGAGGAGATGATGAAAATTTACTGAAATGAAATGTTAACTTTAAAAGCAGGGTATATAAGAATGTAAACAGCATAATTTCATGATGGTTACATATACATGTACATAGATATGCATACGAAAAGTTCAGAAGAATATACACTAAAATACAGTAAGTGATGGGAGGAAATTCTTATTATTGCTCATCTATATTTTCTGATTCTCCATGATGCCCATGAAAAAAGGGGCTACCTCCAAGACTAGCTTCCAATATTCCTAGAATACTGGACCAGATGGGACAATCAGCCTCAAGAATAAAAAAAAAAAACAAACTAGAGAACTCCAAGAGCATTCTCATGACCATAAGCAGCGTTCTTGATGTGAACTATCCATTTTCTTCTTTCCCCTTTGAGACATTGTCTACAAAAATATCTTGGTGGCAACTGTTAAGACACTTTGCTCTGCTAAGATTCAACTGTTAGCTTAAGTGTAGGAACAAATATTTTGACTCTGTTCCTTTTGTTATTAACCTCCAGTCCAAATCCATAATAGCTTTTGAGAAAAGTACCTTGGAGGAGGCAGTTGAGACCAACCTTTAAACAGTTGTACATTGCTTTTAGATTCTTCTGGACAATGGAAGAGGCCCCTGCACATATTAGATATTTCAAGTATTTAATTGATTGATCTGAAATCTGGTTCATTAACAACCCTTCCAAATCAGTCTTTTGAAAACTTAATTAGCCTACCAGCTACCACAATCCAAATATAATTGATATAGATGCTAAAAGCATCTGAACTCAATCAGTAATATAAAAAAGAACTAAGCATATAAAACTAAGCATATATTTTTGTTCATCCTACACTAAGTGACAGGTAGACTTTTCCAAAAACAACAACAACAACAACCACCCAGCCCCAAGAATCCTGCTCGTACTTTTATTTATCGTTTAGAAATTTCTATACTCAACATGGGGCTCAAACTCACAACGCCAAGACTTGCATGCCAAGTACTTCTGAAGTAACTGTCACTACAATTATTGTCTAAAAGACACTCACCACTTAAGTCTAATTTTTTGGTTCTGTTTCCATTGACTGTTCTTTCAGGGCTCTTTTCCTTTTCACTCTAGCAGAATTTTTTTCTAAGTGCTTGATTTTTATAGCAGGACATGAAAACATACTGAGTCTTACCCAATACTTGCCCAAAGGTTGCTAAATTCTGGAATATAATGTCTCGAGGTTTTAATCACATCACTACCAGGATACCAGAGTCATGGCACAGATGCAAAGAAATGTGCTAAGAGAGTTCTGAGTCTCACAACCAACTAACATTGTCTGTATTTCTGCTCCAAATATTTAAGTATCATCCAACTGGTTAAACCCAACTTTCTCTACTTACCAATTTTCAATGTTGTAAGCCTTCTCCAAGTGAAGTTAGAACAAAACAGAACGTACTGTTTTTAGAAATCTTACTTAAAATTTACAAGACAGATTACTTGCTGAATCAGATAACATACTTTAAAAGACTTATTAAGGGGATCCCTGGGTGGCTCAGCGGTATAGCACCTGCCTTTGGCCCAGGGCACAATCCTGGAGTCCAGGGATCGAGTCCCACATCGGGCTCCCCGGCATGGAGCCTGCTTCTCCCTCCTCCGGTGTCTCTGCCCCTCTCTCTCTCTCTCTCTCATAAATAAATAAATAAATAAATCTTTAAAAAAATAAAAGACTTATTAAGAAGGATGCCCGGGTGGCTCAGCAGTTGAGCGTCTACCTTTGGCTCAGGGCATGATCCTAGGGTCCTGGGATCAAGTCCTGCATAGGTCTCCCCCACAGGGAACCTGCTTCTCCCTCTGCCTGTCTCTGCCTCTCTCTGTGTCTCTCAAGAATAAATAAAAGCTTTAAATTAAAAAAAAGACGACTTCTTAATGTTGGGTAAATAACAAGTGAGGAAAAAATCTTACTCTGTGAGGACTGGCTGTCAATTTACTATTACAGTAAGATCTTATTGTTACTTCTAGCTAAGTAGAGCAGAAAATTAAATTTCAGTCTTGGATTGTTTTAAATAGTTTTATTAAGATACAATTCATATACCATAAAATTCATCCATTTAAAGTATAAAATTAATTTTTTTAGTATATTCACAACACTGTGCAACCATCATCACAATCAATTTTAGAACATTTTCTCACTCTAAAAAGAAACCCAAGGCCATTATCTCATTTTCTCCCTCTAAAAGCCCCTGACAAGCACTAATCTAATTTGTGTATCTGCCCATTCTGGACATTTTTTATAAATGGAATCATAAAATACATGGTCTTTGTAACTGACTTTCACCTAAGCATAATGTTTGCAAGCTTCATCCATGTTACAGAATGTATCAATTCATTCCTTTTTACTACTAAATAATATTCCTGTATACAGATAACCACATTTTGCTTATTCATATGTCAAGTGATGGACATATGAGTTGCTTCCATTTCAGCAATACTATAAATAATGCTATTATGACATTCATATGTAAGCTGCTGCATGGATGTTTTTATTTCTCTTGAGTAGAACTGCTGGATCAATTCAACTCTTAAGGAACTGCCAAAGTGTTTTCTAAAGTGGCTGCCATCACTTTACAATTCTACTAGCAGTATATAAGCATTCCTCTGGTTGTTTCTTAAATAGAATGAACCTTGAAGCCAAACCTAGACACTGTTCAGTCATTTACTGGAATATGTGATCTTAAGTTATTTAACAAATCACATGCCTTCTATCTATAAAGTGGGAATAATAATGGTCTACTTATCTACTTTAGAGTTGTTCTGAGGGTTATTAAGATTATATGTATGAAAATGCTCACAGCACAGTGCCTGGCACATAGCAATTCAAGAAATGGGCTTATAATTAACACTTCTGTTCACACAAGGCTGCTGATTTGCCTGTGAGACACTGCCTAACTACTTAACTTTCTGCTAGAGCTCTCTCATTGTACTTAACATATTGTAATTTTTTTCATTACATATCTGTCTCTCCAACCAGACCATAAGCTCCTTAATTTATCTTTCATATTCTAGCATGAAGTACATTTCCCAGCTCATGACAGGCACTAAACAAAGACAGAAATAAGGAAGGCTAAAAGAAACTACAAGAAGAAAAGAGAAAAAAGGAGAAGGAGAAAGAAAGGGGGGAAAAAGCCTTCATCATCTCCCTCCCTTCTCTGGCCTACACTTCAATCAGTCCTTCCCTCTCAGCCTCAGTGAGACTTAATTATGCCTTCCTCCCTTTTCCCACACAAGCTGCTTACACCTCATAATATGTCTTGTATGTAATAGTGAAATACAAAAAAATTCAATTTCCTCTGCTGTATTACATTTTCCTTAGAATCAGAGACTTACGTTTATTCACCTTTACTACCTGTGTAGAGCCCAATGCCAAGTTTTGTTTGCAGTAGACCCTACTAAAAAAGTTTACTAAATAAAGACTGTGCAATCAAGTGAGTCTGATTTTATGCCTAACAAAAAGGGACCAACCAAGGGAAGCAAGGAGTATACTACAAGTAGATAGATACAACAAGACCTCACTAAGGGAATTACACTTTCTTCTTATACTCGGGGCTGTAATTCTTTAACGGTCCATTCTAAAAAGAGCCCTGAACATTTTTGAGTACCTATTGTACCAGACACTTGTACAAGACACTGCAAAAAGCAAAGATTCCTTGCTTTGGAGTTTACAGCTCAGTAGAGAGCACTTGCCTTCTATCCTGAAGGTTCTAATCACATTCCTATTTCAGAAATTTCATCTCACAATGGCTTCATTCATTATTTATCAAACCCCCCATGTGTCAGATCTACCCCAGGCACTATGGACATGGGACTAAATAAATAAGACAAAGTCTCTGTTATTTCATTTATTTCTATTTTAACCCTTTCTATAAAGATGCATTTCCCAGTCAATAGTTTTGTGAATACTAATGTAATAATACATAGACGTAAGTTTGAAAAGTAAAAAAGAATGAAATGGCTTATGATGAAAAAAGAACTCCACTATCTTAGTCCCTAGCCCCCCTTCCCAGGGGCAAGTATCCTTGAACTTTCTAGGCATTTCCTCTAGAACTGATCTCAATTTTTCTAAAGAATATGCTTATATGACTATTTCTTGGTTATCAATTTTATGAATTATTTACCAAATTTCTGCCATGCTACTATTAGAAGACCACATTCTTCCATCCCTATTCTACTTCCTCTCTCATCCAGTCTTCCAACATAATTCTATTACATACTGAATGTGTATCAAAATGATAGTCATTGAAATTTCAGAAATAGGGGCGATCTCTCTTTTTTTTTTTAAAGACCTTATTTATTTCTTTTACACAAAGACTGAGCACAAGCAGGGTGAGCAGAGGCAGAAGCACGATCCCCACTGTTTAGAGGCAGAGGCAGAAGCACGATCCCCACTGTTTAGAGAGCCTGACCTGAAGCTCCATCCCAGACCCTGGGAGGAGAGGCAGAGGCAGAAGCACGATCCCCACTGTTTAGAGAGCCTGACCTGAAGCTCCATCCCAGACCCTGGGATCATGACCTGAACCAAAGGCAGATGTTTAACCAGCTGAGCCACCCTGGGACCCACAGAAATAGGTGAGTGGGTCTTCTTCTTAAGGAGAAGTTGTAACCAGAGAAAAGCAGATGGCTAACAGGTAAAAAATTTTTGAATAATGAAATATACAGGAAGGGGTGAGGAGTAGTTAATAAAGGAGACAAAGGAAGAGAAGGAGACAAAAGAAAATAAAAACAAGGTAATAGAGTTGGGGGCTATGGGAGGAGGAAGAAATGACTGATATGATCAGTTTTAAGTTTTAGTAAGAAGCCAAGTAGTAAAGGGAATGGCTCCACTTTTTACTTTTCTTTATGTGAGTGGAAATATGAGGACTTCAGATAGGACAGGGAAATATTCCATTTCCAGAGCAGCTCCTTATTCTTTGTGAGGGGACATAAAGAGAATGCAGAAATTGTGAATCCAAACAAAAATATATCCTGAATGCAATCCATTTCTGGCACTGTAATATAAGTTATCTAAATAGTGATTCTAGGCATTTTCTCACTCAGCTTTAAATTAATCAAAGTCTTGAAGTGCCTGGCTGGCTCTGTTTGGTGGAACATTTGACTCTTGATCTCAGAGCTGCGAGTCTGAGCCTTACACTGGGTGTAGAGATTACTTAAAAAAAAAAATCTTAAAATTAATTCATTACTCCAACTCCTGACTTACCTACCTATCCATTACCCTCTCATTTTACAAGGGATAAAGGTGAACTTCAACAAATACTATTTCAGCCACTGAGCAGAAAATGTCAGGTACACATATGCTAAGCATGGGTGATCATCTACTATTCACAATAACCAAACATAGTAACGTAATATTTTACACTTCAGTTCTTATAAATTCAAATCTTTGGACTAAAACACTTGAAATCTCGAACATCTTCCCCAAATGAAAAGTGAGAACTTAAATTACTGCTATGATTTCTAGTACAGACACAACCCTGATAATCACATGTAACATTATATTTGCCATATGAAAAGGATAAGAAAAAATTATCACTTTTCCACAGTCATAACGTAATAAATAAATAATGGGTTAAAGAACAGGGCCTAGGGGATCCCTGGGTGGCTCAGTGCTTTAGCGCCTGCCTTCGGCCCAGGGCGTGATCCTGGAGTCCCAGGATCGAGTCCTGCATCGGGCTCCCTGCATGGAGCCTGCTTCTCCCTGTGTCTATGTCTCTGTCTCTCTGTGTCTCTCATGAATAAATAAAATCTTAAAAAAAAAAAAAAAAAGAGGGCAGCCCCGTGGCTCAGCGGTTTAGCACCGCCTTCTGCCCAGGGCCTGATCCTGGAGACCCGGGATCGAGTCCCACGTCAGGCTCCCTGCATGAAGCCTGCTTCTCTCTCTGCCTGTGCCTTTGCCTCTCTCTCATGAATAAATAAATAAAATACTTTAAAAAAAAGTCCTTATTTTATTTCCACTCACATAAATAGTAAGCTTTTCTCAAAAGAAACATGCAAATGAATATTACACTGACATACCTTTCTTACTCATCAGATTGAAAAGATCAAATATTTTGATAACACACCATCTTGGAAAGGTATGAAAAACCAGGCATTGAAACATTGTTAGTAGGACATATATAAACCACTACATCTTCTAAAAAGAGCAATTTGGCAATCAAAACAAAACAAAACACATATGCTTTAAACCAAATATTCCAATTCTAAGAGTTCACTTTACAAATATGCTGGCACTCAGGTAAATTGATATATACACAAATTACACTTCATATAATTTATTATAGGTCTCCCATGATTGTAACTGGCTTGGGACGCCTGGGTGGCTCAGTGGTTGAGCATCTACCTTCGGCTCAGGATGTGATCTGGGGTCCTGGGATGAAGTCTTGCATCAGGCTCCCTGAAGGGAGCCTGCTTCTCCCTCTGCCTATGTCTCTGCCTCTCTCTGTGTCTCTCATGAATAAATAAATTATTTTTTTAAAAAATTGGAACTGGCTCCTTGGGGGCATTAATTCCCTCTGCTCTATACTTTGTTATCCTAAGTACAAAGGACAGTGCCTAGCACATGCTCAATAAATATTTGGTCAAATGAATGAGTAAAAGCCAAGATTTTAAGAATTTAAATGTCCATCAATAAAAGAACACTCTGTGACAATAAGGGGAGTTGGGGGAAGGATGTTCTTTAGGTACTGATAAAGAATGAGCTCCTATATACTGTTAAAGGAGAAAACAGTGTGTGGAATAGCAATAGTGGGCCACCACTGTGTAAAATAAAAGGGGTGTGTGTGTACAGATGTATAGAAATTGATTACACCAACTGTCTCACATTTTTGGAATTTTGAACCATGTGAATCTATTACCTGTTCAAAAAAATAAATTTTCGGGGCACCTGGGTGGTTCAGTGGTTGAATGTCTGCCTTAATTAATTATTTAATTAATTAATTTTAGAGGCGCCTGCATGGCATGGTCAGTTAAGCATCCAACTCTTGGTTTTAGCTCAGGTCATGATCTCAGGGTCGTGAGATCTAGCCCCAAATTGGGCTCCATGCTGGGTATAGAGTCTATTTCAGATTCTCTTCTCTCCCCCTGCCCCTCCCACTCATTCTCTCTCTCTCTCTCTCTCTAATAAATCCATTTTAGAAAAGAGATCAGTCCTACTCTAAATTACAGTGGTTGTAAAATGAAGCAGATTCTTAAATACACTTGAGGTTAACAAGTTGAAAATTTGAGGCAAACACAGGAGTCATAATTTTCAAGAGATGTGACTTAATATCTAAGAATTATTTACCTTCCAAAACAAAAGTAGAAAGTACATAAAATGAAATTACTCTAATAATTTATATTATCATATTAAGCATAAAGTTGGATAATAGAACATCATTTAAAGTGAGAAGCTGAATGTGAAAAATAAACAATAGTTAATGTTCTTTAAAAAAAAAAAAGACTTTATTTATTCATGAGAGAAACAGAGAGAGAGGCAGAGACACAGGCAGACGGAGAAGCAGGCTCCATGCAGGAAACCCGACGTGGGACTCGATCCCGGGTCTCCAGGATCACACCCTGGGCTGAAGGCAGCACTAAACCACTGAGCTACCTGGGCTGCCCTAATGTTCAGTTCTGATTCTTAAACGTTCAGAGACAACTGTTGATGCCTTGGCTTTACTAAGTGAAGTTTTCTAGGCAGAAAATATAATCTAGTGCTTTGCAATTCTGTGTTTTCTTTTATACCTAAACTTGGAGCTTCTCATTTCCTAAAAAATATCACCGTTTTCAAAATGACAAAACAGTTCATTTACATGTTAAGCTTCCCATAAGACGCTGTCAGTTCTTAATGCTAAGGACGGTGTCTGCATGTATATGCATAATTCTGTAATAAAGTTTTGTGGATGAGTCTGTCACTGAAATTAGGCTCTTACCACTTCTAAGTGATAGCAGAGTGTTTTGTTTTTATAAAGGGGTGCCAAAAATATGAAGAGTTGGTAGAAAAGTAAAATATTGGGAAACTACATTAAAAGTATCGGGGGAAGCCAAATCTCAATGGAAAAATTGACATTAACTGATAGTCCAAACAAAGAAGATCTCAATTAATTCTGGAAAGACCTAAATTACTCTTGCTCCTTATCTGAAAGATGTCTCCCCATTATTAAAATAGTAGTGATAGACCTATTTGGCATATTCTAAGGGCAACTGGCTGGCTCAGTCAGAGGAGCACGTGACTCTTAAGAGTTGTGAGTTCAAACTCCACGTTGAGTATAGAGATTAAATAAATAAAACTTAAAAAAAAAACACATAGCATATTCTAAATTATATTACATTCACTTACATCCATTCTTTCCTTCTATTACATGTGGAAAATATTTTAATTTACAGAAGCATAATCAACAGCAGCAAAGAGTCACAGTAAGATTAGCATTAAAGAATAGGAACATTAAAAATTAGGAAAATAAGAATAAATAATATAAAATGGATAATCATGCATCTTCTTTACCTGCCATGGCAACCTGGGCCAATAATCTTTGAAGTTTGTATTCTAAATTGCTAGTCCTGAGAGAAAGTAGTTTTCAGCCACCAAAGTAGCAGGTGTCAGGCCTTTTCTTTTTCCCCTCTTTGCTGTCCCTATGCGGATAAATATTTAGGAAGTAGGACATGAGTGACCACTTGACAAGGTTACACAGGCTGCAGTGGCAGGTAACCAGCCCTTCACTCCCTCTCCTGGTATTTGAGCTGAGTGGGGCAGGTATAGTGAGAGAATTTGTGTGTCAATCTTTTTTTCTTTTTTTTAAGATTTTATTTATTTATTCATAAGAGACACACACAGAGAGAGGCAGAGACATAGGCAGAGAGAGAAGCAGGCTTCATGCAGGGAGCCCAATGTGGGACTCGATCCCAGGACTCTTAGGATCATTCCCTGGGCCGAAGGGAGGCACTCAACCACTGAGCCACTCAGGTGTCCCCCGTGTGTCAATCTTAATACCAAAGTGAGAATTCTCACCAATCATGAGTCATATATATACTATATGGTTATTTTCCTCAACAAATCATGTAATTATAATATCTTCTTTAAGATTTTTTTAAAAAATAATCTCTACAACCAACAGGGGGCTCAAACTTACAACCTCAAAATCAAGAGTCACATGCTCTAACATGCTCTACCAACTGAGCCAGTCAAGCACCCCTAAAGTATATTCTTTATATCAACTTTTGGTTATCTGTAGTGATGCAAGGGAGCCCAAATATAAATACAAGTAAATAAAATCACAGGAAAATCTACCCAAACTTTCAGTTGTATGGTTACTGGTATCTCCCCTTATTCACACATCCTTGGGTTATAAAATGTTTATCCTCCATCTGGAGAACTAATCCTTTCCATGTGAGATCATAGCTTTCTGAGGGCAACATTCTTAAAAAAAAAAAAAAAATGTTTACTTATCACCTGATGAGTGATAAGCCAATCAATGCCACTAGCTGACAGCCTGAGCTTGGTGCTGGGAGAAGGAAAAAGGCAGCAGAAACATGGTTCCATCTTCAGGCAGCTTTCAACCTCAGATGGGAGACAAAGCCTAAATTATCAGAAAACCCCAAAATAACTTGTCAAGATGGTTTACTTCAGACTCTAAGTGCAAAGGCAATCCAAGTGAGTGGTTTTTAACAGATCCTCACAGAGGTCCAGGACTCTCAGAGTTAGAATTCACTACTCTAAAACAAAGTGTTTAAAAATTAAATAAATAAATAAATAAATAAATAAATAAATAAATAAATAAATAAATAAATAAAAAGTGTTCCAGATTTCTCCCTCCATACTTCATTCCCATACACACAAACAGGAAGAGTTACATTCTAGAGTAGAGCTTTCACAGAGCTGAGCAAAAGGCCTAAAGGTAGGAAAGTGCACTCATTCTCCAAAACAATTACTTCTACAAAACCAAAGAGGTATTGCAGTGTGGGAAGTGTCAACGCCATTCATAACCTGGAAAAAAAAATCTCCCTCTTACCCAGGTGGTTAGGTAAGAGGACTGGCATCTTGGTCTGCTTGGATAGAGATGCCCTTTTCCCACTCTCACCACCTTAAAAGGCCACTGGCCTGGGGGAGGGCAAAGCAATACACAGGTAAAGTTTTACAACAGACACTAGAAGCAGAAGAATTACTGTTAGAAAGTTCTCTCAACCAAAAAAAAAAAAAAAAAGAAAGTTCTCTCAACCTATTCTGAATATGGCTACACAGACATTTATATCAAATACCCTCTAACAGAAACTAGAAGAATCGGAGGCAATATGAGCCACAGGGGCCATGTCATATTGCCGTATTTCAAATCTAAGCAGAATAGAGCTATGTATGAAAAGCAAGGGGGAGGGACTACAGAACTACAAATAACGGAGTGAGTTTTTATAAGTAAAAGTTTTATAATAAAAACCAAAGCCACTCAGGTGCCTCAGTCAGTTAAGCATCTGACTCCTGATTACGACTCAAGTCATGATCTCAGGGTCATGAAATGGAGCACCGTGTGGAGTTTAAGATTCTCTGCCTCTTCCCCCAACCGCTCTAAATAATAATGAGTAAATACCTACATACATACATACCTCAAAATTATATTCAAGCTAATTCTAATATCACTGCCAGAAAAAACATTTTACTTGATAATAATATAATTAGATCTAGAAATGAGATGTGAAAAAGAATAAGATTTTGTGATGAGACCAGCTTTGATATTAACCCTTGGTCTATTCTTGAGCTGTGAGACCTTGGGCAAGTAAGCCTCAATTTTTTTCCTCACCTGGAAAAGAGTGTAACATCTGACACAGGCTGTTGCAAAGTTTATACGATATAAAAAATTTAGTAATGTGTCTGGCACAAGAAGGGTTAATAAGGGCACCTGGGTGGCTCAGTGGTTAAGCATCTGCCTTTGGCTCCGGTGGACATCAGGGGGTCCTGGGATGGAGTCTCTGAGTCCCTCCAGTCTGCAGAGAGCCAGCTTCTCCCTCTGCCTCTCTCATGAATAAATAAAATCTTTAAAAAAAGAGGGAGGTGGGGTTAATAAGTGGTTATACTTACAACAGATCAATAGAAAAAGTTAAGAGCACCAACTCCTTTCTCTAGACCTCCAAAAATTGTCTGGCATACTCTGTAACTCGGAAAATCCATCAATAGGAAAGTGGAATGAATGAATTAATTAATTAATTAATTAATTAAGAAACGAAAAATAGGAAAATGGTTAAATTATTATTTCTTTGATCTACTCAATATACAGATCTCCTAAAAGTTACTCAACATGGAAAGTCCACCAAGATATATTAAGTGAAAAAAGTAAGCTGTAGATCAATAAATAAAAAAGGTCAAGTTTGTCTGGAAATATACACAAAATGTTAAGGGGCAGCCCAGGTGGCTCAGGGGTTTAGCGCCACCTTCAGCCCAGGGCATGATCCTGGAGACCCAGGATCAAGTCCCATGGGGCTCCCTGCGTGGAGCCTCCTTCTCCCTCTGTCTGTGTCTCTGCCCCTCCCTCTCTCCCTCTCTCTCATAAATAAATAAATAAATAAATAAATAAATAAATAAATAAATAAATAAATAAAATCTTTTTTTAAAATGTTAAGATAATTATCCTTGAAAAGGATAATGGGACTGGGGGAAATGTTTATTTTTTATTGTTTGCATCTCCTACAATTACAAGCACTGCTTGTAGAATTAAAAACTAGTAACAAGGGGATCCCTGGGTGGCGCAGCGGTTTGGTGCCTGCCTTTGGCCCAGGGCGCGATCCTGGAGACCCGGGATCGAATCCCACATCGGGCTCCCGGTGTATGGAGCCTGCTTCTCCCTCTGCCTGTGTCTCTGCCTCTCTCTCTCTCTCTGTGACTATCATAAATAAATAAAAATTAAAAAAAAAAAAAACTAGTAACAATATATATATATACATATATTACTTGTGTAGTTAAAGTGGCAACTACTGGGCAGCCCAGGTGGCTCAGCGGGTTAGCACCACCTTCAGCCCAGGGCCTGATCCTGGAGACCCAGATCAAGTCCAGTGTTGGGCTCCCTGCATGGAGCCTGCTTCTTCCTCTGCCTATGTCTCTGCCTCTCTCTCTCTCTCTCTTTCTCTCTGTCTCTCTCTTGAATAAATAAATAAAATCTTCAAAAAAACTGAAGTGCCAACTACTCATATGGGCACTTATATAACATCAGATACTGATTTAACCTTTTTATCCAAACCTTTTTTCCTGATGTAGCTCATAGCCTGACAGGTGTAAACCACACAGGCCGACTTAGTTTTGGTCCCATCCGACAGCCAATCTAACATAGCCAAGGCAAAGCTGGGTGTGGCTCCTTTACCCATGATGGTGGTAACGGGGTGGGGGAATGGCATGCGGTGTGTATAAGGGAGAACATGGTACAAGATATGATTAAAAAGGAAAGGCTCAAGGGAAAATGAGCACCCTTCTCTATTTTGTGCTGGAGTGCCACTGTTACAACATGTACTTTGTCCATGCTGGTAAGGCCCCTCCTATTGGGACTGGGACATCTGTGTGTAACATAGTCAACCTGTCCATGAATGTTGGCTGATAAGCACAGATATAATTTATGTAATTTCATTTTTCAGCCTTTTTACCTCTTTATAGTTACTAAATTACTCTGCCAAATCTTTCTTTTTATTATTACTTTTTAAATTTATTTATGAGAGACACACACAGAGAGAGAGAGAAAGAGGCAGAGACACAGGCAGAGGGAGAAGCAGGCTCCATGCAGGGAGCCTGACATGGGACTCGATCCCAGGTCTCCAGGATCAGGCCCTGGGCTGAAGGCGGCGCTAAACTGTTGAGCCACCCAGGGCTGCCCAGCCAACTCTTTCTTAATATTTAATTACATTGCAGAGTCCCTGGCTGGGCTCAGTTGGTAGAACATGCAACTCCTGAACTTAGGGTTGTAAGTTCGAGCCCCACATTGGGTGTGGAGCCTAGTTAAAAATATATATTTATATATATTGAATTACATCACATAAATAGATTCCAAAGCTATTTCTCTTATCTCAATTTATCAGACACCAGTCTAACATACATTCACAAACACACTTATAGAAAAAACTTCCTCTGGGAAGTAAATACTCAAGGATAACTTTGAGTCCATCTAAATTAGTCTACAAATCTGCCTTCTATTCAAGAAAAAAAAAATCATAGTTATTTAAGGAATTACCACCTTCAAAAAAGATTATTTTCAGGACACCTGGGTGGCTCAGTGGTTGAACATCTGCCTTTGGCTCAGGGCGTGATCCCAGAGTCCCAGGATCAAGTGCTACATGGGGCTTCCTGCATGGAGCCTGCTTCTCCCTCTGCCTATGTCTCTGCCTCTCTCTCTCTCTCTGTCTCGCTTATGAATAAATAAATAAAATCTTAAAAAAAAAAAGACTTTATAATATATTAAGTCATTTGTACTTCCAAACTGATTTAAAGTGAACATTAGATTGTAGCCTATTAGCTGTTACCACTGGTTATTGGCCTGTTCTTTGAACACTAATGAGAACATATTCTTGTACAGGTTATATTAAAACACCAATTCATAAAACTTCTTTCTAATACATTCCTTTAGCATTATCATTTCCCTACAAGGAACTGTCAAATTGCTTTCTGCTACTTTTAAGATTAAAAATGCCAGGGATCCCTGGGTGGCGCAGCGGTTTGGTGCCTGCCTTTGGCCTAGGGCACGATCCTGGAAACCCAGGATCGAATCCCACATCGGGCTCCCGGTGCATGGAGCCTGCTTCTCCCTCTGCCTGTGTCTCTGCCTCTCTCTCTCTCTCTCTCTCTCTCTGTGACTATCATAAATAAATAAAAATTAAAAAAAAAAAGATTAAAAACACCAAATTAGTCAATCAGCATTCAATGTTCTATCAGTCTGCTCTGGCCAATCTTCCCAGTCTCATCACTACCCACAACGTACCAAAGGCTTTGCTCAAGCCAACTAACAACTTATTCTCAGAGCTCACCTGTATCTGCCTGAATCTTCTCAATATACCTTTAAAACCTTAGCTGAATTCTACATTTCACAATGCCCAACTCAAACCTCAAGAAAGCCAGAAAAGACCACCCACCCCCCATGAACTTTTTAGCAATATTACTACTGGACTTTAAGGGATCATTAAATAAAATACCTTTAACCTACTTCTGGGATAATTGAGAAGACAAAAATGTCAAAAAAAAAAAAAATGAAGATCAAACTGTCAGCTTTGTTACAGATTAAGCTCCTATTTTTAAAATTTAACTTAAAGACATTGCAACAGAGGCTTCCTAAGACTGTACCCCAGAAATGAGCCATTTCATCCACCCAATTACAGGCACGGTTGGAAAGTCACAGGTTTCCCCCAAAGTTATCTAGAAAACAGATACAGGTGGGTTGCCTCCGCAGGTAAGGGAAAGCGGAAAGGGACAGGGAGTGAGACCAAATTCCTTACCCAAATTCTCCAACAATATCAATCACTCCTCCCCTGGGACAAAGAGAGGCCAAGGGAATTACAATGGGGTGATATTCCTCCATGTGGAAACATCAATCTAGGCTAAAAGAAGGCCCCACTCTTCAAATAATTGCTTGTATAATGTGATTAACAACGTATCAAACATAGGCCTATGCCACTTTCTCTACAAATGCCTTAAAATGTTATTTTTAAGTCTTTTACTGTTTTTACTCATTGTTACCTCCAAGTAGATTTTAAGCTCCTAGAGGGTGGTACATTAAATGGACTAACCAGCATCTGACCCAGATGATCAAATCTCTCATGAATTAAGGGAAGCAGGGTGACAGAAACGTCTGTGCCAGAGTTTTAGTAGATGAAGACAAAGAGGATATAAGGACAGTCTGGTATAAACCGCAAAGACAGCTTTTTACATAAAGGTGTTAAAGCAAAAGTATGAAAGATACAAGAACACTCCTCCTATATATATAAAAAAGTAAAAAAGCAATTCAATCTTTGTATTATTTATACGCACAATACAACACAATGGGACACAGAAGAGTCAAATGAAAATTAGGAATCACTAGAAACAGATAAAAAGCCTTAATTAACATACATTGCTGGAAACTTATTTCAAGCTATCAAACCTTATAGACCATAAAGGAACAAAAAGAATGTGATTAAGACGCAAAGAAGAAATGAACTCAAATTTTAAAAGGCAAGCATAACCACTGAACTGAAAAAAAAAAAAAATTTAAGATGGCAAACAGACTCCTCCATCTGGTTCCTGTGACTGATGAGGGCAGAGGTGCTCAGGAGAGAGAGCAAGCATATGGAGAGAAAAGAAGAGATCCCAGTAAGAACCTGGTGAATGGAACATGGGAAACAGCGGCTGCAAGCTCAAATGTACAAAGACTAGGTGATTACCAAACAAGTAAAGTGCTCTGGATAGTGCCAAGCCAACTGGAGCAAGTGCCTTTCCCAGAGAAGCAGCTCTGAAGATCACTGCCACAGGGAAATGGCCACCCAGTGCAGCCAGCTCCTTTCCCCACCCCAAAAAAAGCCCTACATTCAGTTTCTTAAAATAAAATGTTATATTTTCATTATTGGTGACTACTGTATTTTCAAAACACTCTAAGGACCAAATAAAATATGTCAGCAAACCAGATTTGACACACAAGTTTGCCAGATTGCCATTGCTGATTCGAGACACGAGCAAAGCAAAACAACCATAGCCCTTGAAAGGGAATACTGAAAGGGACAGTGAACCATCAGTGCAGAACAGTTCACTGCAACCAAGGGAAAAGGATTTCAAGAACACTGATAAACAGGAAGTTCAAAAAGAAATCAAGACTGAAAAGTACCCAAAGAATCCGATTCATTAGAAATTCATTGATGGAATAAAAGGCCTATAGGGACAATAGCAGGCAGCTACTTTGTAGCAAAATACTTCCCTTAACTGCCATTTTTGACAACTCGAGGGACCCATAGTCCAGAAAATCTTGCGAAACTAACCAAATGATCTGTATGTCACTGGTTAACATCAAACAGATTCCGGCCTTACAAATACTACAACTACAGTTTAGCTTTTCAGAAGAAAAATAAGTTAAAAGAGTAAAATCTGAATAAAGAAATATTCCAAATGCTATGAGTGCTCTTTATTAACCTGAAAATTTAGCATAATTTCATACTGCAGCTTTAAGAACCATTCTCCTTCCTCCTCACAGCCATCTCTGGAGATCATTTATGATACACTCTGGTTAATCCCTTATCCCCACTACACCCCCAGCAAATTCTGCATAGATCACAAAGGCTCAAATCTCCTAGGCTATACTAGCCAACCCAGAACACACAGTGTCCCACAGGGTTCAGCAATCACAAGAATATATCACCTTACTCTTTTTTTTTTTTTTATCATGGGAGAGCATATGATAACATGATACTTCTACCCTAGATGTCTGACAGACATGGTACACACAAATGATGTGACTTAGGAAGATTTAAAGACAACTAATCAACAAGAATCATTAAGTATTCGAAGCAAAGAACAGAATAAATCCAGGTGGAAAGAAGTTAATCATGAAATACTATCTGAGAAAATTAGAACAAGGGAGAGAAGTTGAACACTGGTTAGAGAAACAAACATAGGAAGTAGGGACGCCTGGGTGGCTCAGTGGTTGGGTTTCCGCTTTTAGCTCAGGGCATGATATTGGGGTCCTGGGATCAAGTCCCACATCGGGCTCTCTATGGGAAGCCTGCTTCTCCCTCTGCCTGTTGTCTCTGCCTCTCTCTCTCTCAATCTGTCTCTCATGAATAAATAAAATCTTTAAAAACAGGGCAGCCCAGGTGGCTCAGGGGTTTAGAGCCGCCGCCTTCAGCCCAGGGCCTGATCCAAGAGACCCAGGATCGAGTCCCACATCGGGCTCCCTGCATGGAGCCTGCTTTTCCCTCTGCCTGTGTCTCTGCCTCTCTCTCTCTCTCTTTCTCTCATGAATGAATAAAATCTTTTTTAAAAAAGATCTTTAGGGCAGCCCTGGTGGCGCAGCGGTTTGGCGCTGCCTGCAGCCTGGGGTGTAATCCTGGGGACCCGGGATCGAGTCCCACATTGGGCTCCCTGCATGAAGCCTGCTTCTCCCTCTGCCTGTGTCTCTGCCTCTCTCTCTCTGTGTCTATGAATAAATAAATAAATAAATAAAAATCTTTAAAAAAAATAAAAATAAAAATATCTTTAAAAACAAAAACAAAACACATAGGAAGTAGATCGTATGGCCATGTATCCCAAATTTTGAGACAATATGATTTCATGTAATTTTTTCCTTTTTAATAATGGTTATCTGTTAATTGCATAATTAAATAAACTCAATTATCATTTTCTCCACTCTTCCTTTGTCATACCTCGTACACAACTTGAAATTGGATAATTGGTTGCCGTATAGATCAAAGCAACAGAACCTACAATGCTGGTACAAAGATGCTTGTGAATAAATTAAGGAGTTGGGGTGAAAGGCACTGTAAGCAGACAGCCCATGCTAAGACAGAAGAGGCAAACCACAGACCAGAAAGACCTGGGGAGGGTGAAGGAGACAATGAACCAGCTGGTGAAAGATTCTTCTTAAGCAAGGAGGCACGTGTCTCTCTGATAGCAAGCCTACAGCTCCTTAATCCAGGTTTTCAATTTAGTACTTCAGACTGTCAGCTGATCTCAAAGAGTGTCACAAAACAGCAATATACCAGCAGTGAACACTTTCCTTTACAAAAGTAATTCACAGCTTCAACATGTCACCTGAAGTGACAGCCTACGAAAAGATATATTGAAACTCTTCTCCCTTTCAACTCTCATCCAGGCTTGAACATTTCACCTTGAGGCAGAAAATGAGAGCGAGCCAGTCCCACTTACTGCAACATGTAGTAATTGAATTGTCTAAATTCTCCCACACTCATTCTGCTCTGTCTTTGTCTTCCTTCTTCCCCTTCCCTTCAATGTTTTCACTCTTGCACGGGAAAGCCTACCAAGCTTTGTGATGAGCTAAAAACTCTCCTGCTACTCTGTGAGGTCCACATGAAAAACTGGACCTTCTCATGTTAGAGACTTCCTCTGTAGATTAGCCCTGCCAAAGTACTAACTATGCTAAAAGACTCTGACAATGTTACGCTGATTTTTAATCACAGGGAGGGTTATTTTCTGTTCCTGGAATTTGAGGGCAAAGACTTAATATATAGGGCTCAAATACATATAAACAGTGAGGATTTTCCCGACAATCTTTAAGAGCTTACAATAGTATGAATTCAGTACAACAGATTACATGAAATGCTTTTTTTCCTCCCCTGTGCTTTAAAAACAAAACTCAAATAAGGAAATGGCTTGGAAACAATTTTTTCTTTGTATTAAAATAAAAATGTGGGACTCCTGGGTAGCTCAGTGGTTGAGCATCTGTCTTTGGCTCAGGTCGTAATCCCAGAGTCCTGGGATCGAGTCCCACATCGGGCTGCCCACAGGGAGCCTGCTTCTACCTCTGCCTATGTCTCTGCCTCCCTCTCTGTGTCTCTCATAAATAAATAAAATCTTTTTAAAAATAAACAAATGAAATAAAAATATAATCTAAAAACTGTTCATTAACTTAACACATCAAGTTAGCCTGATTAGGCTCCTGTGATTAAATATGGCTAGAAATTTTGAGTTCAGGGTCTCATCACTGTGACTGAATAGCATGACTCAGGCACTCCTCTGTGCTGCCATAGAACTTTGCATAACATGTCACGAAACATCCCAAAGCTTCGCTTCTCCTTCTAGACCTTCTGCTTGACAGCAGAAGCCACACCTTACAACATGTTTTGATATACTGAACCCAGCACGCATCACTGGGCACATAGTGGGTATTAAATAAATACTTCCAAATGGAAAGACATGATATTTGTTACGAATTCAGGAGACAAATTTCTGACTAAAAGTTTGCTATCTCTGAAGGATTCAAATCTGCAGTAAATAGCTACCTGTCTCAAGCCCTAGATGTGTGGGCATTTGGTAACATGATGCTAGTAAATGTTTAGTAACAAATGACCTATTAAAGTAGATAACCAGGGAGAGGAATAAGTCCCCAAAGAAGCAAAGAAAATACAAGTTTTTAACAGACTCTGAATTCTTGAGCCCTCTTAGCATACTTAGTATTCATAATAACTATTGAACAAGTAACAGAAATGTAAACACAGAAAGGAAATGGTCTTGCCAACTACCATTTCCTTTCTATCTTCTTTTCAAATCCAATGACCTTAGGATCCAGGCCAAGAGGAAGTTTGAGATTTCAACATTCAAATTTATTAACTGCATTAAGAGACGACCTAAAGAAAAATTCACTCATGTGAACTCTGTAATTGGGTTTGTTTTCACTTATGTGCACAACTACTGTCATGGGCAACCAAGAGCAGCAGCTTCTACCCTGTGAATTCTTTTTAACTAAACGCATGGAAGAGGGTGATTCTTCACTGCAATACTGAAACCTATACAGCTCAAAAGCTCTGAATGGCTGAAAAGAGCCATCAAATCTACCTCTACTAGTTTACACTAAGCATAAAACTAAGGTCCACTGAGGGTAAGTGACTTGCCCCCGGTTTACAAAAAATTAATGACAGAGCAAGGGCTTAAGATCTTATGGCTGAGGCCAGGGATCTGCTACCCCGAACCAGGTCCCTGCAGCTACTAAATTTGTGTTCACTGTAATAAACTATACCGAAGTATTATGCAAGTACAAATGCAAATTGAAATGATCAAATATAGCAAAACCTTCCTAAGCAGACTTCTCAGAAGAACTGCATATTCTAGTTGACTTAATTTTCTGGTTACCAAAGGTTGATTTTGATAATTGAACCTCACAATTACCGAAAAAAGGACACGAAAAAAAGGAAAAATCAGAATACTAGTCCTATCTCTAGACATACAAAGAGAGCTATTTTCTTTTTGATACACTTTTGCTATTAAGTAGTGTTGATATAGAACAAAGCCCTACTGCTGACTGACTAGCTGTATGGCACTGTGCAAGCCAACCTCTCTGGAACTCAGTTTTCACATCTTTAAAAAGAACAGGTTGAAATAAATAATGCAAGATCCCTTCCAGCTCTGAAACCCAGAACATCTAGAACACTAAGCATGCTTTATTATAACTTACTATGTTCTCCAGAAAGTGCCTACATTTCCCCCCTACAAAAAAAAGTTCTGAGCATGTGATTACCTGAGGTTGAAACAGACCTGAACAATAAACCAGTTAAAACACCCAACTGAGGGGTACCTGGGTGGCTCAGTCAATTAAGCCTCTAACTCTGGATCTCAGCTCAGGTCTTGATATCAGGGCCCTTGGGGTCCAGCCTCACAGTGGGCTCCAACCTGGGTGGGCTCCAAGCTAGGTGTTGAATCTACTTAAAAACAAAAACAAGAGACACCAGGGTGGCTCAGCGGTTGAGCATTTGCCTTTGACTTGGGGAGTGGGATCTAGTCCCACATCGGGCTTCCTGCATGGAGCCTGCTTCTCCCTCTGCCTATGTCTCTGCCTCTTTCTGTGTCTCTCATGAATAAATAAATAAAATCTTTAAAACAAAACAAAGCCACCCAACTGATACCTAGATCTCTTCTACAAATACTTGTAACTCTAATGAATACAGGCTTTCTGGCTTACAAGGAATGGCTCAGGGATTTTCCATAGCTTAATACACTTAGGAGCTCTCAAATGGTATAGGAATGGGGGAGCTTGCTCAACTAGATGGAAGTAGCTTTCCAAGATCTCTCGTTATATCTGAGGAGTTCCAATTTAACATTTTATCATGGTTGTCCTGCTTAAAATAATTTTGGAAGCTCACTGATTTAAAGGCTGGTCTATGGGACACCTGGGTGGCTCAGCAGTTGAGGGTCTGCCTTCAGCTCAGGGCATGATCCCCAAGTGCCAGGATTGAGTCCCAAATCAGGCTCCCTGACTGGAGCCTGTTTCTCCCTCTGCCTGTGTCTCTGTGTGTCTCACATGAATAAATAAATAATCTTTTTTAAAAAGTTAAAAATTAAAAATAAAGGCTGGTCTTTCCCAAAAAGGCAACAATGTAACAAACACATTGGTCCTTTTTACAAGAATAGCACTACAGAATTTCCACATATATTTATATGCTAACAAATACTGTCATGAGGTTGTCCTATTTTTCATTGTGGCAAAACATACAACATAAAATTTATCATCCTAACCATTTTTAGGTGTATAATTCAGTGGTATTAATTATATTCACAATGTTGCGCAACTACTGTCACTGTCGATTTCCAAAATTTTCTTATTGCCCCAAACAGAAACTTTGTAACTATTAAGCAATAGCTAGCTCCTCATCCTCTGTGCTTTATTTTCTATAATTATATTCCCAAAAGATTTAGTAACTTTCAAATTATGGTATACTGCCACCAGGTGGCTAGAGAGTGTCATGGCTGCCCAAGATTGGAATCTGTTTCAAAATAATTCAAGGTAGATATAGATATGGGGGATATGGAAGTATAAATGAAATGAAACTGTCATAATCCAATAACTGTTGAGCCTGCATGATAGGTACACAAGCTGATTGTACTAGTACAATCATATGTACATTTAAAATCTTCTTTCACAAATATTAAGTGTGCCTACTATATTACAAATATATAGATTTCACACATTTTTAAAACCTAGAAAACAAACTATACCTGCTACATCGCATACATCAATACTACACAAATACTGTATTTCTTCAAGTTTTTAAATTTTCATTGAATTTATTTTTTCAGTAAGCTCCATGCCCAGCGAACTCATGATCTGATCGAGACCTGAGCTGAGATCAAGAGACACTTGCTTAATCAACTGAGCCACCCAGGCAACCCATCTTCGAGTATTTTTTTAAAACCAAAACCATAAAAATTTTATGCTTAATAAAAGTATCAATTATACATTAATTTTAGTTTTTTTTAATTTTTAATGTATTTTCTACACCAAACATGGGGCTCAAACTCACAACTCTGAGATCAAGAGTCACATACTGGGCAGCCCAGGTGGCTCAGCAGTTTAGCGCCGCCTCCAGCCCAGGGTGTGATCCTGGAGACCCGGGACTGAGTCCCATGTCAGGCTCCCTGCCTGGAGCTTGCTTTCCCTCTGCCTATGTCTCTCATGAATAAATAAATAAAATCTTAAAAAAAAAGAAAAGTGTCACATACTCTACCGACTGAGCCAGCCAGGTGCCCCTATACACTAGTTTTGTTTGTTTTTAAAAGATTTTATTTATTTATTCATGAGAGACACAGAGAGAGAGAGAGAGAAAGGCAGAGACACAGGCAGAGGTAGAAGCAGGCTCCATGCAGGGAGCCTGATGAGGGACTCGATCCCAAGTCTTCAGAATCACGCCCTGGGCTGGAGGCGGTGAGCCACCTGGGCTGCCCTATACATGTTTTAAAACCTGTTAATAACTAAATTTTCAAGGTTACATATTTATGCTAGTTAAGATAGACTTTGTGCTGTATCCAACTAAAACTCATTAGCTACAAATGTGAAAAATCAAATTTATCAGCATTCAACTCCCCGCATGTATGCAGAAATAAGTTCAGAGGAACTGCAAAGGAATTACACTTTATCTCATTTAGGGTTTTGTTTAATAGGAAGTACAAACTATACAAAGAAGCCAATAGTCAAGTATCTGTAGTAGAGGGAAGTAGAGGGAAGCTAAGAAACAAGTTTAAAACTGAAGTCATTTTCTTTCTGTTTCATAAATTGCCATTTGACAAGATCACAGAAGTCAGCCCAGTAATTTTCAATTTTTTTGGCATCAGTAGGGAGTAGAAGTTTCACCTGGATGAACTTTCTTTTTTTTTTTAAAAAAAAAAAAGATTTATTTATTTATGATAGACATAGAGAGAGAGAGGCAGAGACACAGGAGGAGGGAGAAGCAGGCTCCATGCTGGGAGCTCCATCCTGGGACTCCAGGATCACGCCCTGGGCCAAAGGCAGGCGCTAAACCGCTGAGCCACCCAGGGATCGATCCCCTGGATGAACTTTCTTGATAACTCATCCAACAATTTTTATTTCAACCATCTTTCCTGATATTATTCCAATATATAATATCTATCCCTCTGCTTTTTTTTATTTTTTTAATTTAAGAGAGAGCAGAGCAAGAACACAAGTGGGAGGGAAGGGCAGAAGGAGAAGCAGGCTTGTACCTCTTTATCCCCCTTCACCTATTTTGCTCATCCCCCCACTCTTCTCCTCTAACCACCAGCAATTTGTCCTCTATATTTAAAGCTATGTGGGGGCAGCCTGGGTGGTTTAGCGCCGATCCAGGAGACCTGGGATCATGTCGGGCTCCCTACATGGAGCCTGCTTCTCTCCCTCTGCCTGTGTCTCTGCCTGCCTCTCTCTCTTTCTCTCTCTCCCTCTGTGTCTCTCATGAATAAATAAATAAAATCTTAAAAAAGGGGAAAAAAACTATGTGGGATGCCTGGGGTGGCTCAGCGTTTGAGCATCTGCCTTTGGCTCATGGCCTGATCCCGGAATCTGGGATCAAGTCCCGCGTTGGGCTCCTTATGGGGGAGCCTGTTTCTCCCTATGTCTCTGCCTTGCTCTCTCTCATGAATAAATAAATAAAATCTTTAAAACAATTTTTTTTTAAGACTCTGTTTTGCGGCACACCTGAGTGGCTCAATTGGTTGAGCATCTGACTATTGATTTTGGTGGAGTCTTGGTGTCATGAGATGGAACCTCAAGTGGGGCTCTGCACTCTGCCAGGAATCTGCTTGTGATTCTTTCCCTCTGCCCCGCACTCGGCTCACTTGTGCACACATGCGTTCACACACACTCTCAAATAAATGACTAAATTTTTTTAAGTTCACTTGGTTTTGTTTTTTAGATTCCACATGTAAGTGGAATCATATGGTATTTGTCTTGCTCTGTCAAGCTTAGTTCATTTAGCATAATACCCTCTAGGTTATCCATGTTGTCACAAATGGCAAGATAAAATCTTTTACAGCTTAGTATATTCCATTGTATGTATACCACATCTTAATCCATTCAGCTATGGATGAACACTTGGGTTATTTCCATATTTTGGCTATTGTAAATAATGCTACAATAAACACAGGGGTACATGGGACGCCTGGGTGGCTCAGCGGTTGAGCATCTGTCTTCAGCTCAGGGCATGATCCTGGAGACCCGGGATCAAGTCCCACACAGGGCTCCCTGCACGGAGCCTGCTTCTTCCCCTGCCTGTGTCTCTGCCTCTCGCTGTGTCTCTCTCGTGAATAAATAAAATCTTTTTTAAAATAAATAAATAACATAGGGGTACGTATATCTTTTCAAATTAGTATTTTCATATTTTTGGGGTAATACCCAGTAGTGGAATTACAGGACCATATGGTAATTCTATTTTTGATTTTTTGAGAATCATTCATACTGTCTTCCACAGCAGATGCATCAATTTACATTCCCATCAACAGTACATAAATGTTCCCTTTACTCCACATCCTTACCAACACTTGTTACGTCTTTTTTTTTTTTTTTTTAAGGATTTTATTTATCTTTTCATGAGAGACACAGAGAGGAGGTAGAGACATAGGCGGAGGGAGAAGCAGGCTCCTCGGAGGGAGCCCGATGTGGGACTCGATCTCAAGACCCAAGGATCATGCCCTGGGCCAAAGGCAGACGCTCAACCACTGAGCCACCCTGGCATCCCGCTTTTTTTTTTTTTAATTTTTAAAGATTTCATTTATTTATTTGAGAGAGAGAGAAAGCACAGGGTTGGGGGTGCGGCAGAGGGAGAAGCATGCTCCCCACTGAGCAGGGAGCCCAAATCAGGGATTGATCCCAGGACCCTGGGATCATGACCTAAGCTGAAGGCAGACACTACAATGACTGAGCCACCCAGATACCTCAACACTTGTTACTTCTTGTCTTTTTTGATACTAGCCACTCTGTTCTGACAGGTATTCTGAAATTACTCTTAGGTTAAATTTACTAATCTATGTTAAAGTATTAACTCCTTTTATTTGTCCAAAAAAAAAATCTGTCAAAATCAGGAATAGAGAATTGCCCTTTTTTTGTTGAGTATTTAGTATTTTGAGAATAAATCCATTATCATGGTTTTATAAGCTTTGATTACAAATCCCCTTAGTGTTTTCTAAGACTGCAAAATTCCTTTATATTTAACACTGTGGATCCACGAGAGCAAGAGACAGAACTTACTCCATAACCTATCACATACAGACCACATAAGATATTAACTCTCAACACTGTATGCTGCTTACAGAGAAATACATCATTCCTTTCACCACTAAATACTATTAGTTGTTCACTTTAGAGTTTTGTGTATTTAAAAATTTTATATTCACATTTTCTACCACTATGTACAAGCTAAGGATGAGTTTTTAACTAATTGCAGTGTTCTTCCAAAAGAAAATGAAGGAAGGATTACTTAGGAAATTTTTGAACACAAGATTCTCCACAGTAATTGGTAACATCATCATAAATGCTGTTTTATACCTATGTATTTTAAGGGCATTGCTATCTAAAACTTCAGGGGAAATTTTTTTTAACTTAAGAGGCAGAGAATTAAATCCTTTTACCAAAACCATGTCTCTTAATATTTGAAAACTATATTCCAGGACAAAACCACTGCTTCCAACTAGAGACCACAAATGTAATTTTAAAACTTTTTTCATATGGTTTCTTAAGATGATCAACTGCTAAAGATTAAAAACAGTAATGACCAATAATATACTAGAAATTCCAATTCTTCCATCTATAGGCATAGCATAATTGTTTGATATAATCACACAGTTATCCACATACCTTCCTCAGAACTCCATATGGATGTCTAGCAAAGAAGGTAGCAGAGAGTATTATAAAAATAGATTGTTCTCAGTTTGCAAAACTCATGGTTTACTTCTCTAGCATAAGTGACCATAATAAAAAATAAACTAGGGATCCCTGGGTGGCGCAGCGGTTTAGCGCCTGCCTTTGGCCCAGGGCGTGATCCTGGAGACCTGGGATCGAATCCCACGTCGGGCTCCCGGTACATGGAGCCTGCTTCTCCCTCTGCCTATGTCTCTGCCCCTCTCTCTCTCTCTCTCTCTGTGACTATCATAAATAAATAAAAATAAAAAAAATAAAATAAAAATAAAATAAAATAAAATAAAAAATAAACTATAATTCAAAATTCAAGCAAGCAAACAAAATTCAGAGGCAAGAACAAAAAGAACTTTCATCTACATTGGTTTAAACTATTATATACACATACATTTTGGAATAAATGCGGTAACAGCAAAGGGTATCTATATCCAAGTGTGCCTGCCCCATACCACCCCTCCACCACAAGAACAGGGTTAATTAGGAAAGTGAAGCAGGGATCCCTGGGTGGCGCAGGGGATCCCTGGGTGGCGCAGCGGTTTGGCGCCTGCCTTTGGCCCGGGGCGCGATCCTGGAGACCTGGGATCGAATCCCACATCGGGCTCCCAGCATGGAGCCTGCTTCTCCCTCTGCCTGTGTCTCTGCCTCTCTGTCTCTCTCTGTGTGACTATCATGAATAAATAAATAAAATCTTTAAAAAAAAAAAAAAAAAAAGGAAAGTGAAGCAAATGAAAACACAGTGGTAAGTAACTCGCTTTTCCTAGACCCAGGAACACTTAACGGACCAAGAGACACAACCAGCTTAATCAGTGACACATGCACACACACAGAAACAAAGGGCCACCTGAAGGTGGCAATCAGCAACAAGAAACAGGTTCTGAGACTCTGGTCTAGCTCTACCCAGAGAAGAGACATTTGCAGGGAGCAGCGGGGAGCACACAAATGTTCTGGATACCAGTGGTATCTACTGCTGAGAGGAAGGGATTTTTCATCAATTCCTCGCTCCTATCACTTAGATGAAATTCTCAAAAGATGAGCTACCTGCTTTTGCTCCACTTCCATTCTGTGCATGTGTACTGAGCAGCTACTAAGTGCCAGGCACTATATAAGTAGTAGGTACATAATGCAGGTGAACACTGGTGATAGATTTATCTCATGCTGCTTGCAATCTAGTATGGAAGAAAAGTTAAAGCGGGGAGGCGAGAGCAGGACAGGGGAATCCCAGTCCCACCTTCATTCCTTTGATTTTTTTCCAGTGCCAAATTCCTGGACACAAGGAAGTACATTAGAATGATACATCAAAGTTTATTAGAAGAGATGACAACATGAGAAGTCCAGTCTGCCCTATAAATGTTTGCTTTTGAAGAATATGATGACTCAAAATCATCTTATTGGATAGAGCAAGGAACAAGTCAATTTGGACTTCAATATAAGCTGTCAAAGACTTTCCCTGTCTTGGGCAAAAGAAGGTTATCAGAATAGAAAGGGAAGGGATAAAGAAAAACAAGGAAGAAGGGACATCAAAAGAGAATGGGCTTCTGGGAACTGACCCAAGACAAAGAACAAAATTACTTGCAGTCTTTTCTGAATTTACTTTCTTTGGAATCGGTTACAATTAAGACCAAGGTCTTCTGCTAAAGGACAGACTCATCTATCTTCCCAGACCTAGAGGGACAAGTGTATGGGCCACATATGTAAGCCCATGAATAAGTAATTATAAATTGTGGCAAGTGCTTCAAAGGAAAAAAAAAAAAAAAAACAGGATAAAATGAGAGAACAGAGAGGCTGAACCTCTTTTTGACAAGGTAGTCACAGAAAACTTCAGAGGAAAGCTGAGAGCAACAGATGAGTAAGAGCTGAGCGAAGGGCAAAGTGAATAGTCTATACAGAGAAAACAGCTTGTAAGAGAAAGGAAATACTGGGTAAGTTCAAGTGCAGCAGAGGGCCAATGAATGGTTTTAAGTAGCTATATGACCCATTGTTTTAAAAGCTCTCTGGTTACCGTAGTGCAGAGAAAATGGGAGGGAAACCAGAGAAGTGTGAGGACCAACTAAAATGCTCTAAGTGGTAGTTCTGGGAGAGAGACAAGATGGTTTTGATGGAACAAAATGAAAGGATACAAGATACATTTTGTAGATAAGTTGAAAAGGACTTGGTGAAGGAAGTGGGAGAAGGGGCATGAGAGTAAAACAAAGGGCCAAAAATAACTCCTGGCATTGCCAATTTAAGCAACTGATTGTACCATTATTGATGGAAAAAACTGTGGGGGCGAAAACTGCTAGAACTCATACAGGAATTCAGCAAAGTAGCAAGATAGAAAATCAATGCACAGAAATCAGTCGCATTTCTATACACTAACAATGAGACAGAAGAGAAATTAAGGAGTCAATCCCATTTATAAATGCACCCAAAACCATAAGATACCTAGGAATAAACATAACCAAAGAGGCAAAGGATCTATACTCAGAAAACTATACAACAGTCATGAATGACATTGAGGAAGACACAAAGAAATGGAAAAGTATTCCAAGCTAATGGAATTGAAAAACAAATGTTGTTAAAATGTCTATGCTACCTAGAGCAATCTATACATTCAATGCAATTCCTATCAAAATACCATCAACTTTTTTCAGAGCTGGAACAAATAATCCTAAAATTTGTATGGAACCAAGAAAGACCCCAAATAGTCAGAAGAATGTTGAAAAAGAGAGCCAAAGCTGGTGGCATCTCAATTCCAGACTTTAAGCTCTCTTACAAAGCTGTAATCATCAAGACAGTATGGTACTGGCACAAAAACAGACACAAAGATGAATGGAACAGAATAGAGATCCCAGAAATGGACTCTCAACTCTATAGTCAACTCATCTTCGACAAAGCAGGAAAGAATATCCAATGGAAAAGTCTCTTCAACAAATGGTGTTAGGAAAATTAGACAACCACATGCAAAAGAATGAAATTGAACCATTTTCTTATACCATACACAAAAACAGTCTCAAGATGGCTGAAAGACCTAAACGTGAGACAGGAATCCACCAAAATTCTAGGAAAACACAGGCAGCCACCTCTTCAACCTCAGCCACGGCAAATTCTTGCTAGACACGTCTCCAAAGGCAAAGGAAACAAAGGCAAAAATGAACTACGGGGACTTCATCAAGATGAAAACCTTTTACACAGCAAAGGAAACCGTCTACAAAACCAAAAGACAACCAACAGAATGGAAGAAAATATCTGCAAATGTCTAATATTTGCAAATGTCTTATCAGATAAGGGACTAGTATCCAAAATCCTTAAGAACTTACCAACTCAACCAACACCCAAAGAACAAATAATCCAATCAAGAAATGGGCAGAAGACAGATATTTTTCCAAATAAGACATACAAATGGCCATAGACATGAAAAAATGCTCCACATCAATCAGCATCAGGGAAACACAAACCAAATCACAATGAGATACCACCTCACACCGGTCAGAATGGCTAAAATTAACAAGTCAGGAAATGACAGATGTTGGCAAGGATGTGGAGAAAGGAGAACCCTCTTACACTGTTGGTGGGAATGCAAGCTGGCACAGCCACTTTGGAAAATAGTATGGAAGTTGCTCAAGAAGTTGAAAATAGTGTCACCCTTGACCTAGCAATTGCACTATTAGGTATTTACCCCAGAGATACAAATGTAGTGATCTGAAGGAGCACCTGCACTACAATGAATCTAGCACAATAACCAAACGATGGAAAGCCCAGCTGTCTATTGAAGATGAATGGAGGGATCCCTGGGTGGCGCAGTGGTTTGGCGCCTGCCTTTGGCCCAGGGCGCGATCCTGGAGACCCGGAATCGAATCCCACGTCGGGCTCCCAGTGCATGGAGCCTGCTTCTCCCTCTGCCTGTGTCTCTGCCTCTCTCTCTCTCTCTGTGTGACTATCATAAATAAATAAAAAATTTAAAAACAAAAGAGTGAAGATGAATGGATAAGGAAGATGTGCTACAGGGGCACCTGGGTGGTTCAGTCAGTTGGGAGACTGCTTTTGGCTCAGGTTGTGATGTCAGGGTACTTATATCCAGCCCCGAGTTGGGCTCCCGGCTCAGGAAGGAGTCTGCTCCTCCCCTCCCCCTTGTCTGCTCTTGCTCACTTGTGTGCTCTGTCTCTCACTGCTGCTCTAAAATAAATAAAAAATTTTAAAAGGTGTGGTATATACACACACACACTCACACAATGGAATACTACTGAGCCATCAAAAATGAAATCTTGCCATCTGCAACAATGTGGATGAACTAGAGTAGTAAGCTAAGCAAAATAAGTCAATTAAAGAAAGACAATTATATCATCCCACTCATATGTGGAATTTAAGAAACAAAGAGAGGATCATTAAGGGGAGGAAGGAAAAAAACAAAACAAGATGAAATCAGAAAAGGAGACAAACCATAAGAGATACTTAAATACAGGAAACAAGGGGTACCTGTGTGGCTCCGTTGGTTATGTGTCTGCCTTTGGCTCAGGTCACAATCCCAGGGTCCTGGGACTCAGCCCTGAAACAGTCTCCCTGCTCGGCGGGGAGTCTGTTTTTCCCTCTCCCTCTGCCCATCTCTGCTCTCTCTCAAATAAATAAAATCTTTATTTTCTTTTTAAGATTTTATTTATTTATTCATGAGAGACACAGAGAGAGAGAAAGGCAGAGACACAGACAGAGGGAGAAGCAGGCTCCATGCAGGGAGCCTGACATGGGACTCAATCCTAGGTCTCCAGGATCACGCCTGGGCTGAAGGCGGCGCTAAACCGCTGAGCCACCTGGGCTGCCCTAAATAAAACCTTTAAAAAGAAAAAAGCATAGGAAACAAACTGAGGCTTGATGGAGGGGAAGGGTGTCAGGGGATGGGGCAACTGGGTGATGAACATTAAGGAGGGCACGTGATGTAATGAGCACTGGATATTATATAAAATCGATGAATCAGAGATGCCTGGGTGGCTCAGTGCTTGAGCATCTGCCTTTGGCTCAAGGCATGATCCCAGGGTCCTGGGATCCAGTCCCACATTGCATTGGGGTCCCCACAGGGAGCCTGCCTCTCCCTCTGCCTATGTCTGTTTCTCTGTGTCTCTCATAAATAAAATTCTTTAAAAAAAAAGACTAATGAATCAGTGAATTCTACCTCTGAAACTAGTAATTCACTATATGTTAATTAACTGAATTTAAATTTTAAAAAGGTAGGGATCCCTGGGTGGCCCAGCGGTTTGGCGCCTGCCTTTGGCCCAGGGCATGATCCTGGAGACCTGGGATCCAATCCCACATGGGGCTCCCGGTGCACGGAGTCTGCTTCTCCCTCTGCCTGTGTCTCTGCCTCTCTCTCTCTCTCTTTCTCTCTCTCTCTGTGTGACTATCATAAATAAATTAAATTTTAAAAAAATATTAAAAAATTTTAAAAAGGTAGCACAGGGAGGAAAAAAGAAAAAAACTGAGGTACAAAGGCAGGTCCCCCCGGTTTGGTCTGGGTAATAATTTTAGTTATTGACATGTAAAATATGAGCTCCCTACAAAATGTAAATCTGGGAATTCTCAGCATATAAATGATACTTAATCCTTGGGAACAAATAATATCAAGAAAGAAAACACAGAAGAAGAAAAAACAACAACAAAGGTACAAGGCCAAGCTGTGAGCAGCTCAACCCTGTAGTTACTGGGGGGAAGGAGCAAACAACAACAAATACACATAAAGATGAGAGGAAAAATCAGCACTGCAAAGTTACAGAAGCCAAGATACAGGGATTCAAGAGTCAATTCTATGTGGGCGCCTAGGTGGCTTAGTCAGGTGAGCGTCTGTCCTAGGCTTAAATCATGATCCCATGATCCTGGGGTTTGAACCCTGCGTCTAGCTCCTGTTCAATCGGGAGTTTGCTTCTCCCTCTGCCCACCCGTTTTCCCTCTTGCTCTCTCTCTCAAATTAAAAAAAAAAAAAAAAAAAAAAATTTTTTTTAAAGAGTCAATTCCATGGAGGAGTCTACTGAGACATGCAGTGAGATGTGGCCACAGTATCCGTCGGTTTGCAACTCACCATCATTGATGATTTTGGCAAGAGCAGTTTCAGAAAGTAGAAAAAAGGTCAAGTTGATGAGGGCTGATGAGTGGGGTAAGCTATACACCAAGCAGTCTGTTTCTGACTTAGCCCATATACCCCAGCTATAAACAAGCAGCAGATTAATCACTTCATCTCCTGCTCTACCGAAACAGCCTCCTAACCACTTTTCCTACTCCAAACCTTCTCCTCCTCTATAGCCCATTCTCAGCACTGCAGCCACAGTGATGGTGCTAAAAAGGCAGTTATATCATATCATCACTCCTCTGCTCAGTAATCTCATCTCAGAACAAAAGTTGGAAAGTCTTTATAAGGGTGAAGGTCACCATCCTACTTCCTGCCACTCAGAATTCCCTCCTGCTCTCTAAATACAGCAAGCAAGCTTCTACCTCAGGGCTTTTGAATTTGCATAGTTGACTCCACTTCCTTTAGGTCTCAGTTTGTATCACCATACCAAAGAGGTCTTCTTTGGCCAACAGATTTAAATAGCACCCACTTGGGGCACCTGGGTGGCTCAGTGGTTGAGCATCTATCTGCCTTTAGCTCAGGGAGTGATTCTGGGATCCTGGGATAGAATCCCTTATCATGGGCAACCCGGGTGGCTCAGCGGGTTTAGTGATGCCTTCGGCCCAGAGCATGATCCTGGAGACCCGGGATGGAGTCCCGCGTCAGGCTCCATGCATGGAGCCTGCTTCTCCCTCTGCCTATGTCTCTGCCTCTCTCACGGTGTCTCCCATGAATAAATAAAATAAGTAAATTTAATAAAAATTACATTTATATAAATAAATAACACCCACTCCTTTCATACTTTGCTTATCTTTCCTTAACCTACTCTATTTATCTTCTTAGTACTTATCATCTTCATGACCTGTTATAGATTTATTATAGTCTCACATCACCAGAATGTAAGAGCAGAGGTTTTACCTGATTTTGCTCACTACTGCATACCCAGTAGTAAGTAGGCCTGTACAAAGTAGACACTCATATTTGTTGTATTTAAGTCATTAGAAAGGCTATTTCACATATTTTTAAAGACTTAATTATTCATTCATGAGACACACAAAAAGAGAGGCAAAGACTCAGGCAGAGGGAGGAGAAGCAGGCTCCATGTAAGGAGCCCAATGCAGGTCTCGATCCCAAAAATCCAGGATCATGCCCTGAGCCAAAGGCAAATGCTCAACCACTGAGCCACCCATGCATCCCAGGCCATTTCACATTATAAACTAGTACTCTTAGTTTGGATACAAGTCTTCTGTTATAGAGACAGGGTGAGTCTGATCACTTGTAGACATGCAGGGAAAGTCCCGTTTCTGGGGCCATGAAACTGAATACTATCCTCTAGGCCTTGGAAAATTCACATTAATATCATCCTGTGGCCCATATCCTATAGACTCCTCAAGACGTATTTCCATTCAGATTTCAATATGAACTGTTTACCTTTTGGGTAAAGCAAAGTATACTGTATAAAAATTGTTTTTAATAACTCAAAGGGGTCATAGAGAAAATAGTGGTACTGATAAATCACAAATATGAAGATATATACATATTATATTTGAACAAATTCAGCAGGCATGATGCTCCAGAATTAGGTGACCCTCCAAATAATAGAACTATGCATTCTACTCTGTCCATCTAGTTTCCCGAGTCATCTCTCTGATCACCAAGAAACAGACTACATCATTTTTCTCTACAAACTCTCAACCTCAGGCTGTTCTTCCTGGAAGAGTAACTAACTGAAACTCCTGATGAGTTAAGAGCAAACAAAGCTCTGGATTCTGTCAATGAAATGCAAACCTTAATCATATCTTTGAAATGTCTCAATCAGGTTTATCAATCATACAGATCATCTCATGTACTATAGAAAATACATGGAAACACGTATCCGGGAACCCTGGGTGGCGCAGCAGTTTGGCGCCTGCCTTTGGCCCAGGGCGCGATCCTGGAGACCCAGGATCGAATCCCACATCGGGCTCCCGGTGCAAGGAGCCTGCTTCTCCCTCTGCCTATGTCTCTGCCTCTCTCTCTCTCTCTGTGGGACTATCATAAATTAAAAAAAAAAAAAAAAAAAAGGAAACACGTATCCTGGAAACTGTAGAACTCATGCGACAAATGAACTGATTTGGGACACCTGGATGGCTCAGCGGTTAAGTGTCTGCCTTTGACTCGGGGCATGATCCCAGAGTCCCGGGATCCAGTCCCACCATCCGGCTTCCTGTGAGAAGCCAGCTTCTCCCTCTGTCTGTGTCTCTCAAATAAATAAAATCTTAAAAAAAAAAAAAAAGAACTGATTTATATTTATTGTATAGCTAAGAATGGAAGGCAACAGCAAAAAAAAAAAAAAGGAAGGCAACAGCAAACAAGTTAAAATATAGATAAATCTAAATAATTGTAAACCTCACTATGTAATTGCATGAAAACACTTAAAAAAATCATTCTCAAAATAGGTAATACATAAAAATAACAAACACTAGATTATATCCACAAAAAAAAGTACAGTGTTGAGAAGCATAGATGTACTGAAATTTTAGATGCTTGTCTAAAAATTATAAAGACAAGACTAAAAATTATAAATACAAAAGATACTATTTAGCTTTTCTTTTGGCAATTAGGGAAAATTTAAAAACCTTTAAAAAATCTACATGGACCCAGTAACACCCGAAAAAATGCTCAGTATCATTAACCATCATGGAAATGCAAAGCAAAACCACAATGAACTACCAATGCACCCCCAGTAGAATGGGTACAATCAAAAAGAAAGTAACACATGTTGATGAGAATGCGAAGAATTTAGGACTCTCATACATTGCTGATGGAAATGAAATATGAACTGGTACGACCAACTTGGAAATTCCTCAAAAGGTTAAACAGAGTTACAACTGGACCCAGTAATTCTACTCTTGGGTGTATGTGTGTGTGTGTGTGTGTGTGTGCGTGTATCTAAGACAAATGTAAACATATGTCCACACAAAATCTAGTATACAAATGTTCATATCAACATTATTCATAGTAGTCCAAAAGTGGTACAATCTAAGTGCCCATTAATTAATGGATAAATAAAATGTAGTATACTCATATAATGATTATTTGGCCATAAAAAGGAAACCGTGATATACATTACAACATGGATGACCCTGGAAACATTATGCTATGAGAAAGAAGCCAGTCATTAAAGACCATATGTTGTATGAGTCCACTTACATAAAAGGTCCAAAATGGAAAAATCTATAGAGACAGAAAATGTATTAGTTGTTACCTACCACTGGCATAGGAGGAAATGGAGTGACTACCAATGAGTACAGAGTTTCTTTCTAGGGTGATGAAAAGATGTTAGAATTAGTGATGATAGTTTCAGAATTGTGAATATACCAAAATACCAAAGGCACAGAATTTTATACTTCACGTGGGTGAACTGTATGATACATGAGTTATATCTCAATAATTGTTAAATTTTAAAAAAGAATGAGGGATCCCTGGGTGGCCCAGCGGTTTAGTGCCTGCCTTTGGCCCAGGGCATGATTCTGGAGTCCCGGGATCGAGTCCCACGTCAGGCTCCCAGCATGGAGCCTGCTTCTCCCTCCTATTGTGTCTCTGCCTCTCTCTCTGTGTGTGTCTATCATAAATAAATGAATAAATAAATCTTTAAAAAAAAAAAAAAGAATGAGATAGGGCAGCCCAGGCGGCTCAGCGGTTTAGCGCCCCCTTCAGCCCACAGCATGATCCAGGGCGAGACCCGGGATCCAGTCCCACAGGATCGAGTCCCACGTCAGACTCCCTGCATGGAGCCTGCTTCTCCCTCTGCCTGTGTCTCTGCCTCTCTCTCTCTCTCTCTCATTCCGTGTCTCTCTTGAATAAATAAATAAAATATTAAAAAAAATAAAAAAAGAATGAGATAGGCACAAGGGAAGCTTCTGGGGTATCTGTTTATTTCTTGACCTAACTATTGGTTACACAATGTGTTCACCTTATGATGATTCACTGAACTGCAAACTCAGAAGATGTGAATGTTGCTAAATGTCTACTGTTTGTCAAATACAGGTTTTAAAAGAGAAAAACTAGATCCATAAATTCTAACTTGGAAAGAGATCCAAGATATAAAGTTGACAAAAAGCAAGTCACAAAATAATATATATATACTATGGTCCTACTTTTTATAACATTAGACATACATATATATGTATATGCATAATAAAAACAGAAACACACAAGTATATATACATGTTCTCCCTAATCTCTCAAGAATTTGAATACTTTTATTTTCTCTGATACATATTTCTGTAATGTTTGAATTTTTGCCATGTTTCTTTTTTTTGTTTTTTGCTTTTTTGTTTTTTTTATTTTTATTTATTTTATTTTATTTATTTATGATTTGATTTATTTATGATAGTCACACACACGCTAAACCGCTGAGCCACCCAGGGATCCCGCCATGTGCTTTCTTATAATCAGAAGACGATAAATGTGGGCAGCCCAGGTGGCTCAGCGGTTTAGCGCCGCCTTCAGCCCAGGGTGTGATCCTGGAGACCTGGGATCGAGTCCCACATCGGGCTCCCTGCATGGGGCCTGCCCCTCTCTCTCTGTGTGTCCCTAATGAATAAATGAATAAAATCTTTAAAAAAAAAAAAAAAAAAGACGATAAATGTATACATTTTTTATAAAACTCTTAAGGTACACAGAAAGATTTTAATAAAGATGAGAACAGAAATTCCTGAATCAGGGGTGCCTGGGTGGTTCAGTCAGTTAAGCATATGCCTTTGGCTCTGGTCATTATCTCGGGGTCCTGAGATCAAGTCCCTAGTCCAGCTTCCCACCCAGTGGGGAGTGTACTCGCCACCCCCTCACCCCTCCCTCTCCCTCCGCCTCTCCCCACCACTCTGGTGCATGCGTGCTCTCAAATAAATAAAATCTTTTTAAAAAGAAATTCCTGGGAATCCCTGGGTGGCTCAGAGGTTTAGCACCTGCCTTTGCCCCAGGACGCGATTCTGGAGTCCCAGGATCCAGTCCCACATCCGGCTCTCAGCATGGAGCCTGCTTCTCCCTCCTCCTGTGTCTCTGCCTCTCTCTCTATATATATATGTCTGAAATAAATAAATAGATAGATAGATAGATAGATAGATAGATAGATAGATAGATAAATTCCTCCAGGAGGCACCTGGGTGGCTCGTGGTTGAGCGGCTGCTTTTGGCTCAGGTCATGATCCCAGAATCCAGTCCCACATTGGGCTCCCCGTGGGGAACCTGCTTCTCCCTCTGCCTATTTCTCTGCCTCTGTGTGTCTCTCATGAATAAACAAAATCTTAAAAACAAAAATAAAAATAAAAGAAATTCCTAAATCAGTATACCAAAATAATCGAAACAATAAAATACAAAAGTAATAAAATATAATCATTTTTTGTAACAACTATTGGGGCACCTGGGTGGCTCAGGTGGTTGTGTCCCACTCTTGATTTTGGCTCAGGTGATGATTACAGGGTCCTGAGATCTAGCCCTGAGTCCCGCTCTGTGCTTCTGTTTCTGTTTCTCCCTCTCCCCCTCCCTAAAAATAAATAAAAATTTAAAAAAGAATATAATGACCATCATTTGATTGCTTACTATGTGGTAAGGCACATATATTAATTAGCCTATTTTCATATATTAATTAGCCCTTTTACAGATGAGTAAATAGGCAAAGACAGATTTTAATCTAATCAAAAAGCAAAATACAGATTAAGAAAACTGACAAAATCATAATTACAGAGGAAAATTTTAAAAGTAGAGAACATAATGAACTCACTCATGCTTTTTTTTTTACACTGGAAAAGGAATTTAATCTTCTACAAAAAATATCTAATTCACCAAAATTGAGTTATTTGCCCCCACCTTGCCCCATACACATTAAAAATAAGAAAACTAAATGGAACAAACTAAAAAACAAAATAGAAATGGTTACTGCTATGGGACACCTGGGTGGCTTGGCTGTTGAGTGTCTGCCTTCACCTCAGGGCATGATCCTGGGGTCCCTGAGTCCCACATCAGGGTCCCTTCATGGAGCCTGCTTCTCCCTCTGCCTATGTCTCTGCCTATCTCTTTCTGTGTCTCTCATGAATAAATAAAATCTTTAAAAAAATTTTTAATATAATTCAGCACATAAATAGGTTGGAAGAAACAATCTCCAAGGGTAGCTGAGTTGAAAAGCATCTGACAAATTTATCCTTTCTGAGAAAAACACTTAATAAATAAAAATACTCCTTTAACTTCTTCGGTCTCAGACCCACAGTCAGCCCAACAATGAACAGTGAAACACACCTGAGGTAGCCACATTAAAGTCAAGTAGAAGACATTTTTCTCAGTTATAGCCTAGGCAATTAAATAAGAAAAAAGAAAAAAAGAGGTAAATACTGAAAAGTAGTCTAAATTAGCAATCTTTACCCATAATTAAGTTGTCCAATTGAAATACCCAAAGGAAAAAAAAAAAAAAAGAAAACCTGTGAAAAATTACTAAAACAACAAAACAGGTTAGGAAATAAATAGGAAATTTATAGGAATAAATATACAAAAATCAACATCTTTTTCTAACATCAGCAAAACTCAAGAAGTATGATGAAAACGCCCCACTGTCAAAAGCAAAAAGAATGTGAAATACATTGACGGTGGGAATTAAACTACAAAACTTCACAAATGTGTTTCCAATCAGGGTATCAATGGGATGAGGGAATTCTGACACACTTTTAAAAACTGTATCTGGAAAAACATATGTGTAAAAAAGTTATTTGATGAAAGCCAAAAAAAGTCTTCTCCAAAATAAAAACAACGATGAGTATTTGCCCTACTAAGAATTTAGCTGTATAAAACTATAATAAGTAAAATGCGGGGATCCCTGGGTGGCTCAGCGGTTTGGCGCCTGCCTTTGGCCCAGGGCGTGATCCTAGAGTACCGGGATTGAGTCCTGCGTCAGGCTCCCCGCATGGAGCCTGCCTCTCTCTCCTCCTGTGTCTCTGCCTCTCTGTCTCTTGTGTGTGTGTGTCTATCATAAATAAATCTTTTTTAAAAATTAAATAAACTATAATAAGTAAAATGTATAATATTGGCACCACTAAGGAACTGTTATATTGAAAAAAAAAAAGATTTTATTTATTTGAAAGAGAACACATGAGCAGGGGTAGAGGTGGAGAGGGGGAGACATGCAGACTCCCCGTCAAGACCTGGGCCCAAAGGCAGACGCTTAGCAGACAGAGCCACACAGGTGTCCCCTAGCCACATTTTAAATACTTGGTTGTCAAAGGCCATTTCTATCACTGCAGAAAGTTCTATCAGACAGTGCTCTCAGTGAGATCTGACAGGAGGAGGAATTCAGTACTTCACAAACCAGAACAGAACAGCAGCTCAGCTGAAAGGTCTCACATTTATTACTGAACCAACCTACTGGTATAGAGGCATAGTAAGAGAGAATCATTTCCTTGATAAGACTTATCTATTGGCCAGGTAGGAAGGATGCTTCCATATTGATAGGATAGGAACATGTGATCTCCATGCAGCTTAAATATGTGTGCCAATTACGTTTGTTATTTCATGATGTGATGCTTCCTCATAGACTCAGCTTGGTCCATCTCCAGTGCCTCCTCTTGGAGTTGTACCTGATTTTATTACCAGTTTTCATCCGAATCCACTGGGGAATGCGACAATTCTGCTTTTGTTTCTTGGCCAGGAATCGCCTGATTCTGAAAGTCTTGTGAGAAGACATGGCATGGAACAGTCAACCACACACAACTAGGATGGCGGTGAAAAGGAGAGAGGACTAAGGAACTGTTTAAATTGTGCTGTGTGCATATCAAATATAACAGAATAGTGTATAGCTATCAAGAATGAGGTAGACTGGGGCACCTGGGTGGCTCAGAGGTTGAGCATCTACCTTTGGCTGAGGTCATGATCCTGGGGTCCTGGGATCAAGTCCCACATTCGGCTCCCCATGAGGAGCCCGCTTCTCCCTCTGCCTATATGTCTGCCTCTCTCATGAACAAATAAATAAAATCTAAAAAAAAAAAAAAAAAAAAAAAAAAAAGAGGTAGATTACACTGATGTAGAAAGATAGTCACAATATGGGGCACCTGGGTGCCTCAATCAGTTAGATTTAGGCTCAAGTCATAATCTCAGGGTTATCTCCGTTCCAAGCTCAGTTTGAGATTTCCTCCCTCTCCCTCTGCCCCTTCCCCCAGCACTCTCTTTAAAATAAATCTTTAAAAAAAATAAAATAAAATAAAATAAAATAAAATAAATCTTTAAAAAAACAAAACAAAAAGATAGTCACAATGTAGTATGATGTAAAAAATATATATATGTGTATGATAGGAAGTACAATATGATTCCTTGTATGTTAAAAATGTATATTTTATTTTTTTAAAGATTTATTTATTTATTATTTATGATAGAGAGAGATAGAGAGAGAGGCAGAGACATAGACAGAGGGAGAAGCAGGCTCCATGCCGGGAGCCCGACGCAGGACTCGATCCCGGGACTCCAGGATCGCGCCCTGGGCCAAAGGCAGGCGCTAAACCGCTGAGCCATCCAGGGATCCCCAAAAATGTATATTTATTTTAAAGCCACACTATAGGTCAGCCCCGGTGGTTCAGCGGTTTAGCGCCGCCTTCGGCCCAGGGTATGATCCTGGAGACCCCGGATGAGTCCCAAGTGGAGCTCCCAGCATGGAGCCTGCTTCTCCCTCTGCCTCTCTTTCTCTCTGTGTGTCTCTAATAAATAAAAAATTTTTTAAAGGCCACACTATATTTAGAAAATGTCTGGAAGGTTACACCCACCAAAATAGTACTCACTACTTCTGGGATTATAGTAGAGGGAGGATGGGGTGGGGTGGGTGTTAAGTAAACAGGAAAACACATTAGAGAGAGGAATAGGACTAGAAGTTCCTTCAGTCAGGGTTCCAGCAATGAAGAGATGACAAACTCAAATTAGAATAAACTGAAAAAGGGACGCCTGGGTGGCTCAGCAGTTGAGCATCTGCCTTCAGCTCAGGGCATGATCCTGGAGTCCTGGGATTGAGTCCCACATCGGGCTTCCTGCATGGAGCCTGCTTCTCTCTCTGCCTATGTCTCTCATGAATAAATAAAATCTTAAAAAAAAAATAAACTGAAAAGGGTCTATTTGTAAAAGGAATAATTACTAAATTATGTGAGGCCTACGGGTATCACAGAGCCTGGAACAGGAAGGAAACAGGACTAGCACTAGCGAACAGTTATTGCTCTGGCCCCCCAGAAAGACAAGAGACAGATTTCCAGAACCCAGGTAATAAAATGCAGGCTACCACGAGAGAAGAAGGGATAAATATTCTGACTTCATTCTCCTTCCCTTCAATCTCCTAAAGCTGAACCCAATAAGAAGAAGCCAGAGGATTTGGGAGCTCTTTCTCTGGGGCAGAGAACCAGGTGGAACAGGGTGGAGGACAGATCTGGAGAAGTAAATGGGAGGCTATCTGGCCCAGTTCTCTTATCCCTTTTTATAAAATTAATTACATAAAAAGAAGTACAAGTTCTTCATGTAAAAAAAACCTTACAAAGAAAGCTAAAATCCCACCCTCCATAATCCTAGATCCTTCTTCATTAGTAATCGTCCTTATTACCATCCATTTGTTGTCTATCGTGGATGTTAGATCTTTTTTTTAAGATTTTATTTATTTATTCATGAGAGACACAGGTAGAGGGAGAAGCAGGCTCCATGCAGAGAGCCCAATGTGAGACTGGATCCCTAGACTCCAAGATCACGCCCTGAGCAGAAGGCAGACGCTCAACCACTGAGCTACCCAGGCGTCCCTGTGGATGTTTTCTAGATGGGACATACTCACCAAAATAAAACTCACAGAATTCTTTAATCAGGTGTCACTTGCCTAACATGGACAGTATTCTTTTAAGTTTTTATTTAAATTCCAGTTAGTTAACATACGCGTAGTATTTGTTTCAGGTATACAGTACAGAGGTTCAACATACAATCATGCAATACCTGGTGGTAATCATCACAAATGCACTCCTTAATTCTCATCACCTATTTAATCATGAACAGTATTAATTATTACTTTCAGCAAACTTTGCTTCACCGTTTTCAATTACAAAATAATGCTCAAGAAACCAAGACAGATGGTTTGATTCTCCTCGATATTATTTACATTCCACCTCAGGGGATCTCACAATATACTCCCCCTAGCTGTATTAGCATTACCTAGGAATTTGTTTAAAATGCAAAACATAAGGCCCCACCCTAGGGAAGTGAATCAAAAGCTTAGAAGGTGGGGGCCGAATAGTCTTCCTTTTAACCAGCCTTTCAGATGCCTATTATGCAGGCTAAAATTTGAGTGTCACTACTCCACCTCCTGGCTACTCCAACTACTCCACACTACTCCACCATCATCTGTGCCCTTGCTATAAATCTGCATTTTAACAAGATTCCCAGGTGATGATGCATAAATAAAGTATGAGAGGTACTGGTCTACCTCACAGAGCCATAAACCCACTCCCAATCCATATTACCCACACCCATCCAAACACAGAGCATCTACGAATGGTTCTGGGGATGGGAAGGGGGGAGGCCAGCAGAAAGAGCAAAGATTTCTAATCTCTTTGAATTTGTTTTTTTTTTTTTTAATTTTTATTTATTTATGATAGTCACAGAGAGAGAGAGAGGCAGAGACATAGGCAGAGGGAGAAGCAGGCTCCATGCACCGGGAGCCCGACGTGGGATTCGATCCCGGGTCTCCAGGATCGCGCCCTGGGCCAAACGCAGGCGCCAAACCGCTGCGCCACCCAGGGATCCCATCTCTTTGAATTTGAAACTATCACTGCTATAGGAAAAACATTAGCAGTGCATGCCCTAGTTAGGCAGAACATGTTAGCACTGTCATCTTTTGTGCATGACAGCACATAACTACCATTAAACCATCCCAGAAATGTAATGCTCTTAAGTGTCAATGTTATATGGTTAAGTTCTCATCTTTCTTTTAAAATAAGTGAATTTCAATTTTAACCCTAGGCATAATTTCATAAGACTGGTTAACCTTTGTTATTGTTAACGTTGTAGGGGGAATCTATTGTTTTAAAACAAACCACAGTGATGTATTTTTTCTGCTTTAACATGGATACCTTTACCAATATCTGTAAGTCTACTACTTATCCTTCACTTCCATATAGCTTGTGGGAAGGGTAAAATGTCCCCAGAATTCCACCTTTAACTTCCTGCTGTCTCTCTCAAAGGCTCAGAAATCTCTCCTTTTTAAAGAAATTTTCTTTCAAAACCTGTACCCTAAGTCCTCTGCCTCAGCCTCTCCCTTTGCTCTTCTCTCGTTTTCTTCCATTGAGTCTAAGGCCTAAGTCAACTGTGAGTGAAAATGTTGATTCAATCAGGAAATCTACCAGGGGTACTACATACACACTTGTGCTTGAGAATTAGTCTCACTGCTCAATCTAGCCTGACTCAGGCTAATGCAACAATCTTTTTTTTTTTTTTTTAAAGGCACTTCCAGTTTCACTTCTAGTTCCTATCAGGTTTACGCCCTGCCCTGCTGCAACACAGCCCCCCACCCCCTCTCTGAGCTTTCCTGACCCAGGAAGTAACACAGACAATTCTGTGGGGCCCATATCCAATTTGACTTGCCTTTCCCTCCTTAAAAGCATTCTTGGAATCAAAATTTCTAAAGTCCCCCCCTTTTCAATTTGATAACTTTTCTTCCATAGAAACAAAGTTTTAATCAAACTAAGATAAATTTAGGTCCTGGGGTTTTAACTAAATAGCACCAGGAAAAATAATATAACTGTTCTATCAAACAACTGTACTTCAAAAGGAAACATGTTTACATCTTCAATGTGCCAAGAGAAAGATTTTGGTATGGCAAAACTAGTTTGATTTCTATCCCCACAAAACTGTTTATGTTAAATTAAAATCACTTGTGTCAGTTCAGGCGGAGTTCATTTTTTAGAAAATTTTGTTCTACCGAAAATTATATTCAAACTACGTACAGTATCAGCTAAACATTCTAGAGTCAAATTCTGGCTTTTGTTTTGACCTTAACATAGAAATTAATAATGTCATGAATTGCACACAAAATCATTTTAAAAAGGCAGATCTTTTGACTTGTCTTTGTTGGCTTTTGGTTTTTTTAGCACACAATGGTAGCTTTTATTTAAAGCTCAAAAATATACAAAAGTAATAATTTTTGAACACATGCACAATTTTTTTAAAAGACACATTAGATCACAAGAGTTCAAGACTTTTTTTTTTAAGATATTATTTATGTATTCATGAGAATACACAGAGAGAGAGGCAGAAACACAGGCAAAAGGAGAAGCAGGCTCCCCACAAGAAGCCCGATGCGGGACTCAATCCCGGACCCTGGGATCACGCTCTGAGCCAAGGGCAGACACTCTACGGCTGAGCCACCCACGCATCCCTCATGACTCATTCTTGACAAAAGCAAATATAGTCAACAATGTCTTCCATTAGAGCCCCCAAACATAACTTCTTGATTTGTTCTGAAGGTAAGGGTAAAGAAACCCAAACAAGGGGATCCCTGGGTGGCGCAGCGGTTTGGCGCCTGCCTTTGGCCCAGGGCGCGATCCTGGAGTCCCGGGATTGAATCCCACGTCGGGCTCCTGGTGCATGGAGCCTGCTTCTCCCTCTGCCTGTGTCTCTGCCTCTCTCTCTCTCTGTGACTATCATAAATAAATAAAAATTAAAAAAAAAAAAAAAAAGAAACCCAAACAAGTAAATGAGTGGAAATTCCTCAACTATCTGGAATAATCAGCCTTTATCCTCTCTGAATAGAAAAAATATCTTCCTCTGATGAATTAATTCCATATCGCTTAGTAATTTGAAAAACGAAGAATTCTTTTTTCCTTTCTAGGTTTCCCAAAGCAAAGTAGGAGAAATAGATTGTTGGCAGTGCTCTGCTCAAAAACAGGCCATGTTCCAAAAGTCTTAAGTACTGTACCTGGTTTTGACCTTGGAATCTCATTTTCCCACAGCACATTTTCTAAATTGATGGCCCACCAATGCCTATTAAGCCTACAAGATAAATGAAACAACACTGGAAACACCATCTATAACTGTTTATTAGAAAATTTATTCAATCTCAGATTCCAACTCTAGGCCACCTAAAAACAGAATTTTTAATAAGCATTCCAACCAATTTCGAAGTAGTTCACGTGTAACCACAATGCCACATTATCTCCCTCAAATAATCCACTGTCTCAGGCAGCATCAACCCAACACATTAGAATCTCCAAGTAATATCTGAAATGTTCATATTCTATGGTACTGAATAGATGTTTATGCTTTAGCTTGTGACAAATCAATTTATCATGGAAATCAAGAAGTCTAAAAAGAAAAAAGCTAAAAAGAGGTCTAACATCCATTCTTTCAATGATATTTCGGGGGAAAGCACCTATATCCACAAAAAGGTGAGATTCAGAAGTTCCCCTGAATAGGGCCAAACTTTTCCTTGAGAATTTTTTTTATCTGCTTAAGTGCCTAAACAAGCACTCGGTTAAGATCCTAATGTTCAGGGCAGCCCGGGTGGCTGGCTCAGCGGTTTAGCGCCGCCTTCAGCTCAGGGCGTGATCCTGGAAACCTGGGATGGATTCCCACGTCAGGCTCCCTGCAAGGAGTCTGCTTCTCCCTCTGCCTGTGTCTCAGCCTCTCTCTTTCTCTGTGTGTCTCTCTCTCATGAATAAATAAAATCTTAAAAAAAAAAATCCTAATGTTCAGGATCATAAAACATGGGAGATTTTCTATTTTTTTTTTTTAAGTTTGTATTTATTTATGATAGTCACAGAGAGAGAGAGAGAGAGGCAGAGACACAGGCAGAGGGAGAAGCAGGCTCCATGCACCGGGAGCCTGATGTGGGATTCGATCCTGGGTCTCCAGGATCGCGCCCTGGGCCAAAGGCAGGCGCCAAACCGCTGCACCACCCAGGGATCCCCATGGGAGATTTTCTAAAAAGCAATTTAAGTATGCCTGTTCTAATGTGAACTCACCCACTGCAATGCAGGTACTCCTACTCTTTATGTAAAAAAGTAATGAATGACTTAAAAAAAATCAAATAATCCTAATGCAATAATTTAGAACTTTAAAAAACAAGAGAGTATATTTCTCAGGAGCAAAGGTAAAACTAAAGACTGAAAATTCCTTTCAATGGCTAAAGCAGTGATCACCTTTGCTTACATTCTATCTACCCTTTGTTACCAAAACTAACTGCTAAGTTTGCTTAAAAAAAAAAAAAAAAAATTTTTTTTTTTTTAAAGTGAGATCCAGTAAAGCATGATGGCTAAAAATATAGACTCTGGAACTAGACAGCTTGAGTTCATATCCCAGATAACACTCTTAATAGCTGCATCATCTCTAGCAAGTTATTTAACCTCTCTGTGTTCCAGTTTCTTCATCTGCACAATAAGGATAATAATAGCATCAACCTTAGAGGACTGTAGCACAAATTAAATGAATTAATCCAGGTAAAGCACTCAGAACAGAGCCTTGCACACAATAAATGACGACTACCACCTAGATATTAAAAAATAAGTAGGACTTGGAAAAACTGAAGGCATCCCAACTGAAAAATCAAAGAAACAGAGGTCAAAAAGTAATATACATACAGACAACAGGGAATTCTATTTCTCTGGATAATAATATTCATGAGGAAAAATAGTAGAGATTGAAATAATAAAGACCCAATTATGCTGGTCTTGAATGCCAGATGAAAAAATATTTTTTACTTAGGAGGCAACCACATAAATTTTTGGTATGGTTAGATCTGTGCTTTAGCAACATTAATTATCATGATTATATAGTACTATTATTAATGCAATATTGATGTTCTTTCCCCTCGTATTAAGGGTTAGCATACCAAAAAATGCATTTGTTCTGCTAATGTACTGTCAGAATCTATAACTGAACTGCTGCATATCTGAATTGTATCTGAAATCCTCACTGTGCCTGGTATACAGTAGGCATTCAATAAATGTTTTATCATTACTTTTAGTGGCCACTAGACAGCGGTGAAGTAAGCAGGCAGAGGTTAATGCCCAAAGGAAATATATATTATAAATAAAGCAAATGAAGTAGCCAAATAACAGTTTACAATTAAGCTAAAATAAAGTCACTGCTTAGCAATATATTTGCCTAAAACACTGAGGGTGGGAAGGGAGAGATCAAACTTACTTTTCAAAAAAAAAAAAAAAAAACAAACTTACTTTTCATTGAAAGCATATAAAATGGATCTTTGTATCTCATAAAATTTAGTTGTCAAATTGGTAGTCTTATCTAAGGATTATATGGGTAGTATCTTTGTAATAGACTACCCAGTAGTCTTACATGAAGATAAATTCAAGGTAGATTTCAAGATATCTGTACTCCCACGTTCCTTGCAGCATTATTCATGACAGCTAAGATAGGGACCTAAGTGTCCCAACAAATGAATGGATGAAGGAAGATGTGGTATATACATACAATGGAATATTATTCAGCCATTAGAAAGAAGGAAATCGGGCAGCCCAGGTGGCTCAGCGGTTTAGCACTGCCTCCAGCCCAGGGTGTGATCCTTGAGACCCAGGATCGAGTCCCATGTCAGGCTCTCTGCATGGAGCCTGCTTCTCTCTCTGCCGGTGTCTTCTCTGACTCTCTGTGTGTGTGCCTCTCATGCATAAATAAATAAAATCTTTAAAGAAAAAAAAAAAAGAAGGAAATCCTGCCACTTGCAACAACAAGGATGAACCTGGAGGACACAATGTTAAGGGAAACAAGACAGAGAAAGACAAATACAGTACTCTCTCACTCACATGTGGAATCTTAAAAAAAAAAAGAAAGAAAAAATCGTTTTTAATTTATGAAGTCAAACTCAGAAACAAAAAAGCAGAATGGTGGTTACCAGGGTCTGAGAACTAGGAAAAATGAGATGTTGGTCAAAGGCACAAACCCTTAATTTTTTATTTTTTTATTTTTTACAAACCCTTAATTATAAATTCTGAGAATCTAAAGTACAACATGGGGAGTATAGTTAATAATAACATATTATTATATTCTTGAAATTTGCTAATAGAGATCTGAAACATTCTCACAAAAAAAGAAAACACGTAACTATATGAAGTGATGGATGTATTAATAAACCCGACTGTGGTAATCATTTCAAAATGTATTCATGTATCAAACCATAACATTACACACTTCTGTCAATAGTAAAGGGAGATTCCTTCCTTCCTTTTCATGCTAGACAGTAAAAATAAAGGTCCAACTCTTGATTTGACTCCACTAAGTAATTAGATGAAGGGTCAGCTTACAGTACCTATAGGTTTCCATATAGTACACACACTCTCCCTGGCTGCTTCACTCACCACAGATGTCACTGCTAATCATAACAACAAAAAAGTATTTTCCCCTCATCCTGCATATAAGGATTAGACTTGAGTCCACAGCCTAAAGTCAATTGCTTGGTGTACTTCTTCTAAAAAACAAAAGAGTTTGTTTAGACACTAATCAGACTAACATAGGTTAACGTACTAAGAAAAAAGTTTTAACTTAAAGATTGCAAATAGAGCTTAGAAGCACATCATGACATAGAATGGTTGATATAGGAGTTTATTAATAAGCACATATCCTCACATTGATTTTTTTTCTCATGGTGGTAGGAGAAAAGCAGCTTCCCAAAAATGCCAGTCAGAGCTTTTTTTTTTTTTTTTTAAGATTCTATTTATTTATTCATGAGAGACACAGAGAGAGGCAGAGACACATGCAGAGGGAGAAGCAGGCTCCATGTAGGGAGCCTGATGTGGGACTAGATCCAGGGTCCCCAGGATCACACCCTGGGCTGAAGGCGGTGCTAAACCACTGAGCCACTGGGGCTGCCCCAGAGCTTACTTTAGGAAAAAATTTAAAAAGCTGGATTAGTAAGAGCACCCCCTGGATAGTAAGTAAGATATGTATTTGGCTTTCTTGGGCAATCAGTCATTCTGGCAACACAAACATAAAGCAAAGTAGACTGAGATGTCTACATACCTTCTTCTAAAGTAATTTTGTTATAATTTTAGACTAAAAAAAAAAAAAAGAAAACACCTAAAAAAAGTTCCGGCTGTCTATGCTTTTTAAAGCTTCAAGTACCTTGCAAGTATTAAAAATCTGAAATGTATTCAATTAAATACACTCCCATCAGCATTACCAACAATGCTCCATTATCCATTTTGGTACTGTCTCCAGATGATTTTTAATCCCCTCCTGACTTCTCCCTACCAACAAGAACTTGGATACCATCTTTACCCTGCCTGCCCCCATTACTTGGTTGTGCTTGGGGAATTATAATTACAGTGATCCCGCCTTTAGAACATCCTCAGAGCACAAAGCCTCTTTGTATGATTGGGGGTGAGGGGGGGGCGCCTTCCAGGCTCCACAGCAAAGGGTGGGTGGTGGCAACACAAGCAGCAGAGAAGGAAGAGGAGCTGGAACCGTTATGATGGCCCTCTGGTCTAGCTCAATACTGTTTGAGGGTGCCCAGTCAAAAAAGCCTCTGCATCCCTCACGTGGGGGAGAAGGGACAGGGCTGTCCTGACAGACGGGTAGAGATCACCACCATGCCCAGAAGACCAGGGAGCAAAAGGAAGCATGATAAAAGGGAGAAAAGTGGGGATCCCTGGGTGGCTTAGCGGTTTAGCGCCTGCCTTTTGGCTCAGGGGGTGATCCTGGAGTCCTGGGATCAAGTCCCATTATCAGGCTCCCTGCATGGGGCCTGCTTCTCCCTCTGCCTATGTCTCTGCCTCTCTCTCTCTGTGTCTCTCATGAATAAGCAAATAAAATATTTTAAAAAGGGGGGGGGGAGAAAGCACAAGTTGAAGCAGTCTTCTGTGCTGTTCTCAGCATCGCAGGTAATGAAGTCTCTGACATGAAGTCTATCACCCCAATGTATCAGTGGTTAGTACTGGTATTATGGCACCAGTAGGTATTCAAATATATACTGTGGCAACAACAAAAATCTACATAGGAAGACAAATTTATTAAAACAAATTTTAGGGACGCATGGGTGGCTCAGCAGTTAAGCATCTGCCTTTGGCTCAGGGCATGATCCTGGAGTCCCAGGATCGAATCCCACATCAGGCTCCTTGCATGGAGCCCACTTCTCCCTCTGCTTGTGTCTTTAAAAAAATAAAGTAAAATAAAATAAAACAATTTTTAATTAAGATAGCCTAAAAGCTTTTAAAATTTTTAAATAAGATTGCCTAAAAACCAAATGAAAAACACTTTTGTTATGAGAGTCCCAACTCCTATTTACAAAAGCAATTACAAAATGGATAGTTGTTTTTACTTTTAGCCGGGCCTCCTACTTCAGCCTAGTCTTCAAAACTGCTCACTTTCCAGCTCCATGACAATAAAACAGTTTCAACTGAAGATCAGCAAGCATCATCTTCAGACACTGAAATCAAAGGTGCTGAAGCAGAACGGATACAGATAGGTAACTTTCAATTCAAAAAACATCTTAAGGGCAGCTGCGGTGGCGCAGCGGTTTAGCGCCGCCTGCAGCCTGGGGTGTGATCCTGGAGACCCTGGACCGGGTCCCGGGTCGGGCTCTCTGCATGGAGCCTGCTTCTCCTTCTGCCTGTGTCTCTGCCTCTCTCTCTCTCTGCATCTCTATGAATAAATAAATAAAAAATCCTAAAAAAAATTTTTTTTTAAAAAAACATCTTAAAAGCACTACAAAATGCCTTACTATTTTTTTTTTAAGATTTTATTTATTGGGGATCCCTGGGTGGTGCAGTGGTTTGGCGCCTGCCTTTGGCCCAGGGCGCGATCCTGGAGACCCGGGATCGAATCCCACGTCAGGCTCCCGGTGCATGGAGCCTGCTTCTCCCTCTGCCTATGTCTCTGCCTCTCTCTCTCTCTCTCTCTATGTGACTATCATAAATAAATAAAATTTTTTAAAAAAAAAGATTTTATTTATTTATTCATGAGAGACTGAAAGAGAGAGTCAGAGACACAGGCAGAGGGAGAAGCAGGCTCCCTGAGGGGAGCCTTTTGTGGGACTTGATCCCAGGACCCTGGGATCATGACTTGAGTTGAAGGCAGACGCTCAACCTCTGAGCTACCCAGGCGTCAAAAACTGTCCTACTATTTGCTTGCTACTCTCTTTTCCATGCATGTATTTCTTCCTCTTATCACTTCTCTCTGCTTTTTCTTTCAACAGGGTCAAATTATTATATATATCAAAACTCACAATCTCTCCATTATTTCTACACATACTTTATCACAAAAGCAGATAATATAGTGATAGCTTTCCATATCAAGACTAGAGGGAACTACTGATAAACCCCAGTATAATCCCATCATTCTCCTCCTCCACCTGCCCAACATCACTCAAGTTAACTGTTCTAAGCAGTCCCTATACTAGCACTAATATCCATTTAAACAGAACTGGAAAAAAACTCAAACAGCTTTGGGTAAGCCCCATAGGTGAGAACTGTTTATTTTCCTCGTGCAGGCATAAGACTATTTTTGTTAAACATTTTAAAACACATTTTCTTCAAAAAACAAAAACAAAAAACAAATCTCCTTCAAGACAGCAGCTAAAGCACAATGGAACTCTAACCATCACCCTCAATCATGTTTAAAAATAATAATAAAAAAGACAACAGAAACCACTTCAAATGTACTCTCCCTAGAGCCCACAGAACAGCACTCTTCCATGACAACTGTTCTGAAAAACACACTGCCATTATTTGCAAAAGCAGTAGGAAGTCCAGTCTTGTCCTTGGTTCAGCACTATCCCCTCCCCTCTCCAAGAAAAAATAAAACAGCAGGAAGCGTAAACAACCACTTAATGGAAAATACAAATGGGTAAATATTTTCAAAATTGGCTAAAAAGTCTCAGGTCTTAAGAAATTCAGGAATGCTAGTGTAGGGGGAATAGGAAGAGAAAAACAACATTGTATTTCACCCTCAAAGTGAGCTCTGCAAGAATGCAAGAGCAAATGTGCACAGCTACTTTCTCTTCTTCAATTACCAGATGCTTTTGTCTTGTCACTATTTCTCTCTTCATAAATAATGGTGTTTTCAAAATTGTGCATATTTCTCTAGCTCCATAACGAATTTTACAATTTAAAGGTGAAACCTTGGTTCAACTGAGCATGGTGATAAAAAGCCAGGCGTAGGTTTTTCAATTAAAAAGTTCACGTGGAGGGATCCCTGGGTGGCGCAGCGGTTTGGCGCCTGCCTTTGGCCCAGGGCGCGATCCTGGAGACCCGGGATCAAATCCCACATCGGGCTCCCGGCGCATGGAGCCTGCTTCTCCCTCTGCCTGTGTCTCTGCCTCTCTCTCTCTCTCTCTCTCTGTAACTATAATAAATAAATAAAAATTTAAAAAAAAAAAAGTTCACGTGGAGGGATGCCTGGGTGGCTCTGCGGTTAAGCACCTGTCTTCTGCCCAGGGTGTGATCCTGGAGTCCCAGAATCTAGTCCCACGTCAGGCTCCCAACATGGAGCCTGCTTCTCTCTCTGCCTATGTCTCTCCGTCCCTCTCTTTTCATGTCTCAAACAAACAAACAAATAAATAAATAAATAAATAACAAGCAGCTCACGTGGAGAAAATTCTCAGAACTCAAGGCCCAAACGTGACCTGCCCTCTTCAGAGTCCATAACTATGGATGGCATGGTTAGTTACACATGGACCAACAAAACTGCCTCGGAGCCTTCAAAAGTTGCAAGGCCATGCTAGCTCATGAGGCACCTCAGTGAGAATTAGGCCCCTCTCTTATAGGACACATTTCCATATGAAATGCACCTTTTTTTTTTTTTTAAGATATATTTATTCATTTGAGGGACAGAGGGAAAGCAAACACAGGGGGCAGGGACACAGGAAAAAAGAATCTTAAGCAGACTGCGCTGAGCATAGAGCTGGGCTCAGGGCTTGATCTCACCACCCAGAGATCATGACCTGAGCAGAAACCAAGAGTTGGATGCTCAACTGACTGAGCTACCCGGGTGCCCCTACAAAATGCTCGTTTGGTAAGTGGAGCACAATGAATGTCCACTCCCCCTCACCACCCAAACACAGGTGACCTCATGTGGGGCACAATCTATACAACCTAACACTGCACCCCTGCAAAAATATACCTGGAGAAACACTGCACTTCCAAAGTAGGTTTGGAAAAAAAAACTTACCAAAGACAAACAGGCATTTCACAAATTTCATTACCAGAAATTCTCACATTTGTGAATATAAATTCATTCCCAAACATATTAGGACTAGAGCAAAAAGGGTCTGGCAGAGAAGTAAAACTAGCAAATTTGGGAGAAAGGAAACTCTCCATCTTGAGGGGGAAAATCAGTTGTCATCTGGGACCCTAATCTTTGACTACCGGTTCAAATAGCTGAAATTCAAATTCATGTCATAAGCTAAAGCATTAAAACAATCACTGTCATCTATAGATAAAGGCACAACCACATACTTACCGTTGGGGGTTCTCTATCTTCAGGTTTGCTGGTTTGCCTTCTGTTAACCCTTTTTTTGCTCCTATCCTAATTATAAAACCCCATATTGTGACACAAGTGGTTAAAGTTTGCAAAACCTGATAAATAGCCCTGTGGGCAGTGGGCCCCTTAGCTACCTGCATGAAAGTAAGAGGAACAGACAACCACATTATGAAGGGCTTAACATTCAACAGCTACCAACCCTATCATTCTTTATGTCCTACAAAAGAGCTAACTAAATATCACATGGGTCCAAATTAGTCCTAGTTATGCAGAAGGGGCAAGAGAAGGCAGTCTAGGGCAAAGCTGAGATGGAGTACAGCCCAGAGTAAGAGCCCAAGGCAGTGGCTCTCAAATTTTAGTGGGCATCAGAATCTACCAGGAAACTTTCAAAATCAGATTTCTGGGTCCCTCCCTACATCAGATAAGTCTGAAAGTCCTAAGGCACTTATATTTTGAAAAAACTCAAACTGCTGACTAAGGTCCACTAGAAAGTTTAGAAAGACTGAGAAATCCTCCATGCCTATCAGCAGTTCCAAAATAAAAGTCATCCATCGCAGTACACTAGGCTTTGCGGGTCAGAATGGGGTGAGAAAAGGATCACCAGCCTACATGCCTGACAGGCTGTGCTAAACTATAGTCCGTAGCAAGAGTTTCATTATTATGAGACAAAAATCCTGAAGTCTATAAACAAAAATTTTTTCCATGTGAGAAATATTTCAAACATCTGAAAAATATTTAAAATAATATATTGAATATCTCTGACCCTATGCCCAAAATAAGCAAATCCTAATTTGCAATCATCTGGTTCAGATTTCTTAGTAATAGAATATTAGATATAATTAAAGCCCTCAGTGTACCTCTGTCCAATCTCATTTCTGATCTTCTCTTCCCAGAGATAATCTCTACTCTGGACTTGGTATTAGTTGTTACCATCCATGTTTTTATACTATTACTATATGTACACAGCACAAACAGTATTATTTTGCATGTTTTCAGATTTTATAAAAGCGGAAACATTTTAAGAATTCTGTAACTTGTTCCCCCATATTATGTTTCTGAGATTCAATCATTTCAACGCATGCAGCTAGTTTATTTTTCAGTGCTGTAAGACTCAATGCTGTAAGACTCAATCCTGCGTGAGGGACACTCTAACAATTTATGCATTTCCCTTGTTGGTGGACATTTAAACTGCAATGAGCATGTTTATACTTCTATCGTACTAATTTTCTTGGACACCTGTATTAGGATTTCTTAGAGCCAGAAACGGACATTTTGGGTGAACAGGTATATTAGCTCTCCGATATCACTACACTACTCTCCAAGGTGGTGGTATCCATTTACATTCCCACTAGCAGTAAATAAAAGTTGATTTCCCCACAAGCTCACTAACACTTGGTTATCACAGCATTTAAATTTTGCCAATCTGATGGGTGTGAAATGGCACCTCACTGTTGTTTCAATTTGCATTTCCCTGCTTAAAATCTCTGACCAGTACATTTTCATGCTTTTATACATATCTGTCGAAAAAATAGGTGTTTCCCATTTTTTTAAGAAAAACCTAACCTATCTTGTCTAAATTAGGGCAGTTCTTCCCCTGCACCCTGCCAACAGCCACCACAGCTGGAAAGCTGAAGTGCAGGAGGGCAGCAAGAAAACAGCTGACTTAAACAAGGAATCATTTCGGACAAAGGGCCCTAATTAATGCATTTGCTAATTAGTCTTCCCCTTTCCTCTTTTGTCAAGCGGGAGTTTTCCTTCCAAGACAATACTAGGGGGCCAGCAGCCTTACAACCGGAGAGACAATGGGGGTGGGGAGTGGGAAAGCTAAAACATTTATATAAAAGTACAACTGTCTTCACCCGAAGAAAATGAAGTGATTGTAGACCAATACCTTTTACTTCAACCTTGTAAGATACCATCCACCTCTAACAGACTCCTTCCAAACTCATCACCCTTGGCTCCCTCTTTGAAACATCCCAACTTTTCTCCGGACTAGACACTGCCCCCCACCCCTTCGGCAACCCTTTCATCTCCCTTCCCCCACAATCATTAAGTATCTTTTTTTTCCCCGTTCTACAGCTTCTATTTTGCAGCGCCACCGGACCCTCTTCCTTGCCCTCTCCCTCTCCTCCTCCCCTTTGCAAGATGCATCCATAGTCAAAACCACCCACTCAAGCACCCACCCCAAAGAAAAATGGGAGTCCCGTATAGTACACGGCTCTGCCTAACAAGCCAGGCAGGCAAGCGACGTGTTCCAATCCTCCCGGCTTCCTTCTCCTTTCAAGCTCGGGAGAGCTGTTGGCGGGGCGGGGGGGTTCCTCCATGTGTGACAGATCCGGACCACCTGGTTCAAAAACCTCATTCGGCCTTCTATGTAAGCAGAAATGCTTTTACGAGGGCCTAAGGAGCACTTCTGTTTGGGGCACGGGAGAAACTTGGGCCATTTCACGAAAATAGACACATTATGGGTGTCTCCACCAAAGCGGGAAGGCCTCCCTCCTATGAATTTCAGCTGGATTGGTTTAGTCCAGGCAGTGGTGGGCAAGGTGGCCTGGCAGAGACCAAACGGTCCCCGAGATGAGAAGTTTCCGAAGCTCTGCCCCATGCACTCAAGAAAGCCCTCTCCCAGGGCGTACACCCACACCCACACCCACAACTCTCTTCCCCCGGGGCTCCCCACATCGGCTCCCCAGGGTACCACCAAGCCCCCAAAGCGGCCCCCGCTCCTCCGTCCCACCCCGCAAGAGATCCTATCTCCTAAGCCTACCTAAAAAGCGCTGGGTGGGCGTGTCTGGGCCCAGGGCCTAGCGCCCCCTCCTCCGGATCAAGGTCTCCCGGGTCTCGGGGGCTACGGGCTCTTCCTCCTTCCTGCCCTTCCTGCCCCCCCCCCCGCTCGGGGCCCGCGCCGGCCCAGCGTGGCCCTGGGTCCCAGCCAAGCTCCGACTCTCACCGGCTACGTGACCTTGGGCAAGTCACTTCCCCCCGTACGCCTCGGTTTCCTCCTCCGCCAAGCGGAGACCCCGAGAGGTCCTGCCCTGCCCACCCTAGGGGAGGGGGCTGCCCACCCGGTGGGAAGACGCTTTGTGAGCGGCGCGGCGGGGACGCAGGGCTCGCGGGGGCTGCGGGGCCGCACAAAGCTGACCCGGGCAAGGCTCCACCCCCCGCGCGGGGCCGGCCGGCTGGACCGCACGCCTCGGGGCCCCCCCACCCCCGGCGCCAACCCACGCCCCTCCCCGCCCGGCCCGCTCCCGGACCCGTACCTGCTCCCGGCGCTCGGCCGCAGGCGCCGCCAGCCTGGGCGCCCGCCCGGAGGGGCCCGTGGCCCGGAGGGCTGAGGCGGCCGGCAGCGGCGGGCTCGGGCCGGGGCGGCGGCGGCGGGGGGCGCGGGCGGCGCAGGGGCCCGAGCTCGGCGGCGCCCGGCCTGGGAGACGACGACTGAGGCTGGAAGTGCGCGGCGGCCGCAGCTGCTGAGGCGGCGGCGGCGGCGGCGGCGACCGCGGCGACCGCGGCGGCGGCGCTTCCGCTCATGGCGGGGCCGCGGGCAGCGGCTCCGACTGCGACTCGACTCCGGCGGGCGGGCGCTGGCTGGGCCCGGGCCGGCGGCGGCAGCAGCGGTGGCGGCGACGGAGGCGGCTCCCGGAGGGGGAGGAGGCGGAGCCGGGAAGCGGCGGCCGCGGCGGCCGCGGCGGCGGAGGGGGCGGGGCCGCGGAGGGGGCGGGGCCTCCGCGCCGCCGCCGCCAATGGGCGGCCGGCGCCTGAGCCGCGACTGCGGGGCCGGGCGGGCGGCGCCGTAGGGCATCCCCTGCCGCGGCCGCTCGCCCGGGCGGGGAGGCTAAGGGCCGCCCGCGGGAGAGCCCAGCTCCGGGGACGGCCCCGCCCCCGGTCCGCCTCCGGGGCACGGACTCGGGCCTCCCGGGCCGGGCCCCGCGCCACCCGGGCCCGCCTGTGCGCCCGGGGCTCGGCGGCGCGGCTGCCTCCGGCGCCAGTGTGTGCGCCCGCGAGTGTGCCAGGGGCTCGGCCCGGGAGGCTGCAGCTCGCTGTGCGCGGCCGGAGGCGCCTCGGCCTCCCTCCTCCTCTTCCCCTCCCCGCACTCTAGCCGGGCTCCTCTCCCTCCCTCTTTTGGCTGTTTGCTCGAAGTTTTTTCCCTTTCAGACACTTTGGAAAGAAACTCTCTCCCCTTCTGGAGCTGTGTCTCAGTGATAAATCGGCGGACCCAGGAGGATAGCAGAGGCAGAAACGAAAGAGATGGGAAGGAGATGCGCAGCCTTCTCTGAATTTAGAGACCCATCTTGAATTTAGGAGCAGAAGCCAGCAGCCTGGCTCCTCCCTGGCCCCTTGCCCCTTTCTCCGACTTTCTCTTCCTCTTTCTTACTTTAAACGCCCTTGTTGTTAAAAGACTTACAGGAAACCATCTAACCCAGCTGGGCCTAGTCTCAAAAGACAGAGAGAGAGGCTGGGACGTGAGGAAAGGCTCTTGAGCTGTGCTGACGGTGTTCTAAGTGAGAATTCTGCAGATTCATGACCCCCCTGGCGGCCCTCCTCTCCTTGGATAGGATATTGGCTACTGAACCTATTTCTTGTCCATGTTTTTCTGATTCTCATATCAAAGCCTGGGAACTGGGGAGAGAAAGAGCAAGTTACAAGTCGACAAGGCACAGTGCTACCGTGGTAGGCTGGCCCCATGAGAGAAGTGTGGACCAATCTGTGGCAACGGACATTTTAAATTCCACCTTGACACTCCCTGGGTACCTGACCTTTCCAGTCATCCGCAATGCTAGGCCCTGGGGATATAACGAAGAAGATTCAGTCCCAGGCTTTAAAGAGTTTACAAGTCTCCTTGGAGGATAGTGAGATAAATTCTGAGAAGTTAAGAGCTTAAGGATCACCAGATGTTTACCAGGTGAAAGGGACTGGGGGGAACTGGACAGTGGACGGGAAGATTTCAAGAATACAATTGGTGGGCAGCCCCGGTGGCGGAGCGGTTTAGCGCCGCCTGCAGCCTAGGGCGTGATCCTGGAGACCAGGGATCGAGTCCCACATCGGGCTCCCCGCCTGGAGCCTGCTTCTCCTCGGCCAGTGTCTCTGCCCCGCCCCCCCGAATAAATAAATAAATCTTAAAAAAAAAAAAAAAAAGAATATAATTGGTCAGGGGATCCCTGGGTGGCTCAGTGGTTTAGAGCCTGCCTTCAGCTCAGGGCGTGATCCTGGACCCCCAGGATTGAGTCCCACATCCAGCTCCCTGCTTCTGCCTCTGTCTCTCTTTCTCTCTCTCTCTCTCTCTCTCTGTCTTTCATGAATAAATAAATACTTTAAAACTAATAATAGGGATCCCTGGGTGGCGCAGCGGTTTGGCGCCTGCCTTTGGCCCAGGGCGCGATCCTGGAGATCCGGGATCGAATCCCACATCAGGCTCCCGGTGCATGGAGCCTGCTTCTCCCTCTGCCTGTGTCTCTGCCTCTCTCTCTCTCACTGTGTGCCTATCATGAATAAAAATTAAAAAATAAATAAATAAATAAAACTAATAATAAAAATTAAAGAAAGAATATAATTGGTCAGGGGCATCTGAGTGGCTAAGTCAGTTAGGTGTCTGACTTTTGATCTCAGCTCAGGATCCTAGTATTTACTGAATTCCATCCTTTACTTTCTCCGGGCAGGTAACATTACTACTTAGGGCTTCAGTCCCAGTGCCTACTGTAGAATGCCCATAAACTATGGCATTCTTCTCTCATGTAATAGGCCTCAGCAGCCTTGAACAAAATCAGGCCTATTTCCACCCCAAGGCCCAAATCCTAGTTTCAATTCTTTAAACTCCAATTTGGTGTAATGCCTTTCCCACCAGCCCTAGAAGAAGAGGAACAGGAAAGCAGTTTAATCCAGTATCTGAAGGACTCCACTGAGGCTACCTTGCAGGCTTGGAAGAAACAAGGGAGATGGCCAGGTCAGACCCTGGACTACCTCACCTTCCCAGTTAAGGGGTGCAAAAGAAAGAGTGGGCCACAGGATCACCTAGGTGGCTCAAATGTTTAAGCAACTGACTTCAGCTCAGATCACGATCTCGGGGTCCTGGGATCAAGCCCTGGTCCAGCCCAGGTGTCCAGCCCGGGTATCATGTTGGGTGCCACACTCAGCACAGGTGCCTCCCCTTGCTAGTGTTACTCTCTCTCTCTCAAGTAAATAAATAAAATCTTAAAAAAAAAGAAAAAAAGAAAGGAAGCCCAAGTGGCTCAAGTGGTTAAGCATCTGCCTTTGGCTCAGGGTGTGATCTAGTCCTGCATCAGGCTACCTGCAAAGGAGCCTGCTTCTCCCTCTGCCTGTGTCTCCGCCTCTCTCTTTCTCTCTCCCATGAATAAATAAATAAATATTTTTTAAATTAAAATTAAAAAATAGGACAAAAAAATAATAATAAAAAATAATAAAAAATAGGGCAGCCCCTGTGGCGCAGCGGTTTAGAGCTGCCTGCAGCCTGGGGTGTGATCCTGGAGACCAGGGATCGAGTCCCACGTCGGGCTCCCTGCTTGGAGCCTGCTTCTCCCTCTGCCTGTGTCTCTGCCCCTCTCTCTCTCTCTCTCTCTCTCTCTCTCTCTCTGTGTGTCTATGAATAATTAAATAAAATCTTAAAAATAATAAATTTAAAAAAAAAGAAAGAATGGACCACATCCATGTGTGTTGTGACCTTTATCTCTGAAAATGTCCATCCTCCAGCAATGATCGGGAAGAGAGATAAGCATGAAGTATTTAGGGAACCACAAGTTGAATAGGGCTGGAGCACAGCCCTGGTGACAAGTGGAGAGAAGAGACCAGACTAGAGAGTAAAGAGGAGACCAGAAGACTTTTTGAAGAGTCTTAAATATCATGTTGAGGTATTTGAACTTAACCCAAGTAATTAAAGGGAGCCATTGAAAGATTTAAGAGAGAGAATAAAATAATCCGACTGGATTTTGGAAATGCTCTGGCTCCTGTTTAGAAAATGGATGGGAGGGGAACAAGAAGAGGAGCAAAACCAGCTAAGCTCTGAGGCAGGGGACCAAAGTGACGCAAGCTAAGGCAGAGATGTAGGAATACAGATGTATTAAGCTGGTTGAATGAAGCTGTTGAAGAAGATGAAAGAAAATTAAGGATAAGAAAGATTTTTGGCTTGGGCAACTGGGTGATAGTGTTGTTCTTGAAGATACGGTATACATAGACAAGAACAGAGAACTCAGATCCTGGTTAAATTGGTTCATTCCCATGATCTTCACGTTCCTCATCCATATGAGGCAGGAGGGCTAAGGGAGTTGGACAAGAGTTTCTGCTGTACAATTACTAAGGTCTTTTTTTTTTTTTTTTTTTTTTTTACTAAGGTCTTTCTGAGATTGGCATCTAGAGATTTGCAAAGGAAAGGCAAGATAACAGAATCATTGTCCGTTTCCTTTGTTTCGATTTTTTTTATTGTGGTAAACTATACATAATAGATTTAACCGTTTTAGCCATTTCCAAGTATGCAATTCAGCGGCATTAACTACTGTTTTAGCTTGGCTGCCAGAACAAAATATTATAGGCTGGTGGCTTAAACAACGGAAATTTATTTTCTCACAGTCCTGGAGACTGAAAGTCCAAGATCAAGCTGTCAACGTGGTCTTTCTTTCTTTCTTCCTTTCTTCCTCTCTTTCAGATTTCATTTATTCATGAGAGACACAGGGAGGTAGAGACATAGGCAGAGGGAAAAGCAGGCTCCGTGTGGGGAGCCCAATGTGGGACTCAATCCCAGGACCCCGGGATCACGACCTGAGCTAAAGGTAGATGCTCAACCACTGAGCCACCCACTTCCAAACATGGTCAATTTCTGGTAAGAGTTCTCTTCCTGGCTTGTAGATGGCTGATTTCTCACACATGGTGGAAAGAGAGGGAGAGAGAGAACAAATTCTCTGGTGTCTCTTTTTAGAAGGGCACTAATTTCAACTTGAGGGCCACATCTTCCCGAACTTAAAACTGAATCATCTCCCAAAGGAACTTCAACATATGAATTTGAGGGGGACACAATTTAGTCTACAGCAACTACATTCACATGGTTATTTTTTTTCCCCCACAGGGTTATTCAACTGTCACCACTATCCATTGCCAGAACTTTTTCATCAACCCAAACAGAAACTCTGTACTTATTAATCAATAACCTTCCCATTCTCCTCCCTGCCAGCCCCTGATACCTCTATTCTACTTTCTATCTCTATGAATTTGCTTATTCTAGGTACCTCATACTAATGGAATTATACAATATTTTCCTTTGTGTCTGGCTTATTTCACTTCCAGAATGTTTTCAAAGTTCAACTGTGTTGTAGCATGTATCATAATTTCATTCCTTTTTAAAGCTGAGTAATATTCCATTATATATATAAATATATCATCTTATCTATATACATATCATTTTATCATCAAAATCAATTTATAGGGCAACCCAGGTGGCTCAGCGGTATGGTGCCACCTTCAGCCCAGGGTGTGATCCTGGAGACCCAATCAATATGTGTCAGGCTCCCTGCATGGAGCCTGCTTCTCCTTCTGCCTGTGTCTCTGCCTCTCTCTCTCTCTGTGTGTGTCTCTCATGAATAAATAAATAAATAAAATCTTTTTTAAAAATCAATTTATATATTTATATAAATATATATATCACATTTTGTTTATCCATTCACTCATCAATAGACATTTATGTTGCTTCCACCTTTTGGCTATTGTGAATAATATTGCTATGAACTTTCCTATACAAGTATCTGAGTCCCTGCTTTCAGGTCTTTTGAATTCTACCCAGGAGTAGAATTGCTGCATTATATTGGTAATTCTATACTTAACTTTTTGAGGAACCCACTTTCCACAGTGCTTTCCATAGTGACTGCACCATTTTACATTTCTACCAGCAGTTCACAGGGATTCCACTTTCTCCACATCCTCACTAACACTTGTCATTTTCCTTTTTTTTTTTTTTAATATTAGCCATCTAATGGGTGTGAAGTGGCATCTCATTGTGGGTTTGATTTGCATTTCTCATTTCACTTTAAAGCCCAGCACATCTATTATTTGTATATGTCTTCTAGCATGGTTTGTTTTTTTTTTTGTTTTTTTTTAATTTTTATTTATTTATGATAGTTACAGAGAGAGAGAGAGGCAGAGACACAGGCAGAGGGAGAAGCAGGCTCCATGCACCGGGAGCCCGATGTGGGATTCGATCCCGGGTCTCCAGGATCACGCTCTGGGCCAAAGGCAGGTGCCAAACCGCTGCGCCACCCAGGGATCCCTCTAGCATGGTTTGTAATGTTGGTTTTTTGCTTTGTCTTTTGGTTTGTTGGTTTCTTTGCTTTGCCTGAAGGGGGTATGAGTAGAGGAGGGGAATGATAAGAAAACACTGAAAGTTACTTCCAGAAAAATTGTCACACAACAATAAACTTTTAATAGTGTTTAAAACCAAAAGAAAGAAAAAAAATAATAAAACCAAAAGAAGAGCCAGATAGTCTTGGCTACATCGCAGAATAACACTCTGCAGCCTTAGCGACTGAAGACTCCAGATAAGTTAGAACTCAATGACCATTGTAACCATGGCCAGCAAAGACAGTGGAAACAGCAGTGCCAAATGGAAGGAGTTGGAGCAAATGATAAATTTAACTCCCAATATCACATGACTATATTGTTCACAAGCACATCATAAACACCTGTGAAACACCTCTGAGGCCTCCCTGAAACACCTGGGGACGTACATTACAGGGTGTGGGTGAGAACAATAGAACACATGCTGACCATTTTTCTTACTGTTTTAATACTAACAAGCATAAATTTCTATTTCCTTAGGCTGGACTCCTAAAAGAATTGCTAGGTTAATGTTTTTTAAAGGTTTTACTTTCCAGAAAGACTATCATAATTTATTTTTAATCATTTATTTATTTTTACTGAAATATAGGGGACTGACTTGATCTTATTCTTCACTTGCAAAGTCTCTCACGTTGATTTTATTTATTATTCTCCTTTATCCATATTCTCCAATCTCATTCCCCTTTCCCACCACAGAAATCATTCCAGTATGTTAAGTATATATCCTTTTGTTTGTAGATGTTTATTTAAAATATGTATTATTGGGACGCCTGGGTGGCTCAGTGGTTTAGTGCCTGCCTTTGGCCCAGGGCATGATCCTGGGGTCCCAGGATCAAGTCCCACATCAGGCTCCTTGCGTGGAGCCTGCTCTTCCCTCTACCTATGTCTCTGCCTCTCTCTCTCTCTCTCTCTCTGTGTGTGTATGTCTCTCATGAATAAATAAAATCTTTTTAAAAAATAAAATATGTATTATTGGGGCACCTGAGTGGCTCAGCAGTTGAGCATCTGCCTTCAGCTCAGGGCATGATTCCGGAGTTCTGGAATGGAGTCTCACATCATGGTTCCCCCTGGGGAGCTTGCTTCTACCTCTGCCTATGTCTCTGCCTCTCTCATGAATAAATAAATAAATGAAATTTGAAATGTATTATTGTTTTAGATTCATGTATTTTTTCTTATGTAAATAGTATTATAATTTTTTTTCTTTCTGTTCTTCTTGCAGTAACATGTTTTTTAGATCTGGTCCACTGCTTCTAACTACAAAGAGTACTAACTAACTACCAAAGAGTACTCCACCCACCACATTTTGCTTAAGGACTTTTTCCAATTATGGACACCCAAATCACTCCTCACAACCGAAAACAACACTGCTGTTAATATCTTCATATACACCCCTTATGAGAACTATGTGAGAATTTCTCCAGGTTATGTATCTAGTAGCAAAATTGGGTATTTTATGTTTTTTTTTCTCTTTTGTATAGTTTTGATTTTCACTTTTTGATCACTGATAAGAATATGTGTGTGCGTGTGTTTCTTTAACCACTGTATTCTTCTAAGAATTTTCTGATCACATCTTAGCCCTATCTTCCATTGCTTCTTTTAAAGACTAATTTAGTCTGTAATTGATTGTAACATATTGAAAAAATGTGATACATGAGTCTATACATGAGTCCATAATCGTACTCAAAGAGAGAAAAAAACTCATTTGCTACCAATGGAAATACTATGACACTAACTCCTTTGTCAGGAAACTGGTAATTAAAGAGAAAGAATGAAGCATTTAATGTGTCATTTTAGGAAGAAATTAGGTTCATCCCCAATTGATGAGGGAAAACCCTTCTTTGCAGAAGAATGTCAGCTAATAAATGTAGAAGGACTGATAGAAATTCCCCATTTTGCCATCTCCAATGAAATAATTGATTCAGGTAAGAATCATCAGTGAATGTTAAACTATTAAAAAAGAATGAAAGGAAAGAGATGAATCTGCCATTTTATCTGTTTCCTACCACTCACTTGCCCTACGAACACTTCCAATTTGCTTTAGCTCCCACCATTCTATTGAAACGGCAATGCTTGAAGGACAATGCTGACTTCTCAATTGTGAAATACAATGGCCTTTTCTCATCCTCCTTGATCTCTTTATGGTATTTGACATTAGTGGCTGCCTCCCTTTTCTTGTGACTCCTCTCCTTTCATCCACTAGAGACTGAATATCTGTTGCTGTATAACAAACCAACCTAACATAAAGTGGCTTAAAACAAAAAATGTGTTATTGTGTCTTATGCTTCTGTGGGATGGGCTCGGTGGGATGGTTCTCACTCAGAATTTCTTATAATGTTGCAGTCAGATGGTGGCAAGGGCTGGAGCTGTCTGAAGACTCAACTGAGCTAGATGTCCAAGATGGCTTTGTCACTCACGTGGTGACCACATTCATTACCTAGGTTGGCATGGCTAGAAACGCTGGGGATTAGCAGGGCATTGCTTTCTCAATGCTACCAGCTTGGGTTTCCTAACAGTATCCTGGTCTCAGGATAGATAGACTTCTTACCTAGTACCTGGCTTCCTCCAGAGCAAATGTTCCAATTGTCCCAAGTGGAAGCTGGCCAGGCTTTTTATGAGACAATTAACGGTCTCTTTCTCATCCAGTATGCATTGTCCATTATTTCCAGCATTGGTTTCTTTAGAGGGGAAAAAGAACCTAAAGACTCTTCCAAAGCTGAGTGTAAAACCCATCCATGTTTTTATTGTTTCATTTTAACTACGTATTATCCATACTAATCCCGAAGCAATTTTTTTTCCGAAGCAATTTTTTAAAAAAGAGTTTATTTATTTATTTGACACAGAGAGAGAGAGAGCACAAGCAGGGGGAGCAGGAGAGGGAGAAATAGGCTCCCTGCGGAGCAGGGACCCTGATGTCAGGCTTAATCCCAGGACCCTGGGATCATGACCCAAGCTCAAGGCAGACACTTTACTTCCTGAGTACCCAGGCATCCGCCAGGAGCCCCCCAAAGCAATTTTTAAATACTCAGTTTTTACCCAGTCATTTAAAAACATTTAACTTAGTTTTCACAGACCCAGGAACGTCTTTCATTTTGCACTTGTATTTCTGCAGTTTACTTAATATTTGATTAAATAACATAATTGCAGAAATAAATACAACTAACATAAACTCGGGACAATAAATGTTCAGGATACAGAGGCATAAATTGGCATATTTTATTTTTTTATTTTTAATTTTTTTTAATTGGCATATTTTAAACACAGAATGGAAAGCATTAATCAGTTAAAAGGGTTCCTAATATATCTTTTTTTTTTTTTAAGATTTTATTTATTTACTCATAGAGGCAGAGAGAGAGAGGCAGAGACAGAGGCAGAGGGAGAAGCAGGCTCCATGCAGGGAGCCCGACGTGCGACTCTATCCAGGGTCTCCAGGATCACGGCCTGGGCTGCAGGCGGCGCTAAACCGCTGCGCCACCGGGGCTACCCGGGCTCCTAATATATCTTTTATTGAATCTATTTTTTAAAAGATTTATTTATTCTGAGAGAAAGTGAGGGTGGAGGGGCAGAGAGAGTTTCAAGTAGACCCTGCACTCAGCACAGAGCCTAAGGCAGAGATCAATCTCACAACCCTGAGATCATGCCCTGAGCTGAAACCAAGAGGGACACTCCCCCCACGGCACCACCAGGCACCCCATTGAATCTTTTGAATTGGAAGTAACATAAACCACCTCAAGAAACTTAGAATTTATTGATTCTTATACCCTAAAGTCTGGAGTAGATCTGTTGTGACTTGACTCAGGGGCTCAGGTGACATCATCAGCTCCCAATTTTCCTCCACCTCTCAGCTGTGCTCAACAGCATGTTGGCTTCACATTAGATCCCATGCAGTAACAAGATGGTGATGGCACAGAAGAGAGAACATGTATTCATTTTAGCAATTCCAGCAAAAGACTCAATACTCGTCATTGGCTGAGAATGGGTATGTGTTCACCTCTGTACCCATCTGTGGCCAGGGGAAGGTGATGACCTGATGGATTAGATTAGGACTGAGTCCCATGCCTCCCTGCAGTCCCACGTAATCCCATGGACTTGCCTTGGAGAAAAATTGCCTTGGAGAGTTCCAGAATGCTGTTATAAAAGTCCATTCCTGCCATAATGATTGGAAGAAGGATTATGTGCTGCTGGAGGGCAAGTGTAACATCTTGTTGCTCCCTGTACTCCCACCCCACAGACACAGCACCCTGCATGTTTCCCTGCACACAGCAGGCATTGCTTATTGACCTAAAATCACAAACATCCTTCCCTTCATTTACCGTGCACCTTAAGGCAGTTTGTAGAAGACTTGCCCTTGGTGTACAAAATGCCGGCCGCCATTTGCCTGAATTTTGTTATCTTTTGATCTTTCATGCTGTCAAAAGGCCTCAAAGCACAGGTCTGAATGGGGTTTGGCCTCAAAGCCTCACAGAGCTGAGCTCCCTTACAGAATTCCGTGAGTAAAGTCTTGCATGTTGCTTTATAATGCCGGTTATGGCAAGGCTGCAGTTTTAAATTCACCTTCCGGGTTTGTCCTAGAGCCAGTTTTAAGGACTATCCTTGGGTCTTTCCCCCAGTTCCCCGCCCTCCCCTCCCTTCCCTGCAGCCACAGCTGCCTGGCTCCAGGGCACTCAGACGGCACTGTCGCCTAGGCAACCCAGAAGGGGGCTTCAATCTACTGTCTCCCCAGAGGGGCTGGGCTGGCCATGAGCCAGAAAGAGGCAGGGGGCAGGGGACCTGACTGGCCCAGCGCAGGGCATGCCGGGAAGTAAACAGACCACTGGTGTGCTGCCTGCCAGAAGAGAAGGGGGAGGCCCGGAATGTCATGGGTGTGATTGTCTGAGTGTTGTACAAGCGGACCGTCAAGGAGCCTATGGCCAGCTAAGAGAACAGGAATGGGACAGGAGAAAGAAGGTCTGACTCATCTTGGTCCCAAACCTGCAGTGTGGGGGTTAAATAGCTGAGGCTCTGTATTCCTTTCCTGGGTCTGTGGTAACAAAGCATTACAAATTAGGTGGCATAAAATAGCAGAAATGTATTGTCTCAGAGCTTTGGAGGTTAGGAGTCCTAAGTCAAGTTGTCAGCAAGGTTGCCATTCCCTCTGAAATTTGTAGGGGAATCGTTCCTTGCCTCTGATCCTAACTCCTGGTGGTTTACTGGCCATCTTTGGCCTTCCTTGGCCTGCAGCTGCATAATTCCAATCTCTGCCTTCGTGGTTATGTGGCGTTCTCGCTGTCTGGTGAATATATCTTCTTATAAGGACACCAGTCATATGGAATTAGGGGTCCACCCACCTGCAGTATGATGCCATCATAACTGATTACCTCTGCAACAACTCTATTTCTAAACAAGGTCACAGTCTGAGGTACTAGGGGTTAGGACTTCAATATATCTTTTTTTTTTTTTTTTAAGGGGACACAATTCGACCCATAACAGGCTCCTAGATAGATATGAAATGATGGAGAAGTTGATTTTAGAAGTTCCTGTAGTATAAGACAAAGGCTTGAGAAGATTATTTGACTGGACAAAGGAACACCTGGAACACCAGGCTGAGGAGATTGGCCTTTTTTTTTTTTTTTTTTTTTTTTTTGAGATTGGCTTTTACTTAGCAGAAGGGAGTCATGAAAGGTCTCAGGCAGAAAGCTGTGTGACTACCAATGAGATTCAGGTTTGTTTGTTTGTTTGTTTTTTCAAGATTTTAATTATTTATTCATGAGAGACAGAGAGAGAGAGAGAGAGAGAGAGGCAGAGACACAGGCAGAGAGAGAAGCAGGCTCCATGTAGAGAGCCCGACGTGGGACTTGATCCCGGGTCTCCAGGATCAGGCCCTGGGCTGAAGGCAGCGCTAAACCGCTGAGCCCCCCGGGCTGCCCATAGAGACTCAGGGGTTTTTGTTGTTGGCTGCTATTTATTTATTTATCTATTTATTTATCTATTTATTTATCTATTTATTTGTTTGTTTACTTAAGTACCAGTGGAATGAGCCACTTCTTTCTCCAAGGCAGACACCTCAGCTGCCTGTTCAAGTAACAGGCCAACCACATAGCTGAAGCAAGGCAAAAGCCTCCAAAATAAATAGCACAGTTTGGTATCCTTCAGAAGTAAGATTGCTACTTGCCAACTCTGTCAGCCTCGGCTGCTCTATCAGTCAAATGAGAATAATAAGAGTGCTTATTTCACAGAATTGTTGGAAGGATTAAATGAAGATTTTACGCATATGTAAGATATCATATATACTTAGCATGTATGTATCTTGGAAGAGTGGCTAGCGAAGAACTCAACAAATGTTCACAAATTTTTTTTAAAGATTTTATCCATCCATTCATGAGAAACACAGAGTGAGAGGCAAAGACATAGGCAGAGGGAGAAACAGGCTCTGTAGAGGGGAGCCTGATGCAGGACTCGATCCCCAGACCCAGGATCACACCCTGAGCCAAAGGCAGACACCCAACCACTGAGCCACCCAGGCATCCCAAGTGTTCACAATTATTATACAGAGATGATCAGTTCATTTGGTGAAAGAGTGCAGGAAAAACAATTATTAGTGCAGGCTGTAGGCTTTAGACTGCCCTTCGTTCCTCTTCTCCAGGAAGAACAGTCTCTCACATTTGCTCAGCACTTTGCAGTTTTCAGAATACTCTGGCACCCATTCTACTCCCTATGCAATCTCCACAATTTTGTGAGGTAGTCAGAATCTCATTATTGTCTCCATTTTGCAGATGAGAAACTGAGACCCAGATGGGTTAAGTCACTGGCTTTCCACACTTTTTCTTCTAGGACACATATGATGGATGATTCTTTCAAATGGACACGTACTGGGACACATGTGTGGCTCAGCGGTTGAGTGTCTGCCTTTGGCTCAGGTCAGGATCCCCAGGTTCTGGGCGGCTCCCTTTGGGGAGCCTGCTTCTCTCTCTGCCTATGTCTCTGCCTCTCTCTCTCTCTGTTTCTCATGAATAAATAAATAAAATATTCAAAAAAAAAAAAAAAAGAAGAAGAAAAGCAAGTCGAGGGCTGCCCGGATGGTTCAGTTGGTTGGGTGGTTGGCTCTTGGTTTCAGTTCAGGTCATGATCACAGGGTCCTGATCTTAGGGTCGTGAGACAGAGTCCAGTGTCAGCCTCCAGGCTCAGCAGGGAGTCTGCTTGGAATTCTCTCTCTCCCTCTGCCTCTGCTCTTCCTCCCTCAAATAAATAAATAAATCTTTTTTTTTTTTTTTTTTTTTAAACAGGGTAAGTTGAACTGTATGGAATTGATGTGGGAAGAGATCTCTGATGTATTGCTAATAAAAAAAATTAGATTGCAAATTTACTAGTAATATTTTTTGTTTATACATGCATACAGCTGTCAGGAACCCCACAAAGGAAACTGTTAACCATGGTTGACTCTGAAATTGAGGAGTAAGAGGTGGCACAGTGGGTGGCAAGAGTTTTCACTTTTACTTTATACAATTTTAAATACGCATGTATTGTTTTTATAATGAAAATTTCATTCCATTCTGAAAATAACATAAAGCATTCAGTATGCAAGCAACATTATTACAGGCATACCTTGAGTCTGCTCTGATTTTCTTCAAGGAAATAATTCATGACTATGTATAAACTATCTCTGGAATGATATTTAAGAAGCCAATGATAGTGGTTGTCTCTCAAGAGGGAAACTGAGGAACTAGTGTTTGAAGTCAGGGATGAGAGCAAAATGAGCTTTTCACTATACACTGTTCTGTAAGATTTAATTTGTTTTTAACCAAATGCATGTATTATGAATTGAAATGAATTAAGAGGAAATTATTAAAAGCTTCAGTGACTTATAATTACTAATGAATGACTTGTGGTGTACCTTTTTTTTTTTTAATTTTTATTTATTTATGATAGTCATACAGAGAGAGAGAGCGAGAGAGGCAGAGACATAGGCAGAGGGAGAAGCAGGCTCCATGCACCGGGAGCCCGATGTGGGATTTGATCCTGGGTCTTGAGGATTGCACTCTGGGCCAAAGGCAGGGGCCAAACCGCTGCGCCACCCAGGGATCCTGTGTGCCACCCAGGGACGGATCACAACACACCAGCGCTTCCCACTGGATTAGATACTAAGCAGAGTGCTGAGATCCAAATTCAGGATTTCTGACTCCAAGTATGTGATTTTTATGTTATTTTATTTTATTCTATTCTATTCTATTTTTTTTAACTTTTATTTATTTATGATAGTCACAGAGAGAGAGAGAGAGAGAGAGAGAGGCAGAGACATAGGCAGAGGGAGAAGCAGGCTCCATGCACCGGGAGCCCGATGTGGGATTCGATCCTGGGTCTCCAGGATCGCGCCCTGGGCCAAAGGCAGGCGCCAAACCGCTGCGCCACCCAGGGATCCCTCTATTCTATTTTTTTAAGAGACAGAGAGACAGAGGCAGAACATAGATAGAGGGAGAAGCAGGCTCCATGCAGGGAGCCCGACATGGGACTTGATCTCAGAACTCCGGGATTACACCCTGAGCCAAAGGCAGATGCTCAACTGCTGAGCCACCCAGGCGTCCCTTTAGTGTGTGTATGTGTGTGTGTGTGTGTGTTTAAGATTTTATTTATTTATTCATAGAGATGCAGAGAGAGAGAGAGAGAGAGGCAGAGACACAGACAGAGGGAGAAGCAGGCTCCGTGCAGAGAGCCTGACTTGGGACTCCATCCAGGGTCTCCAGGATCACGCCCTGGGCTGCAGGCGGCGCTAAACCGCTGCGCCACCGGGGCTGCCCTGGTTTTTAAACACTATATTGTTGCTCAGTCTGGTTGCTTCAAAGGCTATGTTCTCTTGCCTCTGACACCGTCCAGGCCCACTCCCCAGGCTCAACAAGCCATGGTTGTAATGCCACAATTGTTATGGTAGAAAAGTCATAACTGTAGAATTAACTCTCCAATCAGTCTTTAGTCAATTTTTTTCAACCACACTTAAAGAAATTTTTTTTTTTTTTTTTTAGGAGAGAGAGAGAGAGAGGAGGGGAGGGGCACAGGGAGAGGGAGAGAGAGAATCTTAAGCAGGCTCCATGGCCAATGCAGAGCCCAATGCAGGGCTCCATCTCACCACCTTGAGATCATGACCTGCGCTGAAACCAAGAGTCAGATGCTTAACTGGCTGAGTCACCTAGATGTCCCTACCATCTTTTTAGAAGGCTCCTTTATACTCCCTCCAGTCTATACCCCCTCCAGATAAAACCCCTATCTGGCTTCTTTCATCATAATTTTATCTGTTTTTGAACCTCTTATACATGGAATCATAAAATATCTACTCTTTGCTGGCTGGCTTCTTTTGCTTAACACTATTTCATGAGATTTATCCATGTTGTGTGTAGCAGTTGTTTGTCAATTCCAGGAGTGAAAGTGCTGAATCCATATAGTACACATATATATACACCTACCTTTATATATACTGCCAAAGAGTTGTCCAAAATAGTTTCACAATTTATACTTCTACCAGCAATATAAGAAAGTTCCAGGTGCTCCACATCTTCACCCACACTTGGTATTATTAGTCCTTTTAATGTAAGCCATTTTAATGGCGGTCACCAACTCTAGTTTAACCCTTGACTTCCATCTCTGGTTCCCCCTTCTGCTCAGTCCTCTGGTCTCACAGCTCCTCAATGGAATCTTCGTACTTCTTTTTTTTTTTTTTTTAATATTTTATTTATTCATTCATGAGAGACACAGAGAGAGAAGGGGGGGGGGAGGCAGAGACACAGGCAGAGGGAGCAGCAGGCTCTATGCAGGGAGCCCGATGTGGGACTCGATCCCTGGTCTCCAAGATCACACCCTGGGCTGAAGGTCGCGCTAAACCCCTGAGCCACCCAGGCTGCTCGAATCTTTGTACTTCTGACCAATACTTCTTGCCCTTCTTTCCTGCAATAGAACCCTGTCCTGCTATGACTCCAGCCCCTGATTGAATGTGCTCACCACAAACAAATCTGATCTGTCACAGGCTGAGACCTTATTGCAGTACAGATGGGGAGCCCTAATACTAATTACAGACAGGTCTTTATCCTCATCACAGACTATGTTTATTTTTTATTTATTTATTTATTTATTTATTTATTTATTTATTTATTTATTTTTAAGAGATCTTATTTATTTATTCAGGATAGACATAGAGAGAGAGGCAGAGACACAGGCAGAGGGAGAAGCAGGCTCCATACTGGGAGCCCAACGTGGGACTCGATCCCGGGACTCCAGGATTACACTCTGGGCTGAAGGCAGGTGCCAAACTGCTGAGCCACCCAGGGATCCCCACAGACTATGTTTATAGCCTACCACAGACAGAACCCTAATCACAACTACAGGGTGAGCCCTGATCCCAACCAAAGTAGGAGCCATGACCCCAGTAAGCAGATTGAGCTCTAATCTTAAATGCAGCCTGAGCCCTGACCCAACTCACAAACTGACCTGATCCAAACTCATACTGATAAATACAAATGGCTGAGCACAATATTAGAAATTATTAAAGGATATGAAATTGCAATAACAAAATGCATTGTGAAGTGAACTACTATAGAGTCTCTCCTCAGTTCACTTCAAATTTTAATTGTAACTGAATTTTGCTAAGTTGGAGAAAGAGACTATAATCAACCCCACCCTGACATGTTGTAAAGAACAGGCTGGAGGCGGGGGAGTATGGCTCAAGGAAGCCTAAAGCTGAGTTAGCCCTGCAGATGGTGATGGAAAGATGGGTAACCTTCTTCCTGTCCTCACAAGATGGCAGGTTTATTTTAAGGGTGTTTTTAACAGCTTAAAAAAGTGGATTCAAAGAACACTGGGGGAAGCCTCTGATTTTTGGGCTTCTGCCCATGGTGACTTTTTTTTTTTTTTTTAAACAATGGAATTTAACTCCCAGTGAGATTTGTTCTTTCATTATATTCTGATCATATTGCCTTCCACATCCCCCTCCCTGCAGTGGCTGTTGAAAAGGAAAAAGGAGCCAGAGCCTTCAAGAATGAATACTTAGAGGTTCTGTTTGTCCTTCCTCTGCTAGTCAGCAGCAAGCTGAGAACATAATTTTCACTTTTTCTAATGACCTGGAAAAAAAATTAATTTCACTCTTTATACCAGAGAAGTACATATGAGTGAACTGTGTCCTGCGAAGAATGGGTGAGCAGTCTGCAGTGCAAAGTGGACCTTCACAAAAGTGTTCTCTCTTGGACAAAACTCCTGACTGGTGTGAGATGTTTGCTTTCCTAAACAATAATTGGATAAAACAACTTGTGAAAAGGGCTGCATGGTGTTGTGGATGGGCCCTGGGCTGGGAATCAGGAGACCAGGACAGTTCCACCAACTTGTGTGACCTGCTACAAATCCCTTTCCCTCTCTCTCAGCCTCCTCTCTCCATCTATAATAACGAGGATAAGCATAGCTGTTTGTAACATCTTTTATGTACAGTATCTCATTTAATTCTTGTAACAATCCCAATGAAATAGGAAATGGTTTTATTTCCAGTTCACAAAAGTGGTAGCAGGACTTAGGAGAAATTAAGACTCACCCAAGATAACATAAGAGTCAAGTCATTTTGTTCTGTTTTAGATAAATGTAACTCCTTAGTGTGGTTATTTGTCATAATTTATCCATTGGAAAACATTTATTAAGCATTTTCATATGCCAAATACTGTTTTTGACTTGAAGAACAAGGACATTTTCAGACCTAATCTGCTTGATGTCAACTGAAGGGAATACAAATAAAGCATTTTCCCTTTCTCCTTCTGTTAGGACAAATTTGGGTTAACCTTATAGCTCTGTCTCCCTGGAAATCTAATAAAAGTGCAATGAGGGCTATGATATTAGGCAGCATTGTTTATGGTAAAAATAACTCCTGATTGGTAAAGTGCATGCGGGCCAGAGTATTTAAGTCCTGGTAGGAAGTCATGGCTTTGGATCTGCCTAAGTGCAGTAAACTCATCTCCCACAGGGAACCTAAAAGCTGTGCCCATAGGACACAAAATATTGATTCTTAAGATAGGTCATTTCTAAACTAAGTTTGTCATCACATTCACTGATGTGATCTTAACTCTTTGTACCTGAACTGTCGCCTTGGAGGGCCGAAAGAAAACTAATCATTGGATTACTACAAGAACTCTTACCAAAGAGAGGTACCAGATGCTGTTCTGCTAGTCTGTTGTTTCTTATCTTAGACCTCTGAGAGTGAATTTGACGCCAAGTAAGGACTATGGTAATTAAGTGAAACTCAATGTCTATTTGAGCCCAATGACCATGAGAGTGAACATTTCAGGAGTGAATCCAGGTCAAATAGTTTTGAAGATAGGATTCAAACACTTTTTTCTGACTCTAGAGCCATGATTCTTAATCTTGGCTACAGATTGGACTCAAATTGAAATGATATTGAAATCATTTGTTACAATGGACACAACGATAGGAAAGAACAAAATAGTGCCATTCACAACATGAGTGAATCTATCCAATATAATGATGAAGGAAAGAAGTCAAACACAGAAGAATACATACTGGGTAATTCCACTTATCTAAAGTTCAAAAAGAGGCAAAACTCACCAGAATAGTGGCTGTCATTGAGGAGTGAATATTCACTGAAAGGAAGCACACAGGAGCCTTCTAGGGGGCTATAAATATTCTTTATCTTAGAATCTTCATGCAGTGGTGGTAGGAATGTAAATTGGTACAGACACTGTGAAAAACAGCATGGAGTTTTCTCGAAAAATTAAAAATATAGGGTGCCTGCATGGTTCAGAGTTAAGTGTCAGCCTTCATTCAGCTCAGGTCATGATCTCAGGGTCCTGGGATGGAGTTCCGCATCAGGCTCCCTTGCTCAGGGGGGGAGCCTGCTTTTCCCTCTCCCTCTGCCTGCTATTCCTCCTGCTTGTGCTCTCTCTGTGTCAAATGAATAAGATCTTTTTTAAAAAAATTAAAAATATAAATACCTGGCAGCCCCAGTGGCTCAGCGGTTTAGCGCCGCCTTCAGCCGGGGATGTGATCCTGGAGACCCAGGATCAAGTCCATCAGGCTCCCTGCGTGGAGCCTGCTTCTCCCTCTGCTTGTGTCTCTGCCTCTCTCTCTCTCTCTCTCTCACTCTGTGCCTCTCATGAATAAATAAATAAAATATTTAATATATATATATTTATTTATATATATTTATATAGATATATAAATGCCATGTGATCCAATAATTCCAGTGCTGGATATTTACCTGAAGAAAGCAAAACAATAATTTGAAAAGATATATGAACCTCCGTGTTTATTGCAGCATTATTTACAATGGCCAAGATATGGAAGCAACCTAAGTGTCCATTGATAGATGAATAGGTAAAGAAGATGTAGTACACATACATAATGGAATATTACACAACCACAAAAGAGTAAGATCTTGCCTTTTTTTTTTTTTTTTTTTTTTTTTATTCATGAGAGACACACAGAGAGAGAGGCAGAGACATAGGCAGAGGGAGAAGCAGGCTCCATGCAGGGAGACTGATGTGGGATTTGATCCTGGGACTCCAAGATCACACTCTGGGCCAAAGGCAGGCTCCAAACTGCTGAGCCACCCAGGGATCCCAGATCTTGCAATTTGTGATAATATGGATGGACCTAGGGGTAAGTCAGGTTGAAAAATACAAATACCATATTATTTCACTCATATGTGGAATCTAAAGAACAAAATAAATGAATAAACAAAAAGTAGAATCAGACCTATAAATAGATGGAAAAAACTGACGGTTTTCAGAGGGAAGGAGGCAGTGGGGAGAATGGGTAAAATGGATGAAAGGGAGTGGAAAATCTAGGCTTTCAGTTGTGGAATGAATAAGTCATGGGAATAAAGGGTACAGCATAGGAAATATGGTCAATGATACTTTATTTATTATTTAATTTTTTTGAAGATTTTATTTATTTATTCATGAGAGACACAGGGAGAGAGCGAGGCAGAGACACAGGCAGAGAGGGAGAAGCAGGCTCCATGCAGGGAGCCCAACATGGGACTCGATCCGGGGTCTCCAGGATCACACCTTGGGCTGATGGCAGCGCTAAACCGCTGAGCCACCTGGGTTGCCCAGTCCATGATATTTTAATAGCATTGTATGATGACAGATGGCAGCTACACTTGTGGTAAGCATAGCATAACGTATAGACATGTTGAATTACTATTTGTACACCTGAAACTAATGTAACATATGTAAACTATATTCAGAAAAATTTTTAAATTCTGTATCTTGATCTATGTGTTGGCTACATGGGTAAGTGAATATATTCATAAAATATGTAAAGGCAGAGTCAGTCAGAGAATCCAGAAGCAGAAATATAGGTGTAGGTGGGTGCATAATGAGAGATCAGGGAAATTTGAGGCCTTGAACTAAAGGCTACATCTGCCAGAAAAGCTCCCTCTGACTCTGCAGGGTAGAGTTGCAAGCTCCACTGTCCAGTATGTGACCAGTGTTTTAATCAGAGAAAGACTCAAGGCTTTGAGGAGAAAAGAAATAGAGGAACAGGACCTGGATATTGAACACCCAAGGAAAGCAGGGAAGCAGATCCTGGGGCTGCAGCCAAAAGGCAAACCTCCACCATCCTAGGGGCTATTAGTATAAAATACAGGGAAGCAATATTTTGTAAATATCAAATGACAACTTTGGGGATGCTGTTTTACTTTCCATGTGTCTCTCTTTTTTCCCCCATCTATTTTGTAAGAGGTTTTTTTGTTGTTTATTTTTAAAGACTTTTTAAAATTAATTAATTAATTTATTTATTCATGAAAGACACACAGAGAGAGAGGCAGACATAGGCAGAGAGAGAAGCAGTCTCCGTGCAGAGAGCCCGATCTGGGACTCGATCCTGGGACCCCAGGGTCATGCCCTGGGCTGAAGGCAGGTGATCAACTGCTGAGCCATCCAGGCATCCCTATTTTTTTTTTAAGATTTTATTTATTCATTCATGAGAGACACACACACACACAGAGAAAGAGAGAGAGAGAGAGAGAGAGAGGCAGAGACACAAGCAGAGGGAGAAGCAGGCTCCATGCAGGGAGCCCGACGTGGGGCTTGATCTCCAGGATTATGCCCTGGGCTGAAGGCAGCGCTAAACCGCTGAGCCACCCGGGCTGCCCCAAGGCATCCCTATTTTTAAAGATTTTATTTATTTATTTATTAAAGACAGAGAGAGAGAGAGAGAGAGAGAGAGCATAAGTAGGGGGATGGGGAGAGGGAAAAGCAGATTCCCTGCTGAGTGGGAAGCCTTGACACAGGGCTTAATTTGATCCTAGGATCTCGAGATCATGACATGAGCCAAAGTCAGACATTTAACCAACTGAGCCACCCAGGCGCCCCTGTAAGAGGTTTAGTTGCAAGGGAATTTAATAAAATAATACTTATTTTAGTTAGCATGGAGCCCAGACAGCACCTGAAATTAGGTCCTGCCCATAACTGGAATGTATTAATTCCTGGCTCCAGGCTGGGACAAAATTTCTGCCATGAGGCCATATCGAGAAAGAGAATCCAGGAGTTGTGTCTTATAAGACATGGCTGAAAAGGTGGAGATCATTGTCCTGGAGAAGCAAAGACCTGAGGGAAAGAGTTGAAACATGGGAAGTATCTCCAGATATCTAAAGGTTTGTCATATAAGACAAAGGCAGATTTGCTCAGGGTGACTTCAGAGGAAAAACAAGGACCAGTGAATGGAAATTCTGGAAAATTGACTATAATGAGAAGAACCTTTCATGAGGAATTGGAGACTTTGCAATTTTTCTAAAATGCAGTTTATTCATTCACTGGGATAAGCTCTGGGATACAAAGGAGGCAAGGTCCCTTACAGAGCTTATTAAATGTGGTCAAGACACAGGTTATTGTCTATCTAGTATTTATTCTCCTCTTCTTTTTTACTAACAAAATTTTCATTTTGTTATGGTCGGTAAGGTGTCCAGATAAAATATTCTCTAACTTCCCTTGAAGCAAGGAATGACCAGTGAAATGTGAATGGAAGTTGAGGGTGGAACTTCCAGGACATCTCCTTAAAAGGAGCTGACTGGGGGTGGGGTGGGGTGGGGTGTCTGGATGGCTTAGTCCGTTGAGCATACAACTCTTGATTTCAGCTCCAGTCATGATCTCAGGGCCTTGAGATCAAGCTCTGCATCAGGCTCTGTGCTCAGTGAGGCAACTGCTTGAGATTCTTTCCCTCTGTCTCTCCCCCAACTTATGTGCGTAGGTACCCTCTCTCTCTCTCTCTCTCTCTCTCTCTCAAATAAATAAATAATTCTTTTTTTTTTTTAATTTATGATAGTCACAGAGAGAGAGAGAGAGAGAGGCAGAGACACAGGCAGAGGGAGAAGCAGGCTCCATGCACCGAGAGCCTGACGTGGGATTCGATCCCAGATCTCCAGGATCGCGCCCTGGGCCAAAGGCAGGCGCTAAACCACTGCGCCACCCAGGGATCCCAATAATTCTTTTTTAAAAAGGGGGGGGGTGCTGACTTAGATAATAGAGGTACCATTATAACCCTCCCCTTATTTCTGCCCGGAATACAGATGTGATAACTGGAGTTTCAGCTGCCATAATGGGTTACCCTTCAGAATTGAATCCACTAAGGATAGTAGAAGGGAAAGGCATAGGGATTTTGGTTTCTAACAATTGTGAAGTCTTTATAGCAGCTCTATATTGACTGTCTCTGGACTTCTTTTATATGAGAGAAACAAACGTCTACCTTATTTTTGCTATTTATTGAGGTTTTCTGTTATTTATAGTCCATCTTAATTCTGATAAACTATACAAAACTTTTTTTTCAAACTAAAATTGTATACAGTGACAATTGAGATGTCTTGTAGGTCAAACAGTTGGATACTATGACTCCCAGGCCCTAGTATCTTGTTACCTTTTGTAGGAAACTTTCCCAGATTTTTTTTTTTTAAGATTTAATTAATTTATTTATGAGAGACACAGAGAGAGGCAGAGACATAGGCATAGGAAGAAGCAGGCTCCATGCATGAAACCTGCTGAAGGACTCAATCCCAGGACTCCAGAATCATGCCCTGAGCCAAAGGCAGATGCTCAACCACTGAGCCACCCAGGCGTCCCAACTTTCCCAGATTCTTGAGGAAGATTTAATCTCTCCCTCTTTGGTTCTCCAACAACACTTAGTTTATTCTGCTAGGATAACACTTATTGAGTCTTATGGTAGGTCCCTGACACCTACATTTATGATTCCGGCTCATTACTGGTTGCACAAGGGTAGCACGAGGAGAGTGTGTAAATGGGGAGGGCTCTCATGTTGCTGTCCAAGGTCCTGAACCTTCCCTTCAAAGCACACCAGGACAGTTTCTCTGATCTCTAAGACACTAATTTTTTTTTTTTTTTTTTTTTTTTATTCATGATAGGCACACAGTGAGAGAGAGAGAGGCAGAGACACAGGCAGAGGGAGAAGCAGGCTCCATGCACCGGGAGCCTGACGTGGGATTCGATCCTGGATCTCCAGGATCGTGCCCTGGGCCAAAGGCAGGCGCCAAACCGCTGCGCCACCCAGGGATCCCTAAGACACTAATTTTATCTGACCACCTCACCAAACAATTCTGATGAGGCAAAGAAGAGACAATACAGGAGAAAACAATACAAGCTGAAAGCAAGAGACAAACAGAGAACAGAGGCTGCTCTGAACACAGCCACTGAGAAAGAGCCAGGGAGGAAAAATGAAAAAGCTTTGACAATTTCACATATCATCAGAGTTAATAATGATTGACTACCAAAGTTGTGTCGTAAATTTGTGTTTTAAGTGATGCAAACTGTGCAAGTTTGATATGAAAAACTATATTTGTGCAGAAGGGAAGCAGATTGTCATCTAGGTGGAGATGATAGGAGGAGTAATCATCATAGGATTTATACCAGCATGCTCAGCCTTTTTCTTTTCAATCTTTTTTCCCCCAATCTTGATAAATCAGTTTGTAATTAAAAAAAAGTGCCACAGAAGTACTTGGACTATGACTTATGTTTTACAGTTTGTGCAGCTGATTTCGTGAGTTTTTTTCACTGATTACAAGAAATGTTTCCCCTTCCCCAAATTTGGAGATGAGGATATTCTACCTTTATTTCCCTCCTCCTTGCAACCCATCCCATTTGTTCACCTTCTGTTTGGCTTGACTAGCCAAGTGAGTCCCTCCTGTACAAGATTCTTACCGTGCTCTTGACTCAAATTCATGCTGGGTGTTTAAAAATGCATTATCTTGGGACAGTTGGGTGGCTCAGCGGTTAAGCATCTGCCTTCCGGCTCAGGGTGTGATCCTGGGGTCCCGGGATCGAGTGCCCCATCCAGCTCCCTGCATGGAGCCTGCTTCTCCCTCTGCCTGTGTCTCTGCCTCTCTCTGTGTCTCTCATGAATAAATAAAATCTTTTAAAAAATAAAAATGCATTATCTCAGCTAATCCTCTCAACAGCCCACAATATCAGTATAATTATTCTCATTACAATTAAATTCATGTCATGGATCTTTGAGGTTGTTTGTGAATTGGACAGCTGAAACAATGAATAGCAATTCTCAAATGTCAAGGGTCTTTTCTAATTTACCTGTCTATCTCCCAAAATAGCCTATAAAAACTTCGAGGTCATGAACTATATCTTATTCATCATTCTATTTCTAATAATATCTAGTATGGGTCCTGACATAGTAGGGGCTCTAAAGTATTTTTGAAATAAATAAATAAATTGATTAAAATATACAATAATTAGCATTGCATTTAAATCATTTAAATAGGATGAGTTTATGAATAATATATCAAAGATACATAAGAGATATTTCAAAATAGTCTTAACTATGGTGAAAGGATTAGAAAAACATCCTATGTGCCATTTCCACTTTGTGAAATAATGCATTCTTGAAAATTAACAGAAGGAACAGAAATAGTGAAATAATACTCCTTCACATCTACGTGTCACTCCTGCGGTGAGCCAAAATGATTTAGCTTATTCTTGTATTTTTTTAAAAGATTTTATTTATTTGAGCGCATGCGCACAGGAGAGCACGAACTGAGGGAAGGGCAGAGGGAGGAAGAGGGAGAAGCAGACACCTGCTGAACAGGGAGCCCCATGCTGGCTTTATCCCAGGACACTGTGATCATGACCCAAGTCAAAGGCAGATGCTTAACTGAGCCACCCAGGCACCCCTAAAATGATTTAGCTTATTCTAAGAAATGAAAAGGCAAGCCCTCCAATCTCATCTTTTTTCTCTTTTCTTCTTTCTTCCATTCTCCCTTCTCCTTTCTCTTCTTCTCCTTCTGTTTCCATTTTCAAATATTTACTGAGATCCTGCTGCAGCATTATAAGGATTTCACCCCCTACTTTCAAAGAGTCTACTCTCTAGTGAAGAGAGGAAAAAGTTTACAGATACCAATATCTATAAACATAGTGATAACATCTGACTTTGTACAATGACATCAAACCCATAATTTTCCCCAGAGCTGCCCTCTTGCCCAATGTGATCCCTGTCTTGGAAGATTTGCCTGATCTTACTTCCTGAGTACAGGAGCAAAGAAAATTATTTTCCTCAGTCTGTAAGTACCCATTGTATTTGGCTGAATTACAATAACAGCAAGGCTTTCCTCTGGGATTAAAAGCTAGTGAAAGCCTCAGAATGATATCCAAAATGACTAAAGTTACTCAAAGGAAAGATTATAACAACTGGAAGGAAGCTTTATAGCTATTTTGGTCCACCACTCTCAATTTTCAGATCCAGAAGCTGGGGTCCAGAGAGACGAAAGGATCTACCTGCAGTCACACTGCAAATCAGTGGCAGTGCCAGGGCTCAAGCGCAGGTTTATGGGCTCTCACTGAGTACTCTTTGCATTTTCCATTATTATTATTATTATTTTTTAAATTTTTATTTATTTATGATAGTTACAGAGAGAGAGAGAGAGAGGCAGAGACACAGGCAGAGGGAGAAGCAGGCTCCATGCGCCGGGAGCCGATGTGGGATTCGATCCCGGGTCTCCAGGATCGCGCCCTGGGCCAAAGGCAGGCGCCAAACCGCTGCGCCACCCAGGGATCCCTCCATTATTATTTTTTAAATATTTATTTACTTATGAGAGAGAGAGAGAGAGAGCAAGCACACATGCAAGCAGGGAGAGGGGCAAGGGGAGAGGGAGGGGAAATCTCAAGCAGACTCCCCACTAAGCTTGGAGCCCAATGCAGTGCTATATCTCACCACTCTGAGTTCATGACCTGAGCTAAAATCAAGACTCAGACAATCAGTCAACTGAGCCACCCACGCACCCCAGTTTTCCACTATTTCTTAAAGTTCCCAAGGTTTACTTAGGGCTAATGCGTACAACCACAGCTTTGAACAGCTCTGACATGACCACGATATAATTGGAACCCTTAGAGTTTTACATGCTGCAGAATAATCTTACCGACATGCTCTTGAGATTATTTTAAGTAGTTCAGAACAAATGTTTACAGATACTAATAATTCTGCATTTGTTTCAATGCTTATTTTTTAAATTTAAATTCAATTAATTAATGTATAATGTATTATTGGTTTCAGAGGTAGTGTAACCAGTACAAGAATGTAGTAAAAATAACAAAAGTTGTATACATATTACTGGATTTTGGAAAATGTGTTTGGGGATGCCTGGGTGGCTCAGAGGTTGAGTGGTTGAGCGTCTGCCTTTGTCCCAGGGCATGATTCTGGAGTCCCGGGGATGGAGTTCCACATCGGGCTCCCTGCGTGGAGCCTACTTCTCCCTCTACCTGTGTCTCTTCCTCTCTGTGTGTGTGTCTCTCATGAATAAATAAATAAAATCTTTAAAAAAGCAATAGTTGGGTGTATGTACATTGAGCAGAAACAGGTTAAAAGCAGTTGAGAGAGGACATTTTATATTTTATTCAAGAAGGATACGGGGTAGGCAGCACAGGTGGCTCAGTGGTTTAGCACTGCCTTCAGCCCAAGGTGTGATCTTGGAGACTAGGGATCGAGTCCCGTATGGGGCTCCCTGTGTGGAGCCTGCTTCCCTCTCTGCCTGTGTCTCTGCCTCTCTCATGAATAAACAAATAAAATCTTAAAAGAAAAAAAGGATACAGGGCAGCCAGGTAGGAGAGTTATGCCTGGATTTTGGCGTGTTATGAAAATAATTATATTTTCAAAAGAATTTTCTTAAAGATTTTATTTGTTTATTCATGAGAGACACACAGAGAGGCATAGACACAGGCAGAAAGAGAGAAGCAGGCTCCCTGTGGGGAACTCAATGTGGGACTTGATCCCAGGACCCCAGGATCATGACCTGAGTGAAAGGCAGCTGCTCAACCACTGAACCACCCAGGCATCCCGATTATATTTTCAAATATGAACTCTTGCATTAGCAGAGTCAGATGGAAACCCTGCCACCTCTTTTCCTATAATTGAATGTGAATATTGATCAGATGAGCTAGGTTCAAATCCTGCTTCTGCTACTTCCCAGCTTGTGCCGTCTGTCTCATCCTTTAACCTGTCTGGGTTTACAAAGAAGCTGTGTGGTGAGGACTAATTCTGAAAATGTAAAAATGCTTTGAAAGGGAGAGTGAGAGAAATCCTGAAGGAAAAAGGAGAAAAAGAGAAGAATGATGAAAAGAGAGGAAGGTAGGTTGGAGAGACTATAAGAAGAATGGGAGCTGGTGAAATTATCTCAGACTTTATGTGCTGAAATAGTCATTCTTGTCACAAGCTGCTAGATTCTCTTCTTATGAAAACATTTCTAAGGTGGCAGATGAATATATTTTTAAAAAATTTCCTGAAACATAACACTCTAACAGGATGTGTTAGAGAAATGCCAAGAAAAGAAGGCAGAAGGAGGTAAAGTCCTTGGATAAAGAGGAAGATAGAATGATTTATGTATGGACCTACAGAGACAGAAGCCTCACCTCCTCCACAAAGTCTTCCTGACCTATTGGGTAGATTT